>NC_044907.1:35142416-36362354 GCF_001633185.2 Quercus lobata | reverse complement strand
GTAAAATAAGAAATCCAAGGTTTACCAAAGGCCTTGTAGCTAAATTGACACCTCTCCATGTACAAAATACTCGAGAGTCTAAGGGGAAAAGGATTTGAGCTGCAGCATGTTGTAATTATTTCTCAAAAAAAAAAAAAATTAGGGTTCAATCCCTGCTTATACTAAAAACTTATTGATGTTTTGGTCTAATAATAAAAGAGTTATCATAAAAAATGAATGTTATAAATTGAAACTCTTTTAATTTTTTTTTTTTTTAATTTTAAAACTAAAAGCCCATAAATCACTTTAAAAAAAGAAAAAAAGAAAAAGCCCATAAATCACCATCCGCCCATAAACGCGTCTCTAACCAAACTTTTCCCACAAATTCCCCAACCGTACCTCAATCTTTTTTGTCTCCTTGAAGAGGATTTTTTTAGAAAATAACTATAAAATCTAAACAATATCATTAGTTAGCAAACGTTTCAAACTATTTTGGTTTCTAACAATTCGAGTTTATTGGAGTCGATTTGTGGGTTGTAAAATCCAGTTTAGGATACTCGATTTTCCTTTTTTGCAGTCAATGATGTGGGAAATGGGCGTACAGAAATCGAGTTAGATAACCTCGATTTCCATGCATACAAACCGAGTCCAATGCACTCGGTTTTTAGAAATAGAAATCGTGTTAAATAAACTCGATTTCCATGCATACAAACCGAGTCCAATACACTCGAATTTTACACATAGAAATCGAGTCCATTGGACTCGATTTCTGTGTATAAAAAACGAGTCTATTAGACTCGGTTTGTATGTATAAAAACCGAGTCTATAGACTTGGTTTTTCTACACAGAAATCAAGTCTGTTGGACTTGATTTCTATTTCTTTTGCCACACGTGTCTCTCAACAAAACTCTCAAAAAAACTCTCATTCAAAACAGTCTAAAAAAAACTCAGTCCTCCCACACTAACACACTTACAGTACTCTAAAAAAAAACTCTTTAGTTCAAAAAAACTCTCTCATTCCCTCCCACACTCACAGTGCATCACTCAAAAAACTCAGTCTCTCTCTCTCTCTCTCACTCTCAGTCCTCTTCAGCTCCGTCCTTCTCCGTCGCCGTTCCGTCGCACTCATCCCTCTCTTCAGCTCCGTCCTTCTCCGTCGCCGTCGGCCCTCCATCTTGCTCCGGTCTCTCACTTTCCGTCGCCGTCACCGTCATAGAAACGTCGCCTTCGCCGTCAGCGTCTTCGTCGCCGTCGCCGTCGCCGTCCCAACAAACCGCAGGGTATCATTCTCATTTGATCTCTTCTTTTTGGGTTTTTATATCATAGTATGATTTTTGCTTATTTTCTGTTTCTTATATGTTCTTTTATTTTTTTTATTTTTTGGGTGTAATGTGAATTGAGTTATTAATGGGTTTTTGGATTTTTATTTTTATAAAATGTTTATTATTATTAATATTATATATTTCTGTGATTTGAATTGAGTATGACTATGCACAAGTTATGCTTACCAATAAATAGGTACTAGCATTGATTGCTGGGATGACATGAGTTCTTATTTATTGAATTGCTGTTTGAACCTAGGGGTTTTTATCATGTGGCATTTTCAATGAACTTTTAACTCTTCACCATCTTGTGTGAAGTTGCCATAATCACGATATATGTTCCTTCCTAGCAAATAAATTGCTCTGATAGTTTTTTCTTGTCATGACTAGCATCTAACTGGGTCTAACGTATTTGTAGAAATATAGGAGGCAACTCTCCTGTTTAATATGACCTACACCTGAATAAAAACATCTCTTTAATCTTGGTTTTCTGTTAGGCAGTGAACGAGAGGGCAGGGATTTTCTTTATACATATGTACATATGTAAAGAATCTATTGATAGATTTCTCATCATTTGGAAATTAAAAAATTACGTTATTAACTGCTCATACAAGTGTAAATGGACTTTGCCATTAATGCTCCTCTTTCCAATTAATCGTTTTAGTTCTCAAATCAGCATATTTCTTCATTTTTGGCAGTTCCACATATATCATGATGCTTTAACTTTCATTAAATGTCTTATTCCTTTTTTTATATTGTTTTATGGTCTTTTGGTTTTATGGTCTTTGTTTCACAACTAGTGACGCCATTCCTGTATTTATAGTCTCTTTCTTATTGAACATAATTTTTTTTTTTGTGTAATTGTTTTGGCTGCTTTGTGCTTTTTGTATGTAGTCTTTTTTTTCAATAAAATTATTCTTATAAAAAAAAGGCTCTCCTAAATATTACAATATGAAATTCATCATATATATTAAAATGTCTGTCTAGAAATTTATTTTCCTTTCTTCCTTCTTTATATAAGCATAGAAATGATGTTCATCCATATATATACATATTTGAGGTGCTAATTGCATTTTATACCTTGCAGGAATAGGCTTGAAAAGGCTTCACAACATAAGCTTTTAGAGAAGGTAGTTGCATAGTGATATTGCAGGTAATGATTCTACTATGTTGCTGCATTTCAAATCTTGGCTGCCATGTTTGCTTTGTTACCTTTGTTCATTTGCTTTACTATACATTGCTGTTATTGAAGATTTTTTATTTATTTATTTATTTTTTTTTTGTCCTGGTATTTAAATTTTGCATTATATTGTCTTATTTTTAACATCTGGTTCTTCACTTCTTCTGCATAGTTTTCACATGAATCTACACAGGCAATGCTGCAATGTTGAAATGATTTTATGATTTCTTACATTATGTTTGGTAGGATGAAGTGTAGAAATGAGATTTTTCGTACCTACTTGTGTTGGGGTGGTAGGGTAAAGGCTTTGTTCACCATTGTACCCTGGTTTGGATGTTTTGTTGTGAGTTCAGACAATCAATTTTAGAAAGTCTTTTAAGAACCCACCCCACAAACTCCTCCCCCCTTTTTAATTTTTTCAGATCTTTTATGTAACACATAACTGTAGGGTCCATTTGGTAGGAGGGAAAATAGTAGGGCCAACTATGTGGGTAGCCCAAATTAATCAACGCGGATATGATTTTCCTTCATTCTTTTTGTCACCTTTTGTAAAACTTCATTGTAGCCCAAATTAATTTTATGAGTAAAGAGGACCATCTGCTTGTTGTCAAAATAAACTGAATCATTTTCTTGTTCATCACTTTCCTTGCCAATTTAACATGTGATTATATTACTCTTGACTCCCTAAACTTCGTGCAGTATGGCTGCTGTTCCTGCTCAGCTCCCTGATGAGTTTGGTCCTGGGCCCACTGACGATTCGGTGTTAAGGTTTATAAAAACACATCGAGCGTGCGCTGGTTGGGAAGGCAAGGTAAAAATTAAAACCAACCACCTGCTGAATATTCTCTTCTTATCCTTTTACATTATGTTGATTTTTTTTTCTTCCCATTTCTGAAATTTTAAGTGTCAATGGTATTACTAGCTTTCAATGCATGGTCATGCGCATTAGTTGGGTTAAGTTAGATTGGTTGACTGTTAGTGTGGGTGTACATGAACAAAGCAATCCTAGGTTCATAAGAGTTATTTTTGTTTGAAGCAATGTGACCTGTGATAATTTTATTGTTGCTTGGCAAGAAGTTGTTCAGGTTGTGGTTGTTGCAGTAATTTTTATTGTTATTATTGAGAACGCTAGCCTTTGCCTCTAGTTTCTTTTACTTTCCTCTATTTAGGTTGTTTATTTTCCATATCATGTCAAACAGATATGATCCTTAGGTTCCAAAAGCAAAACATAGAAGTTTATATTTAGGAATCCATTTGGAATTACAACTTGTGTAACAAACCTAGCTTAATGAATCATATTGAAGACAAGCTTTTGTCATAAATCAAATAAAATCCTTAAGGACCCTTTTCACTTGAGTTTCTTACTTGCATTAAAATACTTAGTTAAGTAAATTCAAGGGTTGGACAACAACAGAGCTTAAGGGAAAACAAACACAAATCAGCAACTATGACAACGAAATACAACCAAATTCCAAGATAGTTACTTAAAGCTTCTTAAATTAATGAAATAGCTTTAAGAAGCCTTTTGACTTTTCCTGGTTTAGAGGCAGCAATAGGCTGGTCGCATGGGAAACCTTTCATTACTAGACAAATGTATAAAATGCATTGCATCCTTTTATTTTTCTCCCGTTGTTGCTTTTTTTTTTTGTTTTTATTTTTTCTTTTTGGGGTTGATATTTTAAGGTCCCTTCATAACTGCTTTATTTTTGTTTTTTGGGATCAATAACTACAATCATATATACAAAGGTTATGGCATATTGCATCTCATCACCATAGTTCTATCATGTGCAGGATCCAGGGCCACTGAAATGCCGCGGTCGTAATGACGAGTTCCGAAAACGACGCCGGATAGTGGTGGATGATCGTATCGTCGACATTGTGAAGAGAGTTGGATTAGAGGGGCTGTATAGGACCCCAAGTAGAGAGATTGATCATAACCTGATCACGGCCTTCGTTGAGCGATGGCGGCCTGAAACCCACACCTTCCACCTGCCACATGGTGAGACAACGATCACATTACAAGATGTGGAGGTTCTTTTCGGGATTCCAATCGATGGTGAGGCAATTGTTGGAACAACTGACTTGACATGGAAAGATGAATGTCAGAGTCTGCTTGGAATTGCTACTAATGACACCACGCTTAAAGGACAAAGGATCCAAATAAAGAAGCTACTAGAAAAAATTGACGAAGGGTTGCCCGATGATGCAACAGAGGTGGTTGTGCATCAATATGCACGGTGTTATATCCTAGCACTCCTGGCAGACACAATTTTCGCCGACAAGTCTGGTGATAAGGTGCATACAATGTGGTTGCAGATGCTGAGGGACCTACGGAATCCACCTCAGTACAGTTGGGGGAGCGCTTGCCTTGCATGGCTGTACAGAGAGTTATGCAGGGCAACCGACAGAGGTGCTAGTCAGATTGGTGGGGCCTTGTTGCTAGTTCAGTATTGGGCATGGGTCAGATTCCCTTTTTTGTGCCCAAGGATGGACCTCCCACCAGATGGTGCATATGGCCCACCATTTGCACCTTCTCCATTGTCTATTAAGTAAGTCTCTTCCTTGACCGATTTTCTCTATTGGAAATAGATCCATAATTTTAAACACATTGTTAGACATAGAAAATAAAATTTTAACCTTGATATTCTTCTAATTGTGACTCATTAATAGGATTTTTATTTATGTTTTTTATATATCGTTTGACAACCACGGAGGTCATATGTTATGATTGATGTATAATATAAGTCTCATTAATTTTTAGCTCCACCACTAATCATATGTTTAGATAATCATTTATTAGTATAATCTTAGTGGTATGTACTGTTAAATTTACGATTGCCCATCATTTGTTGTTGTTGATTACTTCATATTCTCAATTCCAAGTATTGACTCCCTCTTTCGCAATTGTAGGACTGTGTGGGTTGTGAACACCTTGAATAGCCCCGCCGAAATCTGTCTGGTCCGGTACCGTCAGCTTTTAGATTGTATGCATCCAAAGCAGGTACCAACATTGTGTTTATTCTATTGTTTATGACTATTGTTTATGACTATTGTTTATGACTATTGTATTTATAAATGTAAAAGAGCTCATAGATATGGAACATTGCATAATGTGCTGCCCTTTGATTTGACTATTTTAGGTGGTGTGGCAACCATATGAAGCTGAATTAGCTCACCTGCCTGCGTTTTGTGTCGCCGGAAGGGATGTATGGACGGCGAGGGTACCGCTTGTATGTTTCTGGCTAGTAGAGAAACATACACCGGACCGTGTTGTTCGTCAGTTCGGGATGGTACAAGAACCCCCACCCCCCATATGTTGATACTGACGAAGCCCTTCATGCCATAGACTTGAGGGGGAAGATGGAGGTGAATTGGAGGGACAGACATTATGGCCATATCCGAGTATGGAATACTCGAGCACGATCTCTATGTCCTGGAGCACGACTAGAGGGTGATATGTCGTCTGCTCATCCATACTTCGATTGGTACGATAGGGTGACTTGGAGGTTCGTCGACCACACTTCGGCTTCACTTATTATTATGGTAATTGCTTTGACCTTTCTTTTCAATTTTTGTTGCGTATCAGGAACTTCAATATGATGTACTAATTGTATTTATTTACTTTCAGGTTGCCAGTCACAAGAAGTTGTTGAAACTTTATACAGTAGGCAGTCCTGAGTACAACCATATTTCAGCTATACTTAAGACAGTGGAACGCCTTCACCGTATAACTGCTCGACTTCCGTTGGAAGATATCGATGGGGCAAATCCAGAAGCGCCAGAAGATACTGGACGACCAAGCACGAGCTCAACTCGTGCCAGCCATAGCCATGGTCAGCGTGCTGCATCCCATCAGGTTGTCAGTAGGGCAGATCTCCCTCCACCCCCATGTGCATCTCCTGCCCCAGAGTTCCCTCCACCTCCACATGCATCTCCTTCCCCAGAGATCCCTCCACATACTGCTCATGCAGTTTCTGACCTAGATATCTCTCTACCCACTACTCATGCATCTTTTCACCCCGAGATCCCTTCACACACCTCACATACATTTTTTGATCCTGCTCATCTTTCATTTACTCCACCATCCTTTGATCTCGGCCCTGATTTCAATCAAACCCCTCCTGTCATGCACACGCAATCCCCATCGTACAACATTGGTCATATAGACCATGTACCGCCCCATAGTCACTCCATGTCATTCATGCCCACTCCTAGACTGCATATAGATCCCATGAGTACGGGCACTCACATTTCATTTGCTACACCATCCTCCCCCGCAGTTGTTGGGAGTCAAGCAAAACAACCAGCTGTGCATGTTGAGAATGAGCAGGTTGTTGGGTTACAGTCACCCCCACAAGGTCGACCTAAACGTACAATGAAAGCACCTCCTTGTGGGACAAGTGGTCACAAAGCAGGACACAACGCTGGCCCCACGGTATGACAAATCATTTAATGTAATAAATATCGAGTAACTACTGTTATGGTTGGTATTGGAATTCATGTAATCCATTGTTTGGTTGTAACTTCATCTTTGCAACAACATGAGGAGCCTCACGAAGGAGATGTAGTACCCCCTCTCCCACATACCAGACACTATACGAGACATCATAAGCGTAAAATGTATTAGTATTAGCATCCCATAGAGGTTCTCTCTCTCTCTCGCTCTCTGAAATCACTTTTTTATTTATTTATTTAATTCTTTTAATGCTTTCAAAACATTCCTAATTATTTGATGTGGGTTTATCAAGAAACAAAGGAGGACACTCGAGAATTGGAGTTTCTGACCCTAAGTGATGATCAGCACTTAGCTTAGAAAACACCTCACTCTTTCTAGGTTGGACCTGAAAATGCTTCACAGGTTTGTTAGGATCTCTCTTTCTGCCATATTAATGGTGTTTTTAACAATTAATTTGAATTGACTTTTAGGTAAAATGATAATGTAATGCTTTCAGTTTTCAAATTTTGAACTGCACGTTATAATTTTTTGCCATGGAGCAGGTTATTTTGTCCAGTCCCGTACTGAATGAAGGGGAGCTTGAGTCCTTGCTAAATGATCCCTCTTTGAAACCTCAAGTTTTGCCAACATTTTTTGATATTCGTAAAGGAGTTGATGGTTCCTTGGAAAAGACACTAAATATATATAGTGAAGCTGCTGATGAAGCTGTTCGAAATGGTTCCCAACTGCTTGTTCTGTCAGACCGTTCTGATGTGCTGGTAAAAAACTTTCGCCTTACCTCTGTATTCATCCTGAAGTTATCTTTGTTTTTATATCTCAATCCTTTTTTTAGCTCATTGAGAGTTTATATCTACTGTGAGCATGAGTTAAATTTATTAAGTTAAAAAGAATTATATTTAGTTAAATGACCATTGAACAGAAACTTTTCTAGTTCACTACTAGCATTATTCTGATCATACCGATGTTTGAACTTCCTGATTATTATTCGTTGTCCTGCATTTTTCTTGATAAAGTTTTATGGCTTTATAAAATATTGTATGTTATGAAAACGATTGCCATTTGTCCTACATGTAGTGGGTCATGTTCTAGTGTGTATGCATGAGTTTTTACGTAAACACACACACACGCACATATATATGTGCGTGTGTGTGGTACTTTAACGTAATCCTCATTAAAGCCTGGGAGGAAACTTTTTTGTGGACTGATTTTCTTATTTTCGAGCAATGCATTGTTCCTTTTTCTTCCAGGAACCAACTCGTCTGGCAGTTCCAATACTTCTGGCTGTTGGTGCGGTTCATCAGCATCTTATTCAGAATGGATTGCGAATGTCAGCTTCTATTGTTGCAGAGACTGCACAATGCTTCAGCACTCATCAGTTTGCCTGTTTGGTTGGATTTGGTGCAAGGTAATTTTTCCCTTGTGAAAATTTTTAAATAATGGATTTCTTTTTATTTGTTGAAAAAAATTAACAAATATTGTTTCTTGTTAATATTTTCTTAAAGCATTATTTTATTTGGTCTGATACCAGTTACTCTAAAATGTTCTCAGATAAATTCACTTTCTGTGTGTTAGTTGCATTATCTTAGACAATTTCATAGATCCTTTATAGTTGACACCTATGAAAAAAAATAGATCGTTTATAGCTGATCCCACTGTGAGAAGCAAAAAATTAATAATCAATATATATTATAATTTAATTATTGCAATTTTTTTTTAACTGCTTTAATTTTTTTTTACTTACAAATGGGGAGGGGGATTTGAACCCATACTCTCTCCATGGAGAGGAGCATACAATGCTACTGAGCCATGAGGCTCTTGGCATTTGTACGGCATACATAAAATAGAACAAAGTGTATTTCTGTAAATGAAGGAACAGATTTTATTACTTATAAAAAAAAAAAAGTAGGAATAGTTTCTTGAAAGTAAAGCTATAAGTTGCAGGGACAAGATTACTTTCTGGAAATGTCTCAGTAGCTGATTAAATCCCTCTAACAGTGTAGAATATTGTAAAAATGCTTTAAATGTATAATAACTCCTTTTTTTTTTTTTTGTTTTGTTTTTGCTAAACAATGTATATTAACTTCTGTTCCTGTTTTACATGCACGTTTGGTTGTGTTAATGCTTGACCAAACTGTCTTATGAAAAGATCTTAGAGGGTTCTACATCCCTCTGAATCAGAATCCTCTTCTTCATCTTGATTCCATTATTTGGGCTTGTTGATACTTTTATGTCTATTTTTTATCTTGAAAATGCTTAACACTATATCTCTTGAATTATTTTTTCAGTGCCATATGTCCATACTTGGCATTAGAAACATGCCGACAGTGGCGTCTGAGTAATAAAACCGTAAATTTGATGAGGAATGGAAAGATGCCTACTGTAACAATTGAGCAGGCTCAAAAGAACTTTTGCAAGGTCAGTACATCAATATTAGAAGGAATATTTTAGGGATGAAAATATTTTGCTGTAATTTTCTAATGCAATTCATGTAATATTGTTCCCATAGCGTGTGTTGGCCCAATTCAATCCAGGCACTTATGTCAAGTGCGTTAAAACTTGATGATTAATTTTAGTGAGTTCCACCTTAAGAATTATCCACTTCTGGTTTATCTGTGGTTTCAATAGAAAAAAATGTTGCTCTATTCCATTGCTTTACTATTTTATACTGATTGTTTCTAATTATTTCAGGCTGTTAAATCCGGTCTTCTCAAAATTCTTTCCAAAATGGGAATCTCATTGCTTTCTAGGTATTAACTCTTTTTATTTATTTATTTATTTATTTATATATATATATATATTTTGTAGTCAGTTATATAAGTTCTGCCACAATAATTATTTGATTTACATGGTCCACATTGTATGTTTTTTTGTTTTAAATAGGTCAGTTTACAGCTGTGCTTTTTAAGTTCATAATGTATGCAGTCATGTTGGCAACTCCACTTACTAGTTTCTGGTCTTATAGTTATTGTGGTGCACAGATATTTGAGATTTATGGATTAGGGAAGGAGATTGTTGATCTTTCATTTTGTGGAAGTGTCTCAAAAATTGGTGGATTAACTTTTGATGAGGTTAGCAAAACTTAAATGAAGCCCTTGGTCTTGTGATTGAATATATTTTCCTTTATATTGGCTTTAGATAAAGGAATTCATATTTTACGGAAAATCTAAAATGATGGGGTTTATCGTTCCATTATTTAAACTCCCACCAAATATTAATTTCCTTGTTTGGATATCATAGAGAAAAGGAACTAACATTCATCAGCTCTATGAAATTCTTGTTGGTTTAGTATATGCCTATACCATATAGCTTATTTCTGGTGGCTTTATTTGCTTAAAAAAGAATTTGAACAAAAGTAGAATTGTACCAAAAAAAAAAGGGTGTGGCTTAAAAAAGAAGCAAAATAAGCAAAGTAAAAAACAAAGCCTAACAACAAATTAAAAAAAAAAAAGTCAGTGAAAGTCAGTGTACTTAATTGTAATCCATACAAACTATTCCACTTTTAGTTAGAATGATGCAATTTCTTGTCTATATCTTTGAATATCTTTGAAAGCTGACAGCATGGGTTGTATTTGTTCATTTTGCTTTTGCCTTACCTAAGAACGTCTTGAAAGTCTAACTGTTCTAAAATTGCTCTTGTAGTCCTAATTTATATCTATCCATTAGTTTCAAACTTTGACATTGAATGGAATGGAATGTACAATAAGCATAATTTATTCTAGAAAGGGGTCTAACATCCTTATTTGTTTTTGTATGAATCTCAATGATTAGGCCATCAGGTAATTTATTTTGCAATGTGTGCCACAAGGATTCACATTGTCCCATTGGAGAGAGGACCCAAACACTCGACCAAACTTCAGGCAAATTATACAGATGCTCTTGCATTATCTGTCTACTATTTCACCACCAGAGCCCATTATCCCTCCTCGGATATATGCTGAAAAATATACTGTGTTTCCGCCAGAATCTCCTGGTACAAGTTCCTTAATGGCTGCAAGACATGACTCAGGGGAAACCCCAACATCCAACATAGAAGACAACTCTGTAGGTTTTTTCAGTTGCTTTAGACATTGCTACTGATCCCATATAATAATTGTTAGTCAAGTTCAATAAACTAAAGTCTCAGATATTGCAAAAATACTACATCTTACTTCAAAAAAAAAAATTGTAAATTTGCTGAAACTTAGTTAGTTTAGTAAGTTGACATAGGAAATTATGTTGGAGCTGATGTTATGGTCAAGAAGCCTTCACTGAGTTCTGGAGTTGGGGTTGCTGAGATGTTGTTTGACTTGTCTCATTGTAAAATAAGCTTATTTGGTCTGTGATAATATTTTTTTTTTTATCATGAATACCTCCGGTGTACTAGAGTGGCACTAATGTAATACCTGTTTTTTGTTCACTTTGCTAATTATATTCCCATTATACGTATAAAATATTCCTTTCCCATGTATATGAAAACAAGAGCTCCTATCAGCAGTCCTGGTTAATAGGCAGCAATTTTGACTAAATATCTAAAATTTTCAGGCTTAAGCAAGGGAGAAAGCTGAAAAAGAGGGATTTGAAGTAAGCAATCCCAAGACCCAAAATTTGGTGGCTAACACAAAGGCCCTAGCAGAAAATGAAGGGGAGGGACTTGCCAAGGTTACATTTCTTTTACTTTTGTGCCTTGATTTATCCACCCCCTAGCTTAAATAAGTGTTCCTGCTCAGCACACTGTAATTCATCTTGATTATTACAGCACAGTTGAAGAGTTGGTGGAAGTGGGTCCTGAAAAGTTAAAGGAGGTAAGGAGTTTTTTTTTTTTTTCTTTTTTATAAACCTATAGTTGTAAGACTCCAGAACATATGACCTTACAAAAGTAATTGTGAATCATTTTCCCCCCTAGTAAAAGATATAAGGTGTTAGCAAAAATTGTAGGTGTTAGTTAGCAAAAAAGATATAAGGTGTTAGTTAGCAAAAATTAAAAGATATCAGCTTTCTTTTTTCTTTTACTGAATGTGATGTTTTACCAAATAGAATTGGTTTTGACTGGAGAATATGTTATGAACCAAATTTGACCTCTTTATTCATATAATTGTTAGTCTCTAATATCTTCTCAGTTAAAAAAAAGGAGAGATTTGAAGAGGGATTTCATGATAAACACAGGAATCAATCCAAGAGAATTTTTGAAAAAATAGAAAGGAAAATACTAAAGCTAAATGTGATTGACCTCACTTTAACAACATAATAAATAAGTGTCCGAATTTTTTTTTTGCGATTGCTACATATCAGTTTGTAGGATTCAAATAGTAAAAAAAAAAACACTCACCCTGTTGTCTTGGAAAGATAGTTCAATTTCAGAAAGATCAGGTTGAGCTTCAAGTATTGCTTTCAATGAAGGGATGATATCCTCCTCCATTAACTGAGGCAGTGGCTTGGCCGTAGCTTTTGCTGGAGGTTTGGCCTTTGCTGGAGCTTCTTCTTGAGCTGTCTTCACCTCCTTTGTTTCGGCAGCCACTGGTAATTTCAAGACATTTGTAGTTTTCTTGAATTGATTTAACTTGTACAATTTAACTGTTACAAATTATATAATATTAGATGAGAATGCAACTACTTACCTGTAGAAGTAGACGATTCTTGCACAGCAGACCAAGCAACCATGTTTCTGTGATTAGTTACTAATTTACATACCCTCTGCAAATAAAATAAATAAATAAATAAAAATTCACAAATATGCCTATCCTCCCTCTGGCCATCACAAAATATAATTATTTTTTCAACCATTTAGTTGGAGATCAATGTAAATAGCTCATATTTAATAAAAAAAATAAAAAAAAAAGGTGTATAACAACGGAAAATCTTGGGAGAGGTCAGTATAATTTTCCAAAATGAGAAAACTAGCTGATGTGGCACAAGACAAGCGGCCTAATAATTGTGTCCACATATTAGAGTTCTACACCATATCAAATTTTAGATGCCAAAATGATGTTCTCCATATCCCAGAGATCCTCTTATCTTTGCCAAGTTTCAGTATTTAATTTTGTTCTCCAACTGGGTTTATCTATAATTTTTGTTTGTATTGTAAAATCAGGAGATTATAAGGAAGGATATTATATTGGAGTGGAAGTAGTTGAAGGTGACCCAGAAGCAGAAAAACCATTTTATGGTCCAGGCTGAGATTCATTGCGGACAGGCTGAGATCTGGAGGCAGATTACTGCTGCTGGAGACACTTGTACTGAAGGTATTTTCTTGCGCATGTACACATTTGCTATGTATCCTACAATTACTGCCCTGCCCAGCCCAACACCCCCCCCCCCTCTCACCCACCGTATCTTTATAGTTTATGTTTCTCTTGCTTTGTTGTTGCTAACTTGCTGCTTGCCCTTATCAGTTATCTGTTAATATATATATTTTTTCTTCCAGTGACAGATTGTATAAGTCAAGTTTTAGGACTTCATATTCTGGGTTGGTTGGGCCGGCTTGCTTTCCTTCCTCCTCGATGTTTATTAGTTCTTCCACCTCGGCCTCTCTCTTGCGGTAAATACAGATTACATTCCATTTGTTTGGTTTTTTTTCCCTCTTTCATCTTTGGTTGTGACTCTGATTCATATTTTTGGCAGGTGTTTTCCCTAATTTTGATTCCATATTTGTTCCTCGAGATAAAGATGTGTCTAATTGTGAAGGCTCTGCTGACCTGCATCATAGCCCTTCAATTGTTGAATTTGATGAGACGTCATCACAAATATCTTGTCGTGACGCTCAGTCTTCGAGTGAATTGTCAATCCCCAAGAGTCCTCCTGCTTTGCTAAAAGGTAGCGTAACAACTTTAAACGTGGATGTGCTTGAGCAGACAGTGTTGCCTCTTCAAAATCAGCTTCTTACCCATCTTGAATCAATGAATCTGCTTCAACACAAGTCCATGACACAGGTGGTGGAATCTACTTTTATCGTTTTGGATCGTCTATTAGTTAATTATACACCTTTTTAAGAGCGTGTGAAGGAGTTCATTGCCTGTGCATCATCATTTGCTGATATAGAGTAGTCCATCAACAACAAACATTCTTTTCAAGAGTTGATGGAGCGGTACCATAGTGAGAAAGTAAGGTATATAAGCAAAGTGGCTACTATAAGCAACAATAGTGTAGCTGTGTAGCATCTATCCATTTTGGCTATATAATTTGATTGTTTTTTATATGTAATTTGTCACTTTGTTCCATCCTTGGTTAAATGGATTGGATTTAGCTAGATCTTATGTATGATCGTATAGCCTCTTCATAATCAGTATGTTGGTTTGCGTAGAGCTTTGTATGTGAATTGCATAGCTTGTACAAGGATTTTTCTATGTACAGCTTTTAAATTATGTTGAGATTTACCGAAATGATACTAATTTGATAAATAAAAGTCATCTATTTCACCTTTTCTGTTCCATTGATGCTTCTATCAATCACAAATTGTTAGAATTTATTTTTTCCTTATAAAATAACCAATGTTTAAAATGGGGAAAAAAATCAGACAAATGGGAGGTTGTAATTGATATATTTGATAGACAATAATCTGTTCACTAGATAAATGCATAGTCGGGTTTGCATGGATGTTGAGGTGGGAAATTTCCTACGAGTGTCTTCAGAAATAAGTGTTTCCTTGGGGTGTTTATTGTTTCTCTTTTTGGTTGTTTTTTGATGAATGAGCATGATTGCACTGATGGTACTGACCAAGCTTCAATTGGAAGTTGTAGCATCAATGCTCAAAGCACGAATAATCAAAGGGTTGATAATTCATTGACAATATTTATTACCCCTTGAAGGGGAAGGGAAGGATGTGTGTGTGTCTATAGCATTCAGGAAAAATCATAGTTAAGAATTGTGAACATTGGGTTCAATAAAGGCTTTTTATGTTTTTTTTTTTGGGAGCAAAAGAACCCTTACAAGTAATATTCTCCCCTAAAAAATAAAATAAATATTTATTTTTATTTTTTTACCTAAATAATGAGGCTATTGCATTTACGTGGAGCTCTCTTGCCATTTCTCTTTTTGGTCTTCTATAATTAACTATAATAGGAGGAAAAAAACAACCTTAAAATTTACAATGAAACATTAGGGAAAGAAACAAAATATTTTCCAGGGATATTGGGAAAGAAAAGGACCACCCACTTGTTGAACACATCTAATTTGGTTTAGTACCACAACCTGTCCTGCTAGCATATGGATCATTTCTTTCATCTTGTTTTTACGTACTTTATTTGTCTATGGCAGCGGCTTTAGTAAGGTAGTAGTTCTACTGAGATAACTTGAATTTTTTTTTATTGCTTTCTACTTGACCTCGATGGCTGTCCCTTCTTCTCCATGTGGCAGTGGTACCGTCCAGCTGAGAAAAGACAATATTAAGCAATAGCCAATAGGTGTTCTTTCACTTTATCACATTGTGAAAGATTCTATTAACAAGGCCAAGACTAGTTCATATATGAAAAAGGGGATGGAGATTCCCAAAACCCAATTCTCCATTTAGCTTGTCCTGTAGTCTGTAACTGTAAGGTTTGAAGTTGAAGTTTGGTACAGTGCTACCTTTAATTCATTGAAAATTAACCGTCCAAGTCACACATCACTCTGACAAAATTTGTTCCTGGCCTGGATATATATGTACTGTTTAAAGTTCATTTCAGTAAGTTAATTCAATCATCACAATTAAACTAGTGAGTAGTAAGCAATATAAACTACAAAATTGTGGGGATTTAAAATTGAAAGACAAAATTAAACCAGGCTGAGATTCATTGCGGACAGGCTGAGATCTGGAGGCAGATTACTGCTGCTGGAGACACTTGTACTGAAGGTATTTTCTTGCGCATGTACACATTTGCTATGTATCCTACAATTACTGCCCTGCCCAGCCCAACACCCCCCCCCCCTCTCACCCACCGTATCTTTATAGTTTATGTTTCTCTTGCTTTGTTGTTGCTAACTTGCTGCTTGCCCTTATCAGTTATCTGTTAATATATATATTTTTTCTTCCAGTGACAGATTGTATAAGTCAAGTTTTAGGACTTCATATTCTGGGTTGGTTGGGCCGGCTTGCTTTCCTTCCTCCTCGATGTTTATTAGTTCTTCCACCTCGGCCTCTCTCTTGCGGTAAATACAGATTACATTCCATTTGTTTGGTTTTTTTTCCCTCTTTCATCTTTGGTTGTGACTCTGATTCATATTTTTGGCAGGTGTTTTCCCTAATTTTGATTCCATATTTGTTCCTCGAGATAAAGATGTGTCTAATTGTGAAGGCTCTGCTGACCTGCATCATAGCCCTTCAATTGTTGAATTTGATGAGACGTCATCACAAATATCTTGTCGTGACGCTCAGTCTTCGAGTGAATTGTCAATCCCCAAGAGTCCTCCTGCTTTGCTAAAAGGTAGCGTAACAACTTTAAACGTGGATGTGCTTGAGCAGACAGTGTTGCCTCTTCAAAATCAGCTTCTTACCCATCTTGAATCAATGAATCTGCTTCAACACAAGTCCATGACACAGGTGGTGGAATCTACTTTTATCGTTTTGGATCGTCTATTAGTTAATTATACACCTTTTTAAGAGCGTGTGAAGGAGTTCATTGCCTGTGCATCATCATTTGCTGATATAGAGTAGTCCATCAACAACAAACATTCTTTTCAAGAGTTGATGGAGCGGTACCATAGTGAGAAAGTAAGGTATATAAGCAAAGTGGCTACTATAAGCAACAATAGTGTAGCTGTGTAGCATCTATCCATTTTGGCTATATAATTTGATTGTTTTTTATATGTAATTTGTCACTTTGTTCCATCCTTGGTTAAATGGATTGGATTTAGCTAGATCTTATGTATGATCGTATAGCCTCTTCATAATCAGTATGTTGGTTTGCGTAGAGCTTTGTATGTGAATTGCATAGCTTGTACAAGGATTTTTCTATGTACAGCTTTTAAATTATGTTGAGATTTACCGAAATGATACTAATTTGATAAATAAAAGTCATCTATTTCACCTTTTCTGTTCCATTGATGCTTCTATCAATCACAAATTGTTAGAATTTATTTTTTCCTTATAAAATAACCAATGTTTAAAATGGGGAAAAAAATCAGACAAATGGGAGGTTGTAATTGATATATTTGATAGACAATAATCTGTTCACTAGATAAATGCATAGTCGGGTTTGCATGGATGTTGAGGTGGGAAATTTCCTACGAGTGTCTTCAGAAATAAGTGTTTCCTTGGGGTGTTTATTGTTTCTCTTTTTGGTTGTTTTTTGATGAATGAGCATGATTGCACTGATGGTACTGACCAAGCTTCAATTGGAAGTTGTAGCATCAATGCTCAAAGCACGAATAATCAAAGGGTTGATAATTCATTGACAATATTTATTACCCCTTGAAGGGGAAGGGAAGGATGTGTGTGTGTCTATAGCATTCAGGAAAAATCATAGTTAAGAATTGTGAACATTGGGTTCAATAAAGGCTTTTTATGTTTTTTTTTTTGGGAGCAAAAGAACCCTTACAAGTAATATTCTCCCCTAAAAAATAAAATAAATATTTATTTTTATTTTTTTACCTAAATAATGAGGCTATTGCATTTACGTGGAGCTCTCTTGCCATTTCTCTTTTTGGTCTTCTATAATTAACTATAATAGGAGGAAAAAAACAACCTTAAAATTTACAATGAAACATTAGGGAAAGAAACAAAATATTTTCCAGGGATATTGGGAAAGAAAAGGACCACCCACTTGTTGAACACATCTAATTTGGTTTAGTACCACAACCTGTCCTGCTAGCATATGGATCATTTCTTTCATCTTGTTTTTACGTACTTTATTTGTCTATGGCAGCGGCTTTAGTAAGGTAGTAGTTCTACTGAGATAACTTGAATTTTTTTTTATTGCTTTCTACTTGACCTCGATGGCTGTCCCTTCTTCTCCATGTGGCAGTGGTACCGTCCAGCTGAGAAAAGACAATATTAAGCAATAGCCAATAGGTGTTCTTTCACTTTATCACATTGTGAAAGATTCTATTAACAAGGCCAAGACTAGTTCATATATGAAAAAGGGGATGGAGATTCCCAAAACCCAATTCTCCATTTAGCTTGTCCTGTAGTCTGTAACTGTAAGGTTTGAAGTTGAAGTTTGGTACAGTGCTACCTTTAATTCATTGAAAATTAACCGTCCAAGTCACACATCACTCTGACAAAATTTGTTCCTGGCCTGGATATATATGTACTGTTTAAAGTTCATTTCAGTAAGTTAATTCAATCATCACAATTAAACTAGTGAGTAGTAAGCAATATAAACTACAAAATTGTGGGGATTTAAAATTGAAAGACAAAATTAAACAGTCATAATATCACAATCTAGAAACAGGTACATTGGATATAAAATACTTCGATTACAAGTTCATTCAGTGACAAACAAAATAATAATTGTGTGGATACAACCCAGTAGTAAGTTCAAATACATAATAAAGAGAACCCCAATTGACATCTACAATGCCATTCCAAACTCGAGTATTTGCATGCCTGGCAAAAATTCAAATATTGTTGTTAGATACCAAAACCCAAAACATACGTACTAATCTATGCAACTTGGCTAATTGATACAATCATGGCATTTTATATAAAAGCATCACTTACCTAGTTTGGATTATTACTGCTTGTCGAAGCCCCACAGGAAAGCGGACATCTTCTACGGTTATGCCCATGTTGATGACACAGTCCACAGCTCTGCTTTTGCTGAATCTCCCTCAAGTCAGAATCTGGCCTCCGGCTTCCCGGTTCTCGCCGGACCCCATCCATCTCATTTCGTATCCTAGACGCCACAGGTCGACCTTTGCCCCGCAACAGTTTTGGGTCAGGCACCCACTTTGGACCATCCACATCCCTCCACAGTGAATCTGACTTTGGCACCACAAATGCATGTGAGTAGGTGTGAATGGCGTTCACCAAACTATAACATGGGTCAATATATGCAGTCGCATCTTGCCCCAAGTACTGAAGAGCTTTAATTGCATGTGAACAAGGGATCTTTCTCATTTGCCACTTTCCACAACCACATGTTCTGGCCATTACATTTACTTCATAACTATGGTTTCCCCCTCCAGAGCTATAGATGTTGTATGAAGTAATTACTTGATATATACCATTCAGATTATTAAACGGTCTTACTTGGTGTGAAATTGATTTTTGTAGGTTGTGTCCATAGATTTTTAAGGCATATTTAGTCCATACCTTGTCCTTTGAGAGATCATGAGTAATTTCTTTGTGTCGATCATGGAAATAAGCAACAAGTTTGCAATGAGTGAATTCAACCATTGCAGCAATGGGTAGGCCACGGGCACCTTTGAGTACTCCATTGAAGCACTCCGAGACATTGGTTGTCATAGCCCCATAACGGTATCCACCATCATGTAGTTGGGTCCACTTGTCTAGATCCTCGTTCATTAGATATGTGTATGGCATGATGGATGAGTCGGGTTCACTTTCCTGCCGCTCGGTTCTCCGTTTCTTCCTAAGGGCTTCGATCTCAGCTTCCTTGATAGGTTGCATGTACAACTCAAATTTAGATTCCTGAGTAGCATACCCCGCTTTCAAGGCTAATGACTTTAAAGTGGCGTCCTGAAAATGCGTGTTGAAGTTGCTAGCAACATGTCGAAGGCAATATCTGTGAACTACTCGTTGTCGTCCATCATCATGTCTAGGCCAGTTTGCAATTGCACTTTGAATACCCTTATGTCGGTCAGAAATTATACAGATGTCCTTATCTGCTATCACATCCCCCAGTGCATTCCTGAGGCGTTCTAAAAACCACCCCCAACTAGACCCTGACTCTTTGTCCACAACGGCAAAGGCAAGAGGCAAAACCTTGTTGTTGGCATCGGTGGCCATTGCAATCAACAACACCCCTCGATATTTACCATACAAATGGGTCCCATCAATACTGATCACTGGCTTACAATGTCTGAATCCTGCAATGCATGGAGCGAAAGCCCAAAATATATAGCGCAATATTGTATCACCGAACTCGTCCCTGGGTATGGTGTGAAACCAGAAACGGGTGCCAGGTTCTTGATCCCAGTATGCAAATAATAACTTTTTCAACCTTTGGTAAGACTCTTCCCAATCCCCAAATATCTTTGCAATACCTCGTTGTTTCGCATCCCATATCTTATAGTAAGAAAGAATATGCCCATAATACTTCCCTTTAATGAAATGTCTGAGGTGATAAATTGTTGCCGTGTGTTTCTCTTTCAACAATGGAACAAATTCTTCTGCTAGAAAATTACAATCCATCATTCTACCATCAAGGGCCGTGGCAAGGGGCATACAACTATGAGGACCCCTATAAGATGTGACCATCCATAGTCCGAGTTCAGGCTTCACAACTGCCCTAACGTACCACATGCATGATTCATCGCTGCATTTCACAGACAGTCTACTTGTGGTCGACCTACTAGTCACAAAGTTTCTGTTATACTTTGCGGCGTAAATTGTTAATGCACGTCTCACCGCATCTTTATTAGCAAAAATCAACCCTTTCGCAAAATTCATGTCTGCATTCCAAGAACCAAATGCTTGCTGACCAACTTCAGGATCAACCATATTTTCCCAAGTATTTTCATAAAATGATGAGGCAGGAGGTTCATAAACGAGGGTCGTATTTGTAACATGCTGAACTCTAGCATTAGCGTCCTCATCATCTTCATCACATTCAGCCATATCATCAACATGAGGAATGTGAGTAATGTCATGGTCATCAAGACCCCTGTCAAAGTCACCATCGTCAATCCTCTCTTCATACTCATCTCTATCCTCACCATCTTCCCCAGAACAGTCTTCGTCTTCATCTTCATCTTCAACTACTGGAACTGTAGAGGATTCACCTCGATGTGTACAAAATTGATCTTCATATCTATTTCCAGGTTCGCTCTCAATTGTTACTGGTGTCTCTTGAAAAGGGGGTGTATAGCCTCCCAATGTGGTGCATCGATCATCTAGGACTGCAAACTGTAGAGATGTAGTTGTTTGTACAATTTCTTCCTCTACGCCGACTTCTGCACGCGGCTCCAAAGTGACATACAACTCAAAATCTGCTTCTTGTTTTCATTTGTCCATCTTACTAAACATGAATTTCACATGTTTGTCCTCTGTTATCGCCATATATCTGTAATTAATGCATTGATTGAGGACTTCATATGGAGAACGGAAAGTAATATGTATGTCATGCAAAGCAGGGTTCACTTGCAACTCTTCCATAATTTTTACTTTCAGCTCATTCAGGGTCTTTAGCTTACGGCGTATCATCATATAGTAGCACTGGATACCTGGACCTTGAAATGAGACTTCGTCATAAGGGTTGGCATTGCTAAGGGGTCCACCGTAGTATATATTTATATGGATCATTGTTAACTTATAGATCATCAAGTGCAATTGTGTTAGTGACAAATTTATAATGCTCAATCAACATCAATTACAAAACTTTGCGTATGAAATGCCAACAATACTAACCTCAACCAAATTTGCATATACTCACCTTTAGTAATCTTACAAAAATAGTCATTACCAATTTCATATTCTTTAAAAATTCTAAATCATTCTAGGGGCATGACTTTCAAACCCATTCAAATAAGTTATGATGAACAAAAATATTATATACCAACCAGTTATCCATTAAAATCTCTGTTACAAATCTTATACAAATATATCTTGAAATAATTTATGGTAAAAAGACTACTATCTTAGGTATCAAACTCATAATCCATTTCATATCCATGAGAAAGACCTAAAAGTACTAAATATTCCTAACAATTGATCACAATATTTAGTACTAAATATTCCCAATAATTAATCACAATATTAATTTTTTTTTAAACTTAGCATATTATCACAATATTTACACTAACAAACAAAACAAATATTCCCATATGTTGTAATAACATAATAATCACAATATTTAGTACTAAATATTCCCAATAATCACAATATTTGTAGTTATTTTCTAAAAAATCTCCAATGACTCCATTCTTTTTGCCTTCTTCTAATCCCCTAAAATCCTAAAGGGCTATGGAAATGGACAGCATTTGTTCTCTTTTTATTTTTAAATTCTGCTCCTTTTTTCCTAACTTGGAATGTTACAAACGGTAACAACACCAAATATTTGTAAATTTTTCACAAACTATACATGCTCGTGCTGCACCATCCTTACACATTCATTCATTCATGGTCATGGTCATGACCATGTGTTTATCACACAGATTCATGTTACAATTTTACTGTTGCAACTTCCTTAAAAAAAAAAAAAAAAAAAATGGATTTATAAGATTTTGAGCTTCGAACCTTTAGCCAAAAAAGTTTTATATATTCTCTTAAATGAAAAAATAAAAATAAAAAGGAAAAAATTGCATATCTAAAGTACTCAAAATTTCACATAATAATCACAATATTTGGTACTAAATATTCCCAATAATCACAATATTAATTTTCTTAAAAAAAAAACTTAGCAAATAATTTAATCACAATATTTACACTAACAAAAAAAAAAAAATTCCCCAATATGTTGTAATTTAATCACAATATTTACACTAACAAAAAAAAAATTCCCTAATATGTTGTAATTTAATCACAATTATTTACCAAATATTCCCAATAATTAATCATAATATTACTAGTCACTATAGATATTTTTTCTTAAGTAGATTCATGATCTTATATAAATGTGTCCTAATATTAATTATTTTTAAAAAAAACTAGCAAATAATCACAATATACTAACAAATAAATTAATCACAATATTTACATTAACAAATAAGAAAAACAAAACTTTTCCTAATATGTTCTAAATTTTTCTTACAAAAAAAACATAGCAAATAATCACAATATACTAACAAATAAACTAATCACAATATTTACACTAACAAATAAGAAAAACAAAACTTTTCCTAATATGTACTAAATTTTTCTTGAAAAAAAAATCTAGCAAATAATCACAATATACTAACAAATAAATTAATCACAATATTTACACACTAACAAATAAGAAAAACAAAATTTTTCCCAATATGTTCTAAATTTTTCTTAAAAAAAATACCTAGCAAATAATCACAATATACTAACAAATAAATTAATCACAATATTGACACTAACAAATAAGAAAAACAAAACTTTTCCTAATGTGTTCTAAATTTTTCTTCAAAAAAAAAACCTAGCAAATAATCACAATATACTAACAAATAAATTAATCACAATATTTACACACTAACAAATAAGAAAAACAAAACTTTTCCTAATATGTTCTACATTTTTCTTTAAAAAAAAATCTAGCAAATAATCACAATATACTAACAAATAAATTAATCACAATATTTACACTAACAAATAAGAAAAACAAAACTTTTCCTAATATGTTCTAAATTTTTCTTAAAAAAATAAACCAAGCAAATAATCACAATATTGTAAAAATATTACCTGAGAGTGTTGTGTGAGATGTCCAAGGTCTGTGAGTGCAAGTGAGTTTAGAGAACTTGTTTCATAGAGGTAAGAGCTGAGTGAGTTTGTGAATATAGAGGTTGAGTTTCTGAATATGGAGAACATATTCACAATACAGAGAAGTTATGAGACCCCATGGCAAGGAAGGACAAGTCCAGCTGGGACCCACAGACACGTGGAGGGTTGGGGACTGATGCTGCTGTGGGGGGACTGTTATGCCCACGTGATGTTGCTACTGTGGGATGGGAGTGATGAGACAGGGAACTGATGGAATTGATGTTGGCAGTGTGTGACACAAAGAAATCGAGTCCAATGGACTCGTTTTCTAAGCTTAAAAAACGAGTTCACTGGACTTGGTTTCAAGGCTTTGAAACCGAGTTCATTGTACTCGGTTTCCAAGCTTTGAAATCGAGTTCAGTGAACTCGTTTTTTAAGTTTAGAAACCGAGTCCCTGGACTCGGTTAGGCTTTAAATACTACTACACGTAGGCTTAATCGTACATACTACTGCACCTTCTGATCAATTGCAATTCATTTTTTCTTGTTCTTATTGAGTGTTGGAACGACTGGTTTTTGTCAATTTTTCCCTATACCTTCTGATTTCATTTTTTCTTGTTCTTGAGCGTTGGAATGACTGGTTTTGCAGACAAAGAAACCGAGTTCAAAGGAGTCGGTTTCTAATCCTGGAAAACAAGTTCATTGAACTTAGTTTTCAAGCTTGGAAACCGAGTCCTTTAAACTCGTTTTTTAGGCTTAGAATCTGACAGCTTTGAACTCGATTTCTGCCTACGTGGCCACTCCACCAACTGAGAGCTGCTGGCAAATAATAAAATAAAAAACCCAGAAATCGACCCCTCTTAACTCGAATTGCTAGAAACCAAAATAGTTTAAAACGTTTCCTAACTAATGATATTGTTTGGGTTTTGTTGTTATTTTCTAACAAACCCCTTTATAGTGGAGATAAAACAGAATTATTTTCATTTTTTTAGTATTTTAAAATTTTGGGAAATTATTTTAAAATTATAGAAGAAATTCAAGAAAAAATATGGTAATGACATGGCTGCTGACATGGCTCAACGTGAGCATAGCAACATTAATTACTACATTTTAGCTTTTAGTATTATATAGATTTGCATTTTTTCGTTTTAATCTGTAGTTATGTTATAACGAAAGTCAAACAAATACATAACAATTTTTTATTGATGGGACCAGTGGCAGAACCAAAATTTTTTCTAGGGAGCCAATATAAACAAAATAAAGTAGAGAGTGATATTTTCTATCAATAACAAGTTGTCACATCAGACCACTAAAGTTCATGTGGTACATTTAAAATGGCTAATTACAAGATGCCACATGCTACTAAGTGGATTACATTGTCATTATTCAAAAGCCAATGGCAATATTCCAAGTGTCAAAGAATAAAGATTACAGAGAAAACCAAAGAACCAATCAAATGTTAGCATTTGTTAATTTAAATGATATGAGCCATCTAATTAAAAGCTGTCATATGTTATTTTAAATTAAACCACTATGGCTAATCAAATAATGTCATATGTCCCTAGGAGAACAAGACATAAAGTCCCTTGATTTAAATTATGACACATGTCATTAGTGATAACCAATCACATGTCATCACACCTTCCCAAGACATATAAATGGAGACATTTCTTAGTCTTATAGGAGGACATACACATACATTCAGGAGTCTCGAAACTCTACCAAAATTAAGCTCCAAAGCCTCCAAGAACTTCAACCTTCAAATCTTAAGAACATTTGAAGAGAAATCATTCAAGTCATCTTCCAAGATCTCAAATTGCATTAGAATCAAGTCCAAAAGTGTTCAGAAACTTTAAAAGATTGCAAGTTAGTGAAGATCTATAGATTCAAGCCTCCAAAGACACGAAGAACTTCCACAACAATCTTTGAAGACGAAGAACACACAAAGAAAATTCAAAGAACACAAGAAGAACGCGAAGAACGAAGGATTCCTAACAAACACATAGTTAGAGATTCATCATGATTCTACTTCAAAGATCTTTTGATCCCTTCCTTAATCAAATTGAGAAGCATCTGGTGTTTGAATCAAGTATATACTTGAATCAAAGATTTTTTCAAGGAGATTGAATCAAATGAGTATTCTTTTATAACAAGATTCAATTTTAGAGAATTGTACTTACTCATACATCAATACAAATTTACACTTGCGAAACATTGTCAATTGTTTGATTTTCAAACCTGAGATTTTGTGTTTACAGTTCTTATGTATAAAAAAAAAATGAGCAAAAAAAACTTTTATTTCAGAGATTAAATTTTAATTTAAAAAGTTGTGTCCTATACCCTTTCATGGCTTTAATATCATTTATAATTGATTCTGAACTAAATTCTTTAGCAACTGCTTTTTCTATTGATATAGTTAAACAATCACTCAAGAATTCATTTTTTTGCAAAATATGCATCAATTATAGATCGTTTCCCCTATAAATTATTCACAATATGTAAACATAAATATTGAATTCTATAGTCTCAATAACTCAAATTGATAAAATAAACAACTTTATGGCAGTAATTTTTGATTTAATTGCTCAAGTCACTATTATCAATTAAACAGATAATTGAAAAATAATATTCTCAAATTACAATAAATATAATCTAAGTACTAAAGTCTAAACCCACAACCTACAGTACTAGACCATCTTTCTTTCTTTTTTGGTTTAATGAGATCAACTTTCTGATCATTAGTTTCCTACAAGCGAAAAAATCAGATAACCTAAAAACATCAATAAACCACATACCTTTACCCCTGACCTATGAAAAGTGATGCTCTACATAAATGTTAACAGTATTAAAAGCTCTGTTTAATTCACTTGAAGGGAAAGATCTCCTATTGGAGCCAAGTTTAACCTAGAAGAGATAGCAAAAAGGATTTTCTTTAGGTTAGAGTCTCTTCAGTTCTGTGACTTCTGTCCCTTCTTCTGAATAAAAATGTCGCAAACGAGAGAACCACAATTACAACCAAAACTAATGAATAATTATCTCCAAGATGATGTCATACTCAACATCTTAACAAGGCTTCTCGTCAAATAACTCATAAGATTCAAGTGCGTTTGCAAACTCTAGCACTCCTCAATGACCACTTAATTTCTTTTCCGCCCACTGGTAAAAATGGCCAAATACCATTTTTTTTGAAAATATTTTGCAATCTACCACTTTTTTGAAACTCGATTTTGTGGCAGTTCCATGAACTCAAGTTACTTCAAAAACTTTAAAAAAAAAAATTCATGGTACTCAAGATTCATGAACTCGAGTACCATGGAAAACTCGATTTCCACAAAATCGAGTTTCAAAAAAGTGGTAGATTGCTAAATATTTTGCAAACAGTGATCGATTCATACATATTTTCTCTAACAATGATATATGTCCATTTTGGCCTCCGCCCACCGTAATCACACTAAAAACATAGATCATGAATTACTCATGATCATTCATATCTCATACACATGCCTATTGCTATTACAAAGTGCAAGTATTTTTCATATCTTTCTAATAGGAAGTGTCAAGAGATATTCTTGAAGCTGTGATCTAAGATACTGGTATGACAGAAGTCAAAACTCAAATGTAACATGTAAGAGCAGAATCTGAAACCCCATTAACTTTAAATGCTGCCACCAAAACTGAATATGGAAATTCAGCGTGTAAAGGAGGCAAGTCACCCTGACTATGGAAATTCAGCGTGTAAAGGAGGCAAGTCACCCTGACTATGGAAATTCAGCGTGTGGGTACTCCATACTCATTCTTGATGAAATGATTGAATTGTGGAAAAATAAATTGTTGAAGTGTCATAGGTGCACCTTGAATATACAAAGACCATTCCTAGAAGCGACCAATGCAAAAGCAGAGATTGGACAATCAGGGAGATGGTTTATTGTTCTCTCAACTTTTACACTAAGGACAATAGATGTCATTAAACAAATTATGATTTTAGAGAAATCTGATTAAGAATTTGAAATCAATGAAAAACTTTTATTTACAACAAATGGAAATTTGACAACACTTTCAAATTGGAAATCAACTGCAGAAAGTTTGAATAAGAAAAAGAAAAAAGACTTGTATGACATCCAATTAAAAGATAAATTTAGTTCAAAATAACTCTTTCTGTATATATTAACAATCAACTTAAATGTTATTATAGGGATGCATCAATAAACAAATTTATTGTATGAATCAAAGTGGGTCAAATCACATCATGCCAAGAAAAAAAAGGGCCTAGCCATGTGACAACCTTAGAAAAAAAATCTTCTTCGTAAAAATCAAAAGTTTAGAAACAGTATCCACATTACCATGAACTTTGAAGTTCAAAAAGAACCTTCCATATTACCTTACACTAAAGACTGCTAAATATTTTCATAAAATGACCACAACAATACTAATGGAAGCACAATGAATTAGCAACTAAACACACTGATTCATTCTCGTTACCATTGGCAATGAGCATGTGAATTAGCCACCAAAGCATGAGGGGAAACAATTGCAACTCCAAAATAAGTGTTGACAATCCATGATCACAAAGCTTTAGATCCTTTTCAAACACTCTATGTTATCGCAGGGGAATGAGAAAATGAAGGCCCATAAAAAGATATACAAGAAGCAAAAATTGCATGGCAGATGTACAGCAGCCACTAACAAGATATAGATCATTTTGATCAAGGAATAAAGCACAAGACCTTCACTGGCCTATGCTCACCGCATAAGAACTTCCACAGCCCATTTTCAACATTCTCATCATAGGGCTTCTTTTCTTCCCTCTTCTTTTGCTCCATTTTTATTTTATTTTTTTGGATTAAGTAAGATTTCTAATCTAATAGTTAGTAACACAATCAGAGATGCGAAAAAAAAAACTCAGAATTAAAATATTATATGTTCTTTCATGAAATCGCCACAAGCATAAAGTGTTGATATACATCTGAATTAAGTTCACCTACACCAAATCAGTACATCTATGCCTACCGCAAAACAAAATGATACCAAAGTAAACAACATGATAATGGTCTCAATCATATAACACTTATCTAACAAAATGCAATGATTATCACTAATCATTTCACTTCTTATCCATATAGCTCGGTTGCTCCATCAAGTAACACAAGGCTTTCCTTGAATGTAGTAACTATATCTGTAACATATCGTAGGATACCAAGGTCCTTCTCATGCAAAGTTTCAGGGTCTAGTAAAACAATCGCAGTGTCATTTGAAAGAATTGTAGACTCATTCCAATCATGTATTTTTATTTCACCATCTTTGGATTCTTCCTTGACTTTCTTGTTAAGTAGAAGTTCACCATGTTCAGTGCAACCATAGAAACTTATATCAACATTTTCAAACCGGATAGAAAAATTTTTATCCCATGATTCGTGTACACCATAATCCCTCATTATCCAAATGAAGCATTGCGAGTCTGACTGTAAGTCATCATCGTTTTCAGGGTATCCACATAAAATGAAAGCCAGATTTCCCTTAAACACAAACAGATATTGCACGATCAATTTATCTCCATCAGGGAGTGCCATCTCTCCGAATTTCTCATTATTGACATCAAATGACAAAATCATCGTTGGATCTAGGAATTTCCTTTCCCCTTCACTATGATAAGCAAACCAATGCAAAGGCCCACTAAAAAATAGGGGAAACGGATAAGGTTTGATTTGGGAGACCACAACTTTGGATCTCAACGAGATATCAACCTTTCTCCACGAGTCAGAGCTTAATGTGTAAACCTCAGCCACAACTGGAGTACCCCAAAGCTTTACAACTTTGTAGTCATTTGTCTTGGACTGATAACTAAATCCGGTAGAAAACCAAAAAGCTTTGCTACTAGAACACGAATCAGGCAATCTCTTAAATTTTCTAATTCTGGGGTTCCACAAATATATAGCATCAGAAGTAGCGGAAAGTTTTCGATGCTGAGCGAGACACACTAAACCATTGCACGAACCGATCATGAAGGACATGTTTAAATAAAAAACAGAGGGAACTGAATACTCAAAAAGCGAATCAAACGTGCGGTCACAACAAAGAACCTTATAGGTTATTGGAATCTTAGGAGAATCATATTCAATACAGGTTTGTATGAGATAAGCATGATCATTATCATCGTTGACGATATTAAGGTGGGTGGAGATGAAATTAGGACTAGTGATTGAGGAGTCCCAGAGTTTGGAAACGCACTTGAATCTTATGAGGGATTTGACTGGTAAAGTTGCCAAGATGTTCAGTACGACGTCGTGTGGGAGATGGTTCTTCCATTGCCGGAGGATCAAAGGTTGCGGACCAGGTTCCATTGTTTGATATACTTTTCGGCGGCGGATGAGAGGTTTCAGTTTTAGGCGTAAAGACTAAAGAGTAATAAAGTAAAGGCACGAATCTGTTGGGTTAGGCTTGGGCTTATTGATGTTTTTTTCACCAGCAATTTTGGGCCTCCGGAACACTAAAATAAGATGAGTAACAGCCGTTTCAGTTTTAGGCGATTTTTTTTTTCTTTTTTTTAAGGCATTTTTTAAGTTGTACTTCAATTATATAATGTACTAGTCGCTAACCCGTGTGATGCACGAAAAAACTATTAATAACTTCATATGAAAAATATATATATATATATATATATATATCATGGTATAAATTATATACCAAACCAATAAAATCTATCACTTACAAAGTAATAAAATCTATCACATACAATGAGATATCATGAGATCATATTTAGAAAATATATAACTGATATAAGTACACTCCAATACAATTAATTACACGACTATAGTTAATTCCATACTCATTCAATCAAATATCTTTCATAAATTACATTAATCGTTCTTGATGTCCAAGATGTATCTAAATTCTAACATTGCCAGTAAACAAAGATGCTAGACCTCAATGGGATTAAAAAGGCAACATAATGCCAATTTACACAATTTCTGAAATCATTATTTCCACTATTGAGAGAGAGAGAGAGAGAGAGAGAGAGAGAGAGAGAGAGAGAGAGAGAGGTGACTGTTGTGTTGCATCTCTTAAGAAGAATCTACCCTGTACATTTTTTTTTATATGTAATCGACAAATAACAAAATAGATGTACCACATTTAGAGTATGCACATTTCTAAGATTAAAAGTAAAGGAAAATAAGAAAATGAACCCACCTAAAGTTTTTTGCTCTCCCTCTTGATATTGACTTTTCCAACATCTTCCAAAATCAAATTTATGTACTCCTCCCTGTAAGGCATAAAAATTAATATTTGACCAAATTTACATGTATTTTAAAAACAGGTACATGGAAACAAAACACAATTAGTGAAAACAGAAAATGCTCTAAACCACAAACTACATTTTTGAAACCGATTTGAATTTCAAATAAGTAATTACAAAAGCATCAGTATGTAGCTTTTCAATTTTACCTTCATGACTCTTACAATTTTTTGCTATATATATAACCAAAACTTAGTCATTGATAACATATCATTGATATACGGTTTACTAAATACTCTTCTTAATAGGAATTGTTAGTCATGTCATCTAGCTAAAACTTCCATTTAAATTATCATCTCCAATCACCCTTTGAAATCTCCTGGTTGCCTTTGCTTCTTGCATAGTAGGACAGCACAAATTTATTATCCCACCTGCATCCATATTAAGACACACAATAAACAAAAGCAAACATACAAAACACATAATCTTTCATGTAGTTGTTTAATTTCTCTAAACAAATGCCAAGTTAATGTTAATGTCTCAAATTCAATTAGTAAACACTATCATACACACCTATTCCAAACTTAAACACGCAACCAATTCTACCAATACATGTAACCTTGCATAACTCAAGTTTGTGTCCATAACTCTCAACTTTCTTGGCCCTAAAACCCATCCCAACAATTTGCATTAAACAATCACCGCCCAGAAAAATTATCTATTATTATTAGCAAAATTTTCCCATAATTTCTATCTAAAAAATGCTTCTACCAATACATGTAACCTTGCATAACTCAAGTTTGTGTCCATGACTTCCATGGAGAACTTCTCTACTAGAGTGCTAGCATTCTTCAAAATGGTCTTCCAAATTCTTAGATGTGTCTGTAACATGAACATTACTCTAAATAGGTGAGTAAACAAAGCATCATAAACAATAAACTATTCGCAAAGTACATACGATATAGAAAACTAACCATGGCATCGAGATTGACCTCAATCCTAAATTCGAATCTGCCACAAACATCACTACCAGTTATTTTTCACAACAAAAGTTTCAAATTGAAAGCTTTAAAGGTCCAATGGAAGAACAAATTTTTTCAATTTTTTATTTATTATAAAAAAGAAGAATGCAGTGCCAATTTAACAGGATATATCACTACTTGTAATTTGGAAAGCAAAAAATAACAAATTATAGTCTAACTCATTTATCCTAAAATTTTCAAACACATGCTAACAAATAGATATTGATATAAAATATTCACCTTGTAACAAAACTTAATAAGTCTCAAACACACATCTTTAATAGCTTTAAATGAATTTGTCATAATTGTATTTAAGCTATGGCTCAAGCAATAAGAGGCAGCAAATATGATTCCATAAAAAACTATTCTCTTCTTGTCTAATAATGTTTAGGAGGGTTGTCGCCTTGAATTCAACTAAATTCTCTCAATTTCATCAGTCACAGCACAGACCATGTTGGCATGAAAAGAAACAAAAAATAATCCAAACAACAATAGAGGACTTTCACAGAACTGACATAAATTTTTTACCAAGCATAAATCAACTGCACTCAAATTTCATAGAGTATGAAATGTAAATATTTTGTACTCTAAATGACACAATGGATTCTGCACAGTGACCTTGCCTAATCATATCAAAATATGCCCAAAGGATCCAAAAGCCAAGACAGTATTTAAATTTAAAACTTTCACACTTGACCATAACACTGCTTGCCTTATAAATCAATTTGCTTTATTCAAATGAAAATCCCAAGTTAACATAAAGCACAATCTCGTAGTTATTTGATTTTAAAAACATTTATTCTATTGCAATGATCATTATAACTTATTCAACAGATTTTAACACCTTTAAATTTAAAGCAACAAAATTAAACAACAATTAATTTGCATTTGTCAAATGACTACACTACAACATTCAAGCTTCAACTACAGAACGGTGATCAAGGATAAACCATCTAAATCTAAGAAACAAAGCAAAAACCATTAAAAAAAAAAAAAAAAACACTAAAACACATAGGTCTGCCACCATACCCTAACCCAAATTCCTTTATCAACACAAAATCCTCCCATCTAAGCATGCTCACCATCAAAGAGTCCCACACATTTGAGGGAGACTATCAAACCAACACCCAGAAACCCTTTCAATTATATTTCCACCTTTTTTGCTTCTTGGTGTTGTAGATGTTGATGAGTCGATAAAAACTATTAAGGTCATCCATCTTAATGGACGGTCATTGCGTCATTAGTTAGCCATCAAAGATTTATGAGTAACCATCCAACACATTCAATAACTATCATCAAAGGCCTTAAACTCTTTCATCAAGACAAAGAACGTTACAATTATGGTAATAATCACCCTCATTTATATCCAACGGCTACCTAAGTCACCTAGAAAAGGGACAATCTGTCCATTTGCTAAGGTACGTCAAAAAATTACTACAAAACACTATCTATATATGAAATATATGGGTTGGTACTAATTTAAGCATCGGAGGCTCCCCCGTCGGGCACAACCCGGTGGTCTTTTCGATCTATCTCTCATTTATCTTGCAGGTTCTATAAGGTCGTCTAATGCTTCGGATTGAATGAGGGACCCAACTGACGATTTTGGCATCATCAGATGTCTTCTATCATGCTCTGCTTTTCTCATCATTCAACCTTAATTAAAACCAATAACCAAAATAACTAAATAAAAAAAACTAACCCAAAATAACAAAACCTAAATAACATTTAACATAAACACTCCCAATAGGTCTCCCTGGCGGCCAATAATAGAAATTAATAGAACCCACTACGGGCTCCAAACCCATTAATCTAAGCTAATCATTCAAAACAAACACTCCCAAACGAAACCCTAAATCATATTTAACAACCAAAAACAAAACCCTAAATCATATTTAACATCCCAAATTATAGAACAAAATAAAAACTTACCGGTAATGTTTGCGGAGAGAATCTGGTCAGATGGTAAAGTCTCAAAATCAAAAACTTTCTGCCACTAAAGGAGTAGGTGGCTGGCGCCTGCAGACTATAGTTTAGGGGTTTGAAGATAGAGAAGGGACAAAGATTGGAGGCAGGGGAACATGTATGTAGAGAGAGGCATGGAGGAAATTGTGCGTTTGAAGATGGAGATGGGACAATGTGAAGAAGAAGAGAGGGAGTTTGATGAGTTTGCGTTTAAGGGGGAGAGAGTTTTTTTTTTTTTTTTCATCGGGTTTTGGTTTTGGGGAGAATGAAATTTTTGGTTTTAGCCTCTTTTTACGCTTTGAGCTTTGTTTTTTAAGGGCTGAAAATTTTGGGTTTTGTTTTTTTCCTTTTTGATAATGCCAGTTTTTTTTTTAATATTGTGCTGACGAAATTTTTGGTTTTAGCCACTTTTTACGCTTTGAGCTTTGTTTTTTAAGGGCTGAAATTTTGGGGTGTTTTTTTTTTCCTTTTTGATAATGCCGGTTTGAAATTTTTGGGTGTTTTTTTTTTTTTTTTTCCTTTTTGATAATGCCGGTTTTTTTTTTAGTCTTAAAAAGTTTTTTTTTTTTTTTTTTAATATTGTGTTGACGTGGAAAATTGTGGGAACTTCAAAGGCTTCGGTTATATATATATATATATATATATATAGATTATAAGCCCGGTTTAAAATTGTGGGGACTCGATTCGTGACGACCCCAAGATAATATTGGGCTCGTACGTAAAGAGGGCCCAAACAATATCATTTGTAGAGCGTGGGTTTGAAAGGCTAGGCCTTGGTCACCGGACGGTGGTTTGGGTTGGTTCCGGTCAATGAATCTCGTCCGAGGAGTCTAGGGAGCTTTGTACTCTTGTTATTCTCCTTACTTCTAGGACACCATGGCTGGGAGGACTGGTTGTCCCCCCCCCCCCATCCTTTTGGCGTACAAGTCTTCCTATTTATATCTCTTTTCGGTTGATCCTGACCCTCCACCTGTTTATCAGGCAGGATCCTATTCGTATGTCTGTCCCATCAGCCGCCTTCCCCTACTTTTTGTTAGTTGCTGTAACCGAAGCCACCCTGTTCAGGCGTCTTCTCTCATTAATATGGCTGGGACGTTTGTGGGCGCATTTAATGCAGTGGTGACGTATTCACCTTGATTCACCCCACTTCGTATCCCCACGTGGGTCACATTCTACTCGCCTCTTCTTCTGGGTGCGTTTTAGGGGCCGTCTTCTACGTGATGTCGTTCTCTCCTCTGAAGATTTGGAATGCTGAGGACAGGGTCATCCTCGGCCATGCCCCTAGGCTATTCGGCCTTTCCCTATTCGTCCTCGGCAAATTCCCTCCGCGGCACGGGCTCTGGGCCTTAGTAGAGCGTGGGCCGGGTCATAAGTTCTCTAGCCCCACAATAGCCCCTCAAAATCCTGCTATCCGACTCCTTGGACGGATAGGAGGGTTTTGATGATATCAGACGTCTGTCAAAACTTGTCAATCCTTATCACCTATCGGTTCTCGAGACTTTTCGTCTGCCCGAGACACTTTCCTGGAGCCTTTGGAAGGCAAAACGTGTCCTCATTAAATGCGGGCGGCTCTGTGCTTCCCACGTTCAACGGCGTGATGGAGATCTAACGGTGGGAGTTTCCTTGCTTTTATACGCGGGAAAAATCATGCAGTTATTCTCAATGAGAGGCATAAATGTTTTTTGGAATTGATTTGTCTCTTCAGTTTTGCATTTAAGAATTCCAGCGCGTATTCCCTGAGTTCATCTGAACTTTCGTCTAAACTCAAGTCTGTCTCCAGTACAAAAAACCTGTCCAATGCGCCTTTCCTCTTTTCTGTAAGTTCCCTGCCTCTATTAACTCGTGTTTTTTCTTTTCTGGGTTTACTTTGCTCTTATTCCCTTCCTTCTCCCGTCATTGGTTGAGTTTGTTTAGTAACTCGTAGAAATGGTTAAACTAAGGCTGAGGAAATTGGTTAACACTGAAGAGGCGATGAAAAAGTTCATCGCCGACTATAGGATTCCCCCCAACGTGGGTCTGAGGCACTGTAAGATGGGGGAGTGGCATGCTCTGAGAAATACAGGCGAGGTGGTAATTCCTGTTCTCGCCTTCGTAGAAGGGGGTATGAGAATCCCCATGGGACCGGTAATGAAGAATTACCTTAGGCATTTCCGGTTAGCTCCCACCCAATGCGCCGCCAATATGTTTAGGATTCTAGGTTGTGTGGATGCTCTAAATGAGAAAATGGGTTTAAGATTAACCCATCATGACGTGAATTGGTGCTACAATCTTCAAAAATTGAAGGGCAAAATTTATTATATGAAGACCATAGACGAAAGGGTTCGGCTAATTCAGTGCGTCCCTAACTCCAACAAGGGGTTAAACAAAGACTTTCTTATTGTATCCGGGGAATGGCATGACGACGTTCCATGCCCAGTGATGGAGGGAGAACTAGGTGGGGTATATAGAGAGCGGAAGGGTGCCGACCCTTTGTGCCATTTTAATTTGAAGTGGTTCGATTACTAACCATATGTGTGTCTTTTTCTTGCAGACCCCAACGCTTTTCATTGGCACTTCCACCTAGTTAACCGGGTGGACTTGGAGACTGTTCTTCAAGCGGCAATTTTCGTAAATGGATGGTCAAGTTAGAGCCGCTCACAAAATATTAGGGTACGATCCCCTTCAGAAGTCATTTGCCAATCCCAGGCACGTGATCAGCGCCAGCCGTCCTCGGCTCCCAAAAATTACCGTGGTCGAAACAGGATTTCTAATCTTCGAAGGATCTTCTGTCCCAGAGGGCATCCTGCTGGTGGACCTCTCCTCGTCTCACCACGCAGCGGAGGACGAAGGAGAGTTAGATCAGTTCGAGAAGGGATTTGGAGTATTTGACCTAGCCGACCAATCCGAGGATCCTTCGGGTGATCTAGGTGACCCTGCCTTGTTCGAGGCGGAATTGTCATCAGTGGGTGCATCTTCCTGAACCGAGATGGGACTTAAGAGGAAGCCCCCGACTAGCTTACTCGATCTCCTCGAGGGTCAATCGGGGAAGGGTGCGCAGGGAACACCGCAATCCAGCGCTTCGTCTCCGCCACCTCAGCCCCAGGCCATCCAGACTAGGTCATCCTCCACCAGGTCGCAGCCACACTCTCCCCGCACCAAACTTCCCGCTCCTCCTCGATCAGCTCTGCCTCCTCGGCCGGAGCCCACGGACTCAAAGAGAAAGAGGAGTCCCAAGGGTAAGGAACCCATGGACGGGGGAAAATCCCAATCTTCTCAGGAAAGGGATGAGGCCCCGCGTGTGAAACAATTAAAGATTGGGCACCAGAGCAAGGGTAAAGAAAGCGAGGCCCAATCTGCCCAAAGCAAAGGGAAGGGGATCGAAGTCCAATCTTTGCCAAGCGCCTGGCTCCTCGCCCCAATGCTCCACGTGGGGCCACTGCTGGAAACTGCGTCCATGAGGGACCTCGGAGATGGCGAAGGCGGTTATGTGGCCGACGCATTAGGGAGAGCTATGCTGCTGCCCACCGACGTGGATGAATTGAAAAAAATGAGGATGCAGGAGGTTTTCCTCAGTACGAAGAGGTACTTGGGAATGGTAAGGCTCTTGAAACCTAAAACTTTATTAACTCTTGCTCCCGGTTTGTCATTCATGACGTATTTACCTCACTTGACAGGCTCTTCAGGCCACATATAGAATGGAGGAGGAAGTTAACAAGCAGAGTAAGGCCGCCGAGAACGAATGCTTCAAACGCATAGACGCCGCGAGGACCCTCAAGGCTTCCAAGGACGACCTAGCAAAGGCTAAGGAGGACTTAAAGGTGGCTATCCAAGAGAGGGACAGTGCCTCGACGGGTTTAGATAGCGCCCAAAGACAGGTCGAGGAACAGAAAAAACGTCTACTCGAAACCGAGGATCAATTGCAGATAGCCAAGGGTCATATCAATGATTTGAAGAGAAAACTGACCATGGCGGAGCACGATAAAGGCGTGGCTGAGCATGCCCGGGACGAAGCCGTGAGGGCCAAGCAGGAGGTGGAGTTTGCTAGAGACGAGGGCGAAACTGCCAAAAACATGGCTGAGGATGCGGGTTATGAGGCGGGTATGGCTGACACCCAGGCCTCCCTTAAAGCTCAAATTCCAGAGGTATGCAGACTATATTGCTCCCAAGTTTGGGAAGAGGCCATAAAACGGGCTGGGGTGGATGCTTCGTCTGAATTGTGGAAGGCGGAGAGCATATTTTACCCTCCAGCCATCCGCAAGACCGCCCCATCCAGTTCCAAGGCCGTGCGCGACCCAGAGGAGGCCAGTGCTGCTCAATCAGAGGCTGCTCAAATCATCGTCCCTTCCGGCGAGTCGACCGATGGAGGAGAGCCTCTTGATGCAACAAAAGCACTTGGAGGTCTGAATTCCAAGACTCCCAAGGAAGGTGCCGAACCGACTGTCAGTGCTCAAATTCCTGGTGCCGAAGAGCCAGCCATCCTTGCCCGGCCCCTGTAGGCGATTCCCCTTGTTGAGGACCCCGAGAGCACCAACACCGATCCCGCTCAGCCTCCCCCAGAAGGAACTGTCCTCCAGGGCATTGAAGATAGTTCTGTTCTGCCCTCCCCGGATGTGGCCGACATAGAATTGAAGGAGTAGAAACCTCGGCCAGCCTCCACATCTATTTTTAGTTGATCGCATAGTTTCTCTTTTATTTAGAAAACTTTATAATTTGTTTGTTGTTGAACCTATTGAACACGTATATGAAATTATTTTGTTACTCTTTCCTTTTGATTATATGCCATTTGCCTCGTCGATACTTACTATTGTTATGAACCTGATGACTTTGAACCAGTTACTTCAATAAGTACAAATAGTTATACATACGATATATTTGGAATCATGTTTCGAAATGCTTGCTCACCCGCACCCATAGGGCATTGAACTCATATCTGAACCTCCTTCGGTGGAGATATAGGCATCGTCCGAGATGTCCCATGCGTCGTTGGGACCAACTTGGCATCCAAGCTTCCTTTAAGTAGTTGGTTTCTCCATAGGTTTGAGTCCAAGGATCATGCAATATCTTGGTTCTGTCCAAAACTTAGATTTATTAAGTAGTTGGTTTCCCCATAGGTTTGAGTACGAGGACCATGCAATACCTTGGTTCTGTCCAAAACTTAGATTTATTAAGTAGTTAGTTTCCCCATAGGTTTGAGTCCGAGGACCATGCAATACCTTAGTTCTGTCCAAAACTTAGATTTATTAAGTATGGGGGGAATTAGCCCCTTGAGGGATTAGCCCCTCAACCAAGATGTGAGACGTTGATCTTCCGCGGAAAGCCCCTAGAATCGTCCGCGTTACCAACGCTTCTAAGTGCAGCCCCTAGTGGAACTCTACGTTAGGACACGCTAGCGGGCTGTTGGAAGTAATAGGAGGACTTCTCGCTCCACTGCCTGAGCCAACGCACAAGCCTTTCCTACAGACTGCGCCAATTGTGGGGACTCGATTCGTGAAGACCCCAAGATAATATTGGGCTCGTACGTAAAGAGGGCACAAACAATATCATTTGTAGAGCGTGGATTTGAAAGGCTAGGCCTTGGTCACCGGACGGTGGTTTGGGTTGGCTCCGGTCAGTGAATCTCGTCCGAGGAGTCTAGAGAGCTTTGTGCTCTTGTTATTCTCCTTACTTCTAGGACACCATGGCTGGGAGGACTGGATGTCCCCCCCCACCCCCCCATCCTTTTGGCGTACAAGTCTTCCTATTTATATCTCTTTTCGGTTGATCCTGACCCTCCACCTGTTTATCAGGCAGGATCCTATTCGTATGTCTGTCCCATCAGCCGCCTCCCCCTACTTTTTGTTAGTTGCTGTAATCGAAACCACCCTATTCAGGCATCTTCTCTCATTAATATGGCTGAGACATTTTTGAGCGCATTTAATGCAGTGGTGACGTATTTACCTTGATCCACCCCCACTCCGTATCCCCACATGGGTCCCATTCTACTCGCCTCTTCTTCTGGGTGCGTTTTGGGGGCCCTCTTCTACGTGATGTCATTCTCTCCTCTGAAGATTTGGAATGCCGAGGACAGGGTCATCCTCGGCCATGCCCCTAGGCTATTCGGCCTTTCCCTATTCGTCCTCGGCAAATTCCCTCCCCGGCACGGGCTTCGGGCCTTAGTAAAGCGTGGGCCGAGTCATAAGTTCTCTGGCCCCACAAAAATAATTGTATTACTATTTTTTTTTTTTACTAATAAGTATTACTATTTACTCAAAAAAAAAAAAAAATCATGTGTTTTATTTTTATTTTATTTTTTTTCATTTTAATCTCTGTTTTTTTTATAAGGAAACTCAAATAAATACATAACAATTTTTGATTGATGGGGCTAATGGCAAAACCAGAAATTTTTTCCAAGGAGACAAGGTGAACACAACAAAGTTTTTATGTATAAAAAAATGAGTAAAAAAAACTTTTATTTCACATATTAACTTTTAACTTTAAAAAGTTGTGTCTTACGCTTTTCATGACATTAATATCATTTATAATTGATTCTAAACTAAATTCTTTAGCAACTGCTTTTTCTATGTATATAGTTAAACAATCACTCAAGAATTCATTGTCCATTTTGCAAATATGCATCAATTGTAGATCGTTTCCCCTATAAATTATTCACTATATGTAAACATAAATATTGATTTTTATAATCTCAATAACTCAAATTGATAAAATATACAACTTTATAGCAATAATTTAATTTAATTGCTCAAGTCACTACTATCAATTAAGCAGATAATTAAAAATTAATATTCTCAAATTACAATAAATATAATCTATTAAGTACTAAAGTCCAAACCCACAACCTACAGTACTAGACCATCTTTTTTCTTTTTCTTTTTTGGTTTAATGAGATCAACTTTCTGATCATCACTTTCTCAAAAAAAAAAAAAAAAAAAAAAATTCTGATCACTTTCCTACTACAGGCGAAAAATTCAGATAACCTTAAAACATCAATAAACCAAATACCTTTACCCCCGAGCTGTGAAAAGTGATGCTCTACTTAAACGTTAACAGTATTAAAAGATTGCTTGTTGGAGGCAAGTTTAACCTAGAAGAGAAAATAAGATAGCAAAGGGATTTTCTTTATGTTACTCTTCAGTTCTGTAACTTCTGTCCCCTCTTTTGAATAAAAATGTCGCAAATAAGAGATCCACAACTACAACCAAAACTAATGAATCATTATCTCCAGGATGATGTCATACTCAACATCTTAACGAGGCTTCCTGTCAAATAACCCATAAGATTTAGGTGTATTTGCAAACCTTGTCACTCCTCAATCACCACCCTCAATTTCTTTTCTGCCCATTGTAATAAGACTAACAACATAGATCATGAATTATTCATGATCATGCATATCTCATACACATGCCTATTGCTATTACAAAGTGCAAGTATTTTTCATATCTTTCTAATAGGAAGTATGAAGAGATATTCTTGAAGTTGTGATGCAAGATACTGGTATGACAGAAATCAAAAGTCAATTGTAACATGTAAGAACAGAATCTGAAACCCCATTAACTTTAAGTGCTGCCACCAAAACTAAGGATAGAAATTCAGCGGGTAAAGGGGGCAAGTCACCCTGACTGATTGTAAAGGAGGCAAGTCACCTTGAGATTACTCAATCGTGGCACCATAAAATGATCTAGCCATGTTGGAAAAACAAGTTGTATCTGCAACAGTGCCCGATAACATTGCAACTAAGACCTATTCCAGTTAGTGAAGCTTCCTTCTAAGATTGAGTTGTGATGTAGAACACAAAATGCATATGTTGGAGCAAGAGTTCAAAGATATAGAAAAAAAAACTAATAAGCCTTTTTTTTAAAATTTTATTTTTAAAATCAAAGAGAACTAAAAAGCTAGTTTTATGTTTTCTTTTGGTTACTCCGGAAACAATGAAGAAAAAGAAATCAAACAGTAATGAATGAATTACTTTACTGAGGTTTGCACTAGGATATGCTAAACTCCTCGCTTGTTATTGTCACCTTCTTGGATAGCATTATTTTTCTGAAGTTGTCATTGATCTATTATTTATTTAAAGTTCACATTGAAGTATTAAGCAATTCAAAAAGCACGCTTGAAAGCTTACTAATCCAGATTGCATCTTGGCGGAGTGGGTCAGTATATTCAACAGCTTAGAATTTTGACTTGCTCCTTCACTTGCTTGCTCTACAACCTCGCTTTTGCCCAATGAAATTGTGTCAGGTCATTGCCGACATGGGGTCCAAGACTAGTTTCTTGTTTTTACCATGCTGATCTTAGACCTTTCAGATGTTGTTTCTAATCAAAGTTGACATAATCTTTCCTTGGGACCAAAACAAACTTAACAACCCCAAAAAAAAAAAAGGTTGATGATAACCTCCAATGATACTGATTTTGCTTAGATTTCTGAATAAATGAGGAAGAAAGATGGGTTTATTTAATTTTTCCCTTACGAAGTACAGCTTTTAAGCAATGGTGAGGAATGAGTACTGAAATTTTAAAGGAGTATGTACCATATGCCGTGGTGCAATCCATATAAAATGAATAATGAATCACACCTAATGAAGTATATGCATGTTTTTATAGGATGCATCCATAAACAAATTTATCTTCTGAATCAAAGCGGGTCAAATCATATCATGCCAAGAAAAAAAAAGGGCCTAGTCATGTGACATCCTTACAAGAAAAATCTTCTTCATAAAAATCAAAATTTTAGAAACAGTATCCACATTAGCATGAACTTTGAAGTTCAAAAAGAACTTTCCACACTAGATACTGTTAAATATTTTTATAAAATGACCACAGCAATGCTAATGGAAACGCAATGTATTAGCAGCTAAACACACTGATTCATTCTCAATACCATTGGCAATGAGCATGTGATTTAGCCACCAAAGCATGAGGGGAAACAATTGCAACTTCAAAATAGAGAAGGTGTTGACAATCCATGATCACAAAGCTTTAGATCCTTTTCAAACACTATATGTTATCTCAAATTTTTCTCTCAGGGGAATGAGAAAATGCAAACCCATGAGAAGAGATACAACAAGCTAAAACTGCAAAGCAGATGTACTGCAGCCACTAGCAAGATATATATCATTTTGATCAAGGAATAAAGCACAAGACCTTCGTTGGGCCAATGCTCACCGCGTTAGATCTTACACAGCCCATTTTCAACTTTCTCATCATAGGGCTTCTTTTCTTCCCTCTTCTTTGCTCCATTTTTATTTTATTTTTTTGGATTAAGTAAGATCTCTAAATCTAATAGTTTGCAACACAATCAGAGAGGCACAAAAAAAGTCGGAATTAAAATGTTATATGTTCTTTCATGAAATCACCAGGGTTGATATACATCTGAATTAAGTTCACCTACATCATATCAGTACATTTATGCCTACGGCAAAACAAAATGATACCAAAGGAAATAAAATGATAACAAAGTAAACAACATGAGAATGGCCTAAATCATATCACACTTACCTAACAAAATGCAATGATTATCACTAATGATTTCAGTTCTTATCCAGATAGCTCGGTTGCTCCATCAAGTAACACAAGGCTTTCCTTGAACGCAGTAACTATATTTGTAACATATCGTAGGATACCAAGGTCCTTCTCATGTAAAGTTTCAGGGTCTAGTGAAACAATCGCAGTGTCATGTGAAACAATCGTAGACTCATCGCAATTATGTATTTTTATTTCACCATCTTTAGATTCTTCCTTGACTTTCTTATCAAGTAGAAGTTCACCATGTTCAGTGCAACCATAGAAAATAATATCAGCATTTTCAAGCCGGATAGAAAAAAGTTTATTCCAAGATTCATCTACACCATAATCCTTCATTACCCAAATGAAGCAGTGCGCGTCTGACTGTAAGCCGTCATCGTTTTCTGGGTATCCACGTGAAATGAGAGCCAGATTTCCCTTGAACCCAAACAGATTGTGCACGATCAATTTATCTCCATCAGGGAGTGCCATCTCTCCGAATTTCTCATTATTGACATCCAATGACAAAATCATCATTGGATATAGGAATTCCACTTCACCTTCACTATGATTAGCAAACCAATGCAAAGCCCCACTAAAAAATAGTGGAAACGGATAAGGTTCGATATGGGAGACCACAACTTTGGATCTCAACGAGATTTCAACCTTTCTCCACGAGTCAGAGCTTAATGTGTAAACCTCAGCCACAACTGGAGTACCCCAAAGCTTTACAACTTTGTAGTCATTTGTCTTGGACTGATAACCAAATCCGATAGAAAACCAAAAATCTTGGCCATTAGAACACGAATCAGGCAATCTCTTAAATTTTCTAACGCTGGGGTTCCACAAATATATAGCATCACCAGTAGTGGAAAGCTTTCCACGTTGAGCGAGACACACTAAACCATTGCACGAACCGACCATTTCGGACATGTTTAAAGCAAAAACAGAGGGAACTGAATACTCAAAAAGCGAATCAAACGTGCGGTCACAACAAAGAACCTTACAGATCATTGGAATCTTAAAGGAATTATATTGAATACAGGTTTGTATGAGATAAGCATGATCATCATCATCGTTGTTGTTGACGATATTAAGGTGGGTGGAGATGAAATTAGGACTAGTGATTGAGGAGTCCCAGAGTTTGGAAACGCACTTGAATCTTATGAGGGATTTGACTGGTAACGTTGCCAAGATGTTCAGTACGACGTCGTGTGGGAGATGGTTCTTCCATCGTCGGAGGATCAAAGGTTGTGGACCAGGTTCCATTTTTCGGCGTATGAGAGATTTCAGTTTTTAGGCGTAAAGACTAAAGAGTAAAGATAAAGACTAAAAAGAGTAAAGGCACGAATCTGTTGGGTTTGGGTTAGGCTTGGGCTCGTTGATGTTTTTTTTACCAGCATTTTTGGGCCTCTGGAACAATGAAAGATCAGTAACAATGAAAGAGAGTGTTGAGCCTCTTTTATTATATATTCAAATTTATGTTCCACCATGTCATGTGTTTTATTTTTATTTGTTTCTTTCATTTTTATCTCTAGTTATGTTAAAAGCAAAGTCAAATGAATACATAACAATTTTTGATTGATGGGATCAGTGGCCGAACTAAAATTTTTTCCAAGAAGCCAATGTAAACACAATAAAGTAGAGAGTGATATTTTCTATCAATAACAAGTTGCCACGTCGGACCACTAAAGTTCATGTGGTACATTTGAAACGGCTAATTACAAGATGCCACATGCTACTTAGTCGGTTCCACTATCATTATTCAAAGGCCAATGGCAATATTCCAAGTGTCAAAGAATAAAGATTGTGAAGAAAACTTGAGAACCAATCAAATGTTAGCATGTGTTAATTTAAATTTTAACCAAAAAAAAAAGAGTTAATTTAAATGACATAAGCAATCTAATTAAAAGCTGAAATGTGTTATTTTAAATTAAACCTCTATGACTAATCAAATAATGTCATATGTCCCTTGGAGAACAAGAAATAAAGTCCCTCCATTTAAATTATGACACAGGTCATTAATGATAACCAATCACGTGTCATCACACCTCCCCAAAACTCATATAAATAGAGACCTCTCTCAATCTTATAGGGGGACATGCACACACATTCAGAAGTCTCAAAGTTCTACCGGAATTAAGTTCCAAAGCCTCCAAAAACTTTAACCTTCGAATCCTAACAACATTCGTAGAGAAATCATTCAAGTCATCTTCCTAAATCTCAAAGTGCATTGGAATCAAATCCAAAAGTGTTTAGAAACTTTAAAAGATTGCAATTTAGTGAAGATCTACGGATTCAAGCCTCCAAAACCTCGAAGAACTTCCACTACAATCTTCGAAGACAAAGAACACACGAAGAAAATTCAAAGAACACACGAAAAATGCGAAGAATGAAGGATTCCTAACAAACACATAGTTAGAGATTCATTGTAATTCTATTTCAAAGATTTTTTGATCCCTTTCTCAATCAAATTGGGAAGCATCTAGTGTTTGAATCAAGTTTATGCTTGAATCAAAGATTTTTTCAAGGAGATCAAATCAGAGGAGTATTCTTTTGTAACAAGATTCAATTTTAGAGAATTGTACTTACTCATTCATCAATACAAATTTACACTTGCAAAACATTGTCAATTGTTTAATTTTCAAACCTAAGATTTTGTGTTTACAGTTCTTATGTATATAAAAAAAAAAGAGTAAAAAAAACTTTTATTTCACAAATTAACTTTTAATTTTAAAAGTTGTGTCCTACGCTCTTTCATGGCATTAATATCATTTATAACTGATTCTGAACTAAATTCTTTAGCAATTGCTTTTTCTATTGATATAGTTAAACAATCACTCAAGAATTTATTGTCCATTTTGCAAAATATGCATCAATTGTAGATTGTTCCCCTATAAATTATTCACAATATGTAAACATAAATATTAAATTTTATAATCTTAATAACTCAAATTGATAAAATAAACAACTTTATAACAGTAATTTAATTTAATTGCTCAAGTCACTACTATCAATTAAACAGATAATTATAAATTACAATTCTCAAATTACAATAAATATAATCTTACTAAAGTCTAAACCCACAAGGCCACAACCTACAGTACTAGACCATCTTTTTTATTTATTTATTATTTTTTTTTATTTTTTTTTTGGTTTAATGAGATCAACTTTCTGATCATCACTTTCCTACTACAAGCGAAAAAATCAGATAACCTTAAAACATCAATAAACCACATACCTTTACCCCTGAGTTGTGAAAAGTGATGCTCTACTTAAAATGTTAGTAGTATTAAAAGCTCTGTTAAATTCACTTGAAGGAAAAGATCGCCTATTGGAGGCAAGTTTAACCTTGAAGAGAAAATAAGATAGCCAAACGGATTTTCTTTAGGTTAGACTCTCTTTAGTTCTGTGACTTCTATCCCCTCTTCTGAATAAAAATGTCGCAAATGAGAGAACCACAACTACAACAAAACTAATGAATAATTATCTCCAAGATGATGTCGTACTCAACGTCTTAACGAGGCTTCCGGTCAAATAACTCATAAGATTCAGGTGCGTTTGCAAACCCTGACACTACTCAATCACCACCCTCAATTTCTTTTCCCCGCACCGTAATAACACCATAGATCATGAATTATTCATGATCATGCATATCTTATACACATGCCTATTGCTTTTACAAAGTGCAGGTGTTTTTCATATCTTTCTAATAGGAAGTATCAACAGATATTCTTGAAGTTGTGATCCAAGATATTGGTATGACAGAAATCAAAAGTCAACTGTAACATGTAAGAACAGAATCTGAAAGCCCATTAACTTTAAGTGCTGCCACCAAAACTGAGGATGGAAATTCATCGTGTAAAGGAGGCATGTCACCCTGACTGATTGTAAAGGAGGCAAGTCACCCTGAGATTACTCAATCGTGGCACCATTGGATGATCTAGCCATGTTGGAAAAACAAGTTGTATCTGCAACAGTGCCCGATAACATTGCAATTAGGACCTATTCTAGTTAGTGAAGCTTCCTTATGAGATTGAGTTGTGATGTAGAACCCAAAATGCATATGTTGGAGCAAGAGTTAAAAGATATAGAAAAAGAACTAATAAGCCTTTAAAATATATATATGTATATATATATATATATATATATATTTAAAAGCAAAGAGAACTAAAAAAGCTAGTTTTATGTTTTCTTTTGGTTACTCCCAAAAAAAAATGAAGAAAAAGAAATCAAACAGTAATGAATTGCATTATTTATAAGCTAAACTACTTTGCTGAGGTTTGCACTAGGATATGCTAAACTCCTCGCTTGTTATTGTCATCTTCTTGGATTGCATTATTTATTTAAAGTTCATTTTGAAGTATTAAGCAATTCAAAAGGCATGCTTGAAAGCTTGCTAAGCCATCTTGCATCTCGGAGTGGGTCAGTACTATATTTAACAGCTTAGAATTTGACTTGCTTCTTCACTTGCTTGCTCTACGGTCTCGCATTTGTCCAATGAAATTGTGTCAGGTCATTGCTGACATGGTGTCCAAGACTAGTTTCTTGTTTTTACTATGCTGATCTTAGACCTTTCAGATGTTGTTTCTAATCCAAAGTTGATATAATCTTTCCTTGGGACCAAAACAAACTTAACAACACCACCAACACCCCCCCCCCCCCTCCTTCAACACACACACACACACACAAAAGGTGATGCTAACCTCCTATGATATTGATTTTGCTTAGATATCTGAATGATAAGAAGAAGAAAGATGGGCTTATTTAATATTTCCCTTTTGATTGAGGATATTAGGTAATCACTGCACAAATATATGCTACTTATGAAGTAAAAAGCCTTTAAGCTATGGTGAGGAATGAGTATTGAAATTTTGACGGAGTATGTACCATATGCCTTGGTGCAATCAAATACAAAATGGATCCACCTAATGAAGTATATGCATGTCTAGGGGATCAACAGAGACATGTTTTAAGTAAACTTCAATTTTAGGCACCAAAATTAACCAGAAGCTACCAACATTATCTGTTTTTGGTGGAATTGTGGGTACTCCATACTCATTCTTGATGGAATGATTGAATTGTGGAAAAATAAATTGTTGGAGTGTCATAGGTGTACCTTGAATATACAACAAAGACCATTCCTAGAAGCGACCAATGCAAAAGCAGAGATTGGACAATCAGGGAGATGGTTTATTGCTCTCTCAACGTTTACACTAAGGACAATAGATGTCATTAAACAAATTTATGATTTTAGAGAAATCTAATTAAGAATTTGAAATCAATGAAAAACTTTCGTTTACAACAAATGGAAATTTGACAGCAGGAATATCCGTCAATTTCAACTTTCAAATTGGATATCAACTGCTGAAAGTTTGAAAAAGAAAAAGAAAAAAGACTTGTATGACATCCAATTAAAAGATAAATTTAGTTCAAAATTACTCTTTTTGAATATATTAACAAACAACTTATGTGTTATTATAGGGATGCATCAATAAACAAATTTATCATATGAATCAAAACAGGTCAAATCACATCATGCCAAGAAAAAAAAAGGGCATAGCTATGTGACAACCTTACAAAAAAATCTTCATAAAAATCAAAAGTTTAGAAACAGTATCCACATTACCATGAACTTTGAGCTTCAAAAAGAAGCTTCCATATTACCTTACAATACTAATGGAAGCACAAGGAATTAGCAACTAAACACACAGATTCATTCTCATTACCATTGGCAATGAGCATGTCAATTAGCCACCAAAGCATGAGGGGAAACAATTGCAGCTCCAAAATAGAAGTGCTGACAATCCATGATCACAAAGCTTTAAATCCTTTTCAAACACTATATGTTATTGCAGGGGAATGAGAAAATGCAGGACCATGAAAAAATAAACAAGAAGCTAAAATTGCATAGCAGATGTACTGCAGCCACAAACAAGATGTATATCATTTTGATCAAGGAATAAAGCACAAGACCTTCGCTGGGCCTATGCTCACCACATAAGAACTTCCACAGCCCAGTTTCAACATTCTCATCATAGGGCTTCTTTTCTTCCCTCTTCTTTGCTCCATTTTTATTTTATTTTTTGGATAAAGTAAGATCTCTAATCTAATAGTTTGCAACACAATCAGAGAGGCACAAAAAATGTCAGAATTAAAATGTTATATGTTCTTTCACGAAATCGCCACAAGCATGAAGGGTTGATAGACATCTGAATTAAGTTCACCTACATCATATCAGTAAATTTATGCCTACCGCAAAACAAAATGATACCAAAGTAAACAACATGAGAATGGTCTAAATCATATCACACTTACCTAACAAAATGCAATGATTATCACTAATGATTTCAGTTCTTATCCAGATAGCTCGGTTGCTCCATCAAGAAACACAAGGCTTTCCTTGAACGTAGTAACTATATTTGTAACATATCGTAGGATAATAAGGTCCTTCTCATGTAAAGTTTTAGGGTCTAGTGAAACAATCGCAGTGTCATTTGAAAGAATCGTAGACTCATTGCAATAATATATTTTTATTTCACCATCTTCGGATTCTTCCTTGACTTTCTTGTCAAGTAGAAGTTCACCATGTTCAGTGCAACCATAGAAACTTATATCAACATTTTCAAACCGGATAGAAAAAAGTTTATTCCATGATTCATGTACACCGTACTCCCTCATTACCCAAATGAAGCATTGCGAATCTGGCATTTTGTCGTCATCATTTTCGGGGTATCCATATGTTATGAAAGCCAGATTTTCCTTGAACACAAATAGACTTCGCTGGTGCAATTTATCTCCATCAGGTAGTGCCATCTCCCCAAATTCCTCATTATCGACATCAAATGACAAAATCATCATTCGATCTAGGAATTCCCCTTCCCTTTCACCTTCAGTATGATAAGCCAACCAATGCAAAGCCCCACTAACAAAATGGGGATCTGTAAAAAAGTCGATATAGGAGACCACAACATTGGATTTCAATGAGATTTCAGCCCTTCTCCACGAGTCCGAGCTTAATGTGTAAACCTCGGCCACAACTGGAGTACACCAAAGCTTTACAACCTTGTAGTCATTTGTCTTGGACTGACAAGCAAATCCGGTAGAAACCCAATCATCTTGGCCAATGGAAAAATGTTGGCTTAGACACGAATCAGGCAATCTCTTAAATTTTCTAATACTGGGGTTCCACAAATATATAGAACGATTTCCATGTTGAACTAGACACACTAAACCATTGCACGAACCGACCATTCGGGACATGTTTAAATCAAAAACAGAGGGAGTTGGATACTCAAAAAGCCAATCAAACGTGCGGTCACAACAAAGAACCTTAGAGATTATTGGAATCTTACGCGTATTATATTGAATACGCGTCTGTATGAGAAAAGTTTGATCTTGATCATCATCGTTGTTGGTGTTATTAAGGTGGGTGGAGATGAAATTAGGACTAGCGATTGAGGAGCCCCAAGGTTTGCAAACGCACCTGAATCTTAGGACTGATTTGACTGGAAGCCTTGTCAGGATATTCAGTACGACGTCGTGTGGGAGATGGTTCTTCCTTTGTCGGAGGCTCCGAGGTTGTGGACGAGGATCTCTTGTTTGAGACATTTTTTCGGCGGAAGAGTTGTTTCAGTAGAATAGGGTAAAGAGTAATCTGCTGCGTTTTGCGCTTATGCATATCTTATTCTCCTTTTTTTTTTTTTCTTTTATTATTTTTACTGGGGTACTGCCACATTACCAGTTCTGGAGATTGGCATTTTCACTGTCCAGTTTTTTATGTTTACATCTGCTCGTGACTCTAAAAAAATAATCAGCTTTATTTTCATTCAATTATCATTAGACATGACAAATAGTTCGATTGGGTGGGGTTGGATTTTCACATAAATAAAATAAAATAAATGTCAAATGTCTAGACAAAATTAATCAAATCAAGGAAATGAATTACACATAATAACTTTTTTTTTTTTTTTTTTTTTGTGTGTTTAAGTGGGAACCTGCTATTATTAGCTTATCTGTGTTACTATTATAGTACATGTGAAGGGGGAGGGGGAGGGGGAGGGGGAATATAAATATATATATATATATATATATAAAACTTTTCTTATCCTTTCAATTCTAATAGTTTTGAGCATTGGGGTAAAAGTGTTCACCATACCGTTCAAATCACCCACAAAATGGCATAATAGCATCTAGTGGCGGACTCAAGAATTTAGGTTAGGAGGTGTAAGATTAAAGGACAAGATTGAATGTAAAAAATTAATCTAAAAAATATAATCAATATTAATAACAAAATAAATAAACAACTATATGTCAATTAACTACAAATATATATGTCATATCATTAAAATAAAGAAAAAAAATACCATTTATGATTAAGAATAATCAAATTAAGAGATTATTATAAATACAAATAGTTTAAACATATAATTTGAATTATAAATTTATGGTTAAAAATAGTTAAATCAAGAGATCCATCTAAATATAAACAGTTTAAACATATAATTTGGTTCTTCAAAAAATAAATAAATAAATAAATCAAAGCAAAAGTATTAAGAATATGTATACTTGTGAATATTTGAACATGTGACTTAAAAACCCAACTTGAATGCTTTTAAAAGCCCCACAAAAAATCTAAGAGCATCCACAGCAGATGTGTCAAATGTCAAATGCCAAATATTTGGCACATTTGGCACACCAAACACCAAAAAACACCTTACAGCAAATGTTTTAAATGTTGCAAATATTTGGCATTTGTGTTCGTACCGTTGCAAATTTGCAACGGTACGGACACAAATGCTAAAACCAAAATAATGTTTTTTATTTGGCTTTCTCTCTCCTCTCACTTCTTTAATTTATTTTTTCTCTCTCTTCTCACATCAGATTCCAACTCCTCCCTCAACAGAGAAAGAACACACTCCACATCTTCAAACAATAAGCTCCAAGGCAAGGTGGCCATTATCACTAGAGGCACAAGCGACATGGGCGAGGACATGGCTCGCAAGTTCGCTGCTCACGGCGCACAAGCCATCGTCATCGCCGACATCCAAGACGAGAAGGGCCAAAACGCCGCCGTGTCTCGCCGTCCAAGTCTCTCTGATCTAGCTTGCCACCATCTTGCCGTGATTTGGGATTTTGGGATGGTGCTATGGATTTGAGATTTGGGATGGTGCCGATGGGTTTGAGATTTGTGGTTGTATCGATCTCTCTGGTTGTGTTTTTATTTATTTATTTTAAGGTGGCGTTGGTGGATGTGGGTTTGTGTCGGTGGTGGCTGGCGGGTATTGTTGCTGTTGGTGGCCGTTGTTGCAGCAATGGTGGATGTGTCATTGTTATTGTTGATGGTGATGACAGGGAGGCCGATCTCTCTGTGTGTGTGTGTTTTATTTTTTTATTTTTATTTATTTTTTTATTTTTTTTAAGGTGGCGTTGGTGGATGTGGGTTTGTGCCGATGTTGGTGGTCGTTGTTGCAGCAGTGGTGGATGTGTTGTTGTTGTTGTTGATGGTGATAATAGGGATGAGATAATATATTATTTTAATGTGTAGTAAATATTATTTTAATGTATAGAATTGAATGATAAAACATCTGATAAATGGGATGTTGTAAAATAATGTGATAAAATAATAAAGTAAGTTTTTTGTGTGTTAAAATGACATTTTTTTTTTCAACATCTGATAAGGATGCTCTAAGGTCCAAAGAAAGAGACCGGTATGAAAAGAATTTTTTTCTTTTTGATGGGAGGCGTACTTTGTTTGCATTATATATACCTTTTTTTTCCAGAGTTCTATGCTAGTACTAATTTCTATGTGTAGGTGTAGCAAAGTTGTTATTTTTTATGTTTTTTAATCATTACCAAGTGGGAGCCACGGTTTTATATTATAGTTGTAGACTTGTAGTACGGTTTTGTCTAGTCCATCAAGTTTTTGTGTTCAGACTACTATTCAATGAATCAATGTAGAGATTTTTTTTTTTAATTTTAATCATTACTAAGTGGGACCTATTGGTTTTATATATAGAATTGTAGTAGGAGTAGAAGTTTACTATTACTAAAAGTTCAAAGGAGACACCCTCCCCCTTCCCTCCGCCCCTGACCGCACTGCACCGCATGGTGTAATACGGTATATAGTTTTATAATTAGATAACCGCATAAACCACAAAGCACCACAGCCCCCCCCTCTCTCTCTCTCTTTCTATATATATATATATATATATATATATATATTAAATTTTTAATTTTTAATATATATTTATTTATTTTATATTAAATATATATTATACATTTTTTTTTTTAGAATGATTACACGTAAGCTTTATTACTCAATGGATGAAATATCCGACATAACAAAAGACATTATGTCTAGAGGAACAGACTCCATCCAGACTACAATAGGAAAAGAGAGCCTTGCTCTTTGGGCTAAGGCATGGGCAATGGAGTTGCCTTGTCTACCCATATGAAAGAAGGAACAACTCTGAAAACAGCTTGCATAAGACATTGTGTCTTTTAGAATATGACCAACAGAGGAATGTTGCATTTCTCCATATCTTAGAGCCTTTATCACCAACTCAGAATCTCCCTCGAATGACGATTGTTGAAAACCACATTCACAGGCAAAAAGGGCTGCCCTTCTTGCAGCTAACATCTCCAAGGCCACAACAGATTGTGGTTTCTGAATTTTTTCTAAAAGTGCCGCCATAAGTTCTCCCTTACAATTTCTGATAACAACACCAATGCCCACTTCATCCGATTCATTGAACATAGCCCCATCAAAATTTGTTTTGTATGAATTCAGTAGAGGAGGCTTCCATTTCTTGTTGACACTGTTCTGTGATCGTGGCTGTCTAAATTCCAGGTTCTTTAAATTTCTGATATAGTTCTTGGCGTAAGAAGCAATTTTTTCTAGCAACATCGAAGGTTCCTACAAACGTGACTTGTTCCTATGTTGCCAAATTGACCAAGCCGTGACAGCAAAGAGGGCCAAGGTCTGAGGCTTCTCCCTTATTTTGTCGACCAGGTCCTTGAAAGAGAGAGCTACTGCTGTTGTCCTATCCACCTAGCCAAAATCCTCAGACCAGATATGCTTTATTTTTACACAACCCCAGAGAGCGTGAATCACATCCTCAGGTGCTGATGAGCATAATTGGCACACCGGGTTTTGCAGAATTTTCCTGTTTTCAAGATTGGATTTTGCAGAGAGAGAGTTAGAAACAGATCTCCAAAGGAAATGTTTAATTTTACCTGGTACTTTCAGCTTCCAAATCCCACACCAGAAATATTTTTGTGCTGCTGCTCCTTGAGGGAGGATCAGGTTCTACAGGTCCTCTTCACAAAGAGCTTTGTAACCGGATTTAACCAAGTACACACCTGAATTTTCCTTTGGCCAGATCAGAATGTCAGGTTGTGGGACAGAACACAAAGGTATGGACTTAATTTGCTGAGCTTCTGCGGGATAAAAACATAAGTCTATTAGGTGCACATTCCACCAACCCGTGTGTGGATCAATTAGAGCATCCACAGTTGCTTCCGATGAGAGAAAAGAGGGAGGAGAGCTAACCTTCCCCCCTATCGTGCGTAATAGCCAAGAATCACCATATATGCGTGTAGATTTTCCATCCCCCACCCTCCATCTTGCTTCCTTGACGATGAGTTTCCTAGACCACAAAATACTCTTCTAAGCAAAAGAACCCGATGATAAGTTTGCTTCAGAAATAGAGCCATTTGGGAAATACATGGCCTTAAAAACTCTGTAAAACAGTGATTCTCTATCTTGTATTAGTTTCCAAACCTGTTTCGCCAACATAGCTTCATTGAATTTACAAAGATCTCTAAACCCCAATCCACCCTCATCTTTTGGCCTGCACATTGAGTCCCATTTTGTCCAATGAATTTTTCTCCTTTCCCCCATCTGTCCCCACCAAAATTTCCTTATGAGCATTTCAATGTCTTGACAAAGGCCAACCAGTAATTTGAAGTAACTCATGGCAAATGTTGGAATTGCTTGCACCACTGCCTTCAACAAAACTTCCTTCCCCACTTGTGACAACAATTTCTCCTTCCATCCCTGTAACTTATTCCAAACTCTATCCTTGATATAGTTTAAACTTGCACGTTTGTTTTTTCCCACCACCGCAAGTAAACCCAAATAGGATTCATTCTCCCTTATTTCTGGTACACCAAGGAGATTTTTTATAGATAGCTTAGAATAGTCCGGAACATTTTTGCTAAAAAAAAGAGTTGTCTTTTACATGTTGAGTTTTTGGACCAAAGCTTTTTCATAAGTCTCCATAATGGTTTTAATGGTATGAACATCCCCCAAACTAGCTCGACAAAAGAGGAGACTATCGTCTACAGAAAATAGATGAGAAATTTTTGGTCCATTTTTTACAAAGTGAAACACCTTGGATATTTCCTTCAGTTACTGCTTGCTGGATCAGCCCATTTAAACCCTCTGAACAAAGCAAAAATAGGTACAGCGAAAGGGGATTGCCTTGCCTAATCCCCCTTGTTGGAACAATGTGTCCTTGTGGTTCACCGTTTACTAAGATGGAGTATGTGACTGATCTAATGCATTCCAAAATCCAGCCCACCCATTTATTGTTGAAACCCATCTTCAGCATGATTTTTTCTAAGAAAACCCATTCAATTCTATCGTAGGCCTTGCTCATATCCAATTTTAGTGACAAGTGACCCTTTTTCCCAAACTTCTTTGTCTTCATATGATGCAGTGTTTCGAAAGCCACCAGGATGTTATCTGATATGGCTTTGTCAGATTGGAAAACGCTCTGTGACTTAGAGATAAGCTGAGGCAGAATTCTTTTTAATTTGTAAAATATCAATACAAATAGTAAAATATCCTAGCCACCTCTCAATATCTTTTCTTTTCTTTTTTTTTTGGGAATAGAAAGCTCTCAGTATCATTATTTGTATCTAAATCAAAATATCAGTCTATATCACTTTCACAATATCTCTCTCGATCTGATAGCTAGGCCATTTAATCTCTCACAGATTTATTTCTTTTAAGTCTCACACACTTTTCTCTCTCTCTTTTGGTTATCTATTTGTTAATTTTTGTTTGAGTATATAAGCCCAAGATTTTGAAAAATGTACCAGCCCAAAACCATTAAAACTGCACCATATACACCACACCACACCACACTACACCTATGATCAAAAAATTGAAGTACAATGTGGTTATGGTTTTGGCCAAACCACACCGCAAAGTATGGTGCTAAAAATAGCCCAAAAACACACCAAATCACACCACAAACAACCCTAATGGGGGCATGACCACTACCATTGGTGACTACTAAATTGCTAGGTAGTGTTAGTGCAGTGCTTTTGTGCCTTTATGTCTATACAGTATTCACCTAGCATATTGACATGTAGTCTAAATATTTTTTAGGAAAATAAAAAGTTAATAAAAAAGGTCAAGTCATGGGTTTGTCAGGTCAGGTCAAGTTGGCCTGCAAAATACAGGTGGGCTACGGGTTGACCCTTTTTTTATTCAAGCCAAAAAATTTGGGTTTGGTCTAGGTCAAAACAAGCAGGTTCGAATTGGGTTAGCAAATTCCGGCCCATTTTGCCATGTCTAGTTATCATGTTTTACACTACACATAAAGACAAAAAACATGACCAAGAATCAAGAATGACAAGGTATTATTCGTTCTAATTTGGGCTTACCACTGTTTTTTTTTTTTTTTTTAATTACCAATTACAGCTTGGTACTTAGGATTTGATGTGAAAATGAGTCTTTTCTCTTTGAGTAGACTATATACGTGCTTTTTTTGGTCCCGTAAAACACTAATGATTAGAAAGTTTACCCATAGGGGGTAAATTACACTTTATCCTCCTAAATTATATCTCTATTTACACTTACCCCCCTTCCCCCCCCCCCAAAACTATACTCTCTTTTATATTTTCCCACCTAAATTATGAGAATATGCACTTACCCTCTTAAACTATTACCTATGTAATACTTTGCATTCCAACCTATGGGTAATTGTTTAGGAAAATAAGTGTGTATTCTTATAGTTTAGGAGGTAGGTGTAAAAGGGGTATAGTTTAAGGGGGGTAAAATGTAAAATGAGGTATGGTTTAAAGGGATAAGTGTAAAAATAAGTATGGTTTAAGGGGAAATAAATTAATAAAATGATCTACCACAACATGAATACAAATCTTCTCTCATTTTTTAGTAATGCTACACTCACATTTTACAACATTTTTATAAACTATTGATGTGAAAAATTCTTATTAGTTTTTATTTGGGCCTATCACTAATATCATTTTTTTACTTACCAATAACTACTTACCACATCAACAATTTGTAAAAACTTTGTAACATAATTTGTGGCTTTAGTATTTTCCCTCATTTTTTGTAATCCACCTTATATTTCACCAATCATAATATGCCACGTGTTTTATTTTATTTTATTTTTTTTTCATTTTAAACTTTGGTTTTTTTATAAGGAAAGTCAAATGAATCATAGTAAGTTATGATTAGTGGAACATAAAATAGAACAAACAAAAAGAGACAAATGATTTATGTAATTTGATAGTTTCATTTTGGATATGGAGAAAGCCTTTGGTAGAATGGATGGGAACTTTCTATTTAGGTTACTAAAATGCCTTGGATTCAGCAAGCAATATGTGGGATTAAGAGAATGTTATATTCACAATATTTTCACAACAAATTTTATTTGACATGTTGTTACATATTGTTATTGGTGGGCAAAAAAGTATTTTCAGCAGTTGGTTCAAATTAAAACAATAACAACTTATCACATAAAATTTGTTGTAAAATTGCTGTGAAAATATTATGGATGTAGCACTTTTTGTGGGATTAATTAGGAGTGCAACTTTTCTTACTCATTCCCGATCTCGATAGAGCCCCTTTGAATTTATCAAACCATCAAGAAGTTTGAGACAAGGAAATCCTCTATCCCCTTTCCTATTCATTTTAGGATTGGAAGTGTTGTCAAGACTTCTTTAACATGTAGAAGATGAAAGGAAAACTTTGAGCTTTAAAATAATTATGTTACATTTTCTCACGCGCATAGGTTTGCAACTAGTGATACATAACAGTGGGCTGAAGGGGATGATAACACAGTTCATACTGTTTAAGTCTTCTATATATATTGAAAATCTCTGGTTTAGCATCAATATCGTTTTTGGATAATATTCCACAAAAGCGGTTTTAAGTGTCTCATGAATTTTGAGTCTCCGCTACTTCTTCCATTATATTTAGTCATAGAACCACTCTCACTGAACATCAAGTGTTGGCCAAGCTAATATACATTTTTTTATTTTATTTGAGAAGTCTCCACTCTAACCAATTTGTTATATTTAACGGCTTGAGGGAGCTAAATTTTCAGTATGTTTTCTGCAGCTGCTGATTCAAATAGCTAGTAAACCTTTTGTCTATCCCATCTTCTGAGGTTGATCTAGATGAGCTTAAACACCCACTTATTATCCTAGCTAATGTGTTGAGGTTGAGGAAGTTTAAATCCACGTATGTAAGGAATCCCAGGGAGTTCCAAACATGCAGTCCTACTAAATAAATTTTTGCCCAAAGGAAATGTCAATATTGTCTAGAGCTATAAAAGAACCAAATTTTTTTTTTTTTTTTTTATGAACAGCTCAATCTTTGCTCTGAAAAATACTTGTTTACGTTCTTTTATTTAACAAGCAAGTTAATCTCAAGCCCAATTTTACACTCGACTATTAAATGAGCCAAACTCATCCATAATATATATATATATATATATATATAGGGAAAGATGAGAGAAAATTCAATTAGAATTCAATTAAGGTTTATTTTTGTGTTACGTGTCCTATCTAATTAAAGTTTTAGGTTCTACTTTGTATTTATAAGTTTTTGTGTGTGTGTGTGTGTGTGTGTTATTGTACTTGCTTAGGTTTAGAGCATATTCAGACTGGCTAAACCAAGTCTAGTTGCCTCTTGTATGCTTAAACCAAGTCTAGTTGCCTCTTGTATGCTTATTTTTTGAGCACGCATTGTAACCATTTTCTTTTGGTTCAATATACTTCTATCTTTTCTGTCAAAAAAAAGTTTTGAAATTTTTGTGTCAAGTAAGATAATTTAATGTAAAAATTGGATTTCAACTAAAGTTTAATTTTGCGCCACGTATTCCATCTAATCTAAGCATTTAATTTTTTGTAGCAATAAGTTAATTTAGTGTAGAAAATGAGAAGACCAATATAAATAAACCATAAAAAAAAAAAAAAAAAATTGGAGCAACTTAGGCTATATATATAGCTCCAAATAAATTGAGAGAGAGAGAAAAAAAAATGTTAAAACTACTATATAAGTATAAATTTCACCATCCATGTTAATGTTTATTCCTATTCAGAGGTATAATGACATGGTGCTTATCCAAAAAGAAGAAAAGAAAAGAAGTTATAGAGATATGGCATTGCATTAAATCTCCAAGTATAATATGATCTGATATTTTGTGTTTAATATGCAAGACAGCTGGGCAAGTAGGTTAATAGAGTAGGTGATGTGGCAACATCACATTAATTAGCAACAAGAAAAAAGAGATAGATATGCTTAAACACAGCGTTACCTCAAGGCAACCCCAAACTTGTTCCTGTCTTTACCCTTTTCTTCAGTCTTTGTCTTTCACTTTACTCTCTAAAGCCTAAACTCTCTCTCTCTCTTTGCTGAAAAACAATGTCACAAAGAAAAGAACTCAGTCCACAACCTCCGATCCTCCGGCAACCTCCGATCCATCTCCCGGACAACGTCGTACTCAACATCTTGTCAAGGCTGCCTGTCAAGTCAGTACTAAGATTCAGGTGCGTTCACAAATCCTGGAACTCCTCGATCACCAGCTCCAATTTTATCTCTACCCACCTTATCAACAACAACAACAGCAACAACAATGAGAATGATAATGATGATGATCGTGCTTATCTTATATGCATGCCTGCTATGTATTCTCCTTCTAACAACCCAGTTTGTATGGTTGCTTGTGACCGCAAGTTCAATAGGATTTCTGAGTACCCAATTCCCTCTGAACTTCATTTAAACTGTCCTGAAATTGTTGGTTCCTGTAATGGTCTAGTTTGTCTTGCTCAGTATGGCAATGGGTCCACTATTGCTGATGTTATATATGTGTGGAACCCCAGCATTAGAAAGTTTAAGAGGTTGCCTGATACTTGCTTAAGCCAATATGATTCTGTTGCTACTGGGTTTGCTTATCAGTGTGAGAACAATGACTACAAGGTTGTAAAGATCTCTTCTTTGCGTGCACCCAACAGGCCTGAGGATGAGGTTGAGGCTGAGGTTTACACGTTAAGCTTGAATTCTTGGAGGAGGGTTGGAATTTCATTGAGACCCAATGTTGTGGTCTCCAATGTCAAGTATTATTCGTCTGCCACGTTTGTTAATAAGGCTTTGCATTGGCTGGGGTATATTAGTGAAGTTGATGGGCAATTCCTAAATCAAAATATGATTTTGTCATTTGATGTCAATAATGATAAGTTTGGAGAGATAGCACTCCCTCGTGGACAAGTGTTGCCACAAGGTCTAGTGGCGGTACCGCAGAGTCTAATGGTGTTCAAGGGGAAACTGGCCTTCATTACATTTGGGTACCCTGTAATCTACCACGGATTTATGCTGACCCATACGCCATGCTTCATTTGGGTAATGGGGGAGTATGGTGTACATGAATCATGGACTAAACTTTTTTCTGTCCAGTTTGAAAATGTTATACATGTACAAGGTTGCACCAAGCACGGTGAGCTTCTAGTTGAAAAGGAACTCAAGACCGAATCTGATGATGGTGAATTACAGAGGTGCAATGACTCCGTGATTGTTTCATTTGACCCTGAAACTTTACATGAGAAGGATCTTGGTATTCAACATCTTCCACTTATAGCCACTAGTTTCATGGAAAGCCTTGTGTTACTTGATGGAGCAACTTAGCTATCTGTATAAGAAGTGAAACCATTAGTGATAATATCATTGCGTTTTGTTATGTAAGTGTGATACAAATGAGACCATTATCATGTTGTTTCCTTAGGTATCATTTTGTTTTGCGGTAAGCATATAAGTATTGATAAGATGTAGGTGAATTTTTTTCATGATTTGTACCAACACTTTATTCTTGTGGCAAAGAACATATAGCATTTTACTTCTACAAAAATGATTTCTGGTAATTTTTTAGGGAGTATGTACGTATGCCATAATGCATATATAAACCCTTTATGCTTATGGCAATTTCATCAGACTTCATCGGGCACTATTGCAAATACAACTTGCTCAACCAACACGACTGGATTATCCTATGGTTTCATGACTGAGTTATCTGAGGGTAGACTTGCCTCTTTTATAGACTTTGAATTTCCATCCTCAGTTTTGGTGTCAGCAGTTATTGGGGCTTCAGACTCTGTTCTTACAGGTTGCAACTGACTTTTGACTTATGTCATATCAGTATTTTGGATCCCAACTTTTAGATATATATCCTCATCCTTGAGTCTCTGAGCCTTGTTGATACTGGGTTTCAAGAATCGATCCTGATGTGGCCGGTGGAGCATGATGGTTGTAGGCCAGTGTGCTTGTTTCTGGTACCATTGCTGGTGCCTGGGATTGAGAGAGTACATAAGTCATCAACTGTTGGTCCAAAAGAACCTGGGCATTAGTAAAACCATTTTATTTTTTTGATAGGTTAAAATCTTGTTGTTGGACTCGAGGAGTTTTGGAAGTTGATTAAGCATTTATGTCCGATGGGTTAGCTGCTTGAAGCCCCATTTGTCCATGCTCTGATGGAGCGTTAAAGTTGGTTGGGTAAACTGCTTGAGGTCCTGCTTCTCCATACAAGAAAGGTGGAAATGAAATTGCTTTAGAGGAACCACCTAATTTGGTTTGGAGGGCTCAATAGGCTTTCTTGGAATCAAAACTTCATAAGTTCTCATATAGCCCCCTCCCATCTTTCACTTGAAACATCGCCCCTGTGCTGCAAATTGATCCTGGGACTTCCTCTCATGTTCAACCGCTAAAACTTCAGCAGTCCCTGCCGCCACTTTCTGATGCTATGTTTCCTTTCTATTGTCATCGGCAACAGTTTCAGAGGTTAGATCTTCTAATGGGGTTTGTTTTTCAAATTCCTAAACTTTGAAGGCTGAACAACTTCTTGCTTCAATTCAGCATTGGTCATTTCTACTTTCTGCCGTCTGTTTATGACTTTGCTGAGTCTGCTACTTATCTTATACTTGTGATTGTTATTTTATACTTTAAAATTGCTTTCCATTCTTACGATGCTCTAGGTTTCCAGAGCATTGCAGTCAAGCCTACAAAGTTCACATCATGCCATATGGCGGCAAGTAACCAGAATGGAGCAGGAGGCACTTGTGCTGGTATGGGTAATGGTGCCTGGCCAGAAATTGATGTAGAAGGGAGCGGCATTATGGTAGATCCACCTTCAACTGGTGCAGATACTGTAGTTGTAGGTGTTGCAGCACCATGTGGTGGGAAGTGCGTGCCACCATCCTGGCCACATCCCCAACCACAAAAAGGGGATTATGAGCCATCTAGTCTTGGGTCAAAATGTCCCTTACCACCCCCTCCAAAGGGCATACCACGCCTTCTACCTCCAGCTCTATAAGGAGATTGCCCAATCTGCAGAATAGCAACTGGAACAAGAAGCTTATTAAATATTTCTTTGAAAATAAATCTGCCAAACTAGCAAATTTAGCATAAAGATAGCAAGATAACAAAAGTACATTTCATGTAGCTTTTATATATATATATATATATATATATAAGTGGAGTGACAATAAAAAGTCACAACCTAAAATGCATTATGTAATAAACAACGCAGGAACCTGATGAAGACGTTCACTGACTGCTCCGTGATGCATGTGTATAGGGAAGCTAATGGCTGTGCCGACAGATTAGTTAGGATGGGAGCTGATCTTACGTCAGACTACCACTTTTTGTATGACCCACTGCCTGTGGTGGTTGATTTATTGGATAATGATAAAGCCGGGCATGTTTGTAATAGACTTGTTGTTCTGTAGTTTCTTAGTGTTATGCATCGTTAACCAAAAATTAAATAAACAACCAGACTGAAAGTTTTAATAAGCGACTTGAGTGATTGTGTAAGACACCAGAAGAATAAATAAAAACCTACTAAAGCAGACCAAAAAATATGAAACTGTTATATAGGAATTAGTACGGTAATCCTAAAGGCTTTATGCAATACAGGAACCGAGTGGATGCTAAAAGAAGATCTTCTACCATTTTGTCCCTAGGCTATGTAATAGTGTTACGCAATTGTTGGCTAATACTGCTAAGGAGAGAAGCCCCAAGAGGGGTGGCCCAGTTGGGAGAGATCCCACATGCAAGCATAAGGTCCCTTGTTCGAGTCGTGGCGGGTACCGTGTGGGAGGAGGGTTTCCTAGCTTGCATTGTGCCTCTCTTGCTGGCTCTCTTGGGGTGCTAGGGTGAGGTCTGTGGTGTCCCGATCACAGTAGCTATGACTCAATCCAACATTCACTAGCGGGGGGTGCCCCTATTAAGTCACGTCCTGGGGGGTTAGTCACAAATGGTCGCCCCTGCCCCCCCCTTTTTTTTAGCAAAAAAAAAAAAAAATACTGCTAAGGAGACTGAGAAACCTTATATTTGGTTAGAGGAATGTCCTGCTGTTCTTTTTCCAATTGTACACAAAGATATTGCTTGATTAAAAAAAAAAAAAAAACACATATATCACAACTAAACTAAAAGGAGGCTTGATGCAATGAGTAACAACCTAGAGCAGGCACTGACCTAAAAAACCAATAATTGGTTCAACCAGGTAATAACAGATGGCATAGTCCTAAAGAAAGCTTTTCACAGTTAGAAAAACATGCTAGCATTCATGTAAAGCGGCCATGAAGCTTGTTATGGTAGTTCAATTAAGGTCACTGCCTATTAGTATTTATGTTTAGTACAATGACAATTTAAGGTTTGATAACACATAATCAAGTTCATTTGAGTCCTTCCAGCATAACTTGTGTTTAAGGGGAACGATTCCTCTGATGACAGCATAAAAACTAGATTATTAGTGTAAGTTTGGGGAAGATTAGCTTAAAAAAACATTGGATTAAGTAAACTAAATGTATTAGTAACATCTAAAACTTCTATATTAGGAGAATTTTGGAGCAAGGCTTGTAGCAGTAGCACATGCCAGTTTGACTTTGACATAGACTTTTAAGCCCAATCAAAACCAGTTTTTAGGAACTAGAAGGATAAGTAGAACATAGCTGAGGCATTGCATGCCAAAATTATAATCATACCAACACTGAGAGTTATACTAGAAAACGTCAATAAATTCAATAGAGAATGACGTGCAATTTGAATAAGAATATATAAAATATTCATTAAAAATAATAATAAATATAGGGACCTCACCTTTGAGTGACAATAAAAAATGACAGTAATTTAGAGTTATAGATTAAGCTTGATTACCTTACCTGCAAAACATTCTTCCCCATGCTATTGAGCTTCAAATGTATTAATATTAATTTCTCCTTAAACTAAGTTGTCTAATTTTTAAAGAAAATCGATTTTCTTCAAATGTTCATTAAAGTAAAAATTACTTAAAAGACGAGGCATTTGTCTTAACTTTACAATAAAGGTCTTTGTTAGGGTTTAACTCAATATCATTACAATCAAATATTTCAAAATAATATTGAGATGTATTTAAACGTTTCAATGTAGATACATATATATATTAAATGAAAACACTATTAGAAAATTCACTTTCAAACGACAACTCTTAGAGAGAGAGCTATATAAATTACTTAGATTGATGCACATAAATTAGTTACAAACAATTATAATAATATTATTTATTATTTATTAGTTACTGTTGTTGTTATTGTTATTGTTATATTTATATTTATATTTATGTTTATTTGTATTTGGATAATAAGTTTTCTAACTAAAAATGGTTTCGCATATGAAATTTATATAAATAGCAATGTAAATTAATTTTATATTTTTTTCAAAAAAATTATTTTTATATAATTGATTAATGCACACCTATAGATATATTAGATGCATTTACTCTACTTATACATTCAATGAACTACATAAATGCATACTTTGTTGAGGTTGAAACCTAAATGAGGCTAGTAGATATGTGTTGAGTATTGATTTACTCGTTATTGTAGTGGGTGGGGGCTCCATATAAAAAGAATTGCCCCATACATGTATTTTGGGCCACATATCGCATTGAATTTGTGACGATACAATCCAACTAGGTAGTGTAATTTTTTTTAATGTCATTTTAAACAATATCTAATGTAGTACATGCTATTCTTGTAGAGTGAAAAATTGTCTAATGTGATTGCTTTTTATTTATGGGTACTAAGTATATGAATAGACTGAGCCGCCTTCCAACCTTTTATGTCATAGGAAGGGACATATGGTAGGTAATAATTTCCAGTGTTATTTATTATCAATTGCAAAGCTCAAATAGAATCAAACCATTCGTCAGTTTGGTGAAAACAATAACTACGGAACGAAGTTTATACTCAATTTAAACTGCATGAAATGGATGCGAGGGGCAACCTACATAAAAATTGGAGAGTGAAACATGCTATGCATATTCATAAATGGAATAATGGTTCTTAGTTTTTCTGTGTTGAATGAACATATTATTTATCAAGGTATAGGGCTCTAGGTTGAGGGATATTTGCAATTATCAACTAAATTGTGACTTCATACAATTCCAAACACAGTTGACGATGGATCATGTTTTTTAGTGGCATTTTTATCTTTGCTCTCTCTTCATTTAGACTTCCATTTCAAAAAAATTTGCATTTATTTAGTTCATCGAATTTGCAAATTGAGTAAATGCATATAATATATTTATAGGTGTGCATTAATCATTTAAATAATTTTTTTTCAAATATATAAAAATAGCATATAAGGTTATTTATATGGATTTGATGTAATATACCATTTTTAATTGGAATAATTATCATCCAAATAAAAATAAAAATAATAATAATCATAATTGTAGGGATAAGAGCCCAGAATCATGCGTTGGGCCTTGGGCTTTGTCTGAGGACATTTAGGTGATCCGAGGAGGGACGAATGGTTATAAGAAATTCCAATTTGAAGTCTCGCAAGGAAGGGACGAATGGAGGGCAGTTCGAGGGGGAATCCCTCCTCGGACCTAATCAACACAGTTCAAGCATGTATTCTAGCCACTAAAATGGCCCTCTAGGAAACTCCATTGATGGGAACATGCCGCACAAGCATACCAGAGGAAAGGAAACCCAAAATATCTAAGAAAAGGCTACTATCACCGCATTTAATGCATTACAGCTGCTTTTTTGGCCACATTTATGTCGAGAAGACCTCTGAAAAGTACTGTCTTAGCTACCACAACTCACAGAAAGCTAAAGAAGGTATCTAATGGGACAAGTACTCAAGTAATAGCTCAGATGATCAACAAGTGTAGAATCAAGATGGTCTAGGAAGAGCTATATAGTGTGAGAGACCTACCATGAAGAAGGGATCGAAAAACTCTAGAAGGGACACTGTAGCACTATAATCTATGATGAAACTCAATTTCGATTGATTTTTGTCCAAGGAGAACCTCCTTGGACTGGGAATCTATATATATTTGGGTCTACTGTTATACTCAACTTATCTTTAAAATCATTTTAGCCGTTATCCAATTCATAAAGGCCCATTTCTTTACCCCACTCTCTACAAATTTATTATTTTGGGCTCACTGGGTCAACATACCCCATATTTTCAGGTTTGGGCCACAAAATGAGACCCTACAATAATAATAATTTATATATATATATGTGTGTGTGTGTGTGTGTGTGTGTGTGTAATGGTGTAAATTTTTATTAATATTATATCATTTAATTGGTTTAATATATTGTGAATCACAATGTTGGATTACATACATTCTCATCTATATTTATATCTATCTATATATATAAAAGTTGAAGCGTAGCATTTATTGTTGTTATGCTCCTGTTGAGCCATATCAGCAGCCACGTCATCCACTTATTTCTAACATTTTCTCTCTCCTTTTTAATTATCTTTCCCCTTATTTATTTATCACCTTATAACTACTCTTCCTCTAACATTTCCCCTACTTTTACCTTTTTATCTCCCCACTACTCTATACCTTAACATTTCAATTCTTCCATCCCTTCATATTCATTTTATTTTAACTCTTTTTCTCCCCATTTTTATTACTATAAATATTTGTTTTTCTCTCTTCCATACTATCTATATTTTGCCGACACAAGCATGTGAATACTCTCTCTCTCTCTCTCTCTCTCTCTCTCTCTCTCTCTCTCTCTCTCTCTATATATATATATATATATATATATATATTCTTTCTTACAACTCTACTTTAGGGCAATGCATTTTGGTGGTGTGTTTTGTGAGTTTTTCATCACATATACCCTCTCTCCCTCTTATAGTTTTGGTTTGAGTTAATTCTTAAATAATTTAGAAGTGAGAATTTGACAATTTTATTTACTTGAATTTAAGTAAAATATTATATATTTAATTTTTATAAATAAAAAAGAAATAAAATATAAATAATTTAATAATACAGAAGATGTGGCTGAATTGAAATGTTGAGTAAAATAAGATGAGAAGAAAAAAATAAAATAAAAAATATAACAATAAACACTAGACTATCCAAATCATGTTATATAATAGATTAATATTATATTCTTATATACTATTTTAATTATTTATAGAATAATATTATATTCATATATACTATTTTTAATTCTTTATAATAGAACAGGATAACATTTAACAATCAAAGAGAACAAAAAAAAAAAAAAAATCTCATATACTATTTTTAATTCTTTATGATGCAATAGAATAACATTTAACAATTAAAGAGAAAAATTATAATATTTGAATGTGCCTACAATTATTTGAGTAATATTAATTTTAAATTTATGATGAGATCTGATTAACATGACAATCTCCTTAAAAAAATGAGAAATTTAAATAATTAATTTGAAACTTAAAAATATTTAGTTGTAGAAATAAAAAAGGAAAACATAATGCATTATAACAAAAGTTTAAAGAATATAGATTACTTGAAAAAAGAATAATAACTCTTCTCAATAAAAAAAAAGATATCAATTAAATACACCCAATTTTTTCCCAAAAAAAAAAAAACTCAAAATAATAAAATAATATATTTGTAGAGATAAAGAGATGGAAAATAATTTAAGAAATAGTTCAATTTTTAAGAAGAAAAAATTATCTTTAGTAAATTTTTAAAGAATTAATTATATATTCCCACGCATAGCATGGGTCTGCGACTAGTTTTCCTTTAAAACTTACGTCTAATAGCATCAAGTGGAATAACATTTTGTCAATTTCACATTTCATAATAATCAAAATTTATTTGTTATTTGATTAGTAAACTTACTTTTTTATTATAATTAATTTTAAATTTTTATTTAAAATTTTTTTTGAAATTAAAAGGGCGATGTGATATTTGATCAATAATTTACATATTTTAACTCCTATTGATATGTAATTTCCTAAATTTGTGTTATGTCATTAAGAAGAGTTTAATGGGATAAATTAATTTATTTTCACTTTTTAATTATAGTTATTTTCTAAAATTCTAACAGTACCCTATAATTAAGGTTTTGTTTATATTTTTCCATATTCTAGATCTTATTATCCTAGAAATCTAAATCTTATTGTCCTAGAAAGACTGAAGTCTTTCAAAGAATAATATTATTAATCAGATGGCAACTTGGAAGTTTTTAATTAGTTTCGTTTTAGTATATTTCATGTTATGTGTTTGTCACATTTATCTCAACTTTAGTTTACTTTACTCCAATCTGATACCACAAGGGCCCATTTGGTTGGAGGTTTTTAGTATCGTTGTTTACAATAATGTGAAAATTGTGGTTTAAAAAGTGTTGTGAAAATATGTATTTACAATATTCATAAAAAAAAAAAAAAATGTGTTTAATACCATGTTTAAAATAACATGTTTTAATGTGTAAAAAAACATAATTGTGTGTTTGGTATGTGTGTGTTTTTTAAAAGCTGAAAAGCGGTCTCCAACAAGGGGACTCGTTGTCACCTTATCTTTTCCTTTTGTGCGCAGAAGGATTTCATGCCCTTATTAAGCAAGCAGCAGCCAATGGTACAATATTTGGAGTTTCCTTATGCCGTGAGGGTCCTAAGGTGACTCATTTATTTTTTGCGGACGATAACTTGCTGTTCTATAAAGCAAACAGCCATGAATGCAATTCTATCTTGGAGTTATTAGAGAAGTATGAAAGGGCATCGGGTCAAAGGATCAATCGGAATAAAACTCAACTATTTTTTAGCTCCAATACAAACCAGCAGGTCAGAAATTCAATTAAAGGCAAATTGGGTGTTGCGGTCTCCCATCAATTTGATAAGTACTTAGGACTACCGTCCTTTGTGGGCAGAGGGAAGAAGCAAAGTTTTAGCTACATTCGTGAGAGGATTTGGCAAAAAATTCAAGGTTGGAAGGAGCAAATACTATCACAAGCAGGTAGGGAAGTATTGATCAAATCTATATTGCAAGCCATGCCAACATACTCCATGAATTGCTTTAAACTACCAAGAAGCTTATGTAAGGATATCGAGTCTCTCATTCGAAAATTCTGGTGGGGGTTATAGAGGAGAGCAATGTAAAACTCATTGGGTGGCATGGAATAAACTTTGTCTCCCTAAATGCCAAGGTGGTTTGGGATTTCGAGATATTGAAAACTTCAACCTTGCCCTCCTTGGAAAACAAGTATGGAGGCTAATACACAATCGGGATTCTCTGTTCTACAAGGTCTTTAAAGGTAGGTTCTTCCCAACCTGCTCAATCATGGATGAAGGGGTCAAGACCAATGGATCTTATGCATGGCAGAGTATACTTAAGGCTCGCCAAGTAGTTGATATGGGATCTTATTGGACGATTAGAGATGGTCGTAGTGTAGTGATCAGAGGGGAGAAATGGCTGCCGGGTTTACATCATAGCAAAGTTCTCTCGCCCCAAAATCACTTCCCTATGAATATGAAAGTTTGTGCTTTGATGAATGAAAATGGTACTAGTTGGGACGCAGACCGAGTTAGGAGTGAATTTCTACCTTTTGAGACTAAGGAGATCCTTAGCATACCTCAAAGTTCAAGAAGGCCGGTTGACCACAGAATATGGAAGGAAACTAAAAATAGGTTGTACTCCACGAAGTCAGCTTATAGGTTACTGTCCAAGATAGCAAAAAGCAACTAGCCAGGCACCTCAAATCCGATGATGCTAAATAGCTTCTGGACCAACATTTGGAAGCTTAATATTCCAAACAAGGTGAAGCATTTCCTATGGAGAGCATGCTCCGACTCATTACCAACGAAAAGGAACCTAGCACAAAGGAGAACTATTACCAATGTAACCTGTGACTTTTGCCGGGACCAACCTGAAGATGCCATTCACGCACTGTGGGATTGCTATGGGGTCAAAGAAATTTGGTGGAAGGAAGAGGTTTGCAAACCATTTCTCATAGAGCGATTTGTGAATTTTTAGGATCTTTTCTTGGGAATCCTTAAGGCTCAAGACCCTCACCTAGCTGAAAGATTTGCATTCATTGCCTGGAGTATTTGGTATAAAAGAAATGCAGTTAGAACTAGTTCTCCCTCTCTGCACTATTCAATGATCCATACTGAGGCCTTGGAACGTTTACAGGAATTCCAAAGGGTCCAAGAAATGCCCACGGCTTCTATCCAAGTTGCAGAGCCAATCCATTTGTCCCCTCCCTCTAATTCTTGGTGTAAAGCTAATTTTGATGAGGTTGTCTTTCAAGAACTAGGAGAAGCAGGTTTGGGAGTGGTTGTAAGGGATCATGAAGGTACTGTGATTGGAGCTCTGTCTGAAAGAATTGCTCTACCTCCTTCTGTAGAAGATGTTGAAGCTATGGCAGGTAGAAGGGCGATTTCTTTTGCAAAAGAACTTGGTCTCCCAAAAGTAATCTTTGAAGGGGATGCAGCAGGAATTATAAACTCCCTCAACTCAGAGGAGGAATGCGTGGCATCTTTTGGTCATATCATTAAGGATTCTAGATACTTGGTAGCAAGCTTCAGTGCCTTTGCATTTAATCATGTAAAATGAATGGTTAATAAAGTAGCTAATAAGTTAGCTAAGCTTGCTAGAGAGTCCCTCTCTCCTCGTAGCTGGTTAAACAGCATCCATAGTGATGCTATCAACCTTGTTTTGTCAGACAGAAGTCGTGGTTGATCTTTAATTTAATGAAATTATTTCTTTCTCAAAAAAAAAAAATGGAAGATTTATGTGTTGTCTAATCAAGTGGAACCCATGTTTTTCAAAATATTTACAAAAGTGCCATTGAACAACGTTGTTTGAAATCTGAAAACTGGTAAAAGGAGTTTTCCAAATTCAGTATTTAAATACCCTAAATTAAGCAACGCAATTCAAATACTCCTAAAAAAACACCTTTACTAAATGTGTTTGTTTTTTAAAATCACAGTTTTTAGTGTTTAAACACTGAAAACTGTTGTTTGAAATCACATACTAAACAGACTATAAAGAGAACAAAGTTTCTCTCCAAACTCCTCATATATCTTTATATTGAGTGTGAATTTTGAAAATCTAACCGTTAGATTACATGTTCTTATTATATTCTTCATGCATGTAAAATTTCAAGAAGATCAAAGATTAATTGCTATCTCATCGACAAATGTTAAAATTTCAAATTTTTATGATCTAAAATTGTGTATATAAAATAAGTTTATTGATCGAATAGTAAATAATATCTAATTTGAATGAAATTTGATATGTATGTTAAGAACATAAAGAACATGAAATTTAACGGTTAGATTTTCAAAATTCACAAAAAAAAAAAAAGATATATGAGAAATTTGAAAAGTTTCTCTCTAAACTAGTTTAGTGAGAAACTTTGTTACTCTAAAAATCACAAAACCTAAGAACCCTTTATATGGTTGTCAGCTTAGTTATTATTACATATAAAGGAGATTGGGTTTAGGGTGTCCCAACTAGTAGGTTCAACCTTCATACATTAGGGAGCCACCATTCACTATATTATTCGGACATTTATAACTCTGTTTTTATTTCATGGCACTTTTTAGTGTTTTAAATAGCAAATATTCAATATTCAAGAATATTCTTTGAAAAAAAAAAGTTTCAAGAATTCATGGCAAATATTCAACATTTAGGCATTCATGGATAGAATTATCATTATTATTATTAGTATTAGTATTATTATTATTATTTTCAGAAAATGGATAGAATTAATATAATTGTTAGCTTTAGATACCTAGGCAGAGAAATTCTGGTTGTTACGTAGCTTCCAAGCAAAAATATGAAAAAGCTTCCGCATATGGACTGATCAGCTTCCAGCTTCCTCCATTCTAGCGGGATACTGGCGAAGTTTCTACAGCTGTCCTAACTTCGAGCTTCCAATTTGTGTTGATATTTTAAAGGTTCCGATTAACAGATGTCTTTAAGGCAATAATTAATGGACAATTTTAAAAACATTTTGCTACTACATTTATGAAGAATATAAAAAGCTGTACAAAAAATAATTACTTTTTTCCTTTTTCATATAAGTTTTTAAAAATATTTTCTAAACTAATGCTCTTAGGGCATTAATTCATTTTTTCTATCTCTGAAAGCTATATATGTTATGTTAGGATCCTAATCCAATTAACAACCAATAAACTAACTTAAAAACCATATCATAAACCTCTCCATCACAACTAAACCTAAAAAGTAAAAACAAGGATGAAAAAACAAGAACCAAGAAAAAAGAAAAACATACCCAGAAATCTTTGAACAAACTAGTATAAGAACTCGAACAAGGTATTGATTAGAAAGATTAATAATAAATTAGTCCTCATCGATGCCCTTAAAAGCCAAGCATACGCCTTGCAAAGCTTCTCTCCTCGTGGTGCTCGTAATCGCTCTCGATTACCAAAGAATTTTTAAACATACTCCAAGCAACAGCCCCTATTTGAAACTCTATGACAACTTTTTTCAAGCCCCTGGCATGGCCTTCTTTTAAACCTACCATCCCATTAGAAAATTCTAAGTAGTCTCAGTGCATTCACTCCCACTGTGAGACCTCGAAACATTGCTCTAGGATTATCTAAAAATTATCTCCAACTCATGTTATTAGAGTGGCCTATGTGATTCTCAAAAGAAGGAAAAAAAAAAAAAAAAAAAAAAAAAGAATGGCTTATGTGACAACTTCCCATGAAAAATACCAAAAAAAAAAAAAAGTAGTTTTTCCCTTAACTATATCGCAATTTTTTGGCTACAACTCTGACTTGGTAGAGTGAAGTGGTTGTCTCACTTATACACGAAGCTACTGATTTTTATCCGCAGCCCACACTATTACATTAAAATTGTGGAGGAAATAATTTGTGGTTCTAGATTATTATAAAAAAAAAAAAAAGTCACTTTACACATTAGCCAAATGGCATTAAGGCGTTGTCTCTTTTCTACTCTTTTGTCTTAGGAGCAGAAAAATTTTACAATCCAGAGAACCAAGCCCAGAACCAACCACTACCACAACCACATATACTCTCAAAGTACCCAATAACATTCCTACTCCAATGGTGGAATAGCATTTGTCAAACGATGTTGTACTCGACATCTTGTGAAGGCTGCCTATCAAATCAGTGATAAAGATTCAGGTGCGTTTGCAAAACCTGGGACTCCTCAAATACCACCCCAAATTTCATCTCCTAACACCTAATTAATTAACAACAACAACAAAGATCACAGTTATCTCATATATATGCCTCATGGCTCATGTTTTTAGAAAGCTCAATAATTTTGTCTTATCTTTATGACGACCTTGTCTATACTGTTTCTTGACCGCACGTTTAATAGGATTTCCCTCTATTCAGTTCCCTTTTCTTTTCCTTCATACTTTGTCAAAATAGTCGGTTCTTTCAATGGCCTATTGTGCCTCAGCGACAGTGGTACTGAAGTTACGTATTTGTGGAATCCCAGCATTAGAAAATTTAAGAGGTTGGCTGTTTCTGTTTCTTCTATAACCGAATATGAATGGGTTGTTACTGGATTTTCTCATCAGTAACAAACCAATGACTACAAGGTTGTATAGATTTGGTGTTCTTCTCGAGCAGCCAACAAAATGGGTCAGGTTAAGGCTGAGGTTTACACATTAAGCTCGAACTGTTGGAGAAGGGTTGAAACCTCATGGGGATCAAATGTTGCAGTCCCCTATATCGGGGCTAGTTCGTATGCTGCATTTTTTAGTGGGGCTTTCATTGGTTGGGACATAATAGTGAAAATCAGAAAATCATTTTGTCATTTGATGTCAATAATGAAAAATTGGCTGTCCCAGATGGACATAAACTGCTACCACAAGATCTGATGGTGTTCAAGTGGAATTTGGCATTCATTATATTTGGAGGGTCCTGTACAACTTAAATCACAGTCTTTGCCTTTTGCATCTGTCGCCATTCATCATTTGGGTGATGGAAGAGTACGGTGTACGTGAATCAAGGAATAAAGTTTTTTTCTATAAAATTTGAAAAGACTGTATGTTTCTTTGGTTGCACCAGCCACCAGGCTTGGTGAACTTTTAGTTCAAAAGGAGGTTTGAGGACAAATCTGTGTTGATTGTATCACTTGAACCTGAAGCTTTACATGAGAAGAATCTTGATACTCAACATGTTCCAACTATAGCTACTACTTTCATGGAAAGCATTGTGTTACTTGATGCAGCAACTGAGTTATCTGGATAGGAAGTGAAATCATTAGTGATCATCCTGGGATTTTGTAATGTAAGTGTGATGCAAATGAGATTAGTATCATGTTATTTCCTTTAGTATCATTTTGTCTTGCGGTAGGCATAAAATCATTGGTATGATGTAGAGGGGTGAAAATTTTGTTCATGATTTATAACATCCCTTAATGCTTGTGGAATGGGTATCAAATACTGGGAAGGAAGAAGTTTGAATGCTGTAATGTGCAGATTAGCATGGATTTTTGCAGTTTACCATCTTTATTGCGGAGAAATAGGACATTCATAGAGGTCTGATTAGCTCTGAAGAAGGTATTGTGCAGTCCATGAAATGGGAAGTCAAGAGTCAAGACCGGTGTGGTTATCAGAGGGAGTTTCAAGAACTATGTTTTTAACGGATCTTTATGTTGTGTTTGATTGACTCTGTTTTTGGATAACAAGTTCTTAATTCTTAGTGATAGTCTCTGTTTGAACTTTCTTACTCTTTGTTTGGTGACTCTGTGTTGGCAGTTATAAGTTTGCTGTAAGTTGCTTAAGCCTTTGGGCTTAGGAGACTAGTGACAGATGGCTGTCTGTTGTGTTTCTTGCCAATCAAAGCACAAAAGTTTGGTTGGTTGTGCTTTTAAACAAGTTTTGAAACAATTGGTTAGCAAGAAAAAAAAAAGTTTTGAAAAAATAGAGATGCACCTGTGTCTAGCAGTGGTTTTTCACTTGTTAGTGTGCACTTATGACATTCCAACAATGCATTTTTTTTTAATCATTCCATCAATATTTACTGCTAATTTTCATTTGAACTGTGATGGGTTTTAAGTAAATTGAAAATTTTGTAGTTTCCAGGTAGCGGATTTTGTTTCTGTTTCTAATAAGAGCTGTAGTTTAAGAATTTTTCTATTTATTTAGATTGATGCTTTCTTGTTATTATCTCTCTTATCCAAATTACATCATCCACAACAGCTACCCTTTCGGAACCAAAAGTTTCTGTTCACTACTGACATGTCCTCATTTCGCCCAAGAAGGAATAAATTTCGTAACATTAGTAGATTTTGTACATCTTTCTATTCATAATTCCAAAGATATGTTTATTGGGAGATCTGATATCTTGCACTATTAAATCCAGTAAGCTCGTCCTAATTGTCAACCTTTTCTTTTGAAAGATAACGCTCTTTCTTTCTCAAGCACCTCTCTCTCTCTCTCTGTTTGATGAATTGAAGCTCATCTCCCTCATGAAATGTAAACTCTCAAATTGTAGCTTCTTGGAATTACTAATGAAAAAATTAAGCGCCTCCTAATTGTCAATGTTTTCTTCTCAAAGCTTTGTTAGACACTCTTCGACCCACAATCCATGGTTTGAAAGTTGCAATGGAACACTATACACCGTCTTAATTGTGCCATCACTTCTAGTTTTTGGGCAGCCTCAAGAACCGATCTTCACTTTTGACATTAGTTTTTCTTATTTATTGATTCCATCTAAACTAGGATTGTTGACGATTTATATCCAATCAAATATCCATTTGTGCTACAAAAAGAGATTTAACTTAGAAGACCATCATGCCCATAGTTGGCTAGTTTATACTTTAAAACGAGAATTAGTATACTAAGAACACCAAGGCTTATTCACTTAACTACCCATTACCCAATCCAACTCTCAATCTTTCATCATGATTATAAGTATAGTAAGGACTACCAAGAAAAAAAAAAAAAAAAATCAGTTTATCCTGCATTCTTGCATGGTTTTGAATATGCAGATAGTATCTAAAGTTTCTGTGATAAAGCATGGAAAACCATATCAATATGAGGAGAAATCTGTAAAGGATTCTATTTTTGGCCAAACGAGCTATAACAACTGATGAAGGAACACCACAACAATGTGGAGACAATTAATTATACAATAGGAAGCAACACTTTAATAGCAAAGGAATGTCCAAAGAGTAGAACAATTAAAATGAAGCCAATTATTAGTTTAGAAATGGGGTTCTTTGTGAGGAGCCAAAGCAAGACCTCCAAGCCAAGGAACAATTAAAGTTTACTTTTTTCAATTGAAAATCTGATGATTTTCCATAAAAGAATGATGCTAATGTTGACGTAGTTAAAACTCTGTTATAAGGATGAAGTGGGATTGTGTTGGAGGTAGAGGTGGAAGTGGAGGCACTTGTGCTGGTTGGTGCCTGGCCAGAAATTGATGCAGAAGGGAGAGGCATTATGGTAGCTCCACCTTCAACTGGTGCAGATGCTATAGTTGTAGGTGTTGCAGCACCATGAGGTGGGAAGTGCCTAGCACCACCCTGGCCATGTCCCCAACCACAAAAAGGGGATTATGAGCCACTTAGTCTTGGGCTAAAATGTCCTCAACCACCCCCTCTGAAGGGCCTAACACCCCTTCTAACTCTAGCTCTATAATGAGATTGCCAAATCTGTAGAATAGCAACCAGAACAACAAGCTTATTAAATTTTATTTTGAAAGTAAATCTCCAAAACTAGCAAATTGAGCATAAAGACAGCAAGACAACAAGAGTACATTTCACGTAGCTTAATATTAATATATATATATATATATATATATAAATGTCACATCCTAAAACGAATTATTTAATAAACAGCCGGACTGAAAAATTTAATAAGTGACTTGAGGAGCGATTGTGTAAGACACCAGAAGAACATAAAAAAATAAAACCTGCTAAAGCAGACCAAAAATGTGAAACCGTTATATATGAAATGGTACGGCAATCCTGAAGGCTTTATGATTTAGTTAGGAAATGAGGATACCAGAAATCATGGTTGAGCTTTCAGACAAACAGATGGTCAATCTGTTGAGCTCGGGTGATCTAAGTTTGTTGGAGGTTTGTGCTATACAGGATCCAAGTGGATGCTTTAGAAGATCTCCTACCATTTTGTCCCAAGGCTATGTAATAGTGTTGCCCATTTGTTGGCTAATTCTACTAAGGAGACTGAGTGATGATGAACTGACCGTCAGTTGATTATGATCGTCCAGATGGAAGCCGCTCACCAAATCAATCTTCTGCAATCCGTGGACGAACGAAAGGAAGCAGTTCGCCGGCGTTGTGCCTGCAAAAAGGTCTCCGATGCCAAAAAAGAAAAACACAAAGGCAAAAGAGATCTAGGCCTCACACATGAAGTATCATGTTAAGCTTAAGAAAAATCTTGAAAAGAGAGGAGCTTGTCATCTTGAAAAGAGAAGAGTTTGTCAAGAAGATTCCAACAATAAAAAGATCGAGGTATGTGACAAAATAATGTCGTCATTTAAGGTAACACATTTATTTCTGTCTCTTTTATATTCGTCTATAAAAATTTACACCTAGTAAGGTTTCATGCAAACATGTATGCATTACTAGATAGATCACAAAAGAGATAAAACCCTAAGATTTTGGTAACTTATTATTTATATATGAATTGTTCTAAAATTCTTGTTTAACCAAGCCTTGGCAAGTACATGTGCTACTTAATGCAGATATCAACATGGCCTCAAGAAGGTCCAAAACGACATAGCGTCAAGGAATCTTTCCAGCAATAAGTGACAAGATTCCTTAAGTGGATGTAAGTCACCAAAAAATGGCTAAGTGATAAGATTCCGCCAAGACGGATGTAAATCACTAACAAAGCCTAAGTGACAAGATTCCTTAAGTGGATGTAAGTCACCAAAAAATGGCTAAGTGATAAGAGTCCGTCAAGACGGATGTAAATCACTGACGAAGCCTAAGTGGCAAGATTCCTTAGATGGATGTAAGTCACCAAAAAATGGTTAAGTGATAAGATTCCGCCAAGATGGATGTAAATCACTGACAAAGCCTAAATGACAAGATTTCTTAAATGGATGTAAGTCAACAAAAAATGGCTAAGTGATAAGATTCCGTCAAGACGGATGTAAATCACTGGCGAAGCCTAAGTTACAAAATTCCTTAAATGGATGTAAGTCACCAAAAAGAAAAATGGACAAGATTCCGCTAGATCGATGTAAATCGCTGACAAAGTCTAAATGACAGCTCTGAAACTGGATGTAAGTCACCCAAAAGTGGCTAAGTGACTAAATACCCTTAGACGAGTGTAAGCAAACAAGGATTCTCACACAAATGCAAGAAATCAAGAATATCAAACACAACAACCAGAAAATGAATAAAAGAAGAAGCATCGATGTGATAAAAAATGGTCGTCCAAAGAAATCACCTTACTCTTCAGCAGTGATAAAAAATGGCCGTCCAAAGAAATTAGCTTGCTCTTTAGTAGTGATAAAAAATGATCGTCCAAAGAAATTAGCTCACTTTCAAGATCAAGCTATGATCCCTCGAACGTCCAAAAAGACCTTCAAAAGGTAGATACTAAAAGGTCGTCATAGAAATACTAGCATTCCTAAAGAAGAAAGTAGTTGAAGATAAAGAAGCCTGAATCTAAAAAGGTCAAAAACATTCCCTAAGCCTGACTAGCATAAAGCAAAATCAGACTTGGGAATGGGGGGGCAACTGATGAGTCCAAAAAAAAAAAACATTAAGGTCGTCCATTAATATGGACGACCTTGCATTATTAATAAACCAAAAGATGTAACCACTCAAGCACATTCAACACATTAATGGCGACCATTACTCAGCGATCTTAAATGCCCATCAATACAATAACTATTACACATGGGCAATAATCACTTCCAATTATGTACGACAGCTATCCAAACCACCTATAAAAGGGTCAATCCATCTCACTTGTGAAGGTACGTAAAAACCTACTACTAAACACTATCTAAATATGAAAAATATGGGTTCATACTAACTTAAGCATCGGAGGCTCCCCCACCGGGCACAACCCGGTGGTCTATTTGATCTGTCTTTCATTTATCTTGCAGGTCCTATAAGATCGTCTAATGCTTCGAATTGCGCGAGTGACCCAAACTGACGATTTTGGCATCATCACTGAGGAAACTTATATTTGTCTAGAGGAATGTCCTGCTAAGATATTGCTTGATAAAAAAAGACATATATTACAACTAAACTAAAAGGTTGCAATGTAGGCATGGTCATAAAAAAAGATTTTCACAGTTATGAAAAACATGCAAGCATTTATGCAAAGCCGCCACGAAGCATGTTATGGCAGTCTTTTTAAGGTCACTCCTATTAGTATTTCTATTTAGTAAAATGACAATTTAAGGTTTGATAACACATAATCAAGTTCATTTGATTCCTTCCAGCATAACTTGGGTTTGAGGGAACCATTCCTCTGATGAGAACATACAAACTAGATTGGGGAAGATTAGCTAAAAATACATCCCATTAAGTAAATTAAATGTATTAGTAACATCCAAAACTTCTAGATTAGGAGATTTTTGAAGCAAGGCTTGTAGCACATACCAATTTGACACAGTAACTTTAAAGTTCAATGAAAACCTATTTTTTTGGAACTAGGAAGGATAAGTAGAACATAGCTGAGGCACTGCATGTCTGTGTCCAACTATAATCACTCCAACACCAAAGTTTGTACTAGAAAATGTTTATAAATTCGGCAGAGAATGATGGGCAACTTTATCAAGAATAAAACATTCTTTAAAAATAATAATAAATAAAGAGACCTCACCTGTGATCACCTGTGAGTGACAATAAAAAATGACAGGAACTTGGCATTATAAAGTGCTACATTAAGCTTGAATACCTTATTTGCAAAACACTCCTCCCCACACCAGCGAGTTTCAAATGTATTAATATTAACTGGTTGCTGATCCAAGCGAGGCATGAAAATAGATACTCATTTTGTAATTGTATAATGTATAATTTGTTCTTTAATATTTGTTGAAGATAATTTTGTTCTCCCTAAAAATTTTAAAATTAATTTTTTTTTTTTTCATATTTCTATCTCTACTAATGTATCATTCTATTATTTTGAGTGTGTTTGATTGATATTATTAATGTATAATGTGGTCCATATTTATTGAAATTATGTTATAGTATGCTTTTTTTTTTTTTTTGTACAATTAAACTTTTTAAGTTTCAAATAAATTATTCAAATTCTTCATTCTCTTAAAGGAGATTATCACGATAATGAAAACTCATAACAAACTTATAATGAATATGTATAATTTATTCTCTTAATTTTATTGTAAATAATTTGTTCTTCCTAAAAATTATACAATTTCAAAAACTAATTTTGATCACTTTATTTTTACAAATATATAATTTTTTTAATGTTTTTTATTGATATTATTATTCTTTTTTGAAATATTTCATATTATTTTAATTATTGTTATTATGCATTATATTTTCATAATTTCTTATGGTACAATTAAAATTTTTAAGTTTTAAAGTTATTATTCAAATTCTCATTCTCTCTTAAGGAGATTATTATGATAAAAAAAAAAAAAAAAAAAAAAAAAAAAAAAAAAAAAAAAAAAACTTGTCCTATAATTACAACTGATATTACTCAAATAATTGATAGTACTCTCAACCAATAGTTGTCTTTTTCCATTCTTAAGTAAGTACACCAAATTGGACAAAATGGATCGCAATGAACCGAAATGGACCAAAATGGACAAATGGACTAAATTAGACGAAATAGACCAAATGTATCAAATAGACCAAAGTGGACTGAAATGGACTGACGTGGACCTAATTGGGCCAAAGTAGATCAAATAGACTGAAGTGGACTAAAATCGATTGAAGTAGACCGGATGGACCGAATATGACCAATTTGATATGTTTCCTATTTTTTTTTTTCTTTACAACTAAAGTTTTTGAGTTTCAAATATATTATTCAAATTCAGTTATCACTTTAAAAATAAATAAGTATTAACTCAAACAACAATCAAACCAAAACTAAGAAGGAGAAAGACTACTTATGATGAGGAACTCAAAACTACACTCCAATACATATTAACCCAAAATAAAGTTTTAAAAAACACAATGATTTATCAACTTCAAGTAGAGTTGCAAGGAAGAATATAAAATTAAGAGAGAGAGAGAGAGAGAGAGAGAGAGAGAGAGAGAGAATAAAAAATTATAGAAAATAAGAAGAGAAAAAAAAAGAGTAAAAATAAAAGATATACTAATAAACACTAAATTATCCAAATCATGCTATGTAATAGAATAACATTACATTTCTTAATTATATTCTATCTTTAAAATTCAATAAGATAAATCTATGAGATCAGAGAAAAGAAAAAAGGTAACAACTTAAAAATATAAAACTAAATCACATAAACCTAAAGTAGAGTTATAAAGAACACAAAAAATCATCAACCTAAAGTAGAGATGTAAGAAAAATAATAAAATACACCAAAAAAAATGAAGAAAAAAAATGAGAGAGAGAAAGAGGGAGAGAGAAATAACCTTTTGTGTGTGGAAAAATTATGCATAGAATGAGAGTGAATTGCAAACTTATAATAAGGGGATAGGAATAAGAAGAGCCAAAAATAAAAGAAAGATAAAGGAATAGAGGAAGAGTAATATTAAGGTCAATAGTAGTGGGGATATGGAAAGGTAAAAGGAAGGGGAAAAGTTGGAGAATGTATAAAAATAATTTGGGAAATTAATGATGGGAAGATTATGAGTTGAGAGAGAGAAAAGATAATTGATTATAGAGAATGTGTGAAGAGGAAATCCAAATATATATATATATATATATATATATATTTGACTTGGTGATGATGTGGCTCAACTGGAATACAGTAATAATAAATATTACACTTCAGGTTTTAGATATATATAGAATATAGATAGATGTCTCCCTAAACTAAGTTGTCTAGTTTTTTAAGGAAAGCAATGTCACTCAAATGTCCATTAAAGTTAAAGCACTCAAAAGCTAGGGCATTAATCTCAACTTTACAATCAAGGACCTTGTAAGGTTTTAACTCAATATCTTCATGATCCAATATTTCAAAGTCATATTGAGATATATTTAACGTTATAGATACACATATATTATAAATGAAAAACTTATTCCAAAATTCTCTTTCAAATGAAAAATCTCCGAGAGAGAGTGAAGTATATAAATTCCTTAGATTGATATACATAAATTGGTTAAAAAAAATTATGATAATAACATAGTAAAATACAGTATGTGTAAAATACAGTAATTATATGAACTGGTATAATATGGCATTTTTTGAAAAAATACGTTTCAAAAATTTGGCAGAAAAATACAAAAATGTAGAAAGAACAATTCGTGTATACATCTATTGTTTTTAAAAATAGCAACAAAAATACGGAAACATTTTTTCTATATATATATATATATTTTTTTTTTTTGAGATAACTACATATCTACAACAAATCATATCTAGATATTTCTATCTTACATTAAAAATAAATAAATCTAGGTAGGTATAATTAAGAGAGAGAGAGAGAGAGAGAGAGAGAGAGAGAGAGAGGTGTAAATATAACAATAGGTGAAAGAGATTTAAAAAGAAAAAAAAAGTAAGAGAGTAAAATGTATTACATTGAGAGAAATATGGTATTTACAATGAATAACTTTAGTACTGGGGACTGTGAGACAATTAGGCAGAATAACAATTGACTATATAGGGAGTGATACAGTAAGTTGAAGGATGCAATAGATTGGGTAGGTTTTTTGTTTTGTTTTTTTTTTTTTTTCAATATATAAAAATGCTATTGCCATAACTTTTTTACCTTTGTTGTTGTTGTGGGTAAGAAAATAATTTCAGTTTTGGATTCAAATTAAAAACTCATAACAATTTATTACCTAAAATTATTGTGAAAATGTCGTGAAAATATTGTGTATGTAATTTTTTTTTTTAATCTTTTTTACTTTTAAGTCGGTCAAGCTTTTGTATTACATATTAGTATATTACACTGATGTGCGCGTATGATGGGCTGATAGCTACAGCCTACATATGGGTTTTATTTTGAATAGTTTAATCATATATATTCATATTTGACTGTGACTATTTTAATATTTTATCATTTAAATGTCGTATTTGATGTGGTGTTTGTTATGTCTTCCGTAACTAACGCCAAATGAACTTAAATTATCAAAATAACAAATATATTTCCGTATAATTAAACCAAAAACGGGAGACATGAGTTTTCTTTAATGTAATTTACAAATAATATTTATTATTATTGTTATTATTATGTTTATGTTTATTTTACTAAGGTCATAATTATTCAACTAAAAATGGTTTTGCATATGAAATTTATATAAATAACTATATAAATAATATATATATATATATATATATATATTATATGTGTGGGGGGAAAAAGACTGGGAGGCCCGTTTCAATATCTATACTGGGCCAGGGGCCCAGTCCATGGAGAAACCCCTCCTCGGCCATAGAAAAATCCTCCTCGAATGGATATAGCCGAGGGTAAAAGAGGTAACAGACCATCAATGGCGAAACTCCAAACCGTTCCATAGGACAGGGAAGGCACAAAAGTGGAGAAAGGCAATAGATAGAACGAAAGCGTATAAGGGAAGGCAGCCTTTATTGTATTCAGTGCCTTGTGCCTGACACAACCATACTTCTCTGTCCTTACAACCACTCCCAACAATTGGAGATAGGGGCGGATAGGACAAGTACCTGCCCTGGGGACCCCAGTCAGGAAGAGGAAAACGACTATAAAAGGGGTGTAAAGAGAAACAAATAAAGGGGAGAATCCCCAACACATGAGAGGCACTAGGAAAAACTCCTCAGATCGTGCCGAGGACCAATTCTATCTGGTAAGCTCGGCCATGAGAAACGCCGTGATGGTCGTTGTCCATCCACTAAAACCCAGCTTTTTGGCCCACTCTCTACAAATTCATTGTATTGGGCTCGCTGGTTAAAGGTTCCATGCATCTTGGGCAAGGCTTGAAAAACGCGACCCTACAATTGGCGCCGTCTGTAGGAAAGCTGGAGTGTTAGCAAATGCAACGATCAATCATGGCGGGATCAAGCTCCTGCCACCAGGGGTCCATCAGAAAGACCGTCATGGCGCTGGTATAAGCTACATGAAAGCCCCTCCCGTGTCTCCCAAAACACATCGTCGTTGTCGTCATTTAGCCTCCACTCAAGCCTATATTTCAAAGCGTTGATTACGCGATAAGGGTTGTTAAGTGAAACGTGGTTCTAGGGGCTTCTGATGTCAGACATTTGCTCCGGGCACCTAACAAGGGGCTAACTCTCGCGGGCTTAGTAGTCCAGTCCGTTGAATCCCCTATGGAGAGAGAAGTTAATAACCTAAGCCTAAGTGCTAGACAGAACCAAGGCCTTGTATAGTCCTCGGACTCAAGCCTACGGGAAAACTAGGTACATTGAAAACAAAGCCCAAGTGCTAGACAGAACCAAAGCCTTGTATGGTCCTCAGACTCAAGCCTATGGGGAAACTACACTGAAAGCCTAAATGCTAAACAGAACCAAGGCCTTGTATAGTCCTTGGACTTAAGCCTACGGGGAAACTAGGCACATTGAAAACAAAGCCCAAGTGCTAGACAGAACCAAGGCCTTGTATAGTCCTCGGACTCAAGCCTATGGGGAAACTACACTAAAAGCTTAAGTGCTGGACGGAACCAGGGTGTTGCATAGTCCTCGAGCCATATACCTAAAACAAATTAAAGCCATGAATATCATCGGAAACTAGGGAAAGGACCTTAATGTCCGACGACCCCTTCGGACAATTTATCTCAGATTGCACATCCTTAGGCGGTTACTCTGTTCATAATACGGAACGTGCGGCTGTTATCCCTGTTTGTTCTGTATGGTTAACTTATTTAAAATTGGCATTGTTGTGCTCAACGATTTTGATAAATAACTCTACCAATGAGGTCATTGGTTCTAAATACGATTCAAAAGAAAAAACACCGGCACATCTATTCACACGATAATTATTGCAAAAGAGAAAGGATACGTAAAATGCAATAAACTCATCTTTTATTAGATAAAGAGATGGTACAATATACATAAAGGGGCTTAGACAAGCCTGAAATCATAAGCTAACTGAAAGTAAAAATCATAACATAAAAAATACACGAGGATGATAAATCCTTCAATTTTTCTCTAACAACAACTAGGCAAGTTCGGGTGGCACCAATGATGGAAGAGAAGAAGAAGTAGAGGCACCTAGGTGGCGCCAGTGATGGAAGAGAAGAATAAGCAGAGGCGCTCGGATGGCGCCAGTGATGGAAAAGAGGAAGAAGTGGGGATACCAAACCCCCGTACGAGCTCTGACAGTAATCGAGCAAGTATCATGTTAGCAACGATCAAGTGGGAGCGGATGGTACCGGCGATGGGAAATCTCAATGCTGTCGCACCAAAAATCTGATGCGACATCCACCCGCTTCGGATTTTGGCTGAAAGAAAAAGAGGCTCCTTTCTTGCCCTATCAAAGAGAAGGGAGGCCTTGAGCCTTTGTCTCCTTTGTCCTGACCGTGCCATTCTAAGTCTTGGAGATACCCAAGGCTTCTGAAGCTGGTTTTGTTCCTTCACCCTCATCCTAACCATGATCATCTTACCCCCCCAAAATCTCAGTCACTTTCGTAGTAGGGACTTTGGGAACGTTTGAGGAGATAGAAATCTGAAAACTAGAGACTCTGCAAATAAGGATGGACTATCTCCCACTGCGCGTCTTATATAGAGGACGAATCTGGAGGCAATCAATTCGCTTCGAAACCCCAGTAAGGAATTACAAACGAGATTAATCTCGTTCGAATTCCAAAGTAACCTCCAGCCGTTGGATTTATGTCACCTCGTGAAAGGGCCCTAATTAAAGCGCGCCTCGTGTACCGAAACGACAGGAATTAAGCGAGGATAGATTAAAAGAATGTCTCATAGTCAGGAACGTGCCTCGAGCAAACGAAGAGACTCAGGCGTTAATGAAAGGCAAGGCTTGGGAAATTGCGACAAAGGCCCGATGTCACCAAAACCCTCCTGTCCGTCCGAGAAGTCGAACAGCAGGATTTTAAGGGACTATTGTGGGGGGAAAAAGACTGGAAGGCCCGTTTCAATATCTATACTAGGCCAGGGGCCCAGTCCATGGAGAAACCCCTCCTCAGCCATAGAAAAATCCTCCTCGGATGGATATAGCCGAGGGTAAAAGAGGTAACAAACCATCAATGGCGAAACTCCAGACCGTTCCATAGGGTAGGGAAGGCACGAAAGTGGAGAAAGGCAACAGATAGAACGAAAGCATATAAGGGAAGGCAGCCTTTATTGTATTTAGTGCCTTGTGCCTGACACAGCCATACTTCTCTGTCCTTACAACCACTCCCAACAACTGGAAGTAGGGGCAGATGGGACAAGTACCTGCCCTGGGGACCCGAGTTAGGAAGAGGAAAACAACTATAAAAGGGGTGTAAAGAGAAACAAATAAGGGGGAGAATCCCCAACACATGAGAGGCACCAAGAAAAGCTCCTCGGATCGTGCTAAGGACCAATTCTATCTAGTAAGCTCAGCCCATGAGAAACGCCGTGATGGTCGTTGTCCATCTACTAAAGTCCAGCTCTTTGGCCCACTCTCTACAAATTCATTGTATCGGGCTCGCTGGTCAAAGGTTCCATGCATCTTGGGCAGGGCCTGAAAAACGCGACCCTACAATATGCATTCACTCAATTTTCAAATTAAATTCTCAAAAAAAAAAAAAAAAAAATTCTCAATTTGTAAATTCAGTGAATCACATAAATGCTAACTTTGTTGAGGTTGAGGTCTAAATGAAAATGGTAGATATGAAATTGCTACCAATAAGCATTGCAGAATCACCAATGATAAATGGAGTCATGTCTCCACCAAGAGCCTATATAAATTGTTGAATAATACTTTGATCTCATAATTCACAAAATGGTTCATGGATTATATGAATAAACTAGCATGTATAGTACAATAATTAAATGCCATATACTTGTTGTTCTGTATATACTAATTTATTCATCCAGCCTAGGAACAATTTCCTCGATGATGAGTATAAAGTATTATCTAACAATGTGTAGGGCTGTATGCTTGGATGTCGCCGCAATTATCAACTAGATTGCGACTTTTCATCTTTGCTCTCTCTTCATATAGATTTCCACTTAAACAAAATTTGCATTAATGTAATTCATTAAATTTACAAATTGAGTAAATGTATATAATATATCTATAGGTGTACTTTAATCATTTATATAATTTTTTCTAAAACATAAAAATAGTTTATATGGTTATTTATATGAGTTTTGATATAAGAATCCATTTTTAATTGGAATACTTATTAACCAAACAAAAATGAAAATGAAAATAAAAAACTAACAATAACAATTTAATAATAATAATATCGCTAGAGTATCGGGTGAATAAACTATTAAACTAGCATGTACAAAACAACAATTATGACATTTGTTTTGCATATGCTAGAGTATTCGCTAAGTTCAGTGACACTTTCTCTGGTAATAATCCACGTACTGTATGCAAAAGGTATAAGACTACCAATTGAGGAATAGTAATGATTGTTAAGTGGATAGACCCTAACAATGACCTTGATTTTAATGTTCAACTAGCCGCTAACCCGTGCGATGCACGGGAAATGTATTGAGTACAATATATAATTTAATCTTTGTTTATTTTACTACAACACCAAAATTGAATTTGTAAAATAAAATCATATAGCTAAAACATTTGTTAACAGCTATACGTTTCAGACATTTATTAAACTATATTATTATTATTATTATCAACTTAACAGTATTTTAATATATGATACGAACATGCTTCAAGAAAATGTCCAACACTGAAAACAATTTCGAAAACAAACTCAACTAAACAGTTTGATGAATAAATATATTACAATCTATAATATAAGCCAAGAAATAAACTTTGAAACCAATATGAACAAAATCCACATCAAACAAAACCATTTCGATCATTAAGAATATGACTCACTAAAGTCATGAAAAACACAGGATTCATTATCAAAAAAAAAAAAAAAAAACATCTTTAGTCTTTTATAGAATTTGCCTAAGTACCCAGATACGATGACACATACTCACACAAAAGAGACATAAACACGGACATTAAAGAAAAAATAAGAAAAACAAAAGAGACGTAAACACGGACAATTAAGAAATATAGGAAAAAAAAGTTAGGAATAGAAATATAAGATAAAGATGGGTTACCCTCAAAAAGAATAATCCATAGATATTCATTGAAATCTTCTAGATAATTTCTGATAATAGAAAAATAAAACCCAAAAAGTTATGATGTTAAAACTTCCAAAAGGCCAAAAAAAAAAAAAAAAAATCAGAAGATTCAAAGCTTCAAAAGTATTGAAATAAAACAATATATATATATATATAATTACACAATAGAGAAATACAATAAAAAGAAGGGAATCCATGATTATAGCTTTTCCACTTATGTATTGGACTCCTCTCCTTCTTCGGTCAATGCATCAAGGTTAGGGTTATTTGATTTGTTCAATAAAAATTTGAAAATTTAATTAAAAGATTCAGTCCCAGCAATTAAATAAACAAAAGAACAATTGACAAACTTATAAGAAAAAACAACAAATCTATAATTTTTATTGAATAAATCAAATAACCCTAACCTTGATGCATTGACCGAAGAAGGAGAGGAGTCCAATACATAAGTGGAATATGTGAATTGTGAAGCATGAGCCGTCCTCAAAAAAAATCTTGAAGAATAATAAGTTTTAAGGAGAAAATTGTGTTGCGGCAAAAATAAGTTTTTGGGGCTTAGGTTTTCTACACAAGCAATTCTTAAATAGGAGAGAGTAAAGGCGGTGGGAGAGTGTCCTTATTTGGTTAGAAGTCTAATTTGCATTGGAAAAGGAAAACAGTGATGAGGTGGAAAATTTAATTTAATTTAAATTTAATTTAAATATTGTATTGACGTGGAAAATTATGGGAGCTTCAAAAACTTCGGTTTTATATACTTCTCCCTTAAAATTATTATTATTTGCTAGTCAAGTTGTTGGTTGCAAGATCTTGAACCAAAGTATATATTTTAAGCCCATATGCATTTCCTTTTAGAATAACTAAAACTAATTAATATTTACGTTATAGAGACATTGCATACCTGGATTGTTTGCCACAAATCTAATGGCAAGCCATCCTTCCTTAGGAACTCCGAAAGTATTCACTTCAACCGGATCAACCAGATTAAAACTTTTTGGGTCGGTTACATTGTCATAGATCCCAGGACCTGATCCAACCACATAGAAGCTATGCCCATGCAAATGCATTAATTGGATGAAGCCCTGCGCCTTCCACCAAATTGGTACTTTGAAAAACCATCCAACTGCTTCATTATAATTCAACACCTTCACTTTGGTCCCAAGTTCTGTTAAGGTATATGGAAAATCGTCTCCTGTGAAGTTAAAATAAGATGTTAAAAGATTCAGGCCCAGCAATTAAATAAACAAAACAACAATTGACAAACTTATAAGAAAAAGCAACAAATCTATAATTTTTATTGAACAAATCAAATAACCCTAACCTTTATGCATTGACCGAAGAAGGAGAGGAGTCCAATACATAAGTGGAATATGTGAATTGTGAAGCATGAGTCGCCCTCAAAAAAAATCTTGAAGAAAAATAAGTTTTAAGGAGAAAATTGTGTTGCGGCAAAAATAAGTTTTTGAGGCTTAGGTTTTCTACGCAAGCAATTCTTAAATAGGAGAGAGTAGAGGCGATTTGCATTGGAAAAGGAAAACAGTGATGAGGTGGAAAATTTAATTTAATTTAAATATTGTGCTGACGTGGAAAATTGTGGGAGCTTCAAAAGTTTCGGTTTTATATATATATATATATATATATATATAGATTAAAGTTCAAATAAAGGAGAGAAACACATTACATAAAATGCACTAAAAATTTTAATTAAAATAATTTAAGGTATCGTCCAATTGACTATATTACCCTTAAATGACTTCAGCCTTTTTTGAAAATAAGATAAAGAATATAGCCAAATATAAAACAAAAAACCTTAATTTTAGGGTACTGTTGGAATTTTGGAAATAATTATGAAAATTCACTTTATGTAAATAATTGGTGCATTACATATAATTAAAAAGAGAAAATAAATGCATTCATCCCATTAAACTCTTCTTAATGACCTAACACAAATTTAGGTTATTACAATCCTGATTTTTGCTACATAGTAGAATTTCTTTTTTATGTGGATAATAAGTATTTTAATTAAAAATGGTTTCTTATGGGATAAATTATATATTTAGTCTCTAACCTTTTAATTATGTTAATTTGGTTCCTAATATTTTCTTGTTATGTCAATTTAATTCATATCGTTATCCCCAAATGAAAAAATTTAATGTGTCAAACGAAATAATAAAAAAAAAAATTTATACCACATTGACTGCCAATTATACTGTTATATTAAATTTTTTTTTAAAAAAAAAACCAAATTTTATGTTGTCAAATTACATCTCTCTTAAACTTTCTAAAATTTGTAAAATCCTTAAAACCCTCTCTCATTAGTCCACGTCTCCATCTCTTTTCCCTTGTCCTCACGCTCACATGAGTCAAGATCTGAAATTTTGCCTTTTGCCTTTATTGTTGTCATGACCCACTTCCATTAATCAATCTGAAGCTCATAGAGGTCTTCTACGTACCAGTCCTTCGGAAACATCTGCTGTTTTCTCACAACTATTCCAAAGTGGATCATTCCCATTCTCGTAGGTGTATGACCAGTCCACCTTAGTGTCAAAGAAGCCTTGGAAGCTATGGAATCAAGGCAATGGCTAACCACTTTAATGGCATGTTTGGAAGTTAAAAAAAGGAGGGGAGTAGAGTAGAGAGAGGGAGAGTAATTCAATTACTTTGTTTGGAAGTTTTTTAAGGAAGGAGAGGGAGGAGTTTGGAAGGATTTCAACTAGAGTATATAAATTATTGACTAGATAAATTTCCCAATTTACCCTTTCTAAATTAATAATAGACCAATGTTGCAAGTCCATTTTCAAATAAGGGTAAATTTGTCTATTTTAATTATTTCTTCTCCTCTTCATCCTAATTTTTAAAACATCAAAACAAGGGGAAGGGTTAATTACTCCCTTCCCCCTTCCTCCTGACTAATTTTAAAAACATCCAAATAAGGTGAAGGGGAACCATTCCCCTCTACTCTCCTCCCCACTACTCTCCTCCACTATACTCTCCTCTACTCTCCTTCCTCTCTAAACTTTCAAACAGGCCATAAGTTCCTCGGACCACGGAAGAATGGACTGCTGTTTAAAAACAATAGTTGAGTCTTTCAAAAGCAGTTGCACCAGGAATATCCTTGATGTAAATTTCATTGTTGTTTTCCTCATTGGGGGTTGCAACCAATTTCTGTAAGGATGCACTCTTGGATAGAAAGTTTTAGGGATATTTTACAAATTTTAGAAAGTTTTAGGAAGATGTAATTTAGGTTTTTTTTTTTTTTTTTTTTAAATCTGATGTGGCGATACAGTTTATAGTTGATGTGGCATGGAAAATCATTTTTTTATTATTTGTTCTCACATTAGATTTTTCCATTAAAAAAAAAATGACAAAAGCTAAATTAACATAATTGAAGTTAGAGACTAAATTAACATATTGTGTAAAGAATAGGAATTACCTTTATAATTTACCATTTTTTATATCATATTCATATAAATAACCATATAAAATATTTTTATATTTTTGAAAAAAAATCTTTATATATATCCTCCATGCTTGCATGGATTTGAAGATGCACTGTATCTATAGTTTCCGTGATAAGTCATGGTCCATGGAAAACCACATCAAAGAGAAAAGAGAAAATCTGTGTTCTAATTTGCATAGTATCTATAGTTTCCTTGATGTTACAAAGCCGAGTCTAGTTTGCAGATTATCTATAGCGTCCACTATTAGCGGTTCTATGGATCAGTGAGCTTTGCATAAGACAACTTCGGATTGGTTGAATTACATTTACTCATTTAGTACATTGTCCTCTATCAACACCTTCATAAAACAAAGCTTTACCACTGAAGATGCTAGCAAGAGTGATGCACCTGCTGCCTTAAGAGGACCATCAATGCTTGTCAGTATAATACAAACCAAAATAATGTCATTCTTACGGTCATGACCAACTGTTGCACTTTGACAAAAGGGGAGGAAGAGGTGCTCATATTCTGGTTGAACTTTGTACCTTAGCTGTGGAAGAGTCTCAGTCCTGTTTGCAATCCATCTATTCCTCTACAACCAGATTACATCACAATATATGGTAGCGTACATTGATGAATTTCATAAACATCATGCAGTTTAGATTTCTATTTAAAATCTCTGGTTTAGCGTCATTTTTGTTGGGATGATTTTCCACAAAGTCTAAAGTGTATCATGAATTTCAAGTCTCTTCTGCTTCCATTTTTTAGGCATAGGACCACTCCCACTGAACTTGCAGAGTTGGCCAGTCCAATATACAGTTTTTGTCGAGAAGTCCCCACTCTAATTAGGGGTCTTGAAAGGCTTGAGAGAGCAGAATCTTCAGTATGTTTTATGCAACTACTGATTCAAGTACCTAGTGAAGTTTGTCTATCCCATCTTCTCGGGTTGGTGAAGATGAGCTCAAACACCCACTCAATGACTCAATATCCCGGTTCGTGTGTTGAGGTTTAGGCAATTTAAATCCTGGTATGTAAGGAATCAATGGGGAGTCCAAACATCCATTCCTACTCCATCTCCAATATTTCAACAAATACGTTCTGTCAAAAAGCACCCACTTAATCTCTACTGCCTAGAATTGATTTCTACACCCATGGGCCATGACCTCATCCTAGAAGAGTGAGCTAACATTAGAGCATCTCCAGCAGACTCGGCAAAGCCAAATTTTGGAGAGCAACAGACACTATTCACGCAAAACAAGCACTCCAACAGACTCGGCAACTCCAAATTTTTTTTTAGAGTTGCTACAGTAGCTCTCCAGGAATGGATAGCACTGTAGCAATTACTGTTCATCATCTAAAGAATATTTCCCCTTAAAATAATACCCGGTTGAATAAAAAAATAATTCTTTCTCTCTCATTCCTTTTCTCTTTTGTTCTTCACTCTCTCGTGCTTCTCTATCTCAACGGTAACATACCACAATCAAAACAAAAACACAAAACCCAATCGAAAGATTTGAAACACAAAAACAATATTTCTCATAAGCCTAATGAAATCTGAGCAATAAAATAAAACTAATCAAGCCAAAAAAAAAAAAAAAAATGTAGAACGCCGATCTGTGTAGAACGCCAATCTCCACTTCTCTGCCAGTGATCTATGTGTGTATGAGAGAGAATTTGTTTGTGTGAGATAGAGGGAGAGAAATTTGTGTGTTTGTGTAAGAGAAAGAGAAAGAAAGAAAAAGACACAGAGAGGGAGAAGTGGAGAAGTGGAGATATTCTGGAGGCTACCATCCGGAATGAACTAGAAAAAGAAAAAGAAAAAGAAGGGTAGGTGGAGATAGTGGGATACGTGTGTGATGGAGGAAAAACCAAGAGAAAAAAAATAAAAAATAAAAGGGAACGTGTGGGTGGAAGGAAGGAAAAGAATAAGAAATAACCATTTAGAAATTTTATTGTAATATTTTCACAATATTTTCACAATAAATTTTAAGTAATTAGCTAATATTGGTGAGTAAAAATATAATTTCAGTGGTGGGTTCAAATTAGAACTAGTAACAACTTTTCACATAAGATTTTGATGTGATTCTTGTGAAAGTATTGCGAAAAATGTTGTGAATATAACACTTTTCATTAAAAAATATAATTGTTGGTAATGAATATAGAAAGAATAAATGATGATAAAAAAAGAATAAAGAATGAATGAAGATATAATATTTAAATGAGATAGAGAATGTGATAGAGAGTCTGTTGGAAAGTGTATTTGAAAAAGTGGGTAGCTAAAAGCTAAATGTCACTGTTCATTCTCCAAACAGGTAAAAATTAGGCAAAAATTTGGAGAGACTGCTGGAGATGCTCTTAAGATTATAGTTCTTAAGCCAGACCTTATCGTCATTTTTCAGTTGCTCCATCCAATTTTTCTATCATTGCTCTGTTGATATACTCCGTACGTCTAAGCCCAAGTCCCATAACACGTTTAGGCTTGAAGATGTCATCTCAAGCTTCTATGTAGATTCCTCTTGTCTTCTTAGTTCCTCACCAAAAGTCCCCAAGCTCTGTTTCTTTTGACATTAATATTTTCTAGAATTATTTTTTTTAAATAATTTTCTAGAAAGATGTCTCAATTTCCTAAATTTGGTATTGTGGGGCCTGGCCCAGAAATAATGGGCTATTCCAAATTCAGGCCCGTCCGAGGAGCGTCCTGTCCGAAGAGAAACCACGTATGAAGCATTACTCAATCCCAATAAACGCCAAGAAAACCTGTCCGAGGAGTAACTCCTCCTCGGACATCACGAAGCCCAGACGAGGAACTCTCCCCAGCCACTTCAGCTCATCCTCCCAACATATAAAATGAATAAAATCCAAAATATCCCATGGAGAGCTACCACCACATTAATTGCGCCCCAACCACCCTCTTGGCCGTATTAATGAGGAAATGACCCCTGAACAGTACCGCCTTGGCCTCTGCAACTCACATGGGGAGAGATGAAGGCGTCTGATGGGACAGCCACTCAAGTAGGTGCTTAGATGGTCAACAAGTGTAGGGTTGAGATGAGAGAAGGGAACTATATAATGTAGTGGAGTCCCTTAGAGAAGAGGACGAAAAATTCTGTATGAGGAACTAAAGAAATAAACTTATACGTGAGAGATCCATTCTGGTGTTTTTATTTTCTGCAACAATGTTGTCCATGTATTAGACCGAATAGACTCACTGAGACCAAGTTCTTTGACCCATCCTCTACAAATATTTATTGTGGGTTGCGCTTTGGGCCAGGGCCTGATCAATCGAATTTGGGCCAGGAAAATCGTGCAACTACAATTGGCGCCGTCTGTGGGAAGAACTAGAGCATCAGCTAGCACAACGGTCAGGCATGGCAGAACTAGGTCCGCACCAGGAGAATCCTCACCAGGCTGACTCCCAACAGACACAACCCGCCGAGTCCCAGAGGCAAAATAACCCCGTCAACCCAGGCCACAGGGGAAATCGTGAGGGAAGTGTGCATACTATCCGGACAAGCCAGAGTCACACTCAGATAGGCAGTCACGTGTCCCAGAAGCGAAATAGTCACCAGGCCATGCAGCGAGAGATAGATGATCTGAAGAGGAAGCTACGACGAGCACAGCGAAGGCGATCTCCTTCAGACTCAGATAAGTCCTCTAATGCGGAGGATGTAAGTAACCGACGGAGGTCAAGGACCCCCCCAAGTGAAACCTTTACCTACGAAAAGGAACCACGCCCTGTGCGGAAGTATGAGAGCACATCTAGTAAGGGTTCGGGAAACGACGCCATGAAGAAGGCGTTGGATCAGGTTTCAAGGTCCCCCTTCACGTATAGAATTGAAGGGGCTGAGCTGCCTCGACGGTTCAACCAACCAGCATTCGCCATCTATAGCGGTCGATCAGACCCGGTAGAGCATGTGAGTCAATTTAACCAAAAGATGGCGATCTACTCGCAAAATGAGGCCCTTATGTGTAAAATCTTCCCGTCCAGCTTGGGATCAATGGCGATGAGGTGGTTCAACGGCCTGAAGACAAATTCCATAAACTCTTACAAGCAGCTCACTCGGGATTTCTGCTCTCGCTTTATCACCAACACCAGAGTCCCCAGGCCCCTCGGTTCGCTATTGTCCTTGTCCATGCACGAGGGAGAGACTCTGAAAGCATACTCCGATAGATACTGGGAAGTATATAATGACCTGGATGATAACCACGATGCTGTCGCTATCAGCACATTCAAAAGCGGCCTCCCCACCGACCATGGCTTAAGGAAATCCCTCACTGGTAAACCGGTTGCCAACGTTGATCAGTTGAGGGATAGGATAGACAAGTACAAAAGAGTGGAGGAAGATCAGCTGCAAGGGAGGGGGAAGGAGAAGGTTATCCACCCCAAAGCAAATGATTTCAGGTCGGAACGGCACAACCATGGTCAGCCGAGGAGAGATTTTTCGCGACAGGCTGGGCAGAGTAACCCGCAAACAGTGAATGCCATATTCAGAGAGCCCGTACAACAGTTACTGGAGAAAGTAAGAGATGAGCCCTATTTCAAGTGGCCGGGAAAGATGGCTGGAGAACCTTCCAAACGTAACCAGAACCTGTACTGCCACTATCATCAAGACCATGGGCACACTACTGAGGACTGCAGGAATCTGTGGAATCATCTGGATCAGTTGGTCCGAGAAGGAAAGTTACGTCACCTGCTGCACCCGTCGAGTGGCCACACCAGCCAAGCAACACAAGAGCCTCGAAAGGACGTGACCTTAAAACCACCCACCGGGACGATACATGTCATCCTCGCTGCACCAGGAAGAACGGGACCACCCATCCCCAGGGTGTTAGCTGTTGATCGGCTCCCCTCCGGGAGCAGGCAGAGGGAACACAAAAGGTCAAAAAAGGGAAGCTCTTTGATACTGGGGTTCTCGAATGAGGATAAGAGAGGAACTATTCAACCTCACGACGATGCCTTGGTGGTCACACTGAGGATTGGGGGCTTTGACGTGAAAAGGGTGTTGGTGGATTCGGGAAGTGCAGTAGAGATAATGTACCCTGATCTATATAAGGGGCTGAACCTGAAGCCAGAAGATTTGGCAGTTTATGACTCCCCCCTTCTTAGCTTCGAGGGAAAAATGGTTACGCCAAAAGGACAAATCCGACTACCCGTACAGACTAGGGCGGAGGTGGTGGAGGTGAATTTCATCGTCGTCGACGCTTACTCACCCTACACAGCGATAGTCGCCAGGCCATGGATCCACGCCCTGGAAGCCGTAACCTCCACACTTCATCAGAAGGTGAAATACCCGTCCAAAGGACAAGTGGAAGAGATCCGAGTAGATCAGGCCGTATCCAGGCAGTGTATGGTGGCCGCCGTCTTACATCGGCCCCATGCCGAGTCCTCGGCCCCTGAAAGTTTATAGCAATCAGCCGCCTCGGCAGAGCAAGACGACGGACTGGCCGAGGAGATAGGGTGTGAAAGTTTAGATAAAATCGCTGTCAACGACGACCCGGAGAAGTTCTTTCAGGTTGGTTCGGAATTGCCCTCTCAAGAAAAGGAGGAACTGGTCAGATTTCTTAGAGAAAATGTCGACGTGTTCGCATGGGACGCCTACGACGCCCCGGGTGTCGATCCTAGCCTTATTTGTCACCACCTGAACGTCAACCCCTCTTCCACTCCGAAGAAGCAGCCACCCCGACGCCCTTCAAAGGAACATGCTAGTGCCGTAAAAGACGAAGTGGCAAAACTAAAAAGAGCGGGGGCTATCAAAGAGGTCTTTTACCCAGACTGGCTGGCAAACACTGTGGTGGTAAAGAAGAAGACAGGGAAGTGGAGGGTCTGCGTAGACTTCACGGACCTGAAAAAGGCGTGCCCAAAGGACCCATTCCCCCTACCCCGAATTGATCGATTGGTGGATGCAACCGTGGGGCACCCTCGAATGAGCTTCCTGGACGCCTTCCAAGGCTATCATCAGATACCCCTTGCGCTAGAGGACCAAGAGAAAACGGCTTTCATGACGCCCATCGGAAACTATCATTACAAGGTGATGCCATTTGGGCTAAAGAACGCAGGCTCAACCTACCAAAGAATGATGACTCGGATGTTTGAACCACAACTGGGCAAGATCATTGAGGTTTATATAGACGATATGGTCGTCAAGAGTAGAAGGTCGTCCGAGCACGTGAAGGACCTCGGAACAATCTTCACCATATTAAGGGAGCACCGGTTGCGGCTGAATGCCTCCAAATGTTCATTCGAGGTTGGGTCTGGGAAATTCCTAAGATATATGGTCACCCACAGGGGAATAGAAGTAAGTCCCGATCAAATCAAAGCCATTAACAGCCTACAGGCTCCTCGAAATCCGAAGGAAGTACAGAAGCTCACTGGTATGATTGCGGCGTTGAACCGATTCATATCGAGATCGGCGGATCGGTGTCGGCCTTTCTACCTCCTGATAAACAAGTGGAAAGAGTTTGCATGGTCGGAGGATTGCGTTCAGGCTTTCCAGCAACTTAAAGACTACCTGTCCCGACCACCCATCATGTCCAGCCCTGAGGCAGATGAGGTGCTGTTTGCCTACATCGCCGTGGCTCCCCACGCTGTAAGCCTGGTACTGATACGGGATGATAATGGGGTGCAGCGACCGGTGTACTATGTGAGCAAATCACTACATGAGGCCGAGGTGCGATACCTACCTTTAGAAAAGGCAATTCTGGCAATAGTGCATGCAACCCGAAAACTTCCGCATTACTTTCAGGCGCACACAGTCATCGTTCTGACTCAGCTTCCCCTCCGAGCAGTGCTTCGAAGCGCTGACTATACAGGAAGGATCGCCATGTGGAGTACGCTCTTGGGAGCCTTTGATATAAAATATATGCCCAGATCCTCCATCAAAGGACAGGTCCTCGCAGACTTGGTAGCGGAGTTTGCTGAGCCCTCCATAGAAACAATAACCGAGAAGAGGGACATGGATGGAAAGTCGGTTGGTGCGATTTCAACAGGGAGGAACACGCATTGGAAGGTCTACGTAGATGGCGCAGCCAACCAGAGAGGGTCAGGAGTTGGGATAGTTTTAATATCCCCGGACGGTGCTGCCATTGAAAAATCATTAAGGCTCGGATTCTCGGCTACGAACAATGAAGCCGAATACGAAGCCTTACTTCAAGGGATGACGATGGTTCAAAGGTTGGGCGGAAGAATAATAGAAGCGTTCTCGGACTCCAGACTGGTAGTCGGACAGGTGATGGGTGAGCTGGAAGCCCGAGATACTAGGATGCAAGAGTATCTGGGACAAGTCAAGTGGCTGCAGACGAATTTTGAGTCCTTCAATCTGACACACATTTCCAGGAGTGTCAACACCCATGCGGACTCGCTGGCCACTCTCGCCACGTCCTCGGCACATAATCTGCCGCGAGTGATCCTGGTTGAAGATCTAGCCCAGGCAAGTCCCATCAGCAGAGGCCCTGCCAGAGTCCATCAGATCAGCAAGAGTCACAGCTGGATGGATCCCATAAAGAACTTCCTTCAAAACGACGTCTTGCCGGAAGAAAAATTGGAAGCCGAGAAGATACGAAGGAATGCTCCTCGTTTTTGGCTATCAGAGGACCACAAACTATATCGGCGCTCCTATTCTGGACCGTACCTACTCTGCGTACACCCAGAAGAATCCGAATCTCTACTTGAGGAATTACACGAGAGGATTTGTGGAAGTCATACCGGAGGGAGATCGCTGGCGCACAGGGCACTTACCCAAGGGTATTGGTGGCCAAACATGCAGAGAGAGGCCCAAGAATACGCTAAGAAGTGCGATCAGTGCCAAAGATTCGCTCCGAATATCCACCAACCCGGAGGAGTTCTCAACCCCCTCTCGAGTCCATGGCCGTTCGCACAATGGGGCCTTGATCTAGTTGGACCCTTCCCCAAGGCCGCAGGGAACAAGCGATACATAATAGTCGGAACAGACTACTTCACTAAATGGGTGGAGGCTGAACCATTGGCCAACATTAGGGACGTGGACGCCCAGAAATTCATCTGGAAGAATATCATCACCCGCTTCGGGACTTCGCGTACACTCATTTCCGACAATGGTCTGCAGTTCGACAGTAAAAACTTTAGGGAGTATTGCCGCGAGTTTGGAATCATCAACCGATATTCCACCCCCGCCTACCCTCAGGGAAATGGACAGGTCGAAGCCGTGAACAAGGTCATAGTGAACGGACTGAAGAAGAGGTTGGACGAGGCGAAGGGGAGATGGGTAGAAGAACTCCCCCATGTCTTATGGACTTATCGGACGACGCCGCGACGATCGACCGGTGAAACCCCCTTCTCGTTGACTTACGGGGCTGAGGCCGTGCTCCCGATTGAGAACAACTTTCCCACACTGAGGTCTAGATCGTTTACACCAAGCGATAACGACGAGTTATTGGAACGGAGTCTAGACCTAGCCGAAGAAAGAAGGGAAAAAGCGATGATTCACGTGGCCTATTATCACCAGAAGCTGAGACAAGGGTATGATGCTAACGTCAAACCACGGCCTCTGGGGCCAGGTGATCTCGTAATGAGGAAGATTCTTGGCAGCGCAAAGAACCCCTCTTGGGGCAAGTTGGGGCCCAATTGGGAGGGACCATACCGTGTCACATCCGTGGCCGGAAACTACCTAGAAGATTTAGATGAAAAAGTTGTACCTCGACCATGGAATGTAAATAACCTCAGAAGATATTGTTATTAATGAGAATGGCTTAGCATACGTTTTCTTTCATGATTATCTGCTGCTTGCTGGGCTACTGACAACTATTCATAGTTTTAAACAGAACCCAAGTCCTGCATGGCTCCTCGGACCACAGACTTGGGGAAAATTATTACTCACATAAGTTTTAAACAGAACCTAGTCCTGCATGGCTCCACCGACCACAGACTAAGGGGAAATTAATACTTAAGGCAACTATTCGCAGTTTTAAACAGAACCCAAGTCCTGCATGGCTCCTCGGACCACAGACTTGGGGGAAATTATTACTCACATAAGTTTTAAACAGAACCTAGTCCTGCATGGCTACCACAGGACTAAGTCCTGCATGGACCAATTGGGGGGTTTTAAGGCATGGCTACAGACTTAAGGCAACTATTCAGTTTTAAACAGAACCCAAATGGCTCCTCGGCTTGGGGGCACCTAGTCCTGCATGGCTCCACGGACCACAGACTAAGGGGAAATTAATACTTAACCAACTATTCGTAAACAGAACCCAAGTCCTGCATGGCTCCTCGGACCACAGACTTGGGGGAAATTATTACTCACATAAGTTTTAAACAGAACCTAGTCCTGCATGGCTCCACGGACCACAGACTAAGGGGAAATTAATACTTAAGGCAACTATTCGCAGTTTTAAACAGAACCCAAGTCCTGCATGGCTCCTCGGACCACAGACTTGGGGGAAATTATTACTCACATAAGTTTTAAACAGAACCTAGTCCTGCATGGCTCCACGGACCACAGACTAAGGGGAAATTAATACTTAAGGCAACTATTCGCAGTTTTAAACAGAACCCAAGTCCTGCATGGCTCCTCGGACCACAGACTTGGGGGAAATTATTACTCACATAAGTTTTAAACAGAACCTAGTCCTGCATGGCTCCACGGACCACAGACTAAGGGGAAATTAATACTTAAGGCAACTATTCATAGTTTTAAACAGAACCCAAGTCCTGCATGGCTCCTCGGACCACAGACTTGGGGGAAATTATTGCTCATAAGTTTTAAACAGAACCTAGTCCTGCATGGCTCCACGGACCACAGACTAAGGGGAAATTAATACTTAAGGCAACTATTCGCAGTTTTAAACAGAACCCAAGTCCTGCATGGCTCCTCGGACCACAGACTTGGGGGAAATTATTGCTCATAAGTTTTAAACAGAACCTAGTCCTGCATGGCTCCACGGACCACAGACTAAGGGGAAATTAATACTTAAGGTAACTATTCATAGTTTTAAACAGAACCTAGTCCTGTATGGCTCCTCGGACCACAGTCTTAGGGAAATTATTACTTATGATAGATTGGGGGACTATTACTTAAAGGAAATCATTTTAAGGCGTTCGCGCAGTCGGGCACCAACGCAACCCAAAAACCCCCTTCGTTTTAACCATTTACCTGTATTTACATCGTTGCAAATGTTTAAAGAAAAAAAAAAAAAAGCGTTACTGGCATACATCCGTAGTAAGCAAAGCGAATATTTCATATTAGTATTCCGAGTACATTGGAAAAAGAGGTCCTTACAAAAGAATAAAGAAAAAACAGGACGACTCTCACAAAAAAAAAGAAGCCTAAAAGAGCTAAGCCTGGGCAGGAGGATCTTCTTTTGACTCGGGCTGAGGGGAAGGAACCTCTATGGAAGAGTCCGTGACATGATCTTTCGCCATATCAGGCGCAGATGCAGCGTCAGGCACCACCGGATCCTGCTCAGAGGCCGCTTGGACATCATCAGGATGCTCTCGGATCTCCTTAGGATAGAAAATGCTCTCAGGCAATCTCAGCGCCGAGTCAGCAGGAACTCCTGCAGCATCAAGGGCACGAGACCATGAGATGCCGCAATATTCCCGGCACACCTCGGGGATCTCCTCGGATAGCCTCGCCTCTGTCTTTTCAGCCCCGAGCTGGCGAGCGGCACTCTTCTCAGCCTCTGTGGCCTCCCGGATCAGCTGGGCCTCATCTTTGACCCGCCGCAGCTCATCCTCGGCCTTTTGCAGAGCAGTCTTGAGGTCCTGCACTGCCTGTTTCTCGGTGGCGAGGTTGATCTGGGTCGCGAACAGCTCCTTACGTTGGTCCTCCGCCTGGGCCTCAGCAGTCTTCAAACCAACGTCTGCAGATTTGCGCCGGTTCTCCGACTCCTTGAACTTGTCCGTGAGTTCAGCATAATCGTGCTGGAGGGACCCCAAGGTTTTCTCCACCTCCGCCCGCGCCTGGGTCTCGACCTCAGCCCGACTACTGTTACCGCGGCAAAATTCATCAGCCACGAATACCTGCTGAGTAATCTACAAACGAAGCAAGATTGCTTTAATCTAACAAGGCCAAATAAATCAATGAAACAGTAAAAGGATTACTTACCATTGCGAGATCCCTTTTAAGGGATAGGAAAATCTCGGGCTGAGAGAACCGCCTATAAGCCTCCATATCCCGAGGAAGGAGTAGGGGCTGCTCTAAGGCCTCGGCCACGTATCCCGCCCGGCCTCGGTTGTACTCCCGGATCGAAGCATTGTAGGGGATGGCCACCCCATCCAGCTCCAACCTGGGGCCCCATACACGCGGGGCAGCACGTACCTCTGCAAGGTTCTCCTCGTCCCGACTCTCCGAGGAGTTACCCCTTCTGCTCCTTGGCGCGCGAGTGGTTTTTTGCTGCTTGGTCGGCTGGGCAACCACCTCGCCCTCCTCAGGAGTGTCGGCCGGCCTTTTCTTCTTTAAGTCTGGATTAACCTTAAGGCCAAGGTCCGAGGTGTCCGTAAGGGCCACAGGAGGGAGGGTCTTGCCCTGTGGTGGAGTTGGTGCCTTCGGGGACTGCCCTTTTGATGACTGTCCTTTCGACGACCGGCCTTTCCCTCGAGAGGCCATCAGCTCCTTTAGAGTTTTTCCTTTTTCTGCCATGGGCTCTATCTCCTCGTCCGAAGTATCGTCTGAGCAGATAACGATGGAAGGAACACCAACTGCAGAATGTCGGTCCCGCTCTCCTTCGGGATCAGAAAATTCCACCAGGGGGGTCTGTTGAACTTCCTCCTCAAAATAAAACTCGTCTATCTCTGCCTCAAGGGAAAGACGAGATGATTCAGCTTCCTCTTCAACCTGAACGGCAGCACCAGGCTCGTTTGGCGGAGGTAGTTGCTCTGCCAGGTAGGGATCTCTAACACCGGGCAACACAACTGGTGGCAGATCGTGTTCAACTAGGAGCCCGTCCCTGGACACGTCAATCCTAGCCAATCTCGGACTACCAGCCCTTATGGCGTGACCGATAGCCTGGAAAGAGCTGCTCAGAGGTTGATAGCCCAGAACCAGATGGGCAGCACGCAACTGCCCATCCTCGGAAACGTAGATCTCCGATCTAAAAAGGTAGTTCAACGCTGGCACGTTCACAAAGTTTAGCCGAAGGGCGACGTGAATTTTATCTGCAAACAATCAAGGAAAAGGGGATTAGTCCACGAAATCTTCCAATTATAAAGAAAGCAAAAAATGTAACCCCTCAATGCTAAATCCTATCCCAAAAGGGACCGATCCTAGAGACGCCGCACCTGGGTTTCCTGCCCGAGTTGGACAATGAATACCGTCGAACCACTCCCCAGAAGCAATAAGGAAATCATTCTTCACTGTCTTATTGGATATTGGGAGACAAGAGATCAACCTAACGTCCTCGTTCCGAGATTTAAGATAATACCCCTCATCCCCGAGGCGATGACATTCGTACAGATAAGCCACATCGTGCCAAGTAAGGCCTAGATTCATCCGCTCGTTTAAGACATCTACACAGCCTAGTATCTTGAACATATTCGGGGCACACTGGTATGGCGTCAACCTATGGTTGAACAAGTACTCCCTTGTAATCCTACGCATGGGAAGTGTCATCCCTCCCTCTATGAAAGCAATCATGGGGATAACGACTTCTCCCTCACGCCTATCTGTCAATATTCCTTCAAGAGGACAGTACCGCAGCCCAACCCCCGGGGGAATGTGATATTTAGCCCTAAAGGCCTCCATAGTGGCGAGGGTGTTTACTAATTTCTCAAATCAACCCATCTGGACTGAACCGGAGAACAAAAGTAAAGACTCAAAAAAAAAAAGTAGAGTCCGAGGAGGAAATTGAAACAGCAAGATGAATGAAATGTACAGGTACCTTCACAAAACGTTCACTGAGGCGCCTGGGAATCTCTCGTGGACGAAACGCTTCACAAGAACGGCTACGATGGCGTAACGGACGCAAGTGTTCGTGTATCTCTGGGGTTCGATGGAGTTCTCTGGAAGCCTCTAAGGTTTATGAAACGCAGATAAAAAGAAGGAACTGAACCCCTCTGACGTCTTAAATAGCCAGGAGGAGAGAGAAAAAATCACTCCTGCCTAAAAATACGAGAAAAAACGATGGTCGTTCGATCTACGCCCCACCGTTGGATGAGGGAACATAACGCCTCCGGAAGTTAATGGCCGCGCCTCGTAAATTGTAGCGCGTCAAAAAGTAACGGTTCGCACGCGCGCCGTACGCTCTCCTTATTTCCACCCTCTCCCAAATATCAAAACCCCGTTTTTTCCTCCTCGGAGAGAGATAGAAACCGGAGTTTTGAGGGGCTAATGTGGGGCCCGGCCCAGAAATAATGGGCTATTCCAAATTCAGGCCAGTCCGAGGAGCGTCCTGTCCGAAGAGAAACCACGTATGAAGCATTACTCAATCCCAATAAACGCCAAGGAAACCTGTCCGAGGAGTAACTCCTCCTCGGACATCACGAAGCCCATACGAGGAACTCTCCCCAGCCACTTCAGCTCATCCTCCCAACATATAAAATGAATAAAATCCAAAATATCCCATGGAGAGCTACCACCACATTAATTGCGCCCCAACCACCCTCTTGGCCGCATTAATGAGGAAATGACCCCTGAACAGTACCGCCTTGGCCTCTGCAACTCACATGGGGAGAGATGAAGGCGTCTGATGGGACAGCCACTCAAGTAGGTGCTTAGATGGTCAACAAGTGTAGGGTTGAGATGAGAGAAGGGAACTATATAATGTAGTGGAGTCCCTTAGAGAAGAGGACGAAAAATTCTGTATGAGGAACTAAAGAAATAAACTTATACGTGAGAGATCCATTCTGGTGTTTTTATTTTCTGCAACAATGTTGTCCATGTATTAGACCGAATAGACTCACTGAGACCAAGTTCTTTGACCCATCCTCTACAAATATTTATTGTGGGTTGCGCTTTGGGCCAGGGCCTGATCAATCGAATTTGGGCCAGGAAAATCGTGCAACTACAGGTATAAACCTCAAAATGAGCTGAAAAACTATCTCTTGACTTTCCTTATTTAATTTCTTGTGAAACAGAGTTATTTTCCTTATCTATTTTGTGTGAGATGGATTTATCTTCCAGAAATTTTTAGTGCAAAAGAACTTTATTTTATGTCAAGCTAAATAAGGGAACTTATGAGTTAGTTTTCTTTTGACCAATTTTTTTTTTTTTTTTTTTTTTACAATTATCTTTACATAAATAAGGGTGCTACACCCATGTCGTATCTTTATAATTTGTTTACAAAAATAAGCTAAATAAGAAAATCCTATTGTTGACATCATATGGTTCAAAATATTTGTTGCTAATTAATCTGATCAAGTGAGCTTAGCTTTTCTTCTCAAAAAAAAAAAAAAAAAAAAAAAAAAAGTGAAGAAGAAGAAGAAAGCTTAGATGTCTAAGACATTATTCTTTTCTTACAACCTTGTACCCACATTTGCACCTCTTCTACCACATGGGCTAGAGTATGAACCTTAGATTTCTCTTGACTTCATGGTAGCCTAGTTATTTAGAGTGAAGAGGAGCAATCCTTCGAAGAATGATCTACTTAAAGATAGCTGGTCACTTCTTCTCATATTCTTGCTAAACACAATAGATGATTTCTTGAGGCTTACCACCTGCCCCAATGATTCTTGGTATTTAGGAGGGCACTGCATAATTCTAGAAACTTTATCTTGATTTGCCCTTTTAAGTCTTGTTAGTGGGTGCTCTTTGGGCAATTCTTAACAAACCATTTTAGAAAAGTTATTACACCATTTTCATCAAAAATCTAAAAAAGCCTTGAAAACAATTAATTACCTTTTTATTTTCTGATAAAAAGTTTCTAAAATATTTCCTAAATTAATGCCCTTAGTATCTGTTAATTTTTTCCTTTGAAAAATAATTAGATCATCTCCACAAATTACAAATGATTAACTTTTGGACTAGCCCTTGCCACCTTAAATACCAAAATTTTCCTTTCATCTTCTATGGGTTAAAGAAGTCTTGACAATACTTCCAATCCTATAATGAATAGCAAAAGAGATAAAGGATTTCCTTGTTTCAAAACTCTTTATGGCTTGATAAAACCAAAAATTGAGATTGGGAATAAGGAAAAAGAGTTGCACTCCTTAACTAATCCCAACTATTGGTTGCCTAATCCAAGACATATTAGAAACCTGAATAGAAAGCTCAACTCCACTCTAGCCTAGACCTTCTCCATATCCAAAATGAAGTTACCAATGCAAAAAGCACACCACTCCATCACAAATAATCAAGTTAGTCATCATACAAATTCACATATTTGCAATAATATTATTATCCCACATGTTGGTTCTCAATTGTCCTCACATTGCAACGTTATTTAACTATTTGAAACTCTACCAGAAACTATGTTCTGTGGTGGCATTTTTTTAATGGTTTTGTTGATGTATAATATACCGATATCTTCTTTTCAAATTCCAAATGAGATGTTCAATGCCACCTGTTTGAGGAGGGAGGACGTTAGTTTATAATATATTTTCCATATATAGGGTCCATTTGGATTGAACTTATTTTTACTGAAACTGAAAACTGAAAACACTATAACAAAATAATTTTTAAATGTGTGAATAGTACTGTGAGACCTAATTTTAATATTTTTTTATGAATAAAGTGGTTGTGGGTCCCATGAATAGTACATAAACAGTACCGTTATAGTGTATGAACAGTACTGCTACAGCGCTGCTACAGTGATAATTGTTCCCTGCCTTTTAGCAAAAAGCGTGAAGTGAAAAAAAAAAAAAAAAAAAAAAAGAATGAACACAGATGCAAACGCAGCTTTCAGCCCAATCCAAACGGCACCATATTCACCTTTGATTAATCTAAAATTAAGGACCATCATTGTGTCCTTGACTTTAGCCTTAATCAAGAATATTTGCATATCTAATTAGTCAACAATGAAGCCTACACTTACATTACATATTCTACAAAAAATAATAATAATAATAATAATAATATATATTAAAGCACCTACGATCACACCCAAACTCATACTCAATTTCATAACTTACTTGGATGTTACTTTAGAATTAGATTTCATTAGTTACACATAGGACTCACACATCAACTTATTAAAAAATTTGGGTGCACTAATCACAAGGTGACACTTAATGTTGTGAATTTTGGTGTGTTACTAAACTTTCTCCAAAAAAGTGCACATTTATTCTTTCAGCAAAAAAAATAAGTGCATATTTATTCCCATCACTCTATTTCTCTTCATTATTACTGTTCTTAATTTAACAGGATCAACTATCTCATTATTAGTGTTCTGGAGGCCCAAAAAAGCTGGTGAATTTAAAAACATCAAGAAGCCCAAGCCCAACAATCCCACCCCAACATATTAGTGCTTTACTCTTTTTACGCCTAAAATATAAACCTCTTCTCTTCCGCCGAAAAATGTCCCAAACAATGGAACCTCGTCGACAAGTACAACCTCGGATCCTCCGACAAAGGAAGAACCATCTCCCACAAGACATCGCACTCAACATTCAGGTGCGTTTGCAAACCCTGGGACTCCTCAATCACTAGTCCTAATTTCATCTCCACCCACCTTAACAACACCAACAACGACGATGATCATGCTTATCTCATACATACTTGTATTCATTATAACTCTTCTAGGACACCAAAAGTCTGTAAGCTTCTTTGTTGTAACCACAAGTTTGATTGGCTCTTTGAGTATTCAGTTCGCTCTGCTTTTGATTTAGACAAGTCCCAAATGGTCAGTTCGTGCAATGGTTTAGCGTGTCTTGTTCGGTATGGAAATCGTTCCACTACTTCTGATTCTAAATTTTTGTGGAACCCCAGTATTAGAAAATTTAAGAGGTTGCCTGATCCGCGTTTAAGCCAATATTTTTCTAGAGACTAAGATTTTTGGGTCTCTACCGGATTTGCTTATCAATCCAAGACAAATGACTACAAGGTTGTAAAGCTTTTGTGTACTCCAGTTGGAACATAAAACATTTTAATTCTGATTTTTTGTGTGCCTCTTTGATGTTGTTGCAAACTATTAGATTAGAGATCTTACTTTTAATCCAAAAAAATAAAATAAAGATGGAGCAGAGAAGGGGGAAGAAAAGAAGCATTATGATGAGAATGTTGAATTGGGATGTGGAAGTTCTTATGTGGTGAGCATAGGCCCAGTGAAGGTCTTGTGCTTGGTTCCTTGATCAAAATGATATATATATCTCGCTAGTGGCTGCAGTACATCTGCTATGCAATTTTAGATTGTTGTATCTCTTCTAATGGGTCTGCATTTTGTTTCCCCTCATGCTTTGGTGGCTAAATCACATGTTCATTGCCAATGGTAATGAGAATGAATCGGTGTGTTTAGCTGCTAATACATTGTGTTTCTATTAGTATTGGTATGGTCATTTTGTGAAAATGTTTAACAGATTATTTAGCGTAAATATGAAAAGTTCTTTTTGAACCTCAAAGTTTATGGTAATGTGGATAGTGTTTCTAGACTCTTGTTTTATATGAAGAAGATTTGAAGGCACATTGTTGTAAGGTTGTCACATGGCTTGGCCCCTTTTATATTTTGGCATTGATGTGATTTGACCTGCTTTGATTCATAAGATAAATTTGTTTATTGATTGCATCCCTATAATAACATTTCAGTTATTTGTTAATATATACAAAAATAGTAATTCTGAACTAAAGTTATCTTTTGGTTGGACTTCATACAAATCTTTTTTCTTTTCTTTTTTTTTTTTTTTTTTTTTTTGAGTCACACTTGACATTGAAAGAACCACTTGTTATGGTTTGAAGGGCTAAAACGGCCTTTTAGATCCTTCACAAGTTCTCATATACTTGCCCTCTCATCTTTCACTTGAAACCATGCCCCCACGTTGCAAATCCTCTCAGGTTCAACTGCTAAAACATGAATTTCCTATACCACCTCATTATGCTGCTCTGTTTCCTTTTTATTGTCATCAGTAACAGTTTCACAATTTATATTTTCTGGATGGGTTTGTTTTTCAAATTCCTCAACTTTTTCAGGCCAAAAAACTCCTCGTTTCGGTTGTCAAAAAAAAAAAAAGAAACTCCTTGTTTCAATTTAGAATTGGGCATTTACACTTTCTACTACGTGGTTCTGACTTTGCTGAGTCTCTACAACTTGCCATGTCTTTACAAATTCTTTTTATGTTTCTTTTTGTTATTATGCTACTCTAGGATTTCCAGAATGTTGCAGTCAACCCTATGAAATTCACAGTACACCATACCGAGAGGTGGCCAGAATTAAGCAATAGGAACTTGTGCCGATACAGATAATTGTACCTGCCCAAAAACTGACGTTAAAGGCAGCGGCATTATAGCAGCCCCTTTTCCAACTGTTGTAGTTGATGTAGTTGTAGTTGTTGCAGGACCATGTGGTGGGGTGTGCCTGCCACCATCTCCTCCTCTATATGAAGATTTCCAGATCTACCGAATAGGATTTTAGGATCAAATGGACTATGTAATATTGTATTTGTTAAATGTTTTATGATCAGATAGGAAAACGAATTGTATCAATAACCTGATTATAAAAAAATAGCAAATTAATCATCAAGATAGCAAGAAAACAAAAGTATATTACGTGTACCTTGTATATATAAATGGAGTGAACAAAATATCACAACTCAAAATGAGATATCTAATAAACAAGAAGACATAAAATCTTAACAAGCGATGAGACACTAGAAGAATGAAGAGCCTGCTAAAGCAAACTGAAAATGTGAAACCTTCATAAAAACTACATATTTTACAATTAAACTCAAGGGAAACTTGTTGCAATGAGTAGCAGTCTAGAGCAGGCACTGGCCTGGAAAACTGAGAATTGGTCCAACCAGGTAATGACAAATGGCGTAGCTCTAAAATATATATATTTTTAAAAGAATCAAATTTTCACAATTATGAAAAACTTGCAAGCATTCATGCAAGGCGGCCATGAAACTGTTAGAACACTCACATTAACCTCCTCAAATTTTTAACTAAACTAACTCAAAAAAAAGTACTGTTTCAAGTTTAATTACCTTTTTTTTTTTTTAAATAAAGATTTATCAGCCTCAATACTCTATCACTATTATAATTATATATTATTTCCTCTCATTCACATTTTTAATCCCAAATTTTCACAACTACAACACACAACACAGCACAGTCTATAGACCCAAAACCCAACACAATCAGATGCTGATCTCATAAGGCTTCTCACTAGTGAAGGAACTCAGTGAATAGCTTGATATGAATGCTCTTAAGGCAGTATCTTTAAGGTCACTACTATTAGTATTTAGTATTACAATGACAATTACAGAAACATATACATGCAAATATGAAAAAAAAAAAAAAAAAAAAAAAACCCAAGATTTACTTCCTCCAAAAGACCTTAAGCTCTAAATTCCACGAAGTCTCTCTAGCCACAGCTCAAAAATCAATAATAAGAAAATCAAAATAATTCTTTTCACCCTTGCTAATTTAAAATTTCTAAAAAAAAATAATGGTAGAGAAAGAAGAAGACTCCTCAATTTGTTGTGAGCCCAATTTTCTTTTATGTATGTAAAGGAGGAGCATGTGAAAAATCATTGTACAATGGAGAAAATGACACCACTATCATACTTCAATAACATAAATGTGACATTGATCATAAATTTTCTATGATATTTTCATAAGCCAACTAAACATTAACATGATATTACAAAAAATGTATACTAACTCCAATGCATTGAAGAAACAAAAATTATGATTAAACAAACAATCAACTTATTAGTTACACCACATAATAACTAATTTCTAATTTATATGACACTTACTCTATACTCTATATTCTTCATCCCCTTAATTTTGTATTACAACATTAATTAAAGAAAAACATCTTCATATTATCGCAACACAACGTCATGTTGTTACTTTAAAATATTTTGATTATTTTATATAATCTTCTCATATAGTAAATTACATCATTATCAACACATTACACGGGCCCATTGCTAGTTGATAATAATTGCAAAGCAGAAAAGCACACACAGTCCTTTAGTTGTTTGTTTGTTAGAGATTATCTACATGGGAGGGATCTTCAAGCGGGGATGATGGATAGGAGATTTGATAAATCTTTGATTTTTTGTCTAGACTCCAGATTTGACATGGCCCAAAATTTACTCACTTTATTTAAAAATTTTGGGCTCAAGTTTTCCTCAAGCAAGATTACACTTAGCGTAACTTGAGCTCAAAGGTTCTTGACAATAAAAAATTTACTAAATATTTGAAAAGCTATTCAGGTAGAAGAATTTTGTTTTCCTAAATTAGGCTAGAAGACCTTATTCAATAGTAAGATGCTCCCAACAATTAATAATGGTTAAGTTTGACATGGCCCAGAATTTACTCAATTTATTTAAAAATTCTGGGCTCAAGTCTTCCTTAAGCAAGATTACACTTAGCGTAACTTGAGCTCAAAGGTTCTTGACAATAAAAAATTTATTAAATATTTGAAAAGCTATTCAGGTAGAAGAATTTTGTCTTCCTAAATTAGGTTAGAAGACCTTATTCAATAGTAAGATGCTCCCACCAATTAATTATGGTCAAGTATGGTATGGGTGCTGTACAGGATGTTTCATGCACCTTCATATCCAACTGAAGCGATAACACATGACTCATGAGCGATGAGTTAACAAATAGCGTCCATGAAAATGTGGTTCCTTCATTACAATCATATTTGCTTGTTTATTATATTCTCTATTTCATTAAAATATCAATTTTTTAATCAATTTTATTTTTTCTTTTCACGCACAACAACCATCATTCACTTTTTTTTTTTTGTCCCCTAGAAATGAAAAGAAACAATAAAAAATTATTTTGCTTAAGCTACTGTAACTTGTATATTTGCACAAGCAATATACCAAAATTTCATTTTGCATAATTGATTCATGATCTGATGTTTGTCATTTTTTGGATTCTTTAGGCTTTATATTATTTTATATGAGTTAATACGAATGCTCTAATAGAACTCATGAATTTACTTATTTATTATATTGATTTGACAGTGAAGGTGGGGTATTTAAACAACATACCTTTTACTATAATACAATAAAGTGTATATTTTTTTTCTTTATTAATGCTTAGAATATCTACTAAATAATAGTTGTTGCATCTTGAACCTCTATCCCCAACTTTCAAGACATTTGTAGTTGAAGATGTACCACTTAGACCAACATGTTTCATAAGAAAGTACCAATTAAGTTACAAAATTTTTAGAGAATTTATTAAAGAGAAATGGAACGTACACAATATTTTCACTACAAATCTTAGGTGGTTTGTTGTTATTGATTATAATTTAAACCCCTACTAAAATTACTTTCTTACTACAAAAAACAACTGATAACAATCTACCATTTGTTGTGAAAATTAATATTATGAACATACATTTCACTTTATTAAATATTTGAAAATTTAGTGGAGGGTAAAAGAACTTACCTAGATATTCATTGATTAGAGGCTCCCCATAATAATAGAAAAATTTGATGTGAGTACTATGCATGATGTTCCATACACCTTTGTATTTAATTGAAGCCTTGACTAAGGAATCAAGTCATGAATCAACAATTAGCTTCATTTCTCCAAAAAAATAAAAAATAAAAAGGTTTTCACAAAACTGAGGTTCATTCCATTATTTTCATATAAACTTGAAAATGACCTTTGCGTGTAGAGTCAGCCTTATCTTTGTTTTTTTCTCACTGGAAAATCAATGAAAAATACACCTTGTCATCCAACCTCCGACACGTTCAATTAAATGGCCAGTACCATGTAAGACATTTTTTTATCAATTTCCTCATTGCTTTCTCACTATTGTCTTTATTACATGTAGAGTCATGCCGTGTAAGAAAACAGTAACTTAAATCAATTTGACGTGTAGGACACCCTCATGAGGAAACTTCGTGAAAGAGGGATTTCTGATCAAATCATAAGAAAAATTTTATCAATTTCTTCATTGCTTTCTCACTTTTGTCTTTATTGCATATAGAGTCATGCAGTGTAAGAAAACAGTAGAGTCATGCCGTGTAAGAAAACAGTAACTCAAATCAATTTGACGTGTAGGACACCCTCATGAGGAAACTTCGTGGAAGAGGGATTTCTGATCAAATCATAAGAAAAATTTTATCAATTTCTTCATTGCTTTCTCACTTTTGTCTTTATTGCATATAGAGTCATGCCGTGTAAGAAAATAGTAACTCAAATCAATTGACGTGTAGGACACCCTCATGAGGAAACTTCGTAGAAGAGGGATTTCTGATCAAATCAATTGCCGTGAAGTTTGAGACGTGGCTATCCTACAAACAACAGCTCAAACAAGAGAAGAAAAGTCAAATACAACTTGTAAGTTGTAACAATGTTTATGTACACAGCATCATGAATTAAAAGAGAAAATTATTATTAGGGAAAAGTATATAAAAATCTTGTAATTTAATTCCTAGGATACCTTAAACTCCAAACTGAGTTTAACTTTTAAATTGGATACTTTAAATTTCATAATTCCACAAATATATATAAATCCAAATTTGCAGTTTTAAGTGTCCTACTTATGAAATATGAAAGTGTGAGGTTTAAAATATGTTCAATTTAAAAGTGAGGGAGTGGGGAGTCTAATGTGTTCCAAAAAAAAAAACTATATATATATATATATATATATTTTTTTTTTACATACTTTTCCTTAATATTAGCATTTTCTCATAAAATATCCATTAGCTTTAATTGCTTAGTAGAATTCTAACTGATAGGTTACTAGCATTCAAGCTACGCCATTCAACAAAGAAGTAATGCTGGCATTTAGGTATGGTCATTAGTGTCTCTTTGAGCAAATACTCTGGCATGCATGTTATAAGTTCACAAAATAGATACCAACTTGTTTGAGTTGAGAGTAAGATATTTGAACCTCACATATTTTGGACATTTCAAAAAATACCACCTTGTAGAGCTCAAAGGTTGGCAATAAAAAATTTATTAACTATTTGAAAAGCTTGGCTAGAATAACCACCTCCCTAAATAATAATGGACATGTTTAATGTGGGGATGTCTCATATAATTGAAGCCATGACTCATGACTCAAATAATGAGTCACCAAATATCACCAATTAAGCTGCGATGCCCTTCAAAACAATCTTATCTAATTATTTATTATACATTTTATTTACTTAAAATAACAAATTTTTATTTTATTAAAATATCAATTTTTTATTTTTTAATTATTTTTCTCTTTACACGCGTTACTATTATTCACTTTTTCTTGTTTTTTCACTGCTTTTTACCACCTGACCCTGACGAAAGAAAGAAAAAAGAGAAGCCCACAGCCACAATCGTTCACTGTCTGAGACAGCCACATTAGCTTTTCATACCTTTTTTCACGTGATCCTGACAAAAGAAAGAAAAAAGAGAAACCCACAGCCACAATTGTTGGCTGTGTGAGACAGCCACAATTGTTGACTGTTTGAGTGCAACCACACAGCCACAATTGTTTTTCACTACCTTTTCCCATGTGACCCTGACAAAAAAAAGAAGAAGGAGAAACCTACAGCCACAATTGTTGACTGTGTGAGTGCTGTTGAAGTGGGAATTGCTCTTACATAATATTCGAGTATGGCATTGTCGAAAAATAGTGGTATTTGGCTGGAACTCGTGTCGTCCTTATCTTTGTTTTTTTTCTCACTTGAAAGTACAACTTGTCTCTCAACCTCCGACACGTTCAATTAAATGGTTAGTACAATGTAAGAAAAATTTGATCAATTTCTGCGTTGCTTGCTCACTTTATCTTTATTGCATGTAGAGTCATGCCGAGTAAGAAAACAGTCACTCAAATCAATTGACGTGTAGTACACCCTCGTGAGGGAACTTCGTGAAAGAGGATTTCTGATCAAATTAATTGACGTGAAGTTTGAGATGTGGCTATTTAACAAAGAACAGCTCAAACAAGAGAAGAAAAATCAAATATAACTTGTAAGTTTTAACAATATTTATGTACACAGCATCATGAATTGAAAGGGAAAATTAATATTAGGGAAAAGTACATAAAAATTTTGTAGTTTAATTCCTAGGATTTGTTAAACTCCAAACTGAGTTTAACTTTTAAATGAGATATTTTAAATTTCATACTTCCACAAATATATATAAATCCAAATCTAGAGTTTTAAGTGTCTTATTTATGAAATATGGGGTCCGTTTAGATTGAACTTATTGTTGCTGTAACTGAAAACTGAAAACACTGTAGCAAAATAATTTTTAAATGTATGAATAGTACTGTAGGATCATTTTTAATATTTTTTAATATGTAAACAGTGCAACTACAGTGCGTGAACAGTATTGCTACAGTATGTGAATAGAGATTTTTGTCTTTGTACAATAACTTTATGTGATTTTACTGTTCATGCACTGAAAAAAAAAAAAAAAAAAAAAAAAAAAAAAAAAAAAAAAAAAAAAAAAAAACTCAAAACGCTGAAACTGAAACACGCAAAACGCGCAATCCAAACGGCCTCATGAAAGTGTGAGGTTTAAAATATGTCCAATTTAAAAGTGTGGGGATTTAATGTGTTCCATTTTTTTTTTTTACTTACTTTTCCTTAATATTAGCATTTTCTCATAAAATATCCATTGGCTTTAATTGCTTAGTAGAATTTTAACTGATAGGGTACTAACATTCAAGCTATGCCATTAAACAAAGAAGTAATGCTGGCATTCAGGTATGGTCATTAGTGTCTCTTTGAGCCAATACTCTGACATGCATGTTATAGGTTCATAAAACAGATACCAACTTGTGTTGGGTTGAGAGTAAGATATTTGAAACCTATATATTTTGGACACTTCAAGAAATACCACCTTAGACAAGTTTGGTGTGGGATATTCCATGCACTTTCATATCCAATTGAAGCCATAACTCATGACTCAGGTCATGAGTCAACAAATACCATCCATTAAGCTGCGGTTCCCTTCAAAACTATCATTTCTAATTATTTATTATATATTTTATTTAATTAAAATATAAATTTTTCTTATTTTTTAATTATTTTTCTCTTTTCACACATAACTATTATTCACTTTTTTTGTCCTTGAGAAACATAAAGAAATAAAAAAAAAAATTATCTTGCACAAGCTACTGACCTATGTATTTGCACAAGCATTATCGCAAAACCTTATTTTGCATAACTGGTTCATGATATGATGTTGGTGATTTTTTAGATTCTTTAGGCTTTATGTTATTTTCTATGAGCTTGTGCGAATGCTCTAATTGAACTCATGAATTTATTTAATTTTCAATTAAATTGATAGTAGGGTGGGGTAAATAAAACACATACCTTTTGCTATAAATAATAGAAAGTGTAATTTTTTTTCTTTATTAAAAGAATGATTAGAATATCTACTAAATACTTACCGTTGCATCTGGAACCTCTATGCCCAACTTTCAGGGACTTTGTACTTGAAGATATACCACTTAGACTAATATATTTTATCAGTAAATATCAATTAAGTTATAAGACTTTTATAGAATTTATTAAAGAGAAATTTTACATACATAATATTTTTACTACAAATCTTTGGTGGTTTGTTGTTACTGGTTTTAATTTAAACCCCTACTAAAATTACATTTTTTTTTACCACCAATAACAAGGACAAAATGGGCTTTTGCCCTTTTCAGGCAAATTAATTAGCCTTTTTCCCTTCTTCCCAAACTAAATAGGGAAATGCCCCTTTTTTGAAAATCGACCTTTTCAAAATCGAGTTAAGCCCTATAGTGACGTTTTCAAAGACCTATAGTGACGTTTTTAAAGACCTATAGTGGCGTTTTGTAACTTGATATCCATAAAATCGAGTTATAGGCAATAAAATTGCCTATAATTCGATTTTATGGATATCAAGTTATAAAACGTTACTATAGGTTCTTAAAATGTCACTATAGGTCTTTAAAAACGTCACTATAGGGTTTTAGAAAAATTTTTTTTTTTTTTAACTCGATTTTGAGAAAGTCGATTTTCAAAAGAGGGGCATTTCCCTATTTAGTTTGGGAAGAAGGGCAAAAAGCTAATTAATTTGCTAGAAAAGGACAGAAGCCCATTTTGTCCCCAATAACAATTAGTAATAACTTGCCTATTAGAATTTATTGTAAAAGTATTGTGAAAATATTGTGAACATAATTTTCTCTTTATTATTAGAAAAGTTAGTGGAGGATAAAAGAACTTACCTGGATATTCAATGGTAAGAGGCTCCCAACAATAATAAACAAGTTTGGTGTGAAGGTCGTGCAAGATGTTCCATTCATCTTCATATCCAATTGAAGCCATGACTCATGACTCAAGCCATGAGTCAACAAATAGCTTCCACAAACTGAGGTTTCATTCCATTATTTCCATACAAACTTGAAAATGACTTTTACATGTAGAGTTGTCCTCATCTTTGTTTCTTTCTCACTTGAACATCAATGAAAAATACAACTTGTCATCCCAACCTCCAACACTTTAAATTAAATGGCTAGTTCCTTGTAAGAAAAATTGATCTAATTCTTCGTTGCTTTCTTATTTTATCTTCATTGCTTTCTCACTTTATCTTTATTGCATGTAGAGTCATATCGTGTAAGAAAAATTGATCAATTTCTTATTAAATTTAATGCACCGAGTGATTATCATTCTTTTATTATTATTATTATTATTATAATTACTATTAAATAAATCGATAAGAAAGAGAGCTTGATGGGCCCAGCCACTATTCTTTTTCAGTCCTAAAAGCTATTAGCCTTACAAAATCAGCCCATCCAACTTATAAAAGTAGACCATGAAAAATAAAATAATTTCATGTAATGGCTTTTTTTTTTTTTTTTTTCATATTAAGAATGAAATTTGTGACACTTTACTGATTGCACCATTGATTTGCATCTTTTAATATACTAGTGTTTTTCAATGTATTAAAAAATTGGTTTTATGAGGTTTTTTTTTTTTTTTTTCATACTTTGGTCTCCTCTCCACCTTAGCTCATGAAAAATTTTCTATATATTTTAACAAAAAAAACATACTTTTTTAATTTTTCATATTCACTTTTCGAAACACCTCACATCAGATTATCTACTTTATACTATATTTCTTTAAAATATTAATTTTTCTTGATTATTTTTTGTTGTTTCTCTTTCTTCACAAATAACAACCACCATCCACTTTCTTCCTTCATCCTTGGCATATGTAAAGAAAGAATAAAAAAACTAAATACAACATGAATAATGCTAGTGTAAATTTACATGGATATTGTAGCAACAATATATTTTTACTCAATTTTGTATGGTTTGATGTGAGTGAATTTTGGGTTTGGTTGGCTAAAATGTGATAAATTTTCTATTATACAAGCACTGATGTGAGTGCTTTGAGACTCTAAATCCTGGTTACATCCCTACATCAAAGTGACACATGTCATCTTACTATTGTTGGTTCAACAAAGTTTGTATCCAAATTTTGTCCTATGACTAAAAATATATGTGGATGATTTTATTAATCGCCACGTAGTGAGCTGAAAGAATTTTCTTTCAAACTAGTTGAAGGTAAACTTTTTTCTTTACTATTTTGGGTGTTATATGTCTTTTGGAGATAAAATATGTTTTGATGTTGTTGCATGAGACTTTATCTATTGTCTTGAGATTTTTTGTATACTTGTAGAACTATTACAGACCCATGTGATGCATGGGAATATAATGTCTAATTTGTTTTCTAAAATTTGTTGAAGAAAATTTGTTGCCTCTAAAAATAAAACAATTTCTATAAGTATTTTCCATTGCTCTATTTCTACAAATATAACATTCGATTATTTTATATTTGGGTGTGTTTGACAAAATTATAATATTATCTTAACAAAAATTAAAATTAAACTAAAGGAATTAAAGATAGACAATATAATAATTTATTACTCAAACAATTTATAGGTACATTTAAATATATAACCATGTATATTTTATTTGAATATAAACTCCAACCTCCACTTTCAAAATAACTAAATATTAATCCAAAATAAAATCAACATAAATTATAAGAGGGAAAGAGGGGAGTTGTGAAGGAGACTTAAAAAATACAACACTAAAATGTATCAACTCAAAGTAGAATTATAAATAAAAACAAATAAAATTTCATCAACTTGAGGGTTAAGTCTATAGTTAGTTGTGGGGCCCGGCCCAGAAACAATGGGCTATTTCCAAATTCGGGCCCATCCGAGGAGCGCCATATCCAAAGAGAAAACACGTATGAAGCATTATTCCATCCCAATAAACGCCCAAGAAACCTGTCCGAGGAGCAACTTCTCCTCAGACATCACGAATCCCAGACGAGGAACTCTCCCTAGCCACCCCATTGCATCCTCCCAACATATAAAATGAATAAAATCCAAAATATCCCGTGGAGAACTGCCACCACATTAATTGCGCCCCAACCACCCTCTTGGCCGCATTAATGAGGAAATGACCCCTGAACAGTACCGCCTTGGCCTCTGCAACTCACAAGGGGAGAGATGAAGGCGTCTGATGGGACAGGCACTCAAGTAGATGTTTAGATGATCAACAAGTGTAAGGCTGAGATGAGAGAAGGGGAGCTATATAATGTAATGAAGTCCCTCAGAGAAGGGGACGGAAAAAAGACATTGTATGAGGAACTAAAGAAATAGAAATATACGTGAGAAGTTCATTCTGGTGTTTTGCTTCTTCTGTAATAATGCTCTCCATGTATCAGACTGAATAGATTCACTGAAGGCTAAGTTCTTTGACCCATCCTCTACGAATATTTATTGTGAGTTGCGCTTTGGGCTTGGGCCTGATAAACCGAATTTGGGCCAGAGAAATCGTGCAACTACATTAGTAAAATACGGTATGCATATATTATGATAAACATACAAACAGGTATAATTTGATATCTTTCAATAAAAGTGCATTTCAAAAATTCAGCATAAAAATATGGAAACGGAAAAATAAATATTACATGTATCATACAGGTGTTAAATGTTTATTTTTTAAAAGGTTGTGTAAAAAATATAGAAATATTTATCATATAGATATAGTGTATATATATATACACACACACTCAGTTACTCACTTACAATTATTATTGGGGTGTACTAGGGAGGGGATGAAGCATGGCAATAGGTTGTGGTAGCTTTTGTGTTTAACTTTTTGTGAGTTTCACAATTTAATAAAAAATAATGCTAAATACACAAACAATTTTACAACATTTTTACAAATAGTTAATGTGAGACTATGATAAATTCTTACGATTTTCATCTATGCATGCCATTAATATATATTTTTACTTACTAATAATCACTTATCATACCAATAGTTTGTAAAAAAAATTATAAAATAGTATGTAGCATTAGTATTTTTCCTTAATAAAATAAAGAATTGTAGGTGCTCAAGAATTTTTACCTTTGGCTTTGGTATTTTTGGCTTGATTGCCTAACCTTGCCTTGGCATGAATTCTTGTTGTCCCACATTGGAAAGATCTCTTTCCTCTTCATGCCTTATAAGGCATGAACCAATGGATGAAGAGTACCATTAGTTTGGTTATTTTTCCTTAATAAAATAAAGAATTGTAGGTGCTCAAGAATTTTTGCCTTTGATTTTGGCATTTTTGGCTTAATTGCCTAGCCTTACCTTTGGCTTGAATTCTCTTATCCCACATTGGAAGGTAAAAATTAGTAATAATTTATGAACTCTAAATGGAAATGAGTAATAATTTACCGTATAAGTTTTGTTATAAAAATATTGTTTATTGTAATATAGTTTTAAAATAATATTAAAACCACTGCATACCCTTGATGTGATGATCACTCCACAAATATAAGTGTTTGTAGAGTGTGGGAGGCAATGACCGAGGTTTAAGTCTCTAAGAGAGAATTTCACATACATATTTAAGTTAGAATAGAATTCTATCTTGTATAAAAAAAATAATATTAAAAAGTTAAACTGATTCATTGTATTTGACTTTGAGAGCATTACATTACATTTCATTTAAGATTATTTCAATATTCTATATGTAGTTTCTCACTTTCTTTGACAGCAACTGGTTTGCGTTAAGTGTAAGACACGCTTATATGCTAAGAAACAATAAAAAATTCAGCAAAAGAAAAAAAAAAAATTTGCGAGAGAGAGTACTCACTTTTTCTTTTCTTTATTTGCGAGAGAGAGTACTCACTTTTTCTTTTCTTTTTTTTAAGCTCAAGGACAGAACTACAGTGATAAAGATGTATGAATGCGCGTTGTCAAAAAAAAGAAAAAAAAAAAGAAGATTCCCACTTTCTCTCTTCGTAGAAAATTGCAGAACGCATAGAACACCGTCAGTGGAAAATTGCAATGTGTCGTGTAAATTCCAACCACGCACCGTTAAGTCAAGAGTCAACTGACACTTTATAGCCACTATATTATTATTATTATTATTAAAAGAAAATCACTAACTTTTGAATAGAATATATATTGTGAAAATGAGCCAGTATTAGCCATCCTTTCTTATTTCATATTGTAGTGAGGACTACTTCTCTTTTTCCCTATCAATTCAATATTTCCAGTTTTATTTTTTCACTCTGAGATTCAATTCTAGTACACTTGTTGTAAATCATCATTCTTTCATCAATTTCCCAATCAAACGTACGTACTCAAAACCTTTCAAATTTAGTGCCCTCAACTCATCTGTGAACCTCCACTCGAATTGTAAGCTTTCATTCATCTCTTATCATTCCTGTTAATTTCGTCACATCTTTGATCTTTCTTACCTTCTGCTCTTCGTTTTTCATCTTCTCAATCTTCAGTCAACAGATCATATCAATGGCTTGCTTGACCAACGAAGGAGCCTCTTCTTCTTCTTCTACTCCCCGATGGATCTATGATGTTTTCTTGAGCTTTCGAGGTGAAGATACTCGTAAAAATTTTACAGGCTATTTATATAAGGCTTTGTGTAACCATGGTTTTAACACCTTCATCGATAAAGACCTTCAAAAGGGAGAAGAAATTTCAATGGAACTTGTTAAAGCCATTGAATCGTCAAGGATTTCGATTGTTGTATTCTCTAAAAGTTTTGCATCTTCTACTTGGTGCTTGAATGAACTTGTCAAGATTTTTGAGTGTAGGAGTAATGGCCAACGGGTTTTACCAATTTTTTACAAAGTAGACCCTTCAGAAATACGTAAACAAGTTGGAGACTATGGGATTGCACTAGCTGAACATGAAGAAAAATTCAAAGATGACATAGAAAAGGTTAAGAGGTGGAGGAAAACTTTAAAAGAAGCAGCTAATTTGAATGGATTTCATTACGATGATAGGTATGTATTTAATTAATGACTATTTTGGTGCGCTTTTATTTGTTACATACTTTTATTGTTTTTCTATTTATAAATTATGTCATCATTGCTGACATTAAAGATGGGAATGGTGGTGGAGCAAGGAGGTAGGGACGATAAAGGTGAAAGGGAAGGTTTTTTTTTTTTAATTATTTTATTTTTAAAAATGGGTTGATGCCAAGGATCTTAGTCAATAAATTATCACAAAAGACACAATACTATTAGATAAAAAGGACCACTAACTATTGTTGGTGTGGTCTTTCAAGAGGATTGAATAATTTCTTTATATTCTAAATACTGAGGTAGTTAAGCTATAAGGGTTAATAGTAGAATTAGAATAATTTTAACTTGTATAATGTTATCAATTATGACAACTCTGTGTTGTTATATTGGTTATAAGCTTTTAATGATTTTGTTAGGACTGCTAATAAATAACGAAAGTATTGTTTCTATCATATTTTATTAGTGTTTGAGAAAGTATAATTATTATCACGTGCACCTTACTTTCTTGCCGAACTATGGCATTTGCATTTACCATTCCCAACGAGCATCCTTATCAAGGATGCTAAAATGGATATATGCTAAATTTTAGTATCAAAGCACCAAAAAAGCAACTCCATCAAAGCTTTCAATTTGTAAATTTGTTGGCATACTTGCACAGTGAGCTTGTATTAATACAAGCTCACTATAGCCTGAATTGTAAAACAAAAATAGTTTTTTATTCTCATGTGGTGAGGTGGTTGGCTGGTAGTTTGTGTTAAGTTATTTTATTATTATTTTAACTAGTCGTTAACCCGTGCGATGCACGGGAAAATTATTAGAAAATAATAAAGCATGTATATATTAAAAGACAATTTAAGTTCATGTGTACTTGCAAGGGATACATACCTAAATAGTTCTTGCGGTAGAAATAAAAACATTATTTTTGAGATAAAGAACTGATGTAAACAAACTAACCTTACATAAAACAAATTAAAAAAAAAAAAAAAAAACATAAAACTGATGTCACGGGAAATTCAGCCACAGAATAGTAATATATAAATCTCTTAAAACCTAAACCTAAACATAAACCTAAATGTAAGGACTAAATATTTATGCGCCTTCTCTTGCTTTCCTGATGTATTTGGTTAAAAACACAAAACTGATGTCACGGGAAATTCAGCCACATAGTAGTAATATATAAATCTTTTAAAAGCTAAACCTAAACTAAACCTAAACGTAAGGACTAAATATATAAACAAACTAACCTTACAAAAGTTGAACTTTATAAGCTAAAATCTATACCGTGAGTTGTAGATCTTGAATGCTATACCGTGCATTTAGGGCTTTCTACATCTGGAGAGAGGGAAAGTTTGCAGAAACCAAAGAAAATCTTTCTATAGCTTAAGAAACACAATATACTAAAATCAAAGAGATAAAATTTTCAAAGGACAAAATATTATAAATAATTTAAAAGAATTTTGGTTTAATTCTTGAATACCGCAACTCCATAAAATTCATACTAATAATACTATTTTATGATAGCGCAGTTAGAATTTTGGTTTAATTCTTGAACATTGAATTGGAAATTGATTATATGAGTATTTAATGGTGAACAAAGTATTATGTATTAATTAATATATAAACAAAACTAACCTTGTAAAAGCTGAACTTCATAAGCTAAAATCTATATCGTGCATTGTAGATCTTGAATGCTTTAGGGCTTCCTACGTCTGGAGAGAGAGAGTTTGCAGAAACCGTGACTTTATATTTCTTAAATTGAGAGAGGGGTAAGGTTGCTAGGGTTTTGTAGATCTTGAATGCTTTAGGGCTTCCTACATCTGGAGAGAGAGAGAGAGTTTGCAGAAACTGTGGCTTTATATTTCTTAACTTGAGAGAGGGGTAAGGTTGCTAGGGTTTTGAGGAGTTATAATTTGTTTTATTTTTTATTTTTTAAATATTGTGCTGACGTGGAAAATTATGGTGCCAGCAGAGACTTCGGTTATATATATATATATATATATATATATAGATGAGTAGTTTATATTATTTAAATGAAATGGTAAAAAATATAGAAGTTTTGATGTTTGATGTATTTTAAAGTGGGATGGTATAATAAATAAAGTAAAATTTTGAAGTGTTAAATGCTAAAAATTTTAGAATTCTTGATAAAGATGCTCACTAGAAAGTACACTTCCTTTCAGCACCAAAAATTGGTCATCACTTTTATGTTAACATCTTTCACGATTTTTCTATGTATCACACACTTCATCAATATAAGAATACCAATTTCTTATATATTAACAATTGAAAATTAAATAGATAAAATAATCAACAATCATATTATACGTACTAAACAAAAATTTCTTCCATCAAATTTCTTTTGTTTAAAATTAATTAATCTACCTTATTGCCACATCTACTCTTATGTCCTATCCTAATTACATCTTCTTTCAAACCATTCCACCACATCAGTGAACTTCACGTTGTGGTGGTAACATAGTGCACGAGTAACACACTTAGACTCTTCATTGCATATCTTGCAAAGGGTGTTAGACAAAATATGTGGTGTAAGGTCCCAAATAAATTAGAAGATTGAATTGTATGATATTTGATTAGATTTATAGTTATGGTACCTAATAATAGGTAATATTTTATTGTCATTCGGTAACTTAATTGAAAAATCAATTGGTTAAAACCCAAAAGTGCATGTATTGGGTCTGTGACAAATTACTGTGTACTACCTGAGTACCATAAATATGTACTCCTTCCTTTCATATGAATAGTGGATCCCACTAATTAAATTCATAGTGGAACTCACCATTCATGTGAGAAAGGGAATTATGCATTTATGGTACTCCGGGAGTACATAATAATTTTTCATGGTCTACAATTACTTGATCATGTAACTGTTTTATAATTTATTATTGGATGCTCAATATATATCATGCTCAAAAAATATTTTTCATCCTAGGATTTAATAAGAAATAAAAAAAAAAAATAATGAAGCGAATAAACAAATCAATAAGGAGAATTAACTATTAAGGTCTTTTTGTTTCTCTTCTAAAGTAAAACGTCTTTTGCCTAAAAAGCTATTCAGACCTTTTAGTAGTTTGCTTGTAATTAAGGGGTGACAGCCATTAATCAATATAAGCAGTAAAAAAAAGTCGTTATATGAGCACTAAAAATTCCACCAATATGATGAGAAATTATTAAGTCCATTAGGAAAACTGCTGATGTAGTCGTTCTTAACCTTTCAACCAATAAAATACTTTAATTTTTATTTTTTATTCCTTATGCTGATTAGGAAGTTCATATACATATTTGCATAAATGACATCATCTCATTGGCCAGGAATGACCACATCAACAGTCCTCCTAGTGTAAATAATAATTTCTCCAATATGACACTCCTCTTCAAATTGCTTTTAGTTTTACCTTTTAATTACCTTTTTATTTTTAAGACAACCTGTTAATTGCCTTTTTATGAATAAAAAATTTATAAGGAGTATACCATTATTTACAAATTACAATTATCTTTCCTATAATATAATTATAGGAAGCCTTGTGCATTTGTGGTGAATTGGTTGAGAGTTTTTCTGTGCTTTAGTACAGACTACCAGTCTTCCTTTTCTTTAAATTCACTTTCATTATGGTTCACTTTCTCTTCCTCAACTAAAATATTGTTAACAATACAAATAAAAAAATAAAAAATAAAACAAAACTGTTGCCCTCAAATCTCCAACCCAGAGATGCCTTTTATACCTCTTCATCTTATCCACCACTAATTATATTCATTCCATCCCAATTTTCAATTTTTCACAACCTTATCTTTCTTTTTCTCTCACACATCGATTATTCATTTAAGCTTTTCAATGTTCTATCTACCCATGAACATTCTAAATACAATCCACCCCATCATCCACAACAAATCATTTTGGTTTGGTATTGATTGTTCTAAACAAAATTATAATCACCATTTTGAGAGGACATGGATTGTATTTTTCATAGAATTTTGAAGTTAAGTTGGCAATCTGATGATCTAATCTTTTTCTTTTTCTTTTTTCTTTTGGTCTTTTTTCTTTTTCTTTTTTGAATTCTTACATCCAGATTTTGTAAGGTGTTTCTGTCGTTTTCTCTCTAATTTTCCATTGTATTGACTTGTGTAATTGTTAACTAACTTTTGATTGTTAGAGCTGCTTTATTTGGCCATCATTGTTGTTGAATTTCTCCCTGTTAACTGACTTAGATTTGATTAAAAAAAATATGCTTGGGTGTTTCCTTTTATTTTTAACAAAATGGTGGATTTATAAATATTTGTAGAGCAATAATGATATCATAGTAGTCTCAAAATCTTTAGTGTTACAACTTGCAATTTTGTTATTGTTGCATCCCAGTCTCAAAACCCTCCATCAGATTTCTTGCTTCCCTTAGCTTTCTTGGTAAGCTTTTAAATAATTTCTTTGCTTAGCTGATCATTTTGGGGAAAATTAAAAGTCATGAAAAGAACAAGACAAATATAATATACTCTGTAGCATTAGCATCTCGTTATGGATTACCATTATTCAAGGAATGTGTTAGTAATGGTAGATGAAGTTGAGCATTTCTCTTCTACTCATAAAGTTCAATTTTGTTAGTTTCAATTTAATCTTTGATGTTCCAAAGTTCGGTTTTGATGAAGAATAAGTCACCATGAGTGCCTTATTGCATATAATCTTTTGTGCCCTCAAAAAAGATACCTCTAGGTTATGCAATTGGGTTAGGGATGGATTCTATAGTAGGAAGCTAGATTTCCTTGTTGTTTAGCCATATATTTCATAGATTTGCTTCACTGCACAAGCTTTGATGGGTTATAATCACTTAAAAAAGAAGTTTAATTGGTTAGCATAAGCTCCTATAATGGGTATTTGATAGTCATTGACAAAGAAACTACGGTGATATACTTAGCTTAAGATCCTAAAATGCTATTTGGTAGTCACGGATAAAGTAGTGATTTTCGTTACAATTGCTTAAATATTTGCATATAAGTATTTTATGATACTCTTTAGTATTATTTGGATTGTTGTATATCTTTTATGGACTATCTTCTTAGGAGCTTAAACTAAATAAAAAAATGGAAAACAAATCAACTTATTCTAGCTGTAAAATCTGCTATTTAAATATCAATTTGTTATTATAAATATTAGAATTATTTTATTTTCCTTTGGGCTGTACGATACAGATGCAATCCAAGCAGTTATGCATGCAAATTTGGAATATAGATCCTCTATCTAACTTCTTCTTCTTCTTCTTCTTTTTTTTTTTTTTTCATCAATCACAACTAGCAATGTATTCAATTGACTTTCCTTATAAAATAAACAAAGTTAAAAATGATATATATATGTATATATATATATATATATATAACACAGCAATTCAAATGGAAAGAGAATTTGTATTCGTAATATAGAATATAATTTCATATGACATTTGAATGTATAAATTTTAAAAAAGTTTTTCCGTGCATCGCATTGGTAATCACTAGTATCATATATAATAGATGGAGGAAGTTACAAAAGATGATATGTGTCATTATTTTATGCATTGTCAAATAGACACGTGTCACTATTATGTGTATCCACCAATTGTAGGGACCCATATTTTATATTATATATTATGTATAGATAGATAGATGCTAGAAATAGAATAATTTTAATTCACAAGATGTTATATATTTAGACAACTTATCTCTCAAAAAATAAAAATAATTCTTACAACTCTTCTTCTTTCATTAGTTAGAAACTTTTAAATGGTTTTGTGACCACTTAATGTCCAATTTTGAAAGTATACTTTAAAAAAAAAATTATTTACCATATATTCTACTATTAAATTGTAGAAATAAGATAATTTAATGTTTTTTTGAAAAATTTTCAACCTATGGCGTCTGCTTCTAATAATAACTCTTTATTATTAGACCAAAATATTAATCAATTTTGGTGTAGGTGGAGATTAAACCCCAAATCTCTTATGCAATCAGTTTTAATGTTAATGTTACAATTCAAGAGTTTCTCCCATTTAATTTTTAGAAATTTTGTCAAAATTTCTTAATCTCATTTTGTTCAAGTAGTAGTAGTGGGTTTCCAATAAATGAGTTTCCTCAATCCTCATCACTAAATGGGAGTTTCTATCCAACCATTTGCTAAAAGCCTAGATCTAATTTTCTAGGAAAAAGAAGAAGAAGAATGTGCTAAAATTAATGATAGTTCCTAATATTTTGAATTTCAATGCCATTTAATTTAAATAGCAATATATTGGTTGCAATGCACAAAACTAGACATATTGAATTTAGTTCATCTTCATATTTATATTTACAACTAATCCAACTCATTATATCTTTTTTATGCTCTATGCTTTGCAGTTACACTGAATCTGAATCTGAGTTTATCCAAAGAGTTATAAAAGAGATACCAAGGACTAAATCAAATCGTGAGCAATTATTTGTTGCTAAACATCCAGTTGGAATAGATACTCGAGCGGAGGCCATAGAATCGCTTTTAGATATGGAGTCGAATGATGCTTGCATGGTCGGAATTTATGGTCTTGGGGGAGTTGGTAAGACTACAGTCTCGAAAGCTGTTTATTATAGAATTGCAAACCTTTTTGAAGGAAGCTGTTTTTTAGAGAATGTTAGAGAAATGTCAAAGATATATAGTGACAAAATCCTACTACAAAAGACACTTCTTTCTAAGATCTTACATGGTGAAGATTTGAAGGTGTACAATGTTTCTGAAGGTACCAATTTGATAAAGCAAAGACTTCATGGTAAAAAAGTTCTTTTAATTCTTGATGATGTGAGTGACTTAATAGAGGTAGATAATTTGCTTGGAGAACGTAATTGGTTTGCTCCTAGAAGTAGAGTTATCATAACAACAAGAAACAAACAAGTACTAACCAATTTGAAAATTGATCATCGTCGAATACACAAGGTTGAAGAATTGAGGCAATGTGAAGCTTATGAACTTTTCATCAAACATGCCTTCCAAACAAGTAAATATGAGGAAGAATATGAGGAACTTGCAAACAAGATTATACTTTATGCCAATGGCCTACCATTAGCTTTACAAATAATTGGTTCTGATTTGTGTGGAAAAAGTATACAAGAATGGAAAAATGCATTAGAAAAGTATGAAAATATTCCACATCAAAATATTCAAGAAAAACTTAAAATAAGTTATGATGGATTGGAAAAAACTGAAAAGGATATTTTTCTTGATATTGCATGTTTTTTTAAAGGTTACAACATGGGTGAAGTTGTAAATATATTACGTTCTTGCGATTTATGTCCAGACGATGGTATTGGAAGGCTAATTGACAAGTGTCTTGTAACATTGGAACATGGCTGTTTGTTAATGCATGACTTGCTACAACGAATGGGTAGAGAAATCATCCGACAAGAATCAGATAATCTTGAAAAACGTAGTAGGATATGGCGTTATAAGGATGCTCATAAGTTACTAACTAGAAATATGGTATACATCCTTTGCTTCTCCATTTTTTTCTATATATTTCTTTAATGGATTTTCCCTTTACAATATTGAACAAAATATAATTTTCTCAATATATGTTTTGTTTAAAGTTTCAAAATCTTTGAACTTTTGTTGAATTCTATTATGAAGTGTGACTAATTCTTTGTCCTAAGCAGGGATCAAATAAAATTCGAGGTATAATGTTGTGCTCACCTGAACCAACAGAGGTTGCATTGGAAGCTAATGTTTTCAAGAGGATGAAAAATCTCAAATTCCTTATAGGCAATGTACATATTGTTGAAGATCTTGAATATCTCCCAGATGAGTTAAGGTTTCTTGAATGGCGTAAATTTCCTTTCTCCTTATCTTCCAAATGTTGTGCCCCTGAAGAACTTGTTGCACTCAAGCTGTCTAAGTCTAACATTAAATTGGAGAATGCATTCAAGCAGGTATAAGTATCTGTATTTATAAATTTTAATTTCTTTAAATGTTATTTTTAAAAGCTGTTGAAGATAAATTTTGTTTTTGTTTTTTGACTTTCTTTTTTTTAATTTTTCATAGGAGTTCCAGTATGAAAATTTGAAAGCGATCCGTCTAGTATCTTGTGAATCCATTATAAAATTACCTGACTTGTGCTGCCCAAACTTAGAGAATTTGGAGATTAAATATTGTAAAAAATTAATTGAGGTTGACAAGTCCATTGGATTTCATGAGAAGCTTAAAAGATGGGATCTCACAGGCTGTTCACACCTTCAAATTCTTCCAAGTACGCTCAAGTTGAAATCTCTTGAATATTTTGAACTAAATGGTTGCAGAAGGCTTGAGAAGTTCCCCGATATTCACCCAGAAATGAATTGTCTAAAGTATTTGGATTTTTTTCGTTGTGGTTTTAGAGAATTGCCTTCATCACTGTTGTATCTGACTGGACTTAACCCGTTAGGCCTAGGTGTCAGTAAGCTTACGAATTTTCTAGTTGGGGCCAAAAACTTTTCGGGACCTACTGGGTTTCTGTGCTTGAATCAACTGGATCTTAGCGGTTCTCCTAGAATTGAAGTTGAATTAGATTCTTGGATGCAGCCCGATTACTTCCCAGTATTGGAAAGTTTGTCTCTTGCTTCTACTGGTATTGTTACCATCCCAGAAAGTATTAGTAGATTTACTAAATTAAAATTTCTTGAAATTCAAGATTGCAAAGAGCTTCGGGAAATTCCGAGACTTCCACAATCTATAAGAACTGTGTGTGCAACGAATTGCGATCGGCTGGATACACAACCATCAAGCAGTTTATTGAATCTGGTATCTCTCTCTTTCTCTTTCTCTCTGAAGTTTAAGTTATAAAGAAACAATTTATGTTAAAACTTCAATTTCTTGCAGTTTCGAGAAATTCTAGGGAATCTACCAAATACAGTCGATGAGATTCCAAAGTGCTATGGTTCCGAACGGCCTAAAATTGGGATGGTTTATCATCTTGAACTACCAGTAACTAAGATTCCAGAGTGGTTGAAATTCAACCATGTTGGAAATCCCATATCATTCTTGGTCGGTCCCAATTTTTCAAATCTGGTTGTTTGTATTGCTATTCCATCGAAGGATGTGGACAACGATATAGTATCCATGTGTGAAGTTGACTTTTTTATCAATGGCAAAAGACAATTCACAGTGTGCAACTGGTGGGCGAAAGGTAATTATGACCACGTATGGTTAATTTATGCGAAAGTGAATATATCAAATACATCTGAAGAGAATCGCATTGTGGTTGTGTTTAAAGGTCAAAATATTCCCCTACATAGGATGAGGATTTATGCAGCATGCATCTGTTGTCCTTGGAAACCCATTATATATCTTACCTCATCTATGGATCAATGTTGGTTCAACAATGGGGAAGAAGATCCAGGTTGGGTTTTTTCGGGTTGGGGTGAACCTGGAGATGATGACGGTGCAGGTGGAAGGGACAACCTATATTATGGTGAACCCGGAGATGATGACTCTGCTGGCCCAAGTGGAACCAGTGACCCATATTGTGGTGAACTTGAAGATGATGATGTTGTTGAGAAAGGTGGCAATGATAGCCCATATTATGGCGAACCTGGTGATGATGGCGTCGCTGAGTATGGCCCATATGATAGTGAACCTGAAGATGATGATGCTGCTAGGCAAGGTGAATACGATGGCCCATACGATAGTGATTCCGGAGATAATGACGCTGCAGGGCAAGCTGGAACCGATGACACATTTTATGGTGAACCTGAAAATGTTGATGCTGCTAGGCAAGGTTGGGCCTTTTCGGGTTGGCGGCGGGAGAAATATGTGACCCTCAATTATTGTGTGGATTTTTCGGCTTTCCCGTCGGATGTGTATATCAAGAAAAATAATAAACTGGTTCCGTTGAATGCATTATCTCCCTCACATGAGGGTTGAAACAGGGAATACCCTCTCGTATTTCAAGAAGACAAAAACATGTTGATCCAACTTTGAAGAGAAGGTTTGACTCTTTCTATTTCTTTAAATTTAAAGGGTTATTCATGGGATTGTTGCTCAAGTATATATTGTGTTTCAAGTAAATACAAGAAGCATTTAATTTCTTTTTATTCATCATATTTGTCTGCTTGTAAGATTTTCTAAACTTCAATTTTACCAAATAACGAGTATGCTTGCTGATTCTTCGAAATTGAAATTCAGGTCAAGCACACAACTGTTCGATGAAATGCTTCTTCAGGATATTGAACCTGCCTGCTTAGCTAACCTATGCTACTCATCGAGCCAATTGTTAAGGTTTTGTTTTTAATGTCTACAAAAATATTTCTATTTGATTACATATTTACTTATGGTTTTCCCCTAGGTTCTTAAATTTTAATATTGTTTATTGTCATAGATGTTTCTTTGCTTTTATTGATTCGCAGAATAATATTACTTAGATTGTTCATAAATTTATTGAAAGATAAATGACATTGGACAAGGATACGTTGAGCTGGTTACCAGGAGAATGTATATTAAAATTTGCAATAAGCTATGGCCCCAGAAGCCTTTTCTTCTGCAGTACCTGCCTTGAGAGTGGGGCTCACTTCTTTATATTATTCATATTTTTATTGGTTGAGGTTGAGGAATTATTTAAGCACATATTTATTTGCTTGTTTCTTTCTTTGTTAATTAGGCATATTTGAATAAATGTGATGTCAATGCCACAACTTTGTCAGTGTTGAGATAACAACTGTACCTACTGATAAAACATCTTTATCCCTTAAGTTTTTGTGAGTCTCTAAAGCTTTAAATTAAATTCTCAAAGTAGTTTCAAGTCATGCTGTTCCCATTGGAAAACAAGACAATCAGTAACTGATCAATTCAAAACCTTATTTTCTGATCAATTTGTTTTGGACTCGAATTTTTGAAGTTCACAAAGCAATTTCATTCGAATTTTTGAAGCAAACAGATTCTAAACTCTCTCTCTATCTTAGCTTGCAATCTCATTTTCTCATCTATATTATGTGATTGTTAGAGCTTGGTGCTGTTGATTTTTTTTTTTTTTTTTTCCAATTTTAGAATCTCTATATTTGGCTGAGAATCTAAAAGCGCTCAGAGGATTTTGGATTCTGCGGTTTTTATTTGAATTTTCGCTTGAATAGAGTATTAAATTTGAAATGCTATGCCAAAATTGGATGTGAGAAGAATAGGTTGGTGAAAATTAGGGCTTACATGTTATCTATTCTATGAGCAATCCATGGAATTGTAAACCTGCTGTAATTTGATTTTTGGTGAGAATCCCATGTCCTTGGCTAAATCTTATTGGTGTAGAATTTATTGTTTATTGTATATGTTTAATGGGTTATATGTGATCAAGTTAAGAAATCTAGTTGTGACATCCAAAATTTCAGCCCTTAGGCTTTAAAATGCTTCTAAATTTACATCAGTCAAGTGCCAAACCACAGAGTGCTACTACAGGGTTGAAACTTAATGCTGATCTTGGAAGGTTTGTAAGAGATAAGAATCCAAATAATTATATATATCCTTCCAATATTTTCTTTTTCATTTGGCTTAGTGTCTACCTGTCGTTTTATGAATTACAGCTTTTGTCATGATTATGGTTCTTTGAATTCTGTTGTAATTCAGTAGTGAAGAATTGAAGACGTCCCACCCAGTTTCTTTGTACTAGATTGTCTCATGTCAATCTCAACAAACCTGAATGCCATATAGTCATGGTCCTGCCTTTTTTCATTCCTGCTCGTGTGCCTGTGATGGACATCTACCTAGTTTAAGGGAACTCGTCAATTTTATGTTAGAAGGACTATAAAACTTTTTCAGTACTTTGGGCCACCTGCAAGCATGCACTTGCCACTAGTTTAGGAGGTGGAAAGGTCGGGTGGGCTGGGGTGTGGTTGGGGAAGGATCAGGTTTGAATCTTGTTTAGCAAAAAAAAAATAGTATAACTAGTATGTTGCTCTTTAATCTTCCAAAATTACCAATACTTTGAATGATTCAATTATTATTGTTTAACAACTGAGAACCAGATCAAGGTTATAGTTCTTTTTACCTTTGTCTTGTGTGTTGGTTATTTTATGAATTTTTTGAGCTATATGTCTATGTTTTGTGAGTTCTTGCGGAAAATCCAGAGTAAAATTTAGAAACAAATACTGTTTGTTAATAACATAACAAAAATGCATCTTTTGTTTTGCACATAATGTCTTGTTGAAAAGTGACTAATATAACAATTGTGGTTAAGGAGAAGTGGCCTATATATAATAGCCGTCTCAAGGAAAAGATTTGTTGATTAAATACTTTCTTGCTGATGGGGCCTTTGTGTCTTGATTTTTGTTAGTTAAGGCATTGACTGTTGATGGTGGAATGGAACATCCTGATTGTTGTTGCATGTTTGAGTTACCTAATTAGTTCTTCGTTGGGTTGGGACTTGGGACTGAGATTTTCTATGCTTTTTAAAGCTTAATTAAGGAGAGATTGTGTTTCAGCCAAATTCATTGGATAAAACTAAATAGTGTATCTACCTCCTTACTGACTATCCCAACCATTTTGCATAATTTTATGGAATTTGTAGGGAGCTACAGTGACATTGACAGAATTGGGAAAATATAATTAAGTTTTCTCTGCTTCAGGACTTGACTAAGGTATTTTCATGCTTCCATGTTTGAAATTTTTATGAATTTTATCTACAATAAACTGGACATGGTGCTTTAACCAGGCTTCCAAGATAGTTTTTTCTGCTGATCTTTTGACTTTCGTGCACCATAGGTGAAACCAAGTGACCCTGATGTTTTCCATTTGCTTGGAGAAGTCAAATACAAATTCAAAGGTATGTGATTTACAGGTTGTCAGTTGTATGCATCTATGAGGATTTTTCTTAAATCAAAATTGGTCAGGATGCCTATATAAAATTTGATGTCCATCCCAGCATCTTGTTTGATTATTTGAAGGATGTCGTTCTTTTATCAAAATATACTTTGATAGTTTAGTCTCTTTGTGACAAATGTATGTTTACTTATTTAGTATCTTGCTCTTATTTGATGTATTTGTTCCTAGGGTTGTAGGTTATGAAATAATTGCATGGTGGATTTGCGTGGGATAATATTCATATTCAAAATGTCTTGTTGAGTTGTTTGTTGAGGTCCTAATCTATATAAGGTTTCTGAGTGTCTGATTTGAGATAGCCAAGTCTCCAATAGAAGAAGAATTTAAGAGGTTGAGAAGAGAAACCAGAAGAAGATGGAAAAGAACTAACTTCAGTCTTATTGCTTGCCAATCTTTCATACACGTACCATTCCTATATATCCCCCTGATCCAGCTCACAAGTTGGTTCTAACTAATGAACTGCCTTAACAGTATATTTACAATTAACATGTGCTTAGTACAATAGCTCAAAATCTCTTATTCACTATCTATCATTGTTTTACTCCTGGTTAAGCCAATCTGGAAAGCAGTGCTAAGCTAAATAATGTGGCAATCCTGACCTTGTCCATGTTTTCCCTCGTCCTCCTTAAAGCATTACTATCTTTCCTTCAAAAAATTCTTCTTCTTCTCTTGTTTTATCTTAATTTTTGCAATTATATTAAATAATTAATATATGTACTCCTCTTTCAATCTGTGCAACTTTCAATTGCTTCAATCAAAACCAAAAGTATCAGTTCCACCAATACAATCTTCCCCTACTGCTTATTACAGTGTTACTAACTAGTATCATATTGATGAATCCTACTGGCTAAAGAAACCAGCCAGCCTTCAATCTTGAACTTCATCACTTATCCATCTCATCCAAAGCTGATAATGACAGCTTATTCATGTTCAACTTGTTGATCCTCATCCTTGCCTTGTTACTCACCCTCATCTTCATCCTTGGCAAGCTGAGATTCCCTCTCTCCAAGCGTCTTCCAAGTTTGTCTGAATCATAACACAAATCATTAGGTTAATGTTCATCAATAAAAATTTATTATCTAACCACTTCAGGGTAACATCTATCTAGTATAGGACTATCTAGCCACTGCTACAGCTATTGTGTACACTTGTAGATGTTAGTTACAGCAGTTACAAGTAGTTATAGTTGGTTACATGGCTGTTACAGTTAGTTACTTTTTAATTGCTTAGCTATTGGGAATTGTATAATTGAGATGCTAATTGTAAAGTCATCAATGAGAATTCAGTGGCCTGTTCAGTTCTTTCCTTATGCATTCCCTCTCTTCTCAATCTCCATTTCCATCTCCTTATGCAGGTTCTTAATCCACCATTGCATCATTAACTGTATTCAGAAGTGCATGAAAAAGCACACAAGTTTGCTAACAATAAAGGCTAATGATGCCCAACTTCTATCTTTATTTAATAAAAATATAAAACTCAATAGTAAAACAGGCAATGGAGAAGGCATAACATGAAAGATTTATTGTATCAATTATTACCTTTAGTTGTGAAAATAAGAATTTGTTCACGAAGGCATAACACCACTGCCCATGCATATATGCCAAGAAAGCATTGTGGGAAAATCAAAATTTTGCAAGCAACCAAAACACAAATGCAAATGAATGAAAATTCAAACACGGAGAAATTTATGAATCAATTACCAAATATCAATATCTAAGTGTGACAAATCTATACCAATTTGGAAAATTTATAAATGAAGAAACAAAAAACTCTTGGAAGATTCCAATCATAAATCCAAGAATAGCATGCATTTTATCAAATAATTACATAAGTAATCCCAAGATACCAGAAAAGAACCAAATGTATGTAACATTTCAACTTAGATTCACTTCGCACACCGTAATGCATGTATATCTGTAGAGACCAAAAAGATCACAACACTAACAAACAAGGAACAAAACTTATAGCATGGTCATTGCACTAATCTTGATCTAGTGTACAGAGCATGATAACATGTCCAAGACTGAGTCTTGGTGATTGAGCTAAGCTTCTCTCATGGAAATAAACAAATTTCACGAAAGGTCCACTCCCAAATTCTTTAAAGATGACAAAGCCTTTTCTTTTCACTGGGATATTTTATCAAACATGTTGAATATAGAAGGAATGAACATAAACTGTGATATCAATTGGCCATGAATTCCTAAGTACCCAAAACAAATACCATTCAAGAAGCATCATTCCATCAAACACTAACCACAATCATCAAACAGATCAACATGGGTATCAAAGGAAACAAAAAAATAAAATAAAATAAAATCATCTAACCAATTTGGAAGTTTTCAATGCCAAAATTTCAATACCCGCCCATTTTCATCTCAAATTTGAATTTGCTAATTTGAATGTATCTCAGAATTGACAGGTTAAACTGACGTTAGAATATCAAATTGAAGTGGAATGACATGGCAGATAAGCATATGTCATCAGTTTTTAATGAGTTGTCTTTTGTTTATTGGCTGGGACTACAAAGTCAGCAAGCGACCTTGTAGTCCCGGACTAGCTGAGAATTTTCCGTGAACGGGTACCTCATTTTTTGTTTTATATTTGCTTTTGGTCACTGTTTCTCTCTCTTAGTTTTCTCTGCTATGCTATGAGCTGGTTGTTTTAAGACAAAAATTTCATATTTGGTTGGTCAAACAAGCTCGAGGAGTGGTGTTGGGTCTAATAAGAGATCCACGGCTTGAAACTGAAATAGAGTTAATAAGAATTTTCTATTATTTGATAATTTAATTCAATACTTTTTTTAATAAGTAGAATTATTTTTTTGAAAAAATATTGCTTCATGTTCACGATGATTAAATTCAATTTTCAGTGTTCAAATTGTATTTCCCTAAGGTGAACAGTAAATAAATTAGTAGACTGATGGATGGGTTGCATATCAATGCTCTCTTTCGAAAAATTTAACCAAAACCACATGCATATGATTAAAGACTCATAAAAAGTTGGCAAATTTTTTCAAGGCTTGTAATGAATCAAGAGTCCACACATGTTTCAGTTTTTCTGTGTTAATTCCCCAGAAATTTCTTGAATTTGGAATTTGTGATTTGTTGACTAATGCTTCAAAGTTAGTGGGGGATGAGGAGGTAGTTTTATTCAAATAGTAGGTTAGCAGGGATGTTGTGTTATATCCAACTTGTATCTACTTCAAACCAATTTCTACAGATACTATAACTAATGAGACCATAAAGAATATAAGCTTAAATTTATGGTATGCGGCTTACAAATGGCATACATTTGGACTTGTATTAGCTAAAGTATTTGCCTACCGGTAGCTATTATTTCTAATTGAATAGTTACCATTCGGCTTATCATGTTGTTAGCTAACAGACCTGAAGCATGTTACCTACCGAGCAGGTTAACAATGATCCTCATATTCTCTTAAGGAAAACACCTGCTGCTACCTCATCCATAGGTTCAGCTACTAAAGGTGGTACCCAATTAACAAAACTCCCACTTTTGCGGGATCTAGGAGAGTTCATGGATTGTTTGAAGAGGTTGATTCCCAGACTCGAAACCACAACGTTGTTGATTTTGATGGAAGGCACTTGTCATCACACCAAAACTCGACCTCTATAGGTTCAGCTAACCGTGTAACTTAAACGCGTGTTTAAGATATCCTCCCTATAGTTGCTCACAGTCATGAACTTAGTTTTTCCACTTCAATAAAATTGCCTATAACTCGATTTTATGGATATCAAGTTACGAAATGTCACTATAGGTCCTTAAAAACGTCACTATAGGTCCTTAAAAACGTCACTATAGAGTTTAACTCGATTTTGAAAAAGTCGAGTTTCAAAAGAGGGGCATTTCCCTATTTAGTTTGGGAAGAAGGGCAAAAGGCTAATTAGTTTTGTGGAAAAGGGCAGAAGCCTATTTTGTCCAGAAAAAAAAGATTCCCACTTTCTCTTTTTATGGAAACTTCGTGGAAGAGGGATGGAAGAAGGATCTCCACAGAATATATTGTGGAAAGGAGCCACTATGAGCCATCTTTTCTTATTATATATTTCCAGTTCGAATTCTTCTCTCTTATATTCAATCCTAGCACACTTGGTGAAAATCATCATTCCTTCAACAATTTCCCAAACCAATCGCACACACTCAAAACCTTTCAAATTTAGCACTCTTAACTCATCCATGAACCTCCACTCCAATTGCAAGCCTTCATTCATCTATTATCATTCCTGTTAATTTCGTTACATCTTTGATCTTAATTTCTTACCTTCTACTCTTCTTTTTTCATCTTCTCAATCTTCAGTCAACATATCATACCAATGGTTTTCTTGACCAACGAAGGAGCCTCTTCTTCTTCCTCTACCCACCAATGGGACTATGATGTCTTCTTGAGTTTTCAAGGTGAAGATACTCGTAATAATTTTACAGGCCATTTATATAAGGCTTTGTGTGACCAGGGTTTTGACACCTTCATCGATAATGACCTTCAAAAGGGAGAAGAAATTTCAATGGAACTTCTTAAAGTCATTGAATTGTCAATGATTTCGATTGTTGTATTCTCTAAAAATTTTGCATCTTCTACTTGGTGCTTGAAAAAACTTGTCAAGATTTTTGAGTGTAGGAGTAATGGCCAATGGGTTTTACCAATTTTTTACAAAGTAGACCCATCAGAAATACGTAAACAAGATGGAGAGTATGGGATTGCAATAGCTAAACATGAAGAAAAATTCAAAGATGACATAGAAAAGGTTCAAAAGTGGAGGAAAACTTTAACTGAAGCAGCTAATTTGTCTGGATTTCATTACAATGATGGGTATGTATTTAATTAATGATTATTTTGGTGTGCTTTTATTAATTACATACTTTTATTGTTTTTCTATTTATAAATTATGTTATCATTGCTGACATTGAAGATGGGGATGATGGTGGTGGTAGTGGAGTGAGAGGGTAGGGATGATGAAGATGAAGGTGAAGGGGAAGGCTTTTTTTTTTTTTTTTTTGAAAGCATTTTTAAAACTGGGTTGATGCCAAAGATCTTAGTCTATAAATTATCATATGGCATAATACTATTAATGAGAAGACCACCAGGTATTGTTGATGAGGTCTTCCAAGAGGACTGAATAATTTCTTTATATTCTAAATACAAAGGTAGTTAAGCTATAAAGGTCAATAGTAGAATTAGAATAATTTTAACTTGGATAATCTTATCAATTATGATAACTGTGTTGTTATATTGGTTATAAGCTTTTAATGGTTTTGTTATGACTGCTAATAAATTACGAAAGTATTGTTTCTATCATATTTTATTAATTTTTTAGAAAGTGTAACTATTATCACATGCCAATAATACATTTACCGTTGCCGCCCCATTAACCCATCACTATGGTCGTGATGTCTTATGCTAATAATACATCACTAAGTACACATCCTTTCAGCACCAAAAATTGGTCATCACTTTTATGCTAAAATCTTTCACGATTTTTCTATGTATCACACACTTGATCAATATAAGAATATACCATTTTTATATATATTAACAATTGAAAATTAAACAGATAAAATAATCAACAATCATATTATACGTACTAAACAAAAATTTCTTCCATCAAACTTCTTTTGTCCAATCCGCTTGCCATTCATACCTCTGTCGCGTTGTGGTAGTAACAAGTTAGACAAAATATGTGGTGTAAGGTCCCAAATAAATTAGAAGATTGAATTGTATGATATTAGATTAGATTTATAGTTACACCAATGTTAGTTTCTTTAAGACCTTCTCCCACTCCCCATGTGTGTGTTAAAAATACTTAGGTTATGTTTGGTAACAGTTTTTGTTTTTTATTTTCAAAAACTTGTTTTTGAGAATATAAAGAAAAAAACAATTTTTTTTTTTTGTATTTTTGAAATCAAAACGTGTTTGGTTAGTTGAAATTAAAAAAAAAAAGTTTTTTAAAGAAAAGAATAGAAAATACTAAAAAATGTTGTTATTAAGATTTGAACTCTAATTCTAACTTATTAAATGAGACAAATTCATTAAATTAAATGCATGTTTTCATTAACTTTTGAAAATTAGAAATTGAAAACAGTCTTTTGCATTTTTTCAATTTCTTTCACAAATTGAGTTTTGAGAACAGTTGTTGTTTTCCGTCCATTTTGAGTTGCCAAGCAAGTTTTTCAATCTCAAAAATAGAAAATTATTTTTGGAAATAAAGAAAAAGAGTAAAAAACAGTTACTAAAGATACCCTTAGTATTTTCAAAAAAAATAGATTTATAGTTATTGTACCTAATAATAAGTAATATTTTATAGTCATTCGTTAACTAAATTGAAAAATCAATGGGTTAAAACCCAAAAGTGCATGCATATGATCTATAATTACTTGATCATGTAACTCTTTTATAATTTACTATTGGATGCTCAATAAATATTATGCCCAAAATATTTTTCATCCTGGGATTTAATAAGAAATAAATAATAATAATAATAATAATAATAATAATAATAATAATAATAATGAAGCAAATGAACAAATCAATAAGGAGAATTAACTATTAAGGTCTTTTTGCTTCTCTTCTAAAGTAAAACGTCTTTTGCCTAAAAAGCTATTCAGACCTTCTAGCAGTTTGCTTGTATGACACCCCTCTTCAAATTGCTTTTAGTTTTACCTTTTAATTTTTAAGATGACCTATTAATTGCCTTAATGAATACAAAATTTAAAAGGAGTATACCATTATGATCCATTATTTACAAATTACAATTATCTGTCCTATAATATAATTATAGGAAGCCTTATGCATTTGTGGTGAATTGGCTGTGAGTTTTTCTGTGCTTTAGTAAAGACTATCAGTCTTCCTTTTCTTTCATGATTTCGGTTGCACATTTTCTTTAAATTCGCTTTCATTACGGTTCACTTTCTCTTCCTCAACTAAACTATTGTTAACACTACAGATAAAAAAAATAAAAAATAGAACAAAATTGTTGCCCTCAAATCTTCAACCCAGAGATGCCTTCTATACCTCTTCATCTTATCCACCACTAATTATATTGTTTTCATCCCAATTTTCAGTTTTTCACAGCCTTATATCTCTTTTTCTCTCACAAATCGATTATTCATTTAAGCTTTTCAGTGTTGTATCTACCTAAGAACATTCTAAATACAATCCACCCCATCATCCACAACAAATCATTTTGGTTTGGTATTGATTGTTCTCCACAAAAATACAATCACCATTTTGAGAAGACATGGATTGTGTTCTGTTGTTTTCTCTCTTATTATCCAAAGTATTGACTTGTGTAATTGTTATCTAACTTTTGATTGTTAGAGCTGTTTTATTTGGCCATCATTGTTGTTGAATTTCTCATTGTTAACTGACTTAAATTTGATAAATAAATAAAAAAAGCTTCGGTGTTTCTTTTTATTTTGAACAAAATGGTGGATTCATAAATATTTGTAAAGCAAAATTGATATCATAGTAGTCTCAAAATCTTTAGTGTTACAACTTGCAATTTTGTTATTGTTGCATCCCAGTCTCAAAACCCTCCATCAGATTTCTTGCTTCTCTTAGCTTTCTTGGTAAGCTAAGGTGAAATACTTAGCACATGTGCTCCTGTAAATAGGTATTTGATAGTCACTAATAAAGAACCTATGGTGATATACTTAACATAAGCTCCTAAAATGGGTATTTGGTAGACACGGATAAAGTAGTGATTTTCGGTACAATTGCTTATATGTTTGCATATCTAAGTATTTTATGATACTCTTTAGTATTAATGAGTGTTGTATATCTTTTATGGACTATCTTCTTAGGAGCTTGAACTAGCTAAAAAAAAAAATGGAAAACAAATCAACTTATATTGGCTGTAAAACCTGCTATTTAAATGTCGATTTTTTATTATAAATATTATAATTATTTTATTTTCCTTTGGGATGTATGAGACAAATGCAATCCAAGCAGTTATGCATGCAACATGGGAATATAAATCCTCTATCTAACTCTTTTTCTTTTTTTTTTTCCATTTTTTGTTCCATCAATCACAACTGGTCATGTATTCACTTGAAATTCCTTATAAAATAAATAAAGTTAAAAGTGAAAAAAAAAAAAAATCTAATACATGGCAATTCAAACGGATAAAGAATTTGTATTCATAATATAGAATAAAATTTCATATCACATTTGAATGTATAAATTTAAAACTTAAAAGTTTTTTCATGCATCGCACTGATTAATCACTAGTATCATATATAATAGATGGAGAAGTTACAAAAGATGATGTGTGTTTTATGCATTGTCAAAGAGACACGTGTCACAATTATGTGTATCCACCAATTGTAGTGACCCAAATTTTATATTATATATTATTTACAGATAGATAGATGCTAGAAATAGAATAATTTTAATTCACATGATATTATATATTCAGATAAATTTTCTCTCAAAAAATAAAAATAATTCTAACAACTCTTCTTCTTTCATTAGTTAGAAACTTCTAAATGGTTTTGTGACCACTAAATGTCCAATTTTGAAAGAATACTAAAATATATATATATATATATATATATTTACCATATATTCTACTATTAAATTGTAGAAATTAAATAATTTAATGTTAATGTTACAATTCAAGAGTTTCTCCCATTTAATTTTTAGACAATTTTTACAAAATTTCCTAATCTCATTTTGTTCAAGTATTAGAAATGAGTTTCCAGTATGTGGGTCTCCTCAATCCTCATCACGAAAGGGGAGTTTCTATCCAACCATTTGCTAAAAGCCTAGATCTAATTTTAAATAGCAATATGTTAATTGCAATGCACAAAGCTAGACATATTGAATTTAGTTCATCTTCAGATTTATATTTACAACTAATCCAACTCATTATGTCTTTCTTATGCTCTATGCTTTGCAGCTACACTGAATTTGAGTTTATCCAAAGAGTTATAAAAGAGATATCAAATACTATATCAAATCATGAACCATTATTTGTTGCTAAACATCCAGTTGGAATAGATATTCAAGCGGAGGCTATAGAATTGCTTTTAGATCTGGAGTCAAATGATGTTTGCATGGTAGGAATTTGTGGTTTTGGGGGAATAGGTAAGACTACGATCTCGAAAGCCGTTTATAATAGAATTGCTCACCATTTTGAAGGAAGCTATTTTTTAGAGAATGTTAGAGAAAGGTCAAAAATAAATGGTGACATAATCCAACTACAAGAGAAACTTCTTTCTAAGATCTTACGAGATAGAGATTTGAAGGTGCACAATGTATTTGAATGTATCAATTTGATAAAGAAAAGACTTCGTAGCAAAAAAGTTCTTTTAATTCTTGATGATGTGGAAGACTTAAAAGAAGTAGAAAATTTGCTTGGAGAATGTGACTGGTTTGCTTCCAAAAGTAGAGTAATTATAACAAGAAGAGACAGACATGTACTAACCACTTTGGGAAGAGATACTTGAATATATGAGGTTACAAAATTGAGTCAATGTGAAGCTCTTGAACTTTTCAACCGACATGCCTTCCAAACAAGTAAATATGGGGAAGATTATTTAGAACTTGCAAAACAGATTACAAGTTATGTTGATGGCCTTCCATTAGCTTTAGAAATAATTGGTTCTGATTTGTGTGGAAAAAATATACATGGATTGAAAGTTGCATTAGAAAAGTATAAAAATATTCCACATGTAAAAATTCACGAAATACTAAAAATAAGTTATGATGGATTGGAGAAAACTGAAAAGGATATTTTTCTTGATATTGCATGTTTTTTTAAGGGTTACAACAAGGATGAAGTTGCAAATATATTAGATTCTTGCAAGTTATATCCAGACTATGGTATTGAAAAGCTTATTGATAAGTGTCTCATAACTTTGGAAGATAGTTGTTTGTCAATGCATGACTTGCTACAACAGATGGGTAGAGAAATCGTTCAACAAGAATCAAATAAGCTTGAACAACGTAGTAGGATATGGCATTATAAGGATGCTTATGAATTACTAACTAAAAATATGGTATACATTCTTTGCTTCTCCATTTTTTCAAAATATTTCTTTATTGGATTTTCCCTTTACAATATTGAACAAAATAGAATTTTCTCAATATATGTTTTGTTTGAAGTTTCAAAACCTTTATACTTTTGTCGAATTCTATTATGAAGTTTGACTAATGTTTTGTTTTAAGCAGGGATCAAATGAAATTCGAAGTATAATGTTGCTCTCACCTGAACAAACAGAGCTGTCATTGAAAGCTAAAGTTTTCAAGAGGATGAAAAATCTCAAATTTCATATTGGTGAAGCACTTGAATATCTCCCTGATGAGTTAAGGTTTCTTGAATGGCGTGAATTTCCTCTATCCTTATCTTCCAAATGTTGCCTTCCTCGACAACTTGTTGTACTCAAGATGTTTAAGTCTAACATTATATTGGAGAATGTATTCAAGCAGGTATAAGTATTAGTATTTATAAATTTTAATTTCTTTAAATTTTATTTTTAAAAGCTGTTGAAGATAAATTTTGTTTTTGTTTTTTTAAATTTTTCATAGGGGTTCCAAAATGAAAAATTGAAAAAGATCAGTCTAGAATCTTGTGAATTCATTACAAAATTACCTGACTTGTGCTGCCCAAACTTAGAGGAATTGAATATTTTATATTCTAGAAATTTAATTGAGGTTCACGAGTCCATTGGATTTCTTGAGAAGCTTAAAAAATGGCATCTCATAGGCTGTTCACAACTTCAAATTCTTCCAAGTATGCTCATGTTGAAATCTCTTAAATATTTTAATCTAGCTGGTTGCTCAAGGCTTGAGAAGTTCCCCGATATTCACCCAGAAATGAAAAGTCTAAAGCAACTGACTTTGGTTCGTTGTGGTATTAGAGAATTGCCTTCATCACTGATTAATTGTGGTAGAAGTAAGCTTAGAAATTTTCTAGTTGGGGCCAATAAATCACAAATGCGGGAGGAAGAAGATATTCCTTCTGCCAAATTGAGACTGGCGTGCAATTCCTTTAATAACTTTGCGGGACCTACTGGGTTTCAGAGCTTGACATTTCTATGTCTTAGAGATTTGAGAATTAAAGTTGAATTAGATTCTTGGATGCAGCCCGATTACTTCCCAGTATTGACAGAATTAGATCTATCTTCCACTGGTATTGTTTCCATCCCAGAAAGTATTAGCAAATTTACTACGTTACGAAGACTTTGCATAAGTGATTGCAAAAAGCTTCGGGAAATTCCGAGACTTCCACAATCTATAAGAATTGTGACTGCACCGAATTGCGATCGGCTGGATACACAATCATTAAGTAGATTATTGAATCAGGTATCTCTCTCTTTCTCTTTCTCTCTGAAGTTTAAGTTATAAAGAAACAATTTATGTTAAACTTCAATTTCTTGCAGTTTGGAGAAATTCTAGGGATTCTACCAAATACAGTCGCTGCAAGCTTTGATTCCGAATGGCCTCAATTTAGGTTGGGTCATTATCTTATACTACCAGTAACTGAGATTCCAGAGTGGTCGAAATTCAACCATCATCAGATTGTTGGAAATTCCGTATCATTCTTGGTCGGTCCCAAATTTTCAAATTTGGTTGTTTGTATTGCTTTTCCAACAAAGGATGTGAAGACCGATACCTGGTACAGTTGGGATGTTCCCATTTTTATCAATGGTGAAGAAAAATTCAATGGTAGAATGTCATTATGGGCGAATAGTAATTGTGGCCATGTATGGTTAATGTATTGGAAAGTGAATATATCAAATCCATCTGAAGAGAATCGCATTGAGGTTGAGGTTAAGGTTAGACCTTCAAAGTTTATATCAAATCCTCCATCTATTTCTTTAGATAGGATGAGGATTTATGTAGAATGCATCTGTTGTCCTCAAAAACCCAATATATCTCCTGCCTCATCTATGGATCAATGTGCTTTCAACAATGGGGAAGAAGATTTAGGCTGTGTTGGAATCCGATGCCAACTGCGTAAAAGAAACCATCGACCAATCTATGCTAGACATCCCCAAAAACACTACTTGTCCAGCTTCGGATGGCTTCGAATCCGATTCCAACTCTGGAAACGAAGCTCCAAACCCCGGAGATGGCGAATTACCAATGGGTTTCGTGGTCAGGGTTCATCTTCAATCCCCAATACCTTTCTCAATGATAATACCTATGCCAATCTGTATCCACCGTCAAAGAAGACAAAAGCATGTTAATCCAACTTTGAAGAGAAGGTTTGCCTCTTTCTATTTCTCTAAATTTAAAGGCTTATTCATGGGATTGTTGCTCAAGTATATATTGTGTTTCAAGTAAATAATTGCAAAATCAAACTGTTGGGCTATGTAATTGTTATTTATACAAGAAGCATTTAATTTCTTTATTTCTTTTTCAATGTAGATGATGCTTTGTTGCTATTGAAGTAATTGGTAGGCCTAAGATTCCTTTTCACCTTGCAATTTGATTTTCATTTATTATAATATTTGTCTTTTTGTCTGCTTCTTGTGCATAATTTCTTCTTGTAAGATTTTCTAATCTACAATTTTACCAAATAATGAGTATGCTTGCTGATTGTTCGAAACTAAAATTCAAGTCAAGCACAAAACTGTTCGATGAAATGCTTCTTCAAGATATTGAACCTATTTGCTTAGATGACCTATGCTACACATCGAGCCAATTGTTAAGGTTTTATTTTAAATTTCTACAAAAATATTTCTGTTTGATTACTTATTTAGTTATGCTTTTCTCCTAGGTTTTTAGATTTTAATATTGTTAACTGTCATAGATGTTTCTTGCTTTTGTGCTTAAAAATGATTCTCTAAAGCTTAAATTAAATTCTCAAAGTAGTTTCAAGTCATGCTGTGATACTCCAATTTGATTGATTGTGTGATGTGTGTGAGTGTGTGATGAGTCCCACATCGGGTATTTACTGGGTTGAACTGGGCTTTATTAACAACTACAAGGAGTCTCAATTGTGACTAGTCCTTTTGAGGTATAGCACAGATGTGGCTAGCGCTTTTTCTTGGGTTGTTACATATGGTATCAGAGCCGGCCCGGTAATCTCGTGTGGGCTCAGAGACACTACCCCACAAAGTGGGCCCTAACGAGGACGTTAGGGATTTAAGTGGGGGAGATTGTGATACCCCAATTTGATCGATTGTGTGATGTGTGTGGGTGTATGATGAGTCCCACATCGGGTATTTACTGGGTTGAACTGGGCTTTATTAACAACTACAAGGAGCCTCAATTGTGACTAGTCCTTTTGAGGTATAGCGCAAATGTGGCTAGCGCTTTTCCTTGGCAATTTGATTGATTGTGTGATGTGTGTGGGTGTGTGATGAGTCCCACAACCGGTATTTACAGGGTTGAACTAGGCTTTATTAACAACTACAAGGAGTCTCAATTGTGACTACTCCTTTTGAGGTATAGCGCAGATGTGGCTAGCACTTTTCCTTGGGTCGTTACATATGGTATCAGAGCCAGGTTGGTAATCTCGTGTGGGCTCAGAGACACTACCCCACAAAGTGGGCCCTAACGAGGACGTTAGGGATTTAAGTAGGGGAGATTGTGATACCCCAATTTGATTGATTGTGTGATGTGTGTGGGTGTGTAATGAGTCCCACATCGGGTATTTACTGGGTTGAACTGGGCTTTATTAACAACTACAAGGAGCCTCAATTGTGACTAGTCATTTTGAGGTATAGCACAGATGTGGCTAGCGCTTTTCCTTGGGTCGTTACACATGCTGTTGCCATTGAAAAACAAGACAATAAGTAACTGATCTGGAAGTACAAATAAACTTATTTGGTCCCATTATCAATCATGTCTTTATACAGTCAAAAGAGCCTTGCTTCTCCATAGTTAATGCTCAGATGGAAGAGTAGAACTCAGAAATATGGCTTTCAGATGTGGGCTGCCCTGTGCAAGCTTGAACTTCCACTGAAATTCCTTATTTCCTTTGGAAACTACAAAATGATTGTCTTCCAGTGATTAGGGAGTTAGCAAATATGAACCTCATCAGACATCACTGATGCTTCTTGCCCTACATGTGCTATAAAAGAGGAATGCCTGGATCGCCAATTTATTACCTATAACTTAACTTGTGCGACGTGGTTCTGATCACCACTCCCCATTAGAAGGTACTTGAGTCAAAGTCAAATCATAATTGTGTTGCTACTTGGTTGGAAAGAGTGAATAAAGCATAAGGCTGGTCCAATCACTTCACTGTATTCTTTCAACAATCTTTGGGTTATTTGGATATATTGAAATAAAATAGCGCATAAAAGAATAAGTGTTAATGATAGATTTTGAAGTCCTAAGTCATAGTGCTTACCTTTATACTATTTGTAGGGATGCAACAAACACATGGGAAGTGGACACTCCTAGTAAAACACCTAATGTACTTCTCAGCAGTTTCTTGGCAGTATAGCACATGATCAAATGTTGATGGTATGGATTCCTCTCTCTCTTTTCGTGATATGTCTATATGATGTTGTAAAACCTATAGAGAATTTGGTAAATATAATTATTGTTGGATGGTTCATACAGTTGTATGTGTAATACATGAGGTGTGATTGAAGATGTAAAAAAATAAGGGATGATTCCACCAGATATGTTGTAATTGGATACCCATGTTAGGGGCCGTTTCTTCAGTCAGTATTTTGGGGAAAAATGGGCAATTTCTTGAGATTATCGTAGTGCTTTGGTCATATTGGTCTGCATCTGCCCCCATCATCCAATGCGTTTGCATGGATTGTGTAGTTGTTTTTGTATTATTTTTCAATAAAGAAAAAATGTTTATGTTTTTGTCACCATGTCAAACTAAACTTTCTAGCATTTAATTGTAAGCTTCAATCTTTGAACTTTAATAAATATAGATAGTGGGTTCAAGACACATGTTATATTGCGTAAATGATCCTTGGGTGTCTTCTTTAAAAAAAATTTAATAGGAATGCTTTTAAGCCAATTCATTCAAAGATATGTTTAAAACCATTTGTCTGGTTTTGAGAAAAGAAGATTGTCTTGAATAATCATGTTCTTATTTTTATATAGGGGGCAGGGGAAGGGCTATAGTTAAATGATTTGTACAACCTAGTATTCTTTTGGCTGTATAAAACACTCAATGAATTCCCATAGGAGGGGTTGATCCCTAGCCACTAGTTGAATCAATATGGCTGGCTCAGGTGTTCTCATGTTGAGATATGGTGCTTAAGGCTACCTAATATAGATGCATTTGTGATTGCTTTAAAAGCAAAGCAAAAGTACACACCAAGAATTAGCATTTGATTATGCAATAGAAGTTGTAAGCAACATGTGCTTTATAATTTGGATACAGTTTATTGCATTTGAATGGCTCTTAACTTTTTCTTAATTCTTGTTTAGATGGTGGAAATTGTACTTGGTCCTCATAAATGACTAATTTTCTCATCATCATTCAGATGATCTTTCTAGCTTGGAATGGCATGGAATCTATTTGAGTGTTTGATTTTAATGTTTCAGGTATCAAGAAAAAAAATGGAAGTAAAGAATCTAATTTTAGCAGTTCAAACAAGTTTCTTTGCTGATTTATAGCTGCATTGGTGCTGTGGATCTTTCAACTTTATCCAATTCTAACACAAAAAATCATTTCAGATTTCTTTGTGTAATCCTGTCTATGACCTTCATTTGGCATCCTGATGGCAAAGTAATGTTTACCATGTTGGTTGATTTTTTTTTGAAAGGATTATGATGTATTTAATTTTGGTGTTTCAAGTTTTTCTTTTTCCTTTATGGTCTATACATGGGAAGAAGATTGTAAAGTATTTAAGATTGTTATAATTTGTTATGTCTCTCCCATTATGTATTTAATTTTGTTTCCCTAGGAGGACTTGGTGAGGATTATAAAGTATTTGAGTTTGGTATATTATATTTTTAAATTTTCTTTCTTAAGTTTTTGAACTTTTCCCTCCGATTTGTGTGAAATGAAGTAAGCGGAAGGCTCTTTGGTCAAAGTGAGAGAAACTCTTATGAGATATTAACAAATTATACAAAAATTGCATTGTTTATTCTTATATTTCAAGAATAAAGTAGATATCATCTTTATTCCATTATATATTGTCCTTTAAAATTGTTATTGTTGATGACTGACATGAATGTAAATTCTTATGTTTATAATTGATGGATAAACATATCAGATAAAAGAGAAAGAGTGATAGAACCAGTCACAAGGGGTCCTTTACCATTTTATACTACCATTCAAAGGAAAAATTGTATTCCCATGGCCAATATAACAAACCTTGATATAGATTGCCATGCCTCTCTTCCATGTAGAATTTGAATTTCTATACATAACTAAAGTTAAGGGAATCTTGATGTTCAATGTTTAGTGCCAATAACTTGCTGGCCGATTGGAACTCTGTATCATACATGTTCCCCTACAGGAGAAGCTAAATGAAAGTGAGCAGTACTGCCCTTTCTCCACATAGCTTAGCAATACCTTGTGGCAGAGAGTGGAAAAGTTGAAATTGCAACTACTTGTGGGAATGGTGGTCGGGTTTGATATTTTTAGCGTAGGGGTAGAGTTGCTGATTGATATAGGCATAAAAGCATGGGTATGATGTAGAGTGGTAAATTTTTATTCATGATTTTTAACATCCCTTAATGCTTGTGGAATGGGTATCAAATACTGGAGGAGAAGAAGTTTGATTTTGAATATTGTTATGTGCAGATTAGTTTGGGATTCTAAAATTTTCCATCTTTATTGTAGAGAAATAGGACATTCTTGGAGGTCTAATAAGCTCAGAAGAAGATATTGTGCTCTCCATCAAATTGTAAGTCAAGAGTCAAGACCTGTGTGGTTGCTAGAGGGAGGTTCAAGAACTATTGTTCTTTATAGAGCTTTATGTTGTGTTTACTTGACTCTTTTTTTGGATAAAAAGTTCTTAATTCTTAGTGATAGTCTTTGTTTTGGCAATCACAAGTTTGCTGCAATTTGCTTGCCTTTGGGCTTAGATTCTTGTAACAGATGGCTGTTTGTTGTGTTCCTTGCCAATCAAAGCACAAATTTGGTTGGTTGTGCTTTTAAACCAAATAGGTCTATGCTAGTGCAAGCCACCTTCTATTAGTCATGTTTTGTAAGGTCTTTTTAAATAATCTTTGATAAATTGGAAGGTTTTCTTTTTTCTTTTTTTTGAAGGGCCTCAGATAAAGTTGCAGTTAGTATCTGTACAATAAAACAAGTTGGTAAACAATGAGATGCACCTATGTCTTGGAGTGGTTTTCACTTATTACTGTCTAATCATTGTATACCTATGACATTTCAACATTGGTTTTTTTTTTTTTTTTTTAAGATTTAATCACTCCATCAAGAATATGATTACTACTAATTTTCATTCAAACAGTGAATGGTTTTTAAGTAAAATTGAAAATTTGTAGTTTCTAGATAGTGGATTTTGTATCTGTTTTTAATAAAAATTGTAGTTTAAGAACTTTTTTTTTTCTTTTGGTGGGATACTCTCTTGATATCATCCCTCTTAATCCAAATTACATCATCCACAATGGCTTGCCTTTTGGAACCAAAAGTTTCTCTTCTCTACCAACATGTTCTTATTGCCCCAAAAAGGAGTAAATTTCATTAAATTTCATTTTATTCATAATTCCAAAGATATGTTAATTTGGAGATCTGATAAGGCATGTGTGTACTATTAAATCTAGTTCTCAATTATTCTTTTTAAGCTCTCCCTCATGAATTGAATCTCTTCTCCCTCATCAAATGTGTAGCTTCTTGGCACTACTAATATAAATAAAGTTAGTTTGTCCTAATTTTCCATTTTTTCTTTTCAAAGCCTTGGTAAATAGTTTGCTTCTTGGTAATGTTCCTTTTATCTTACCCTCTCTTCGTGGAGAAGCCTTGGTAAAGGATTCTAATTCGTAAGTATGATCATACCTTGTGGAGTGAAGTCCTTCTTTGGTTTGAGGTTCAGTGGGTGATGCCGAAGTCTGTTGTTTCTCTTCTCTCTGCATGGTGGAATTGGTTGGGGAGTCACACTTCAAAGGTGTGGAATATGGTACCAGCGTGTCTAATGTGGTTAATTTGGAAGGAGCGCAATGCCCGAACTTTTGAGGATACTGAGAGACTTGTAGATTGTGTGAAGTCTTTGCTACTTAGGACTTTGATTGAGTGGTCTCGTATTTGGGGGTTTACGCATTGTCATTCTTTGTTTGACTTTCTTAATTCTATTAGTCTTTCTTTTTGACTGGTCTATATTTTTTTCAGTGCAGTGAGTTTACTATCGTAAATTCATTGTACTTTTATTATCAATAAAGATTGTTATTACCTATCCAAAAAAAAAAAAAAAATACAATAGGAAGCCAATAGGGTATTAGTTTAGTTATGGGGTTCTTTTTGAGCAGCCAAAGCAAGGCCTCCTAGCTGGTAGGTTTGTCCTCCCCCCCCCCCCCCCCCCAGGGTGAATACACAATCATTTATGGTAGCATAGAACACCATGCTCAAAATTTTTGAGATGGGAATAATTTTCTCAATGTTACAAAGCAGAGTCCAATGAGTAATAGTGTGGGTTTAGGAATTACACTTTCTAACTACATGTAAAGCTTGCCAACAATAGCATAAATTTGATGCTAAGCTAGTATCCGCTATTAGTGGTTCAATGGATTAGTGAGATCTGCATAGAGAACTTTGAATTCGTTGAATTTCATTTAGTTCATTTCCCTCCACCAAAACCTTTCTGAAATAGAGCTTTGAGTGCTGCTCTTGCTTCTGCTATAAGAGGACCATCCATCTATCCTTATTAGCTTAATACAAACCAAATAATATCATTCTTATGGTCATGGCCGTCTGTCGCAACACATGTTTGGTTGTTTGTTAACGCTGCATCAAAATTAACTTTGACAAAAGAGGGAGGAAGAGGTGTCCATGTTCTGGTACATTTATACCACAGTAGTGGATTCCCAGGCTTGCAAATGAGTTTTTGTAGTTTGAGATGTGCTCCCTGCCTTGGATTAGTTGTAATCCTATGTACCATCTGTCTACTCCTTTGCATCCAGATTACATCACAAAAAATGGTAGCATACATTGATAAATTTCTTAACTCTTCTAGTAGTGGTGGGAACTTGATGGAGCTTTTGAATTGAACACTATTCGGATCCATTCCTCCATAGATGACAGGTTGAGCTCTTCAATTCTAAAAGGTCCTTGGGGATGACCACAAATTCCGAGTCACTACGCACTTTGAGAATAGGTGCTCTATGGACTCCTGGGCTGCATTACACATCATGCAGTTTAGGTCTTCCATTGAACACATCAGGTTTAGCATCACTTTTGTTATGGGAATTTTCCACAGAATTTTAATTGTCATGAATTTTGAGTCTCCACGACTTCTTCCATTTTACTTTAGGCATAAGACCACTCTCAATAGTTGTGTTGGCCAGTCTGATACATAGTTCTTGTTGAGAAATCTCCACTCTAATTAGGGGTCTTGAGTGCTTGAGCTAGCTGAATCTTCAGCATGTTTTTTTTGTAGTTACTGATTCAAATAGCTAGTACACTTCTTGTCTATTCCATCTTCATGGTTTTGTCAAGATGAGCTCAAACACCCACTTAATCGCCTGGCTCATGTGTGAAGGTTGAGGCAGTTTAAATCCAGGTATGTAAAGAATCCACGAGGAGTTCCAAACATCCACTCCTACTCCAATTTTTCAGCAAATTCCGAAAGGTCTCTCTACCGCCCAGCATTGGCTTCCACATGACCCCACATTAAGGTTATAGTTCTTACCCCATTTCTATCTTTGTCAGTATGCTCCATTCAATTTTTCTATCATTATTCTGTTGATGTACTCCATATGTCTAAGCCCATGTCCCATAACAAGTTTAGGCTTGAAAATGCTATTCCAAGCTTTTATGTAGAATCCTCTTATGGCTTCTCTTCCCCACCAAAAGTCCCCAATTATCTTGTCGATTTGTTTACGGGTTGTTTCAGGAAATCTTATTGTTGATATCGTATAGTTCAGAACTTCAGATAATGAATCTGGTCAAGCTTCAGCTGTCTAGGAAATTTTTCTTCACTTACAATGTCGTACTTTTATTTGTATCTTTTCTGACACATGGGCTAGAGTATACTATAAACCTTCATTCTTGTGTCATGTTTTCTCTATCTTTGTGTGAAGATTCATATGAATACCTGAACTAAATAGGAGCTGATGTTAACAGTGAAACAATAGGGAACTAACTGCGAAGAATGATGCTAATAAGCCTAATATTAACATCACTAGTTGCAAACTAGCTCAATGCGCAAAAAAAATTTGACATAATTTTTTTTTTGGTTAAGTGAAAAATGAGAATATTAGTTGAGACTTATAAGTAATAGTCTTAAACCCATCTCAAAATAATGTGATTATATTGGAATATATATTATGTAAGTAAAGAATTCTACATCTTGATTTTTTTTTTTTTTTTGGCAAGGAAACATATTGCGTTTTACTTTTAATTTATTATATATGGCAAGATATTTTTAATATGTTATAATATAGTGAGATATGCATCAAAACAAAAACAAAAATAAAAAATTGGAGAAAGTATAATTTTTATTAGAACATGAAAATGAATCTTGATTATTTCATATGAAAGCTAACATTATTTTGCATTTTTGGAGAAGTTAATGAGCAATTTATAAAAGCTTTTTCTTCCATTTTATCACATAAGAACACTATTAAACAAAGCTATAACGATTTATATTTTGATAATCACTAAACTCGTATATGAGAAGCAACCATTACAAATTTTTCCTCCCCAAAACATATATTAATTTCTTTTTTCTTTTTTCTTTTTCTTTTTTTCTTTTCCACACAATTTTAAAAATGTGAAAAATTGAGGAAAATCTCAATGTGTGTTAGTTGTAGTCAATCATAAATAGCATGGGGGGGGGGGGGAGACAAATCGTATTCATGATAGAATTGCTTATACATATCCATATTTGTTTTTATATACCATGGAATCACTTCATTATGTTGAGTTACTAAAACATTTATACATTTTACAAACCACATGTACATTAATTGATTTTAAGAGAGTAATAATGGTTCTTCCAAATCAACTTTATACTCTTGTTTGCTAAAGATTCATGTATAGTAGCTTTAGAACTGTATCTTGTTTCATCTCTTCCAGGTCTTCAGCTTTAGCCCAAATCACAAAATAAGAGCTATAGTTTAACATTTTTTTTTCCTATTTATTTAAGTTGGATATTATGTCTTGTTATTATGTCTCTTATCCAAATTACATGATTCACAAGCAGGCCTTTTCAAACCAAAAGTTTCACTTCACTACTAACCTATCCTCAATAGCCCAAAATTGACAAGAAATTAGTGTTGGAAACCCAAGTCAGCAACAAAAAAAAAAAAAAAATTCTAGGTCTTAGAAACAATGAAATTAGAAATTTAGAATAATATAAATTATGGCCGGGCACAATTTTCCCTGGACAATGTTTAGGCGATAGAGCAAGCAAGTGAAGAAGAGGGTCAAATACTAAGCTGTTGAATAATATGGTACCGACCGACTCCACCAAAAAGCAAGCCAAGTTACATTCTAGTAAATTTGTAAGTCCCATGAGCTAGGGCCATAAGACAAACAATTTACTCCAGAATTGACTTGGAATTCTAATTTAACAAACAAATTTCATATATATGGAAAGATTCATTGATGAAGTGCAAACTTTCAAGGATGCTTTGTTTGAAAGCTTGATACTTCAAAGTGAACTTTAAAGAACAAATAATAGATTAATGGAAACTTCTGAAAATAATGTAATCAGCAAAGATGATTTTACAGATGTTCACAATAACAAGACAGGAGTTTAACATATCACAGTGCGAACCTCAAGAAAATATTCCTTTATTACTGTTGGATTTCTTTTTCTTCTTTTTCTTTGGGGACAAAAAGAAAATTTTCTTATATTAGTTGTGTTCCTATATTTTTGGACCCTACTCCTACATATGCATTTTGGCTTCCACATCACAACTTTATCCCAGAGGCACAACAACAAACTTGAGTTTTTTCACCTATTTTATCTACATTTACTAAAAAATATTAATAAAAACCTTAAATTTCTACAATTATACACAACTGTTAAGTAAAGTTAAGAAATTCACATATTTATTTCCACAGTTTGTATAACTGTTGAAACATATGTTAACAAAAAAATTCCACAATTAGCATAACTGTTGAAATTAGTGTTAAAAAAATAAATAAATAGGAAAAAGTTATATACAGTGAGTGGAAAAAAATAAATTAAATATTTTATCAATGGTTATAAAATGTTGAAAATATTTTATAAATATTTTTCACTCTCTCTCTTTCTCTATATCGATCTCTATCTGTCACTCCCTCTCATAGCTCTTTGCGGTCATGGCTATTAATCAGTTTCAAAACCTTTCTATTTTTCTATTATTTTCTAGGCAACCAAACAAAGTTCTTGACTAGGTTGTTGTTGTTGTTCTTTTTTTTTTTTATTATTATTATTATTATTTTTTTTTTACGATTTTCGTTTTGATTTCCTCACCAAGATCATCGCCATCAAATTGATTTTGCCAAGCTGGTACCATTACATTAAGATATTCACACTTTTCCCTATCCAAACCCTTTGATTAGGTTTTTTTTTTTTTTTTTCTATTTCTCTCGATTTCGTAGTTTTAAAAACTTATTTCTGATCAGTTTGTTTTTGCTTGGACTCAGATTTTGTACATACTCTGTTATTCGCTTTGAGTATTTTGAACTTTTGTGGTTTTTGTTCTTGAATTTGTGGTTTTGTGTATTGCATGCTTTCAATGTGATTGCAGGTGCATTTGCATTGGTATTTCAGCTCAATGAATGGCTAAGGAGAGTTGGAATTTCACTATCTGTGGGATTGAAAGCAAGAACGTTAGTTGGTGAGTAAGTGAGTGAGTTGCAGTTTCTTGATAAAATTTCATTACTATTGTTTACATTTGTTGGCTGTTCTACCATGAGGGTTTCTGAGAATTATGTGATTATGAGTAGTTGTAATTGATTAGATGTGCTCAATTGTAAATTTTAGTATGCACATTGTGATACAGATGGTTGCTAATTTCCAATTTTTTGGTTCTGTTTTGGTTAAGGACTAAAGATGTTATTCTTTTTCTAGTGAATTACTTATTTTTTAAAAAGAATTCTTGTATGAGTTAATTATCAAAAAAAAAAAAAAATTTACTTGTATGAGTTGTATCTAGTGGTGCAAACCACAAGAATTGATCGAATCATAGGTTTACAGCCTCAGAACTCACTTTGAAGTCTGAACTGATCTTCCTTACCTTTTTGTCATCCCATCAGATACAAAAACTCTTCAAAGCTTTTTCCAATTCTATATGAAAAAAACAAAATGTTTTTCATTATACTGAGGCTCTTGGTTTCTGATGAATATATTTGATGCTATAATAAAATATTAGTTGGTGGAAGTTTTTAGTTTAGAAAACATTTTTGAGGAAGCTTAAGTTTTTGGTACTGGTTGAATTATTTGGGGGCTTGTTCTTTGTGGCAACCCAATAAGAGTGATTGAAAGTTATAAAATATTTAGAAATCATACTACTGAGATTTGGGTATTTAATCTCAACCAACAAAGAAAACAAGATTATAATTTGCATTGAATATACTCTGTGATATGCACCATTTCAATATTGTCTCTTGTCCATTTGATTGTGAGATAATGTAGGGAATATAATTCAAAATTTTGATGACAGGAAGTGTAGGATCCAACAGCTATAATCTCTTAAACCTCATAGTAATCGCAGAAAGAGTATCATATGATACTACTTGGACCACATTAGGACTTAAGTTAAGCTATAATTGAACCCATCTCAATTAGTTTCTCATCTGTCTAGGCCCCTTAGGCATTGATCATCAGTGGATAGCTGCTGCTATGGTCACACCTAGACGTGGCCTTCCATGGACTAGTTGCCCCCACCCTCTTGAATTAGCTTTAAAAATAAGTTTTTAAAAAAAATCTAGAATCATTTTTTATTAATATAATTACCCTTACTTATCACAAAAATGGCTGAATTGTTATTTACTGCCATTTAAGTTGACTTTCTTGACCAATGGAAATGCTAGTTTAAACATGAAATTGAGTCTTGATGATTAGATAATTGAATCGTAATCTTTGACAGTGGCTATACTTGCATCTTTGTTATTAGGTGAGTCCATTGGGTTTGTTGGAGGCACAGGGCTTGTACTTGGTGTCATAGGACTTTTACTCCTTAAGGTAAACATTGATGTTCCTTCATGTAAAAGCAAAATGCTTTTGATTCTAGGATTATTTTTCAGTTTGTCTATTTTGGCGTCAAATATCTCCTTTAATTTCAAACTACTCATAGGAGGAGTAGTTAGGCATCAGGTAGCTCTGATTTAGATAATTTACCCATCATGATGTGATGAGGAAGTCAATTATAACACTTCCTCAACTATAGAATAACTTTTGATAAAGCCACACGTTTTTAAATTGATATTTCCTAGCTGCTGCGTTAAGTTAATGTATTTCCCATTGCTAGACTCCTTGACTGGAAGTGGAAAACATTTACCATCCTTCAACCTAGTCTGTGCAAGTCTAGACATAGAGTATGTGTGCCAAGTGCTTGTGGAAATTACCTAGAGAGTAAAAAACAAAATTGAAAGGAAAACAAAGAATAAGAGATTTGTGCAGGATAATTAGTTTATAACTTTAATAGTTTAGATTTAAGTTGTAAATAGATGGAATTTCCAGGAACTAACTTGCGGACAATGGATATGTTCAATGGTCTTTTGGAACTAATTGAGTAGCATATTAGTCAGAAGATGGAATGGTGGTTTCCCCAATTTGTGTATCAGTAATTTGAAAGCAAAGCTTGTACTTAATTTGCAGCTGGTTTCAGTTCTCAACGCATGAGTCATGCTTTAGACTTCTCCCACAAGCCACTGTTCAAGGTCACACGTGATCTGGTCCTGGTCTAATTAAAAATTTAAACATGTGTTACAACTTACAAATTTAAATTAGAAAAAAAAAATAACTATAGATAGAATTACTTCTTTTTTTTTTTTACTTAATCTATAGCTATTACTTTTTTTTGATGCTATATGTGTATTTATTTGTTTCCATGCTCCATTGTTTTCCTGCAGAGATTCCTTTGGGAAGCTTGGCAAGATTTAAACCTTATCATCTTGATCATAGCTGCTTTATTGTCATTGGCACTTGGAATTAAAAAAGAGGTGTGTTTGGTGTTTTTTTTATAGATCATTTTCATTGTGAGGAGTGTCAATTAATGGCATTTGTTTTTTGAACCATCCTTATATAGGTTCTAGGCTGTTGTGATTTATATTTCATATCATGTGGAGTATGGCGGTTTCTCTAAACAAAGAAAAGTCTCTAGCAAGTATACCTTCATAGACACATACAGGTGAGTTTGTGACTGATATTGTCTCCCCCCTAAATGATCTCTACCCTACTCCCTTCTCCCCCCTCATCACTCCCTACCATACAGCCAACACCTTTCCCTCCTCCATTCCCCTCTCTACCACCGCCTTTCAACCAGCCTCCTCCACTTTTCCCTGGATTCTTTCCATCACCGTTCTCATCACCTTTTGGTTTTTTTCTATATCACCTTCTTGGCCCACCTCATTCTACTTCACTGACCACCCTACCCCCATCAGACTTGCCTTTACAACCACTTTTATTGCCTAGACCAACGGCCACCTTATCACCCATTCTTCTCCCTAACAAATCGCCTCTCCTTATCACAGCTCTTAAACCTTCTCCCCTGGCCAGTGGGGGCTGTAAAGGCTCTTTCCGCATAGATTCCAAAAACTTCTCCTTCTCTTTTGATGGCGGGAGGGCTGAGTCTTATGCTATTTACAAAAGTCGTCGGAATATTAAAATTCCATTTGGCTGAGCCGTAAGGGAATGAAATGGATACTCTCTTGTTTTGCCGATATTCGTAATTGAGTTCCAGGAAAGGATTTTTTGTGTAAACGTTTTAGAGAAAACGGGAAGGCCGAATAAGGCTGGCATTTTTGTGGATATAGCTGTGTTTTTTGGTGGAGCTCGACGTGGTTGTGTTATGGTACCTGCGAGTTCAAACCGGTTTGGGTGGTGTTTGTTTTCAAAAGAATTAGAGAGCTTTCTATCTGGTTCTAATGTTGGTATGGTGGAAGGGAGGACTTCCGATGAAGCTAAGAGTGGTGGCCAAATGGATGGTAGTGGAGATAACGAGAAGTTATTTTTTAAAATTGATATTTAGGGTCCGTTTGGATACAGCTGAAAACTGAAAACTGAAACTGAAAACTGAAAAACACTGTAGCAAAATAATTTTTAAATGTGTAAATAGTACCGTGGGACCCATTTTTAATATTTTTTTTCTGAATAAAGTGATTGTGGGTCCCATGAACAGTGTTCAAACAGTGCACAAACAGTAAAATTTATCTCCCGCACAGTACATGAACAGTATTTTTACTGTTCATTCGCTGGAAAAAAAAAAAAAAAAAAAAATCTTAAACGCAAACGTGCGTTTGGGAAGCGCAAAACGCGCTTCCCAAACGCACTCTTAGTGCCCGTTTGGGTAGAGCTAAAACTTGCGTTTCAGCTCTACGTTTTCCTACCTTTTTTTTTTTTTTCCTCTGCACGTGAACAGTAAAAGTACTGTGCAGGGGACAAAAAATACTATTTACGCACTGTTCACGCACTATTCATGGGTCCCACGATACTATTTACACATTTAAAAATTATTTTGCTACAGTGTTTTCAGTTTTCAGTTTTCAGTTTTCAGTTTCAGCAACAATAAGCTCAATCCAAACGGACCCTTAGTGGAAGTTTAGGAAATTTGAATATTCTAGAGCTTTTTTGGGTCCTAACGTGTTGCAGGGTGAACCTGGCATTGCAGTTCCTACTAAAAATAGAAGACCCACGCATGAGTTTTCGTTTAATTTGACTAGTGACAGCTTGGCGTTGCGGGTGTCTTTATCAGATGGAGGTAAACGGGTGGTATATTGGTTGAATCCTCGTAAGTCCCACAAGCCCATTATTAGTGGGCCTGTTATTTTAAAAAACTCTTCCGCGCATGACAAAGCCCATGTAGCTGACATGAGAGGTAAGGGCCATACGGTGGTTTCTTATCGCGTTGGTTTGGGTGTGTGTGTTCATAACGATCAGAGGAAGAGTGTGGTGGGTGAGAGTTCTCAGCTACCAACGATGTCATTGGGGGTATCGGCGATGCCTGAGGCTCCGACGGGAGTGGTTTCGTCGTTAGCTTGTCCCGATCAAGCTCCGGTGTGTCTCGCTGCCAAGCTGGCGGCCTCACATCCCGATAAAAAAGGCGATATCGCCACTTCTAGCACTCCGGTGGAGTCGCGACACCCTGGGAATCTCGTTTGTGTGGGCTCAGAGTCGAATCGGGCTCAGGGACCTCAGTGGGAAGACTCGAATCGCTTTTCTCTCTTGTCTAATCTGGATAGGGAGGGGGACCCTTGGTCTGAGGAGGAAGTGGAGGATGTTTTTCCGGAATCTCACCTAGAGGTGAATGATAGAGGTGTTTCCCAAACAGGTACGTTGTCTTCGGGTACTGAACATGTAGATGGGTTGAATTTTGGGGGGTCGGAGCTACTGCTCCTTCCAATGGGAGCAAAGTGAAGCAGTTCATAGTGTTTCTGGGGGTGGGGAGCAAGTGAGTGGTCCTATGGAATGTGTGCCGCTGTCTAGGTGGGATCCTAAGGTAGTGAAGGATAAGGCGTTGACCAGGGTTGATGAAGAGGGTGAACAGTCTTTATGGGTTTCCACATTGATGAGAAGTTTTTGCAAATTGGTGGGTTTTCCTATTGTACGACATGAAGCTCAGTGTGTGGCCTTATTTCACCTACTAGAACAAGACTGCCTTGAGGTCGCTAACGTGGGGAGTGCTCGAAGACCTGTTAAATTTGGTCAGAAAGCACTTAGAGAACTTTAGGGCCTAGTATCTACAGTAAATTACGATGGGTCTTCTCGTTTTAGAGGTTCGTCAAACAGCCTTGGGGTTATTGGCAGTTTTAAATGACTTTAAAACTTCTTTCTTGGAATGTTAGGGGTTTGAATAATCCTCGTAAGAGGGAGGTTTGTAAGAATCTCCTTAAGGAATGGAGTTGTGATATTGTCTGTCTCCAGGAAACTAAGCTTTCTTCGGTTAATTCTGCTGTTTTGCTAGCTTATCGAGTAGCCCATTCTCTGATTGGGCTGTCCTGGATGCAGTCCAAACATTTGGGGGGGGTTTTGTTGCTTTGGGATAAGCGGGTGGTTGAAAAAATTAATGTGTTGGTTGGTCAGTTCTCGGTTAGTGTTCTTCTTAGGGGTGTTTTGGATGGGTTTGAATGGGTTTGCACTGGCATTTATGGTCCAAACGCAGACACTCTTAGGGCTGCTTTGTGGGAGGAGTTATCGAGGGTGCGTACTCGATGGAATAAGGCTTGGTTTCTTTTTGGTAATTTCAATGTTGTTAGATATCCTTGCAAGAGGCTTGGTCATGACTCCTTCAACCCGGCCATGTTTGCTTTTTTGGATTTCATAGAAAGCAACTTCCTAGTGGATTTACCTTTACAAGGGGTGTCTTTTACTTGGTTTAGGGACTCAATTCCAAGTTCTATGTCCCGCATTGACAGGACTTTGGTCTTTGCAGATTGGGAGGACCATTTTGGTAATGTGTCACAGAGGGTGCTTCCTCGTGTTATTTCTGATCATTGTCTGCTTTTGGTGGAAACTGGTGGTGTGGGTAGAGGGTGTTGTGCCTTTAAGTTTGAGAACATGTGGTTTAAGGTTGAGGGTTTTGTTGAGAAGGTTCAACAGTGGTGGAGCAGTTATTCCTTCTCGGTTCTCCTAGCTTTGTATTGGCTCATAAATTAAAGGCTCTTGAATAAGACCTTGAGAAGTGGAATAAGGAGGAATTTGGGGATTTGGCTTTTAAGAAGAAGAGTTTGCTGTCGGAATTATTGGGTTTGGATGCCAAAGAAGATATCCTGGGCCTCTCGCATGAGGATCAAGCTTGCCGAACCCAGGTTAAAGGTGAGATTGAAGTTTTAGCTTTCTTGGAAGAGACTTTCTAGAGACAAAACTCCCATGCTTTGTTAAGGAGGGAGATAACAATACTTGCTTCTTTCATAGATTAGCAAATTCTCATAGAAGAGCTAATCTCATTAGCCGTGTTGAGGTTGAAGGTGTTTTATATGAGGATGAACCTGTTGTACGCTCTCAGGTTACTCAATTTTATCATGATCTTTATACAAAGATAGACATATGGCATCCAACTATGGATGGGTTGGATTTTGCTTGTATTGGGGAGGATGATAGGTTGTCCCTTAAGAGGGAATTCTCGAAAGAAGAAGTCACCTAGGTTCTGGCTAAGATTGAGGGGGATAAAGCCCCTAGTCCAGACGGGTTCACCATGGCATTTTTTTCATAAATGTTGGAGGGTTGCGGAGGCTGATGTCATATCTGTTTTCAAGCATTTTCACAGGTACTCTGTCTTTGAAAAGTCCCTTAATGTTTCTTTTCTCACTTTGATTCCTGAGATACCTAATGCTGTCAATATTAAGGATTTTCAACCTATTAGCTTGGGCAGTATTTATAAGTTGCTGTCTAAGGTGTTGGCGAATAGGTTGAGAGTGGTGCTAGACAGTCTGATCTCGGAGACTCAAAATTCCTTTGTTGGTGATAGACAAATTTTGGATTCTATGTTAATCACGAATGAGTGCCTTGATGGCAGATTGAAGTGTCACTTCCAGGTGTAGTTTGTAAGTTGGATATAAAAAAAGCCTACGATCATGTTAATTGGGATGCCTTATTTTATCTGCTGAATAGGATGGGTCTTGGGTTGAAGTGGAGGGAGTGGATTAAGGCTTGCATCTCTACTGTCCACTTCTCAGTTCTTGTAAATGGATCCCCGGCTGATTTTTTTGGAAGTTCTCATGGGTTAAGACAAGGTGATCCTTTGTCTCCTCTTCTTTTCCTCTTGATCATGGAAGTCATCTCAGATTCTAAAGAAAACTGAGGATAGTGGATTGCTTCGTGGTTTTCAAGTGAGTCCAGTTAATTCTATCGGGGTTTGCATTTCACATTTGCTGTTTGCAGATTCAAAACTGCATCCATTTGGAATCCTATTTTGGAAAAATGGAGAAGATGTCTGGTTGGAAGCGGCTATATTTGTCTAAGGGTGGTAGACTTTCACTCTTGAAGAGTACCCTCTTTAGTCTTCCTACATACTATCTTTCCTTATTTACCATCCCTGTAGCTGTAGCTGACAGATTGGAGCGTATTCAGAGGAACTTTTTGTGGGGTTCTTCGGAGGAGTGTTTTAAACATTCTTTGGTGGCTTGGGAGAAGGTGTGTTCACCTCTAGAGTTGGGTGGTTTGGGGGTCAGGAATTTAGTTCACTTTAACCAAGCCCTTTTAGGGAAATGGTTATGGAGGTTTGGCCTAGAAGGAATGCATATTTGGCATAGGGTTATTGCCACCAAATATGGAGAGGGTCAAGGGGGGTGGAATACTAAAGTATGTAGAAGAGCCCATGGGTGTGGTCTATGGCGTGGTATTAATGACGGTTGGGAGAGGTTCTCCAATCATTTGACTCTTGTGGTAGGGGATGGCTCCCACACTCTTTTTTGGCATGATAAGTGGGTTGGGGACACCTCACTTAAAATGCTCTATCCCCAGTTATATGCGTGTTCTCATGACAAGGAAGCCTACATTTCTGATTTGTTGGTTCATCAGGAGGATGGGGGTACTAGTTTCTGGAACTTGAGATTCTATAGGAATTTTCATGAGAGGGAATTAGAAGCTGCTTTCTCCTTTCTAAATTTCATTCAATCTCGGATCCCTAGAGGCATTGGGTGTGATAGTCCCCATTGGTGTCTTAAAAGGAATGGTAAGTTCAATATTCGGTCTTTTTATAATAAGATCAGGGGTACTTCTCTCTCTAGTTTCCCTTGGAAGGGGATTTGGGAAGTTAAGGTTCCTAAAAGGGTGGCTTTCTTCTTGTGGACCGCAGCCCATGGTTGGATTCTTACCTTGGATAATTTGATGCTCCGACGCCTCCCTTTGGTGAATAGGTGCTGTATGTGCTATTGTTCTGCGGAATCTGTGGACCATCTTCTTATTCACTGTCCTGTAGCTTACTTTTTGTGGGTGCGAATGTTACAAGTTTTTTGGGATTCAATGGGTCATGCTAGGTTTAGTGGAGAGTTTGGTGTTTTGTTGGAACAATTGGTTTGGGAAATTTTCTTCAGATACATGGAATATGGTTCCTGGCTGCTTGATGTGGGTTATTTGGATGGAAAGAAATAGGTGCTCTTTTGAGGCTTTAGAAAAATCGCTCGATCAGTTACAAGCCCTCAGCCAAAGTACTCTTTTTGAATGGGCTAGGTGTTGGGGTTCCTCAAACTGTTCTTTTATTTGGGAGTTTCTTACTTCACTTAGTTGTGCCCCTTAAGATTAGTTTTTCTGCTGTCTTTGTTTGCTGCTTTTTGTGTTCACCATCATGAACACCTTGTATTTGCTGTTTTGGCCTTTTCTTCAAGTTTAATATAATTCTCATTACTTATTAAAAAAAAAAAAAAAGATTTTGTGACTTTGTCTTGAATACTTAAATTCTATAAATGGATGATCATAGTGGTCCACACACCATCTGATTTTTTTGGAAAATTTTTATTTGAGAGTCCATTTCAGCAATACTGATATTTTAGAAGTATTGGGCTACAGTTATTGAAGTCTAACCAATTAGGTATTTCATTTTGACCCGAATCATTTTTTGAACGCAAAGTCTACGATTTTGTTATTCAAGACATTCAAAAATTCAAGTAACTCAATCAATTAGAAGAGGACATTCTACAGTTGGATGCCTTAGCCTATATTAGCTGTTTAGTGTCAATACTAATGCAACAAAAACAAAAGTATTTGTTGTGGCCGCATAGAGTTTACTTTAGTTCTTTTTATTGTGACAACTTACACTCAATATTTTAGCCTTTAGATCTATTCCATGGATAGAATTAATTCTGAAAAAATAAGTTCCTGTCTCCTGCCTTAGAATGTTAGAAATCATGCTATAATGAATCTGAAAGTTTTGGCCAGGGCAAGCAGCCAAGGCCAAGGCAGCCTCCGCGGGCATGGTGCCAAGGCTAGGGTATGCAGCCAAGGCCAAGGTAGCCCCCCATGTGCATGCAGCCAAGGCCAAGGCACTCTGCCAAAAGGAAAACCATTGTGTCAAATGCCGATGGTGGAGCATAGATTATGACTTAGGGGCTCACTCACACCACAATCATATATGATGTTGAGTTTTTTATCAGAATGTGAAATAGGGACGTGCTGATGTGGATGCAAATTAAAAGTCTATTTGGCATATATATATAAGTTTCAGTGGGCTCTAATTAATAATTATAGTGAATTTATAACTTATGCTCTCTAGGCCATGAAAAATTATGTGTCAACAATATAACCAAAAGGAAAACCATGTATCATAACAAAAATTAAGAAAACTGTAAAATGAAATCTACAAGCAATGCACAGTGGCTATTTATATTTATATGCATTCTAAGTTAGAGCTAAAAATAAATAAATAAAGCGAGTAACTCATAACTAATTACGTTGAAGAAAAAAAATATTACATTGGGCTAATTTCATTTTGGAATGAAGTCTTTGGAAGCATCAAGCCAGGTTATAGTCAGCATTGTCGTAGGTTATAATTAGTAGTATTCTAGGATGTCTGGTACATGCAAGCAGTAGGATCAGATCATGATCAATTAGCCATGTGCTTATTGTAATTCTAGCATGTGTGTAATCAAGAAATGGCATGTGAGCTGTGTGCTTGTTATAGTCATGGTTGGTAGTGTGTGATTTGAAGATTAAGTTTTTTAATTCCTTTGGAACCAGCATAATTATTTAGCTTAAGTGACACATCAAGTGTTAGCAGATTAACAATCTTGTGATAATGCTGATCTTAATTAATATCTTGATTTTCATTCATTTTTGCAGGAAACTTGTGGAACCCATGGTATCTCCAGCATCTACACATTTAACAACAAGAATTAAAGCTCACTACAACTAGGTTTGATTATCAAAACATTATTTTTCTCCATTTCATGTTCTTTTAGTCTATAATCACTTTGCTGTACCATGTTGTTCATCATTGCTTTGATGAATTAATGGCTGCATGTCCAAATAATACTCATTTTGTTGGTGAAATGCTGGATTTTAGAAGGTTGAATCAATGATGAGTGTTTCTTTATTTATTTATATTATAATTTGTTGGTAAGCAAGAGATTGGAAGCTTGATTTTTGACAAAGATGATCAATAAGCTAAGGAGTTTGTTACTGCTGCTGCAAATATAAGGATGTCTTCTTTGGGAATCTCTTTGCACAGCTTTTTTGAAGTCAAAGGTATTGCTGTAGAAAAAAAAAATTTGGTTTTCCTTTTGAAGTACAATTAGCCTTTGATTTTGTAAATTCTTGTTCTCATGTTGTGATAGTGAAAGCAGCGGTTTTACAGTTTTGGTTTGTTTTAATTCATGTTTATTGACTTGTCGCTATTTGCATATGGAACGTTCTTTACAAATGTTAATGAGCATTTAGCAACTAAGTTCATTGTCATCTATGGTTGCTTCAAGAAGAAAATATGCTTCAACTTTTGACAACCCCCAACAAGTAAAAAGGTAAAGGATGCTTTTGTGTGTGTGTATATTCTGTTGTGGTTAAATTCATGGTGGTCCATTTGAATTATTTTGCTATGGTTGGCTTGTTATTAAAAGCTAAAGGGCAAAGAAGATGTTGGGGTTGACTTGTTCTAATTTGATTGGGATGTTTATAGGATGGCATATTGTCTTAGAGAATCTGACAAAGAAGATGTTGTTGATGCCGGTAGAACCTTGAGAAGGTGTGAAGTTGGTTATGATCTTGACAAAGGCATGTACCAAATTATGCAACAAACCTTGAGAAGGTATGTTTTCTTTCTTTGTGTTTGGTATTTCTAAGGTATGTTTTCTTTCTTTGTGTTTGGTATTTCTTGTCATTTTGTTCTCAATGTAGGCCTTTTTCCTTTGAGATTGGTGTTGTTTAAGCTTCCTTCTCCAGTTACTAGTGGGACTATGGGTACTGTTGAAGATCTAAAACAAGAACTCTCCAAATACCTTTTAGTGTGTGTATGGCAAAAATTATTTTTGCCAACTTATTTTATTATTCAGCTTATTTTTGCTACTATTCATGGATCCCACTGCACTTTCTAGTACTATTAATGAGTCTCATTGTACTATTTCAGTTAACTTTTACCTTTATTTACAGTACTTTCAGTAAAAAAATTTTAATTTTAGCAAAATAAACGGATTCCAAACAGACCCTTAATGTACAAGAATTGGCTATTGTAAATACTTTTAAGTGTACTATTCAAAAAAAAAAAATTAATAAGTAATAAGATATATTGATATCAAAAAGGAAACACCCTAGTACACAGGGAGTGAGCAAGGGGACAACAAATCAAAAACAAAAATTGCAAGAATCTAGGAAACCAAAAAAAGAAGGGAAAGATTTGTTTTGCAAAGCAAACAACCAATCCAACAAAGTTCTAAAAAAGAAAAGCTTGAGGTCCGGAATAGATCGCTCAATATCTTCAAAACAACGACTATTTCTCTCCCTTCAAAGACACCACATTAAGCCATGAGGAATGATGGACCATATATAGCCATTTCGACGACGACCAAAGCTGCCTTGCCAACACTCTAACTATTCAAAAAAGGTTTTGTATAGCATGTAGTGATTCCTGTTTCAAATTTAAAAATGTAAAGGGCATCAGATAGAGTAGTTGATTTATGTTGATTTGTATAGTTTTTTTCATTGTGTTAAAAGATTAGTTGATTGGTTGTCGTAATTTAATTTGGAATTGCACAATTGAGTTTACATTTATATATTGAATTAGGTTATTAAATTTTGTATCAATGTGAAAGAGTGCATCCAAATTTATTTATTTGTTTATTTTAAAGAAAATACTTATTTTAATGTTTACAAATCGTTGAAATTTATCTCAAGATACCCTTTATCAACGGTTGAGTGCATGTAGAAAAAAGTAATAAGCATATTTATGTGTATATGTTTCAATGGCTTTTAATAATATTTTGACGTTTATTAACCGTTGATAAAAGTGTAACATTTTTTTCGATGGTTGCATAGGCCATAGAAAAATGTTCTCGACATAGTTTTTAATGACGGTTCTTGATGGTTATTTCAACCATCGAAAATAGTATTTTCAATGGTTTTTAATACCTTTTTCAACGATTTTGACAGTTGAAAATAACCAAATTTATTATAGTGGCTGGGGCAGCTTCACTACCTGGAATGGGTGCAACTTCATTGGCCACTGTTGTAGATACAAATTGCTCGGTCAACATTGTTGGATTATCTAACAGTGCCGTGACTGAGACATCTCAAGGTTAGGGATGGCCATGGGTAGGATATGGATCAGATATACCCATACCCTACTCGAAAAGTTTGCCCATGGGTATCCGAATATCAATACCCATTAATATTCATACTCGAATCTCACCCGAATATATTATCCATGGATATCCATACCCTACCCGAAATCCATTTAATTTTTTTTATCCAAAACATTTTAACGTAAAAACTAACCAATCTTAAAAAAAGAAAAAACTAATCAATAAAAAATTTAAAAAAAAAAAATTTTATATGTTAGTGTGTATTTGCTTCTTCTTCTTTCTCCTTTTTTTTTGAGGTAGAGATAGAGATAGAAATAGAAATAGAAATTTTATTAGATAAAATTTCTAATAATCCCAAAGACATCTCCTTTCTTGTTGTGTGTATAAAAAATTTAAATTTAAATTTAAAAAAAAAATCCAAGAAATTTTTTTTTTTTTTATATTGAGAATCTCGGTGATTTAAAAAAAAAATAAACAATAAAAAATTCTTTGCCGTGGTGTGTGAGGGATGAATAAAGAGCTAAAGTTAAAGCGGTGTCCAAGGTATTGAAGAAAAAGAAGAGGAGAGAGAGTGTGGAGAATTGTATAAGAAACGATGCCGGTTAAAAGAAAAAGCTTGGCTCCGGGTTAGGAGAAAGGGAATTCCACAGCATAGAGAATTACAACAGAGCTTATCAGTTGTGTGTTAAGTTCTAAACTGATAAGTTGATTGCTTATTAGGTTACTTTATCTGTCTTCCTCTCTCATAGAAAAAACCCCATTTCTGCAACTTCAATTTCTCATTATATAATTTCCTAGAGAGAGAGAGAGGGAGGGAGAGAGAAGAGTTTGTTTTGTAGAGAGAGAATCTCTGTCTCTCTTTGTTCGGTTCTGTTTGTGTTCTTTGGTTTTCAAGGTAAGAGAGTTTTGTTTTTCCTACGATTCTCTGTGACGGTGAGAGAGGTCTTTTATTTTATTTTTTATTTTTTTGGGTCGGGTTTGGATAATATTCATACCCTACCCGAACAATTCGGATAATATCCATATCTTACCTGGTTAAGCTCTATCCATGATGAAAAACCGAGTATTACCCGAAACATTTGAATCGGGTAGGGTTGGATATCCATTACCCAATGGGTATGGCCATCCCTATCAGGGTAGACTTGCCTCCATTACAAACTCTGAATTTCCATCCTCAGTTTTGGTGTCGGTGCTAACAGTTTCTGGGGCTTCAGACTCTGTTACGGCATGTTGCAGCTGACTTTTGACTTTGGTCATACCAGCTTTTCGGGTCCTAGCTTCAGATACATCTCTTGATCCTTGACTCTGAGCCTTGTTGATTCTCAGTTTCAAGAATTGATTGTGATGCTGCTGCTGGTGGTACTGGCACTGAAGCCAATGTGCCTGCTGCAGGAATCAGTCCTGGTGCTTGGGCTTGAGAGAGAACATAAGACATCAACAGCTGGGCCAAAAGGATTTGGGGGTCATTAACACCTGGTTGAACTTGAGGAGTTAAGGAAGTTGATGGAGAATTGACGTTAGGTTGGTAGACTGCTTGAAGCCCCATTTGTCCGTGCTTTGATGGAGCGTTAAAGTTAGGTGGGTAAAGTGCTTGAAGTCCTGCTTCTCCATCACGGTGGCCATGAAACCGCTTTTGATTTCCCTGGTGCTTTTTACCAGTCAAATGACTATTAAAAACAATCTGTGAGTCACACTTGACATTGCACAACTCACATATTAAAGGAACCACCGGTTTTGGTTTAGGGGGCTCAACCGGCCTTCTTGATCCTTCATAGGTTCTATATACTTACCCCATTGGCCCCCTCTCATCTTTCGCTTCAATCCACGACCTCGAGCTGCAAAATGATCCTGAGGCTTACCCTCAGGTTCAAAAGCTAAAACTTCAGAATTCCCTACTACCTCTTTCTGCTGCTCTGTTTCCTTTATATTGTCATCAGAAACAGTTTCAATGTTTAGTTTTCTAAAGGGTTTTGGTTTTCAAATTCCTTAACTTTTTTCCTGCTGAACGGTTCCTTGTTTCAATCCAGAATTGGGCATTTGCACATTCTGCTGTCCAGTTATGACTTGGTTGAGTTTCTGCAACTCCTTGTGTACTTGCAAAATTCTTATGCGGCTCTTGGATTTCCAGAGTGTTGCAGTCAACCCTACAAAGTTCACACCATGCCATTCGGGGAGGTGGCCAGAATGGAGCACCAGGCACTTGTGCCGCTACAGGTAATTGTGCCTGCCCAGAAACTGATGCTGAAGGTGGTGGCATTATAGCAGCCCCACCTTCAACTGGTGCAGATGCAGTAGCTGTAGTTATTGCTGCACCATGTGGTGGATAGTGCCTGCCACCACCCTGGCCATGTCCCCTACCACGAAAATGGCCCCGGCCACCCACTCTGGAGGGCCTACCACCCCTTCCACCTCCACCTCTATATGGAGATTGCCCAAATCTGCAGAATAGTATTTGAGGATCAAGTGGACTATGTAATAATGTATTTGCTAGATTCTTTTCTGATCATAGAGACAACCATCTAACAAGCTTATTAAAAAAAAGTTTAAAGATAAATTTGCAAAAATAGCGAATTAAGCATCAAGAAAGCAAGACAACAAAAAGTACATTACATGTAGCTTATATGCATAAATGGAGTGACAATAAAATGTTAAAACACAAAATGGGTTCTAAACAACCAGACTGAAATTTTCTATAAGTGATTTGAGGTGTAATTGTGTGAGACATCAGAAAAGTAAATAATCTGCTAAAGCAGAATAAAAGTGTGAAACCATTATATATAAATTGGTAAAGACGCTACAAACTTCATGCATAAATAAGAAATATATTACTAAACTAAAATGAAGTTTGTTGCAACGACCAGCAACCTTGATTAGGCACTGACCTGGAAAACTAAGAATTAGTTCAACCACGTAATGACAGATGGCGTTGTTCTTGAGAAATTAAAATAATAAAATTATTAACAAAAAAATATTGTCAAAATTATAAGAAACATGCGGGCATTCTTGCAAAGCAGCCATGAAGCTTTTTAAGCCAGTATCTTTAAGGTCACTCCTACAAGTATTTAGCAATGCAATGCCAATTACAGAAACAAATACAAGCAGATAACTTCTGATAAGCAAAATATCTAATATGAAAAATAACCAGGATCGCCATCCTCTAAGTGACCTTAAGTTCTAATTATGTTTGTCAAGCCACAGCTAAAAACAGATATAAAAAATAAAATAAAACAATCCTTATTTTGTATTTGCAAATACTGGCTTTTTTAAATGACCTTAAGCTCTAATTATGTTTGTCATGACATCTTTGTTGAGTTAAAAAGGAGATATATGGAACTATACACCCAAAGACACAAACACTGGATGTATATATACAAGTATTAATCTGTATTTAAACTCTCTCTCTCTCTCCTACACACAAAAGAAAACCTTATTTCTTTTGAATTTTTAGATAGGATTAAGGAAAAGGGCATTTATTGGCAAAAAGATATTCCCTCATTACACTTGATACAAGGTCCTTCTTGTATGGTTATTGGTTTGTTTCTTCAAAAACTAGAATTTTAATGCATAAAAGACCCACTAGAAACTCTCCACCAGACAATTATTTCATCCATTGAGATCAACTTTTTTAGCATCACCAAGATGCAAGTTGATCTAAAAAAATTCTTGGTAATCCTCATTAAGGGCCCTGAAAACAGGGTACTCAAGTCTCAAACAGATAACAAAACACCTAGTTCAAAACAAAACTGGAGTAAAGAATCATATTAGACACTGGGACCATTAAGATGAACTATCCCTCACTTGCTTAATTGTAAGATGCAACAAGTACTTCAGTTGAAAATACCAGACAGTTACACTGAGGAACAAGCACAAAGTGGCCTAATAAAATTTCAATTATGAGCCAGAAACTAAATCAAATGATAACAATCAAACCCAACAATATATGAGTTAACAAAATGACAACACATGAATTTGGGAAAGAAAGATCACTTGATTAGAAAAGCACATCTGCAAAGGATGACAACTTGTCCACACAAACTCTAAAGCAACCAGCAAAGACCTGCCAATATGCTTCAATAAAATGGCACTGAAAGCTATAGCCATAATTGTTTTGTAAGCTAATTAATGGACCCAATTGTCTTTATTTGGTCACTTAAGGGTTTTCTGGCCAAGTTTCATAACTATATGTTTTGGAAGTTTTTAATGTCAAAGCTGAGAATTTAATACCTATCGGCTATCAACTTGTTGTCCGAATGATATTCCCATTAGAGCCAAAGGCAGCATAGCAATATACTCACTAATAGAATGCAAAAATGCCAGAGCTAGAGGCATGTTGACTCTCAAGTCTCAAGGCTCAATGGTTGACACATTAATATGCTCTCACTCTCTCTCAAACTCTCTTGATCGACCCTCTCTTAATTGATCTACAAGCCAGCTAACAGATCATCTTCATAAGTGCTTAGAATATAACATTTGATCACTCATCGGATAAACACCATTGCTCCCAAGGCCTACAAATATATTAGTTTATGAGTATCAATCTATTTCTTAGCTATTTTTTATTACTTTTAAATTTTTAGTTCTTATTTATTTAAAAGAGTATCTACTTAAAGATTAAGGGAGTGTTTGGTACATGCACTTAAAAATATGTATTTTGTTGTTTGAAAACATGTGTGGAAATACGCATGCGTGAAAAAGTGTGTGGAAATACATGTAATGTTATTTAAAAACTAAAAATATGTATTTAGGTTGCCATACTTTATGAGTATCAATCTATTTCTTAGCTATTTTTTATTACTTTTAAATTTTTAGTTCTTACTTATTTAAAAGAGTATCTACTTAAAGATTGAGGGGTATTTGGTACATGTACTTAAAAATATGTATTTTGTTGTTTGAAAATATGTGTGAAAATACGCATGCGTGAAAAAGTGTGTGGAAATACATATAATATTATTTAAAAACTAAAAATATGTGTTTAGGTTGCCATACCAAACAGGGTTAAAGAGTGAAGAGGAGCAATCCTTTGGAAGAAGGATCTACTTAAAGATTGCGGGTCAATTCTTCTCACATTCTTGCTAAACACAATAGATGACTTCTTGAGGCTTACTACATGCCCCAGTGATTCTTGGTATTTAGGAGGGCACTACATAATTCTAAAAACTTTATCTTGATTTGCCCTTCAAGTCCTATTAGTGGGTGCCTTTGGGCAATTGTTAACAAACTATTTCAAGAAAGTTTTGACATCACTTTCATCAAAATATAAAAAGCCATCAAAACAATTAATTACCTTTTATTTTTAGATAAAAAGTTTCAAAAAAATTTCCTAAATCAATGCCCTTAGGGCAGCTATTTATTTATTTTTTCTTTAAAAAATAAATAGATCATCCGCAAATTACAAATGATTAACTTTTGGACAAGCCCTTGCCACCTTAAAGACCAATTTTTTTTTTCACCTTCTACTTGCTAAAGAAGTCTTGACAATACTTCCAATCCTATAATGTATAGGAAAAGAGATAAAGAATTTCCTTGTCTCAAACCTCTTGATGGTTTGATAAAACCAAAAATTAAGATTGGGAATAAGTAAAAAGAGTTGCACTCCCTAAGTAATCCCAACTATTGGTTGCCTAATGCAAGACATATTACTAACCTGAATAGAAAGCTCCACTCCATTCTAGCATAGACCTTCTCCATATCCAAAATGAAGCTACCAATACAAAAGGCACACTACCCCAACACAAATAACCAAGGTAGTCATCATACAAGTTCACATATTTGCAACAAAATTATTATCCCACATGCATGTTGGTTCTCAATTGTCCTTACATTACGGCTTTTTTTAACTATTTGAGACTCTACTGGCAATTATGTTCTGTGATGTCATTTTTTTTAATGGTTTTGTTGGTGTATATCTTCTTTTCAAATTCCAAATAGCATGTTCAATGCCACCTGTTTGAGGAGGGAAGTTATTTTATAATATATTTTCCATATATTTTATTAATCTAAAATTTGATATCATTGTATCCTTGACTTTAGCCTCAATCATGAATATTTGCCTATCTAATTAGTCAACAATGAGGTCTACACTTACACTACATATTCTACCAAAAAAAAAAAAAAAACACACACACACACACACACACAATATACATCAAAGCACTTACAACCACACCTAAACTCATACTCAATTTCATAACTTGCTTGGGTGTTATTTTGTGATTGGATTTCAATAGTTACACATAGGATTCACACATAAACTTAATAAAAAATAACAAAAAATTTGGGTGCACCAATCACAAGGTGACATTTAACTATGTTATGAATTTGGGTGTGGTACTAAACTTTCTCCACTAAGGTGCACATTTATTCCCATCACTCTGTTTCTCTGGCAAAAATGGCCCATTACCATCAATTTTGGAAATAATTTGCCCAAAAACACTGTTTCTGAAGTATATAGCCCGCTTTCTCGGGTACTCGAGCTCAGAGCTCGAGTACCATGTTTTTTTAATCCACCCTGACCTGCTGACATGTGAGGTACACAGCCCTAAAAACACACTATTATCTCTCACTTCTCACTCTCACTTACCCAGAACACACTCTCACTCTCACTTACACCTAAACATACAAACCCCAAACCCTCACACCATCGGCGGCAGAAAACCCTTCGGCGGCGACCTCTCAGCTCTCTCACTGTCTTAAGAGACTGAAACGACGTCGTTGTGATCTGTTTCGTGTATCGATGATGGTCGGGGGAGTGGAATCGTGGTCTCCGTCGCCGTCGCCTTTAAGGGAGAGGGGAAGGGAAAGCGGTGGTTGTTGGAGGATCGATGGTAATGGACTTTCCGTTGGATGACAGTGGTGCGACGGCGTTTTCGTCCTCCTCTTCTTCTTCGCCCTTTCTCCACCCAAATTGCCTCGCAGGCTTCGCCGGAGACTCTCGGAGTTTAAGTCCCCGCAGAACTGTACTGTCGAAGATATCGAAGCGAAGCTCCGCCACGCTGATCTTCGCCGCCAGGTCTCTCTCTCTCTCTCTCTCTCTCTCTTTGGTGTGGTTCTTGGTTTGTGAAATTACTTGGAACTTAACTGAGCCAATTAATTCTTCAGGTGGTTAAAGATTCTTGTTTTAAACGTGCTGATTAGTTAATTAAACATTTTGAAGACTTATCAATCTGAATTTCATTTACAGAAAATCTTCAGAGATCACCAAACGCTGTGATCGTTTCATAAAAGTTGGTATAGTCTGTAATTTTCTCAGGAGCCAGATCAAAATTTTGATTTTTTTTTTATCTTGGTAACCAAACATGGTAATAGGATTTGGATATAAGCTTCCTGAATCTCAAAGAATCATGGGTTATGTTATTTATTTATAAATAAAATTTTTTTGGGAGGTTAAAAGTTAAAAGCTTTGTATTGAAGGTTTTTTTTTTTTTGGGGGGGGGGGGGGGGGGGGGTTGTTAGGTAAAGGTGGGTGCTTCTTCTGTTTGAGTTTTTTCTGTTTTGTACTTTCTGGTCTTTCCTTTTCACGTCTGGTGGGCGTCTCTTTGTTCCATTTTCAAAATATTTTGCTTTTTAACATTCTTTCCTTAAAAAAAAAAAAAAATGATTACTTGTTGAATTGAATTTAAATTATCCCTTACTTTTTCAATAAGAAATTTAGTTTTGTACCCATTTTTTAAAATAGTTTTTTGTAGTCATGAATCCTACATTGGTTTTTTTTAATTGTTCTTAGTCCCTCTGAATAGTGAATCTTACATGAGCTTTATTCTATCATGTTGTTTTGGGTGCAGCAATGCGATGGGAAATTGTCAAACAAGGCTCGAGCAAAGCCCAGAAGCCCATCACGGTCCTCATCTAATGAGGAAGATCTTGGTTAGCGCCTTGAAGCGAAGCTCCAAGCTGCTGAGCAGAAGAGGTAATATTTTTGTATTGCATAACTTATTTTTCAGCCTTTTGAAAATGGGGTTGTTTGAGAAAGCTTCACCTAGGAAAAAATTGAAGTTCAAAAAAGCTGTGCTCTGAAAAAGTGCAGTTAGAAAATGCATGTTTGCATTACCAAACATGCATTTTGAGATCTTTGACTTTGACCAAAATGTCAAAATTTTCAAAATGGACCTATCCTACTCAGTTTTTCGAGTAGAAAAATTAATTGTGGTAGCGTACCTGTGCATTAGGCTTAATGTTAATATCTTGTTGACATGGATTCTGGGGACTTATTTCGTTAAGAAAATAATATAGTCTAGATTTTCCTTGTGACCTATAGTATTCGGTGCTGGATGGCTATAAAAAGCTCAAGTTTTTTTCACAACAAGAACTCAAGCAAACCCTCACTCTTCTACCCCAAACCTTGTGATTTTCTAACCTTTCTTTTATTTTTTTTTTTCTTGTGTTACCCAATTAGTAATCCATTATGGGCAGCAAGTTGGTGCCGAGTTCAGTACAACAAAGTGAGCTGAGCGTGTTAACCATGTCCAACCTCGACATCATGAACCACATTTACGCAACCCATGTTCATGGTGACGAAAAGTTTGATGTTGAGTCTCTTTTCGTTCTCGTCGAAAACATCCTTAAGCGTGCCACCCTAATTGTTGACCATGTTGCACTGGTACACTACCATAATTCTTTATTAGAATAAGATGCTCTCTCTCTCTCTCTCTTGTTTATTTTCTTTTTCCTAAAACGGAATTTTAACTTGGACTGAAGCATTCCATAGTTTGGAATACACTATAGTGAGGTAGGGTAGCCATTACTTTTACCAAAGAAATTGAAAAACCACTTCAGCCTTAACGAAGTGGAATAAGCACACAAGGTTGCTTTACATTTTTGTTTCTTTAAAATGAGGGATATGTAATGCAAGTCCATGTTTGGGGACTTGTCTGTGGAGGAGGATGCCAGCAGGTAGGATTCATCCTTATGTTTCTGCGTCTTGATTCATTTACAAATACATTATATTCTCATTCCTGTTATATGATGACATTACCCGGTTCATCAGCCTCCAGTTTGAATATGGCATCTTGAAAATACATTTGGTTTTCATGTTTGACAGTGATGATATATCTTTGGATGGCTAGAGCAAGAACTGGAAGAATGCAAAAATGATGATGTAAGTAATTCCATATCATTTCCTTTGAAAATTCATTCCTTTAGATATATATTTTTTATCAACGGTCCTTTAAGCTGCAATTCTTTATTTATTTTATTTCTTTTGCTTTTTCCTTGTACATTTTAATCGTGTTTTATTATGTAAATTGTTTTCAGTTGCTTACCGGAAGAATGCTTTCATGTTTATTTTTAGAGGTTTATATATTTATGACCCCCGTCTCTTTAATAATGTAGGTAGTTGCAAACATACTATTTGAAGGTACAAAATTAAGGGAGTATACAAAGGGGGTTGAGAACAATTTACGGAAAGTTGAATTGGACTCGATTCAGGTTTGTGCTTACTTAACGAAATCCTTTTTTGCCAATCAATAGTTTTATAATTCATAGAGACATGATTTATTTTTGTAAACTTTCTTACTAGGCTTTGCTTTATTTTAACCGGAAAATTGTCTCACGTAGCTCATAGTTCTATGAAGTTCACAACATAAAAGTGTTTGATGCTTTGTTGCCTGAAATCCTATAATTATCCATATAAAAAAAAAATAGTGTAAAGAGGCTTCTCTTCTATGTCAGGAAGTCTTCTTTGTAATGCTTGGTTCTCCACTTCTACATCATATTATATTGTGCAAAACTTTTTCTTCTTCTTTGATTCGTAAGTTTACATGCAATTAGTGAGTTTTGGAACCCAAAACCTTACCCTCCGCCCTTTCTTATTGAGGAGGAGGTGACGTGTTAGCTAGAGCCCATTAGCCATATTGTGCAAAAACTTTGTGGAGCATTGCTTCCTTTCGGAAAGCTTATTGTCATGAGATCATTTAGTTGGTGATTTGGGTGTCGACTCACCATCACTGTTTTTTCATAATGAATTATGGAAAGTTGGTTTTAGTGTCTCATGAGACACTTTTTGCTGAATGTTTTGTTAGTGTAGTTATCCAAGTTAAAACTAGTGGTGATTAACAAATAGACCATGCAGTTATTGGATTGTGATTTATTTGTGTGAAGTTTTGAGAAGCTTTGGTATCAGATCTGGAAGTTTATATTACCGTATCTGCCCTATATTCTAGTACTTTCATATTGCCCAAGTTTCATGCTACTATCATTGTTTCCTTGTGCCAACTTTCTTTGACTGGTTAGATTTTGGACCAAATATATTTTTTTCTGTCCCACCCTTTGTCAATTAACTGCATGGCTCTGTTATCATTTTTATCCTTGTACTCCAGACACATTCTCATTCTCTTAGAGTTGGCAAAGTAAGCCCTACCTCATCTAGTTAGGCTTGCTTGTCTAGGTAGCCTGCATTTAAGGTTATAATAATTAGGTGTAGCACTTGGAGCTAATGGGCCATGAAGGAGGACAGCTTTAGTGACATACACTTTGGGGGCCTTTGGTTCGCCGTGATGTTCAATTACAGCATAATATTACGTTATTGTAATATTACATTAATGTAATCTCAATACAAGAATACAACATTACATTGTTTAGGAAGGGATGAGATTAAGATGATATGATATATTTTGTAATTTTAAATTATAGTAATGTTAGAAAAAATAAAATAAACCAAAAATTTTAATGTCACATTATCGTAATATGCATCATATCAATGGTACATCATAGCGAACTAAACGCCCTTTCATGATGAGCTCTGGTTTATGGTTATTTTTTGGTCATTATTATTAATTAGGTATTTACAATTCTTTAAAATAGTTGTTCTACTTGTGTTGGACATTTTAATTTGTTCTCCTTAGGTTTTGAGTTTGACCAATTTAAAATAGTTCAAGTTGTTACTGTTAGCTTGTGTGCCATTATGGGTTTTACAACTGGCCCAAACTTGCCCTAAAATTGTTAGTTTCCAACTTTAGTTACCTTAAGTGTCGCTTTGGCCATGGCATGTGCATGATCATATCTCCTAAGTGAATAGTTGGAGAAGCATCAGATGTTGCAGGTTGTCTCAATTTATGTGTATGGGGAAGATGTGCTTGAGAGCATGTGTATGCACATCAACTAAGAATAAGACTTTTTTGACTTGTTAGATTGCTCATCCTTTTTGTTGTATTGCTCTTCTGTGGCACTATATTAGATTATAGAAACAAGATTTATTTGGTAAGAATTTAAATAGAAAATGTGTGTTTGGTTTATTTTGATTTTTGATTTTTTTTTTCATTCATTGGTAAAGATTTGTGTCGCAGAGATACCTTTAGAATCCTTTTTGAGTACTCTTTTATTATATATTTTATAAAGATTAAATGTTTTTTATTGCATTAAAACTTCTTCTTCAACGTTGCAGGATTACATAAAAGAAAGTGATAATTTAGTGTTGCTTCATGATCAAATTCGTGAATGTGATAGAATCTTGTCACAGATGGAAACTCTCCTCAGTGGATTTCAAGTATGTTGTCCCTTACTTTGCAATAAGCAATTATTTACTTGCTTGCAGCTTCATTGAGACTGTTTCTCATTTGTTTTATACTGATAAAATATATTTTGATGGATATACACAATTGATCACCCTCTAATAAAACATATTGGCTGAAAATGTAGTTGCATATATCTTTGTCACTTTGCAATGATCATAATTTTTTTTAAAAAAAATTCTTGTATATGTTGACAAAATTATATACATTGTTTTTGCTCAGGGACAAGATTATATGCATTCTTGATTTTAGTAGCGGTTCCTGGATATAAATCACTACCTCACATAAATACCATAAGTTATACATGTTTTCCATTAGTCTATGGTAGTAAAATTTCCCTTTTTCCCAATGCTGGTTACTTTTTGCAAGTACGCTATTTATAAGCTGAAAAAGATTGTAGGAATTAGCTTTATATCACTGCTGCTTTAAGGATGTCATAACTAGTGCAGTCATTTTTTCCCTCTCCTATACATCCATTTGTCAAAATTGATAGTGTTTTTAATTCAACTGTTATATGTAAATAAGGAGAATATGAATCACAAACTTTAGATGCATTTAATGGTATAAAGGCTCTATTTGTTTAACTTTCTTTTTACATTGATTCTTGCAGAATTATTTGTTGTTGTGTTGTTTTGTTTTTTATCCTCTTCTTTTAGTAAAACCCCAGGGTTTGAATTCTACTTTTCAATGAAGGTTTTCTCCTTACCTCTTTTTGTCCCAGGTTGAAATTGGTTCCATAAGTTCAGACATAAAAGTCCTCCAAGAGAAGTCTATGGATATGGGCCTGAAGCTTAAGAATCGTAAGGTATCATTGTTTGTATGAGTAGCTCCGCTTCATTGTTTGTTTGGAGTTTAAATTTTGAGAACCACAGAAACATGCTTGTATATCTATTAGATGTTAATGACCACTAGTTAGTAAAACAAAAACATAAGAAAAATTGTATTTGTTTGAAGTTCCTCTTGGGGGTTATATGTGCTTTTTCAATGATATTTTGTGGCAACAATTTCTCAGCAGGGGATAAAGCTAGCTGAGTAATGATTCTTCAATTGGTGATTTGTGATATGACCTAGTTGGATTGCATTCCTTGTCTTTTTCAATGACAAGTTTCTTTCTCTTTTAGATTTATGCAGTTTTTGTAATTGATTGTCTACACCAGTATATCTCCTGTATACTTGGGTGACTCTTTTTTCTGATTTATATAATCTTATTACTTATCAAAAAAGAAAGGGTACCATTTTTGAATTATTATTGATATGCAAAATGTTTTTGTGCTGTGATAACATTTTACTTCTTTTTGGAGTTAAAAGAACACAACCGAAAAAAGTGTGAAAATGTGGGGAAAAACTTTTTCGAAGTTTTTCTATCTGAACAATTTTCCTGGAAGTGGGCCATTTGAGTAATGCCAAAGTGACATCTCTAAATTATTGTTCTATAAACCTTTCCGTTTTTCTTATGATTGTTCTATGTTCTATAAACATTCGGCAGAATCAAAATTGGCAAAGTTTGTCGAAGACATTATAGTCCCTCCAAGGATGGTTGACATAGTCGTTGACGGAGAGTTATTTCTAATTTTTGTAGAGCCTGCGTTTTTACTGTTACTGTCATAATTGCTATTATTACATGTTTCTCGTAGCTTTCAAACTTGCTCACAGATGGTCTTGGCTTACAAACTTGCTCATTGATGTCCTCATCCAAAAAATTGTTTTTGTTTACCCTTCGTTTACATGTCCGTTACTTAAAAAGAAGAAGAAGAGTTTCAGTGATTTACCCATCCAATGAGATTATCAGGACTTTGGTTATTCTTTAATGTTTGGGATTTGAATTATGAGAAAAGCATTGATACATTAATCTGAGAGAGGTCTATTTGTGCTTCATTTATTTTGGTTTACAGTTGCCTTAATTAAGAAGGCTCCTTTTTTAATATTTTGCTACAAGCTTTACCCTTTTGCCTTGATACCAATCACATCAAGCCTTGGATGGCAGAATGGGATTTACATATGCTCTTTTATGCTTGATTTATATCATTGTTATGTCCTTGTAAGGCTTGCTAGGTTGGTTTGAGGGAGAACTTAATGTGTGGAAAAATGTGTTTACTTGAAATGATTAACTGTTCTCATGTTCTCTCTCGCCCCTCCCTTATTGTATTAGTGATTCAATCATTGCATGATGGGTTACTTATCGAAAAAAAAAAAAAATCATTGCATGATGGGGTTATTGTGGATTGATTGTGGAAAGATCTGGTCATCTGCTTCATTTGCTGCCCATCTTTTTTTTATTAAATTGCAACTTAGAGTAGCACTTTCTAGATGTTTTATGCTTATATACATGATTTAGGCTCTTCTGATATTCACATTATAGGTTAAAGTTGATTTGTTAATATGCAGGACATATCTATAACACAATTGAGCTACAACATACGTCCTTGAATGTGCATGGTGTACAGTCCATGTTGCTTCCTGGTTAACATAGTGATTTGGGAGATTTTTGTGTTCTGTTTCTTTTATTGCTGTTAACATACTTGCAGTGGAATTTGTCCAGATCAATGATGAATACATGAGAACTCTTGAGATTCTGAGTAAGAAGCTGAAGTTTGTAGAAGTGGATCCTATGGTCAAAGCTTCAAAAGCTCTGAAAGACGTTCAACCTGAGCTTGAAAAAGTTAGGCAGAACAATCTGCAAAGGTTATTGACTAGAATTACTGGATGCTTTGGTTGATGATGATTATTCAATTTCTTGTGTTATTGTATGTTTTAAACCTACCAAAATATTAATGTGAGAGCCCCTGTACAATGTCATGCATATCATATACACTAATCTGCCCATGTACATATTTGGATACAATATTGTTTGTATGGACTGTTTAATTATCAATTAGTAATAGCAGTCCTTATTGTGCACAGGAAGAATCCCAAGCTTGTGACTTGATGAGTTAACACTCTTGTGACCATTTCAATCATATATGTTAGAAAGGACTACAATTTGACATCTGTAACTTGAATAGAGTTGGTTATTAGTACTTAGGTTTGATACTTGAACATAATTTTGTTGACTGAATATTAGTTTTGGTCAACATTTTAATCTATATTTACTGATAATCAGATGTTTTTAGTTTGCTTCTTCAACTGAAGTTAGAGTTTTGAGGTAATTGCTAAGGTCAAAGATTTCCTCAAGGCAAGGGTAGGGATAAAAGGTTTTTTTCAACAATTCTCGTCTTAGTTAGCTTCAACAGAAGGTAGCCAATCCAAATTTCATTCATTTGATAAGGATTCAACATGTACATTGTATAGTATTGAGGCCAGAATGTCTTATTAATCAAAATTTGAATAGTGACCATTTTGTACTGAGAACCTTTTAGAATTACAGTGACCATTTGATGAATTGTATGTATGGCCAAACTTTTTCTTTGTGCTGAACTTTACTGTAATGAAATGACACATTTCTTTGTTTCAGTGGAATTCATTTTGTTGCCAATCAACTCTCTCATTTATCTTATATTTCGTCTGCCTTGTGCAGTATTCAGTTTTTGGTTCATCATTGACTATTGGAGGAGTGATTGGTGGATTAGTAAGTGGAAGGATTGCAGACCTTTTTGGTCGGAAAGGTGTAAGTTTCTTTTGTCACCTTTTTGTATCTTAAGGCTCACTGTAAACTTGTAAATCTATAAACTTTGTTTGTGTGTGTTTCTTTTTACTATTGTAATGCAGGCAATGTGGTTCTCTGAAATCTTCAGCTTGGTAGGGTGGCTCGCCATTGCATTTGGAAAGGTGCTCTCTCTTGTCCTTCATTCCAGTTACGCTGCATTTGATTGTCAATATGTTCAAGTAATAAGGCAAACCGGAAGTGGTGGAAAGGGTTGTAAGTTCTAACCAACTTCTATAACTTGTAATAACCCTAGAATCTTTTAGGAGCCTCAGGATTTATAATAAAAAACCTTCAATCAACAAATTGAGAAAAAAATTAGGGAGTATTAAATAACTGAATATATTATTGATAGCTTTGCCTTGAAGGCTAGTAACTCCCTTTCGTTATGGTAACAATTCTACACTTAGTAAACGCTGGACATATAGAAGATTAATATTGATTTTCTAGGATGATAATTAAATATTCTTGACTTTTAATCCCAATTCACCTTGTCTTGCATTTTCTCAATGAAGTCACACGAAGCATCAGGATGTTATGGAAGGAACTATTCTTAGAATGAGTTCCAACTCCCAACTAGTTTTGAAAAGAAAACCTTCTGATTATACCTAATATCTTACTTTTTTTTATCTTTTTTTTTTTTCAAGTTACTTCCATTTGTTATTTTCATGGAAGTTGTGGAAGGGCCAAGATATTATTCGAAATCAACATGAATCAGGTCAAGGGAATCACTCATTCTACATTTTCTCTGCTGGGTTTCAATCACTAATGGAGTTCACTATTTGTTATAGAACATTTGGTGGCTCGATCTTGGGAGACTTTCATTGGGAATTAGCATTGGAATTTTTTCCTATGTGGTAATTTATCTGTGTTAACATTTGATGTATCTATTTAAAAGACACAAAATAATGCTCAAGTTCTTATACCAAACAGGTACACATTGCAGAAGTAACACCTAAAAATCTTAGGGGACCATTTGCATCAGCTAACGAGGTATAATGAAATCATTGTGGCTTTAAACCAATCTCCAACTCATTGTTAACATACCAATGCTTTGTCAAGAGCGCAGTTGCTCCTAGCTTGTGGTGTTTCACTAATGTATTTCATCGGAAATATCATTACCTGGCGTACCCTAGCATTAATAGGTAACTTGTTTCTTGGTCCTTCACTAGTCACTAAATTATGGTCATCTGAAGGGAAATCTGTTAAAACAATAAAATTGGTTTCATTTTCAGGTACTACTCCATGTCTTGTACAACTAATGGGATTATTCTTCGTTCCAGAGTCTCCTAGATGGCTGGTGGGTCCAAATATCTTTATGGGAATGTAATTTATATGTTGTTTTAATTTTGTGACTAAAAAGAAGACGATTTAGAAGTATTAGTGAAGAAGAGAAAGATCAATTTTTATGACATGTAACAATATTTTTTCATTATTTCATGACTATATATATGTGTCTCAATTGGACTTTATTGTAGATGTGGGATTTATATTATGGGTGAAAGCTAGTAGAAGTATATCACTATGTTGGTATTGGCTAGCACGTGCAGCCCAAAGTAGTTCTGAAAAAAATAGGATTGGGTACCAACCTGCCAATTTGCAAAATCGTCAACATTGGGTACCCAGTCCTATTTTGAAAATTGGCAGGTTGGTACCCGAGCTTGGTGAACTCAGGTACCTTGTGAAGTACCCGAGTCCACCAAGCTCGGGTACCAACCTGCCAATTTTCAAAATTGTCAACATTGTACCCAGTCGTATTTTGTTCATTTGCAGGTTGGTACCCGAGCTTGCTAGACTCGGGTACTTCACAAGGTACCCGAGTCCACCAAGCTCGGGTACCAACCTGCCAATTTTCAAAATTGTCAACATTGTACCCAGTCGTATTTTGTTCATTTGCAGGTTGGTACCCGAGCTTGCTAGACTCGGGTACTTCACAAGGTACCCGAGTTCACCAAGCTCGGGTACCAACCTGCCTATTTCCAGAACTTACTTGGGACAACTGAAAAAAAAACTAGGCAGATTAGTACCCGAGTTCACCAAGCTCGGGTACCAATCTGCCTACTCCGGAATTACCCAGTCCAAATTTCACAACAGAAAAAAAATGACTGTCAGATTAGTACCCGAGTCCACCAAGCTCAGTACATGGGTAATTCTCTTTTTTTTTTGAATTGGCAAGAATTAATTAGAATGGTTTTGTATCTTCTTTCAGTTTTTCTTTTTGCGTCTTTCAGTATCTCAGTATTTATCCGTCATGTGATGATTTACTTTAAAGTTGTAAATCATGAATCAGACCAATAGGAAAGCATTGAAAAGCTTTAGCTGCCCTGATTATCATCAAGAATGTGACCGAAATTATTATCATCATCAAAGCCTGATTCAAGAAGCGATAAAAATGGAGAAAAATATCAAATAGAAATCTACCATTGATTAGTCTTGAAGGGCAATCATATTATTTCTTGTATCAAACTTGAGATCCTGGCTTAGTTTGACATTACGCAACATGTACAGCAACATAAAATCATGTCTTTGGTAGTACTAAAAAGGATATAAATCTAAGCACCCATAAAAGCATTTCAAGCCTTTCAAGATGAGAGTAGTATGATAACAAAAAGGAGATCAAAGGCAAGGCCCACTAATAATGATAGCCATGCCATAAAAGGAAACTATAACAATATTAGTAGTTAGATGAGCAGTTGGCAGCACTTCCAACTCTTGGCATGCCGACATTTTCCCTCTTCGACTCTTCATCCACAGTGAAAGTTACACCACACACCTGACCAGAAATTTCCACCTTGGCACAGGCTTCACCTCATTAAGGGGGTGTTCATAACTCCTCAAGCCTCCAGACGATGTGAAGAAGCATCCTTTGGAAAACAACAGAAACAGATAAATCAGCAACCTAGTAGTCATGCTCATGATGTAATATCAAACAAATAGACTATAGTATTAGTATCTGGAAGTTCATTCTAATAATTACACAAAATCAAAACAAGTCCTACTTTTTTGAACTTTTTTTAACAATGTGGTAGATAAATGACAGCACTTGATAAATGGGAAAATGAGTTAATTAGAATACCATCAATTGTTGAAATATTTTGCAAAAATAGGGACTTCAGCATGCTGAATTTGAATACTTATCACTTCATTCACATCATATCCTATTTTTTGTTTCAATCCAATGGATGATACGATTGAAAAACACTTGTAAGAAATGGGCATTAGCATTTTACACATAATGATCCAACACATACAAAATCAACACTATAAATAATGCAGTCATCAACACCAAGCATAAGAAGAGAAAGTCTTAGTCCCAAAACTTTGGAATTGGGTATGCATCCTCAAGAGACTAATTGGAATGAACCACATGTACACAAGCAACGATGATATTTTAACGATATATGTCATAGTTGGTCCTTCAAATTTTTTCCAATCTTTCTTAAGTTATAAAAATACATAATTGAATGGCATATAGCATGCATTTTGTTTCAAGTTGCATTTAGAAGAATGCCACGGTTTAAAATTAGCGTACCTAGTCTGCGACACCACCACTTGTCGGTACCTCATTCCGCTTAGGGCATGTTCTTCGGTTATGCCCCTTTTGGTCACACAACCCGCATTGCACCTTCCTCCCCCCCTCCTTCCACGGTGTGGTTCTCGGCCGTCTCCCACTCTCGTCCATCTCATTCCTGATTTGTGTTGAGACAGGGCGGCCTTTCTCTCGAATCAATCGGGGGTTAGGGAGGACCCTTCGAGTTTCTTCAGGATCCGGCCATGATAATCTATCTTTCAACGCAGGGAAAATGGGAGCATAGCTCCGAAACAGTGCATCCACGCTATAGCATGGGTCAATGTATTGCTCTGCATCATGTCGATACCTAATACAAACTGCAATGACATGTGAACATGGTATCTTGTACAACTTCCATTTTTGACATGTGCAACTTCTTTGCAACAAATTAACTCCATGTGTGTGATCCCCATGTCCAGCACTCTCTGGATTATGCGGTGTATCTACTTGATATGATTGTTGTTGCGCGCTCAATCTTGTCACCCTATGACGCTCCACCTTCGCCTTATTTCTCATGAAGATATGCAAGGCATATTTAGTCCATTTTTGTCCCGAATTTGACTGTGCTATGCTCTTATTGCGACGATCATCGAAGTAAGAATTCAATTTGAACCATGTGTATTTCACCATTGCCGTAATGGGCAAGCTACGAGCACCCTTTAGAAAACCATTGAAGCACTCAGAGACGTTTGTCGTCATTGCCCCATAACGATAACCCTTGTCAAAACTTAGAGCCCATTTCTCTTTGGGCACATCCTTTAGATATTGGTGCGCATCCCGGTTGACATTCTCAATTAACTCGAAGGTGGTATTGAACTTTCGCTCCTGGGTAGCACTTGCTGCCCTTCATACTAGATTCTTTAAAGTTTCATTGTTCCATCTAGTGTTGACGTTACTACATAGATGACGAAGGCAGTAACGATGTTCTGTCATGAGAGGCCGCAGGGAAAAGTCTCGATTATTGTCTCTAAAAATAGCTTGTATCCCAAGGTGTCTGTCAGATATGACACACAGGTGTCTCCGGTCAGTAACATACGTTCTTATACAAGCCAAGAACCAACCCCAAGTCTCTGTGCTCTCGCTCTCGACAACGGCGAAGGCTACTGGATAAATTTTATTATTAGCATCTGTCGCCATTGCAATCATCAATTTCCCTTTATATTTTCCATAGAGGTGGGTTGCATCAATGCTAATCACAGGCCTACACTTCTTGAACCCAACAATACATGGACAAAATGCCCAAAATACGGACTTGAATGTACAGGTTCCCTGTTCATAATTATCGTCCACTATTAACTTATACTCTGTACCCGGACTTGCGTCCTTCAGTCCTGCCAAGAAACGCGGCAACTCCGCATAAGACTCCTTAAAATCCCCGTATATAGATGCAACGGCCTTTTGTTTGGCATCCCATACCTTGTATGTGAACCATAATGATTACGTTAGAAATTAATACAAGTTAAATAAAGAAACTTGAAGAAAACAAATCAAGACTTGTAAAACTATATTATTTCTTCGCTCCGCATTCCTTTTTTTCTTTTCTTTTTTCAATTTCAATTTTCATAATATAAAGTATTCATGGGTTTTGGGAAAAAAAATATCATGATTATACTTCCCAAAAGACTGATGTCTCTATGTTGTATTGAAAATATAATGCAAGTTAAAGAATAGAATACCTTGTAATGAGATATTTCGTGTTGTAACTCTGCCAAAGCAACGTGGCGTAAGTTCTTTATCTTATACGCAGGGTCTTCTCGTATATAGCGCTCAAGTACATATGATAAGAACACCGAATCAATCATCCGACCATCATGAGCATTCTAAATTTTGTCGCACGTGTGGGGGCCCTTGCATTTTGCGATCTTCCAGATATTGTCTCCCTTGCAACATATCGCACGGACTGACCATGGACAGGAATCATCCTCGCAACTCACCATAAGCCTCTCTGAGTCTGAATGCTCAGTTTTGAAGCTAAAATTATCTCGCACTGCGTACCAAGTCAACGCATGTCGCACCGCCAATTTAGTTGCGAATACCATCCCTTTAATTGGCTGCTCCCCAGGCGTCCATGGTAATACTTCCGCTTGCATAACCGGTGATGGATCAAACATATTATCCTAAGTGTTTTGGGTGAACCATTCCGGCGTAGGATCGGGACCGGGGCATGTCTCTCTATTTTCTTCTACAACCACATCTTCGATATGATCAACATCCTCATGTTCACCCATGGTATCTAGGAGCTCCTCGAAGTCATCCCTAGTAACATCGATATGGGTTGCATCATCACCAAGTCCGTGATCATTAGGGTTATTGTCGGATGTGCCCCTATGGAGCTCATCATTAGGTAAATGCTCTCCTTCATGCACTTGCTGGGGCCCTTCCTCCTCCTCAATTGAGTTCCCATGGGCAAATGTCTGCCACGGTTCATTGCCAAACCCATCTCCTGTGTTCTCTACACACCCTTGATAAGATCTTTCTGGTATTGACTCGATGTGCTCATCTACTCTTCCATCCAAAACAGTATGTTCCGAACCCTCTCCAGCCTCTACTGTGGCGGGCTCAACAGTGACATAGAGATCCGAAGCAATGAATCCTCGAGCCACCATTTGTGCAACCATTTCCCACATCATCTTCACTTCGGTGCCACCCAATAATTGTAGTGAATTGTAGAAAACCTGTGTGTCTACAACCCATTGAGGTGCTCGATACACGATGGAAATCTTATGCCTAGAGTGGTCTAACCCCATCGCCTTCAATATTCTTCGTTGCAAGTTCGTAAGCCCTATCCCATGTTTCACCTTAACGTATTTTTGCTTTTGGTTCGAGCCTTGGTATGACAACCCATGCAACTCATGATAATACATCTCCCCGTCGTAGTACACATAGAAAAAGTGAAAATCCATCACCGACCTGTTATTAACAATATAAAAGTTGTCATCATCTATAACCACTTAAATAAAGATGACGTATGATAAAAACAATTTATATTCAAACTCAACCTCCTAAACTTTCTGTATAGAGATATAAATAATTTTCAATCGTTTTAACCACATATCTATAATTTATAATATATTTAATTACAATACTTGGCTGCCAGCAAATTGTAAACAAAAACTGTGTTTTATTTAATATTTAGATAACTTGTAAATTATAGAATAAATAATATACAATGACATAGTATTCTTTTACATCTAAATAAATAAAATACATAGAAAAATAAAATATAAAATTTAAGATTCAAAGCATAGGCAAATATAATGACAATGATACGAATTCTTTTACATCTGAATAACTAAATACATAGAAACATAAAATATAAAATGAATTCCCCAAAGCATAGGCAAATATAAGTTTTAATGATACAAATTTCTTTCTTCTCCTTGAGTTTTTTGTTATTTAGATATAGTTTATGTTAATTGTGGCTCCCCCCAAATGAATTTTGATATTGTATAGACGTTCATTTTCTTTACCAATATCACTATTCACATCACTTGCCTTTCTTGCTTATCTCATAAATGAATGTGAACAATATAGTTATGTATAAATTTTTTTACAATTTTAAATTCTGAATTTTTGTTATAAACTAAGTTTTTTAAATATTTAGAAGGATAGAGAAGTAAATGCTGAATGGGGCATATTGTGAGAAGCAATCAGACAGCAAGATATATACACAACTTTACAAGTATTTGCTATATTTTTAGATTTCACAAAATTAAATAAAAAACTTATACATGATTTCTTTTTTCTTAATTTATTTGAAGGAAAAGGAATCAAAGTACATGTCTAAACTATATGTATTATTCTTCTAAAGCATATAATAATTTATGGATTTACTATCTCTCTTTCAACTATTAGTAATTATGAAATGGTTTTTTTTTTCTTTCTTTTTAGGTAAAAAAAAAAAAATGCTTCTAATTGCAATTGTTTCTTTACAATTTATTTTGTTACAATATAGTTCTGCTCCATTTGTTTAGATAACTTGTAAGTTATATATATATATATATATCAGCAGTTGTACATGGACGCAGGGTCTTGCAAAAAACTCAACTCATGAACTGTGGTCATGCAAAAATAATGTCATACGAACCACACATGCACACACAATCAGACAAAACATTTAACTTACCTCTATGTATACAATAGGCAGGACCCAAAGGTTAAATGGTTTGCCTTCAATGGAAAAAACTGACACAGTTCATCTGCAGATGGTGACCCAACAATTGTAAATAGCTTCAGTAATCTTTCACATGGCAACAACTGACTCTTCACATGGACTTGTGATGTTAGTGCAAGAGTCATTATGGTCATAAATTCTACAAGTAAGCTAGTGAGGGAGACTCAGAAGGTACCATTTGCCTTAAGTTAGTGGTTGGCGTCAGACAAGTGGGCAGGAAAAAAAAAGGTGAATTTCACTTAAATTTGGAAGATCAAATGCTCATTTATAGCTATTTTTTATTATCTTTTTTTTTTTTCCATTTTTGTTTGAAGATTAGAATAAGTGTTTGTAGATTGTAAGTGTCACTCTATCATAAATTTATATTAGAGTAATTGTACAACCATAATTAACAATTTGTACAAAATGTTGATGTGGCCAACTTGTTATTGGTTTTTATTTAGGCGTACCATTAATATGCATTTTTTCATAATAGCTTAATCACTCACCACAACAGTACTTTGTAAAAAAATGTGATTGACAGTTTGTATCTGTAGTATTATTCTTTATATTATATGTCTATGAGACTATATGTAATATTGATTGTGTGCATTATTTTTTGTTATAATGTTATTTGTGTAAATAATAATGTGTGTGGAAGTTTGTGTGTACAATATAAAAATAATACTTATATGGCTAATGAAAAAATGACATGACATTTGTAATTTTACTACAAACACTTTATAAAAACTGTGGGAACTTACATGTCCTGATATAACTGGATTTTATTTATTCTCATGACAAAAATAAAGAAAAAAAAAAACGTTGGCTTCATTGTACATTAATTTTTCGTCAATCAAAAAAAATAATAATAATAATTAACGCCAACCAAGTTTGCGTTACTGGGTGGTGGTCTTTGTGAAGTACCCGAGCCCACCGTGCTCGGGTACTAGCAGACTTCCTACACTAGCAGAGTACCCGAGTTTGGTGGACTCGGGTACTTTGCAAAGTACCCAGGAGTGGCCCAGCGTACCTCTGCCAATTTCAAAAACTATAGGCCCACCACACCCGTACATTGGGTGAATTTTTTTAAAAAATTTTTGCTTCTTTGGGTTGATGAGACTTTGAGAATTATTTAGCCAATGAAAACATACCACGTACTTATTTAGCTTAGTTCACAAATGTTATCTTCTTCTTTGGATTTTCTTTCTCTCTCCGCCCCCTCTGTAACTCTCTCTTTTCGCGTCTTTTTTTTTTTTTTTTGACCTTTTCCATTGCTCTTCCCTGCACTGATCCATGCATCAACACAGTGGCAATGGGCATTAAATCTGAAAGTAAAAAGAGAGCCAGAAAACAAGCATAACAACCTCAAAAAGTAAAAGGAAAAAAGAAAAAGAAAAACTTAAAGGTGTGGAAATTCCTTGCGTTGCAAATGGGCATATTAACACTAACAAGAAGCTCAAGTCCCGCAGAGAAGTCATTGATAGATCTGAAGGTGAAGGGTTTTTGGGTTTGATAGATCTGAAGGTTTTTCTGATTTGTTAAATTTTTTTTTTTTTTTTCCAATTGAATTTTTTTTTCTTCTTGTTGTAGAATCAGAATAGAGGGATGAATAGCAACTGGGTTAAGAAACTGGTTTGCAAAGATCCAATTAGTAGACACGGCTTTTTCATCCGTAGCAATTTCTTTCTTCTTTTTTTTTTTGTTTTTTTTTTTTAATTTTTATTTTTCGGTAGAACTTCATGGTTCTATTTTGGCTTTTGTTCTCTTTGTTCTATTTCCTTAATCTATACAACAAAAGATCTGAAATTTCACGTGAGGTGTGGAAATTTTATTGAGCGGAAAAATGACAAACTTTTTGCAGTTTTTGGTTCTGTTATCTTTTTCTTTTTTGGTTGATTTTTCAATTCAGAGGCTCTCATGGGAAAAAATGCAGGAGATAATATCAACTTTTTACGGTTTTCTTGGTCCTTTTTCTCTTGCTCTTTCTTGTTGACTTCTTTTATCGATTCAGAGGCTTTTCGCTAATCTAGGGGAAAAAAAATGAAGATCCATAAAGGTGTGGAAATTCCTTGTGTTTTTGCGTGTTTGAACATACACTATCAAATTTCCATCTTTCATGCAGATTGGTACCCGAGTCCAAGAAACTCGGGTACCAATCTGCCTAAGTTCATGATCTTGTTGAGAGTACTAGGCCAACGTTAAGTTTAAATTAGGTAGCTTGGTACCCGAGTTACATGGGCTCGGTTACCAATCTGCGTAATTTCCAAAATTACCCTGGCTTAAATACCTGGGTGATTCTGAAATTAGGCAGATTGGTACCCGAACTTCCTGGGCTCGGGTACCAGTCTGCCTATATTAAAAAAAAAGGCGTAGTACCTTGGCTTTTTTTGGGTTTAATTTTTTCCCCATGCAGATTGGTACTCGAGGTCACTAAACTCGGGTACTAATCTGCCATTTTCTTAAAAAAAAAGGGACTGAAAACATTCATTAAGAACCTATGCAACAATACAAAGGAAAGCAAGAACTGAAGTCACAGCAAAATTTGCCACAACATGAGAACACAGGTGCTTTGCACCTTCTACTGAGAATTGTCTTCCATCAATATATAGAGTGCATAGACAAATCAAAAAGGAAAAAAACCACCACACCCTCAACAACAATGGAAAAAAGTTCATCTCATTTTTTTTTCATAATAGCTCAGTGCTAAGCAAGATTACATAATACTCACCAAATAATACATGGGCTAAGTTATTATTTTCCATGTACTCATAGGCTAACAATAATTGCTCCCCTTCAATACAACATCCATAAAGCTTCACCAGATTTGGGTGTTGCAAACAAGAAATCATGCCTATTTCATTTAAATATTCACAATTCCCTTGCTTTGATTTAGATGAGAGTTGCTTAACTGCTATGACAGTACCATCAGGTAGTTCACCCTGCACCGAACCTTATCGGATAAGCAGGAAAATCAATACTCAATGGGATCAGCCATGTAAGAGTAATACCTTTTTTTTTTGTTTTGCTAAACATTTGCTAAACGAGTGATACCTCGTACATAGGACCAAAATCACCTTCTCAAATTTTGTTGGCAGAATAGCAATCATTAGTGGCTGCTTTTATTTTTTTTGAAGGTAAAAGTTCTCTGCAAATTTAGTCCTGTAATATCTGTTCCAGGAGGCATATATGAAGCCGTATGATAAGGAATTGTCAGTTTTCTTTGTAATTACTTTCATGATTCACACTTAAGGAAAGATGATATGCTCATATGAAAATTATATGCTCAGGTGCATAAAAATTGTAAATTTTCATTGTAACTGCACAAAAACTAGTCATTACTTGAATAAGAAATTGAGAATTCAATTCAGTAAAAAAGAAATCAACCCTAACAATTTAACACGACAAAATTTTGAAGAAAAAAAAAATTCTAAGAAGTTTCATATACTCTGATAAATTACATATTGTCCCAAAAACTTAAATTATTTGGAAATGGTGAATTAATCAGTTAACCATAAATCCAACAATCGCTCTCATATAGACCCAAAATGCCCCTTAATAAGTGTGGTCCAACACATGGGATATTTAACATTTTAAATAGGAGCTGGTTCCCACAGTTTCTGCATACAAACCCCAAGTAGAAACTACAGACTCAGATTAAAGAAAAGCCAAGCTGCTACGAAATGTGTCATCAGTGCTCTTTTCTTTCTTTCTTGTTAGTGCCGCCACTATCTACCACTTTCTTTAAGCACAATATTTTGTTTTTTCCTTTTTACAAGGAAATTGCCTTTCTTGGATCCGATCTATCAACTGCAGTTGGAGAAACAAACATTTAATAATATATATAATCAATACAGAATGGAAAATAACAAAAATTCCAGACGGGAAATCTTCAAACATGAAAACTATCCAATTTTTATGGAAGAAAGGTCATTCTCTAAAATCTGTATGATCAGCACAGTTCAGATACATTCTCTGTGGCTATTCTTCAAATTTTTTGATAAATGTTTCCTTCATTACTACTTCTCTTTTCTCACAATATTTTTAAGATAAGCTTCGTAACAAGAACCAAATCAATAACATTCAAGAACCAGGAAATTCCAAAAACCAAAGATAACTTGCAATACAATTCAATCAATCAGAATCCAGAAAAAAACCCATTAGTCTAAACCATATGAAAGCACAAAAAAAATCTCAGGGACAGCATCATCGGCCTCAACTTCCGTGCCAGTGGTGGCATGGAAAAGCCCATCTTGTTGTTGTTCCACATAGCCTTTTCTTAAAATTCAAATCTGGCAGTCACTTTCCTAAGAAAATCTTCAAACCCTTTTCTTGAATTTCCAAGAAAAGTGTTTTTTTTTGTTTCTTTCAGTTGTTGGAGAACCACTTTCTATTTAAGGATAACTTAGAGCATTCAGGAAGAGAGAGAGTTTCAGATCAGGTTTTCAGGGGAAAAACATACCCCTGGCACAGAAAGGTACCAGGCCACAGACTGCATATATGGAAGAAAATATTATGTATTCAATATATTACAAGACTACATAGGCAATCCCAGAAAATTCTCAAGTACCTACCCCAGATAAGACCCTAATTGAACCACAAACAATCAGCCTTAGTTCCCTAACCTATCAATGTCTAAATTCAAACTCCACTAAAAAAATATGCTCTATCAACTATTTGTGCATCTATATAGAGCAAACTAAGAACAAAGTTTTCATTTTTCAACAAATAGATTACACTATCCATATTGGGAAAGTAGAGAACATCCCAGCAATGCAGAATTATCAAAATAAGGGAGTAGAAAACTGAAATGTCCAAAGTCAACCATTAAAAAAATGTAGTAATAATAATAATCATAAATAGACAATTTAAACTTAATGAAATTACAAGCAGTTGCATACCAACAAACCTTGCTGATCTGGAAAGGCAGCAACACATCTTGTCTGGTACTTTAGAGGTGAAGTGATTCTCTTGAACTCAGTCTGTTGGCATTTGGACCATGATTAGACTTGAAAATTTAAAGCAAAATAAAGGGAAGATAAGACAATGAGCACTATCAATGACTCAAACACAATTTACGTTTGAAATTTCACGGTATCTCAACCATTTGCTCATTATTATGTACACATATACTTTCTAATAACAATACAAGTACAAAACAAGGATATTTGTAAATCCCATGAAGAAGGCCATTGTAAAATTCAACTCCTTTTATATTGAAGCTTGGAGTTCTACTTGTGCTTATTGAAACAACAAAGAAGTTACTCAACTCATATCACCATGATGCAAACCACAAAATACTCGTGTAGTTTAGTTTCTGGTATAAAGAGACAGTAAACTAATAGAGATGATAAACAGCAAAGAAACCTATTCCATACCCAGTTCACAAAGCTTCCATATATTTATCAAAGATGTAAACCAATATCAGGCATATATGTTTATGTCAACAAAATATACATATTTCCAGAATCACACTTGTGCAGTGATTAGATGATAAAGCCACCCATATGTTGAACCGTACAAGCAAACAAAGAAACATGCCAACCAAAATAATGTATCATATTTTGTCTGTGGGACTCACAGGAGAATCCTTAGCAACAAGAAATGAGGAAGCACTTGTGAGTCGTGCTGCTAGCATCCAACTTCTGGTGGTTATGAAAAAAAAAATAAATGCTCTAACCTTTTAGAGTGTTGATACAAAAAGGTCTCTATACTGCATAGAAACCATTTCTCTTGCTCCAGCACTTGTAAGCATCTCTCTTAGTAGCTACAGACCACTTGGGTTTTTCCTGTGTTTTCAACCCAAAATTTGCTTTCACAGCAGACTAAGGAATGCAGTAAAAGCTAAAGAAAGTACTGAATAATGACCATCATCACTGCCTCAAATTTGTTTGGAAGAAATAAATAAACGAACTAGTCAATCGCAAAAAAAGGTTTTGCTAACAATAGCAAAAAGTTAATGTCACATACAGTGAATCTATTCCAAACAACCTACCAAATACATACATACACACACATATAGAACCTGCCAATTTTTCTAATCCACACACACATATAGAACCCAAGTGATTCAACCTGCCAGATACATACACACACATATAGAACATCCCAATTTTTCTGATCCACACACACATATAGAACCTGTCAAATTCAACCTGCCAAATACATACACACACATAGAGATTCAAATATTGCACAATAATGAATCTCAATCGAGAGTCAGCCACAAGTATCACAATGGAACACAAATCAATGACAAGTCTTGCCCCTCACAATATTGGCTCAAATCAATGACAAAATTTAAAATTTTAATATGGCAAATGAATCAATCCAAAAAGAATGTTATATGAAGGGGTTTTATCCTTGAGCTCAAGTGTATCTCAGTTTTTATTGTAGACATGGCTATCTTTTGGCCAAATACCACCTTCTCCTAAATTTACTAGGAAAAAAAAACAGTTGTGCAACTGAAACATAATTTACATAAGTTATTCTATAGATCTCAAATGGAAATTTCTGAAGTTCATTGGCAGAATTTTGCAAGTTACGAACAAAAAATATATCAGATTGTAAGCCCAAATGTTCATGTTCATTGCCAAAATATATGTGCTACTATATATATATATCACCAAAGAACAAGAAGATCCTATACATGACAAAAAGATCCTACACCATTACAAACCCAAAGTAGCACAAATTCTTGCCCATTCTTGAATCATTCTCGTTTTCTTCTCCTCACCGGTTCCTTGACTGGTCTCACCTTGCCTGAAAAGAACACAACAAGAACACAACACAAGCAAATATTAATATGCAAATGATTTAACTATAAAGCGATGTATATGTAATCGGTATAGAATCAAACTATAGTACCATGTCCAGTCCCACAGTCAGGAGGATGTGTCCGTGTGCGTTGCGGCCTTCGTGGCCGATCCTCGATGTGCAAAGGCTCTGGTGGGGGGGTGGGTATCTTTGTCTGGATAAACTCGGTATGCACAAACTCAGGGGGGACAGCAACAGGGGTGGGTCGCCCAGGAGTGGGCATGAACCTCATCTCATCTCTATCATCTAAAACTGCGGGGGCAAGACCGGCAGTCAGTGGGGGAGACGTACGGGTGGTGGGCAACAGAGATGTACTAGGGGGTGTGGGTGGGCAAGTACCATCGCTCCTCATGGATGGGGACCCAAATGTGTCTCTATGGGCAAACATATGGGATGGACCCGCATCATCGTGTGCCATGGAGCCTACGTCATAAGCAATGTCGTCCCACATCTCATCTGTTGTCTGACTTGCTTCCTCCATGGTGTGGTCATGCACGGGTGTGTGGCGCCGAGTAGATGTGGGCACGGGTGTGTGACGCCGACTAGATGTGGGCACGGGTGTGTGACGCGAACCAGATGTAGGACGCTGAGCAGATGTGGGACGTCAACTAGATGTGGGCACGGGTGTGTGACGCTGACCAGATGTGGGAGGCCGACTAGATGTATGACGCTGGCTAGATTGACATCCTCCACGCCCTTGACGTCCACTTGCTTGCCGACCACGTCGTACAGCTGGTTCACTTGTGTTGCCCACGTTACGTGCATGGTCCAAGGATAACCGACCGATCTCTTCAACAGCTTGCAAGGCATTAATACAGTCGGTGTAGATCTCAGACCCTGGTTCGCACTTCGTTATAATGTGCAACTGTGATTCAACCTGTCAGAAATATACAAGAGGGTAGTTTAGTAGGTTTAACTAAACTATGCGAACCAAAGTACATTTATAACGAAACAGTCTTTGTAAATTTACCAAAGTGTCCCAGTACGAAGTCTCTTTTGTAATATGGCGAATAGTGCGGGGACGAAACCAAACCAAATACTCGTCATTGTAGTTCATCTCCCCGTGAAAGGCCGGTGCATCGGCAATTCTGGCGTGCACAGCCCATTTAGCAATATGCGGGGCATGTATTCGGGCCCAATCTTTTTCGTGCTTGCCCTGGAGGGTGATCTTGTGCAGTTCAATTGAAGTATCAACATTTCCTGGTATGCCTTGCTTCATCCCAAACTGTCGGAGAACATGTTCGGGATGATGGCCTTCAACCACCCAAAAATGTATCAGCGGCACAATAGACCTCCATATACGTTGGCCTGCCGTACAATATGCGGGTTGAGAACGCAAATAATTTCTGTACGGCTCCCAAACAATCTGCAATGATTCAACAGATGCAAACAACCATATTAACAATATAATTAGAAAAAATATGTAACGAATGTGAACAATACATGTAACTCTGAAATTAAGAATGTTTTTTTTTTTTTTTTTGATAAGTAAGAAAGATATATAATTAAGAATGTTTATTCACTCCAAAGTGAATTGTAAGTACAAAAACGATACCTGATTTGGCCGCAGTGAAGTAAGTGACACACGATAGGCACGTAGGACGTGCATCGAATGTTCAGTTGTTATCTTAGCCCCTTTCCATCTAGCAAACAACACAGACATAACCTTCATATTAGTTACTTACATAATTCCCATGCGAACAAAGTTAATGAGGAAAAGGAAAATCAGTACATATGCTAAGATGCTACATACCTGACAGCAAGTGGACCTGGAGGCAGTGCCTGGTGTGGATGCCTCATCACAGGACATATGTGGGGAAACCTCGCCCACGCCCACAACTGCACCAATAGTAGTGCACCCCCAATCTGCTTGGCTGTCTTCTCTGATGCCTTACAGAGGTGTCTATAGAGCCAACTTAGTGCTGCACTACCCCAACTATACTTCTTTCCGTTGCTGATTGGATCGAAATATTGCAAATACCTAACTGAGATCCGTTCTCCAGACTTATCCATAAATAGCATACCACCTAACAACTCCAATATGTAAAAACGAGCATACTTCTGCACAAGCGCCTCAGGGGCGTCAACCGGGAGAGGGTCGTGAAACTAATCCTCAAGCCATTTGGCTTTTATGCTCGCCCCTTCCAGCACTCCAGTGTTCTTTCTGTTGTTTCTAAGTTCTCTATTTGGCGGTATACGCCCTAGCAATCTTCTGCAGACGTCACGCCAACTGCCTGTCGAGGGTATAGATTCCACCAACGGCAAGCCATCTACAGGTACCCCCATTATAACCTCCATATCTTATAGTGTGATGGTCATCTTACCGTGAGGCAAGTGAAATGAGTGCGTCTCCGGCCGCCATCTCTCCACCAACGCTGTGATCAATGCGTGGTCAATGTCCATATGTGGGACCCAAAGCAGCCCATCTAACCCCGCATCAGTGATATAAGCGAGAATTCGTGGATCTAACCCATCTACCCCTCCTTCAAGCAGACCTTTGTCTCGGTGACGACAAGTCAATACACCTGGCACTTCCTGCAAATAGAGCAGCGTAGTATTAATAATAATTACAGTACCACATAATAAGTACGCTTCAAAGTTAAATTCTGCCCATCTTTCGACTACATATATTGAATAAGTGCATACCTCGCCTTCCAAATGAGCATCCAAAAGCAAACTTGAACGATGCTTATCCTGCCTCGTGCACAAAGTCTGTATAGCTCCATGTGGGTCCATATCTGGCATTTGGAAACAACATCAAGACAGTCTTATTTATTTATTTTTAATTATAAACAAATTTGTCTGAAAATGGCAACATTATTCATCTAATACAGTCTTTCACTGATTTAATAAATTATTTTAGAAAAGTTAGTTATCAAAGCATGTGTTTCGACAATTGATTCATTTAACAAATTAACATTTCTTTTGATAAATTAACATAGTATCAAAGCATGTGTTTCTACAATTGAAACTTATCTCTACACTACTAAAATAAATTATAAACAACATAAAAAAGTGTTAAAATAATAATTAAATTCACTATTTTTTAACATGAGACAAAACTTTTTATCGTGCAATGTGTGCATGTGCGTGAGTGCGTGAAAAGATTTGTGCAGCTCATGGGTCCGGGATACAATTATAATTTTCCGAGTAACATTGGAAAGATATACATTTGGACCACAATACCAAGTTCCCGTTCACATTGGCAATCAGTATTCTCAAAACCATATCAGTTTCCTTAAAGAATAAGAGATTGCAGTCATTAATAAATTTTAATTGATTTAATTAGTACAAAATCTTGAAATAAATTTTGATGCTGTCACTTTTTGCCATTTGGGTTATTTACATACCAATCACACCCAAAAAATGCCAAAAATGTAAGCACATCATGGGTAGTTCAATTTTCTTCTCAAATATAGAGTTTTAATGGCTTATTGACTTGAATAAAATGAATTACAAAAAAAAATTGAGTACGCGATTGTGTGGTGCAATAACATTCTTCACAATACAAATTGCATAAATTCTCTTTTTAATAAATCTAAAATATTCAAATAAACTTGCATATTCACATTTGCATTAACCTAGTATGCTGAAAAAATTATTGGAGACAAAAGCCACTGCCATTCTTGAACAGAAAGAAGCAGCAGAAAGAATGAAAGAAAACAAAATCAAACATAAAATGAAGAAACAATAAAATTCCAGCAATTATGAAATAATAGCACCACAAGTATGGACTGAGGTGTGAGCCTTGTCTTCCTTAACTATATTTAGCAGAAAGAATAACATCTTCCATGATATGCGTATTGAACAATGTTGGAAAGATCAATACATGGGGAGGGAAACTACAAAGTACAAATCATGGAGTATCATACAAGAGCAAAACGATCACAAATGTTGCTTCTTATTTTTATAAGTGCAAATTCAACCAACAAGTTACAAGCTTGACAAAAACAAACTAAGTACATGAATGTATGACTTCAATACTATGTTAATTGTTTGAGTATCTATTTCTAATTTAAGAACAAAACTATACCTTAAGGTAATCCTAAAAGGTAGAGTCACAAAAAGAGAGAGATTAAAATAAAAAATAAAATCATATGTTAAAAGATGATATGTTGAAGTGACAAAATTTGGTAATATCACCTCAACCAGAACTTTTAATTTGATGTTAGGGGATGACCAGAGCAATACACCAATTTATGCCAGTAATCCTTGTACTAAATGACATTTTCTTTTCCTTTAAGTAGAGGATGGTGGATAAATTAAGAAGAGTTATGAATGTACCTAATGTGAGAGGAAAAAAGAAAAAAGAAAAGAAAAAGGAAAGCAATGCCCTATGCCTAGTAATCAGGAAAAGGGAGGACAAAGTAGGGGAATGCATGAGATACATAGTTATGAAACTCACTTGAGGAATAGTAAGTGAAAAGTTATATACTTCAAAAGTTTTTTGATGAAGTTTTACCAAAAGAGTTTGAGTTAGTTCAATAACCTAGAGGATAAAGGCCTAGAGAATAATTTGAGGTACATAATTTTGGAACTCACTTACAGAATAATAAGTGAATAGTTATTTGGTTGAAAAAGGTTTTAGACAAATAAAGTTATACAAAAAAGATTTGAGTTAGGTTAATAGGCTAATGGGTTGATGATATTCTATCTCCTATATGAATTTTGTGTCCGAGGTTTGATCGCCCACAATTTTAGACTAATCTAGAAAAAAAAAAAAGGAAAACTTTGAATTAGTTTCAAAATTAAGTAAGATTGAAGGAAAAAATGTTGATGCTTTTAACTGTAACAATACGTATTGAAAAATATATTTTCCATTTGCTAAGAAGAATAAATTTTGAGGTCTTAAGTGTCTAGCATAATTGTTGTATGGTATAGAATTGATGAATAGAATGAATGGTACCGCAGTTGGAATTGATAGGTGGGTAAAAAGGCTAGTGAAAAGGAAAACGAATGGTTAGCCTTTAACATGAGTGAATGATAGTAAGGTCGATTATCAAAAAAAAAAAAAAAAGAATGATAGTAAGGTCACCTACAATGCCGACTGCACAAAGCACAGGAGCACACAGCCAAAAGAAAGATGATGGTTTAAAAAAAAAATATTACAAATTGATATTTTTTAAAATAGTACAACCTCATTTTGTGATATGGCTTTCTAAAGAGTTACAAATAAAAATTGAAGCCATATGGTTTTTCCACTTTGAGACACCAATTTGCTAATGATGATAAGCTCATAACTACATTGATGCTGATCGCTATCTGCTATTGAGACTTCTTTATTAATTTCATAAAACAGTATTCATGATAGTTACATGTTTTTAGACCATCAATTTATGGACAGCCAATTTGGATTTTCTTGAAAACCAGTTCTATTAATGCAGAGAAAAAAAAAATATTATTTACTAGGAATAAGGAATATATATATATATATATATAGTAGCTCATATGGTTATATGCAACATCATTATATGTGATCTGTTTCAACTTTCAAGTTTAATGCAAAAAAGTGAAACATTAGAAGTGCGACAATGAATTCTATTTGTGTGTAAGAGTTTAGAGGCTATATATCTTAAAACACTGCCACATGAATTTGTTCTATATATAGGTGTTACTTTAATAAGCCTATATTAGGTTATAATAAATATTTCGAAACTATTGCTAAATATCTCCTATCTCCTATAGTTTCACACTTTGAAACATGGCATAAGATTACACAGATAATTCCTAATTTCCTATTAATCACTAAATAGTACGATATGCTGCCTGTATGGTGTATATATGTGTATCATGAAGATCCCTTTTTATTTCCTTAATCTTTGCATTTAGAAAAAAAATACTAATTACTTGTGGAGAAAACAGTAAAATATATTTCATGTCCATTCAATTAGTTCACATTTGTCAAAAGATTTTTTTTTTTTTTTTAAACACTATTTTTTTTTCCATCTATTTGTTTTGCATTTATCAGTAATATTTTGACTTTCATTCCATTCTAACCAGAATATTCCGTTCTGGTACATAAATAGGTACACTATATACCTAATATTTTTGTCTTTGTCAAAAGTCAGAAGCCTAAATTGGCCATTTGGACAAAATTTTGGCATGAAATGAGATCTAACTTTGTGGATTAGAGTTTGAGGTTTGGAAACACCTCATTTAAGAGGACCTTTGTTGTAATGCAAGTAACAATGAAAGACAAAGACTAGAATGACTACAATTTCTAAGAAACTAAGTACCGATATCTAAGTTATTTCCAATGCAATGGATTTGAAGTAATCTAATTCGAAATAAATTGGCTTGAAGTGAAATATAAGTAAACAAACTAATTCAAACTAATTCAATTCAAAGTAAACTACATAAACCATATACTAGTCATCATTCTAAAACCAAACTAATTGAAAGCAAGCACAGCAACTAGATACAAGAAACTAACTTAATTAAACTTGATCACAAAGTTCACAGAAAGCACTTACAAACATAAATTCTTCACTACTCCTAAGAACTACAATATCTCCTACAAAACTAAGTACAAATGATCTCAACAAATTTTTTAGTGTATTCGCGGTGTTATTTTCTGTAGAAGATGCCTCTATTAATACTTAAGATTTTAGCGGTTATTATCATTTATCAGTTTATGCCTTCCATGTGTTTCCTTGCTAATTGTTAATGACACTTTCCAAATTTTCAACTATTCTCAGTAAACTTCTTACAACTTCTTTGAGGCAATTATTCCAAAGTTAACTGCATCAATGCCATGTGTCGCTTTTGCAGATGTGTGTTCCAAAAATTGCTCAAGGCCCTTAACTACGTTGAGGGAATTGCTCCACCCCGCCCTCAACTATTTGAGTATTACTATGCCTAGCATTACTCCTAGTTTTCAATTATTTTTACTGGGGGCACCACATCACCTACACCTTTTCAGTTGTACGTTTCTTACTGTGCCTCTATTTCATCCCACTTCAGAATTATTTTAACCCCAACAGAAACCATTACAAACAACATTTAACTCCATGGCAATTGTCATTTAAGCCCAAGAAGAGAAACACGTGAAATGAACAATTGTCAGTCTCTCACCTAACTGCCAAGGGCCTCAAGTACAAATAGAGGACTCGTTTTCAAGAAAAATAAATCTAACAAACTTGCTTATACATAATGCAATGATCATTCTCTTTGTTAAGAGTCTTGAAAGTTGATTATAGAGATGTTTTGATGGGATTCAAGGCTGCTAAGATGGGTTTCTTCAACACTTGACTGGTGGCATTGATGGAGGTTGGTGGCAATAATTGTGGATGGATGGGTATGGATTCAATGGGTATAGAGAGAAAATTTAAATAAATAAAAATACAAACCAAAAAAATAGTAATTTACTAGGAAAAAAAATATATAATATAATTTTTATGTGCTCAAAACAGCATAGTTTACAGGATGTGGTTTAATACTGTACGTCAAAACTACATTGTTTTCAGCTTAGTAGGAATTTAACAACAGCCCCAACAACGGGTATTGACAAAGGGACGCATATCAAAGCGTATTATACTTTTCGGATCCAAAATCTAAATGTTTAAACTTTAAGCTTTAGAGACAAAACAAAATGACCACGTACTTTAAGAAACAAAGTGCAATTTAATCAAATATAAACATTCCTCATCTCTCTATAACATTTGAGACAAGTAAAGAATATTTCCATTCCTTCCATCGCATATAATCAGCCCTACCAGGAAATTAGAATGGGGCAGAACCATGTCAAATTTTGTTAATTTGCAACAAACTCCTAAAGTATTATTCTCACTGTTTCGGTACCACTCATAGCTTTTTATGAGACAGCATGAACAAAACATTTATGTTATATAGGGACGAACTGCTCTAATATATGTCAAATAAAAATTTTATATTTTATAGAATCTTATACTAACAATTGAATTACTTTTCAACACCATTCTCTAGGTTAGAGAGTTTCCAAATACGAATTGAACAACTCTTCTTGTTTGAGCTTACTGAGTTGCTAATCCAGAGTTCATCCAGTACATGTTTATGACTTAAGAGACAAATATGGCCCTAACTCACAAATCACAATTCACGTGTCTGCTTCCAAAAAAAAAAAGCGTTATCTTACATCATTAGCATCTTGGACTTCATTTTGAATCTTAGTAAAACTAGGGTCAAAGCTTGGATCCAATGCACTAGAGCACTGGACCCAATCCCAGTCTGTAAAACTATATGCATTTTTAAATTTAAACACTACTAAAATCAAGTGAAAATTAACACAAATCACACATAGGTCACTTCCTAGCTAAGGTTTACCCTCAATATAAGTTGGCTTACTGACACATGTATCATAAGCCTCTTCTTGTCAGTGTAGAGTAAATGTTCAATTTGTATAAGCTATAATGGAAAGATAATTTTGAAACCAAAAATCTACGATCAAGTATACCCAATGCTCCAATCTGGCTCCAGATAATGGTTCTGTAACTACAAAATAACATTTACAGCATCTCCTCTACAAATACCCACAAAGACCCACAAATACCCAATGCTGAAACAAATATTGAGATAAGGAGACATACCTGGTGAATCCAAACTGAAGATGCAGACCGACAGTGACAGTGAGAGCGAGCGCGAGACTGAGAGGGAGACCGCGAGCGAGACCGGCGAGACTGAGAGGGAGACCGCGAGCGAGACCGAGAGCAAGAACAAGAACGAGACTCAGAATGAGAGCGACCGCGAGACTGATAGGGAGATTGAGAGCGTGAGGAAGATGATAGCGAGATTGAGAGGGAGATTGAAAAAGTGATGGCGAGATTGAGAGGGAGTTTGAGAAAGTGATATCTGAGATTGAGAGGCAGATTGAGATTGAGAGGGAGTTTGAGAAAGTGTTAGTGTGGGTAGCAGTCTAACAAATGGTTTGGTTTGTGGGTAACAGGGGGACAACGGGTTTTTCTGGTACTCGAGCTTCCTGAGCTCGGGTACCAAGCTATTTTTTTAATTCCTTGTTTCCATGTCACGGTGCCAGGTGGATTAAAAAAACATGGTACTCGAGCTCACCAAGCTCAAGTACCCGAAAAAGTGGTACTTTGCTATCTAGTTCGGAAACAGTGTTTTTGAGCAAATTATTTTCAAAATTGATGGTAATGGGCCATTTTTGCCCTGTTTCTCTTCATTATTACTGTTCTTAATTTAACAGGGTCAACTTTCTCATCATTAATGTTCTTGAGGCCCAAAAGAGCTGGTGAATTTAAAAACATCAATAAGCCCAAGCCCAACCCAACATATTAGTGCTTTACTCTTTTTACGCCTAGAACAGAAACCTCTCTCTTCTGCCAAAAAATGTCCCAAACAATGGAACCTCGTCGACAAGTACAACCTTGGATCCTCCGACAAAGGAAGAACCATCTACCACAAGACATCGTACTCAACATTCAGGTGCGTTTGCAAACCCTGGGACTTCTCAATCACTAGTCCTAATTTCATCTCCACCCACCTTAATAACACCAACAACGACGATGATCATGCTTATCTCATACAAACTTGTATTCATTATAACTCTTCTAGGATACCAAAAGTCTGTAAGCTTCTTTGTTGTGACCACACGTTTGATTAGCTTTTTGAGTATTCAGTCCCCTCTGCTTTTGATTTAGACATGTCCCAAATTGTCAGTTCGTGCAATGGTTTAGTGTGTCTTGTTCGATATGGAAATCGTTCCACTACTTCTGATTCTATGTTTTTGTGCAACCCCAGTATTAGAAAATTTAAGCCAAGATTTTTGGAGTTGCAATTGTGATCATGGATTGTCAACACCTTCACTATTTTGGAGTAGCAATTGTTTCCCCTCATGTTTTGGTGGCTAAATCACATGTTCATTGCCAATGGTAATGAGAATGAATCAGTGTGTTTAGCTGCTAATACATTGTGTTTCTATTAGTATTGGTGTTGTCATTTTGTGAAAATATTTAACAAATTATTAAGTGTAAATATGGAAAGTTCTTTTTGAACCTCAAAGTTTATGGTAATGTGGACAGTGTTTCTAAAATTTTGTTTTATATGAAGAAGATTTGAAGACACGCTGTTGTAAGGTTGTCACATGGCTTGGCCCCTTTCATTTTTTTGGCATTGATGTGATTTGACCTGCTTTGGTTCATAAGATAAATTTGTTTATTGATTGCATCACTATAATAACATTTCAGTTTTTTGTTAATATACAAAAATAGTAATTCTGAACTAAAGTTATCTTTTGATTGGATGTCATACAAGTCTTTTCTTTTTTCAACTCTCTGGAGTTGATTTCCATTTTGAAAGTTGACAGACGTTTTAATTCTCAAATTGCCATTGTAAATAAAAGTTTATGGTAACGTGGATAGTGTATCTAAAATCATGAATTTTATTAACGACATCTATTGTCCCTAGTGTAAAAGTTGGGAGTAGCAATGAACCATCTCCTTGATTGATTGTTCAATCTCCAGCTGCTTCTAGGAATGGTCTTTATTTATTTCAAGGTACACCTATGACACTCCAACAATTTATTTTTCCTCAAACTCAATCATTCCATCAAGAATGAGTACGGAATACCCATAATTTTCATCAAAAACAGATATACATTAGTAGCTTCTGGTCTATTTGGAGCCTTGGATTAAAGTTTACTAGCTTTTCCCCTGATTGGAATGGCTCATAGGTGCAATGAGCTCATACAACTTGCTTGGCCAACATGGCTAGATCATCCAATGGTGCCACAATTTGAGTTATCTGAGGGTGAGCTGCCTACTTTACACACTGAATTTCTATCCTCAGTTTTGGTGTCAACACTTAAAATTATTTGTGCTTCAGATTCTTCTGTTAAAGGTTGCAGCTGACTTTTGACTTTTGTCATACCAGTATCTTGAATCCCAGCTTCAGATATATCTCCAGATCCTTGAGTCTCTAAGCCTTGTTGATTCCGAGTTTGAAGAATCGATCCTGATGCTCTAATGGAGTGTTCAAGTTAGATAGGTACAGAGCTTGAAGTCCTGTTTCTCCATACAAGGAACTATGGCCATGAAACTGCTTTAGCTTTTCCAAGGACATTTTACCTATCACACGACTATTAAAAACAATCTGAGTCACACTGGACATTGAAAGAAGTTCTGTTATGGTTTGAAGGGCTCAAACGACCTTTTAGATCCTTCACAAGTTCTCATATACTTGCCCCTCATCTTTCACTTGAAACCATGCCCCCAAGTTGCAAATCATCTACAGGTTCAACTGCCAGAAGTCCCTACCACCACATTATGTTGCTCTGTTTCCTTTCTATTGTCATCAGTAATAGTTTCACAGTTTATATTTTCTGGATGGGTTTGTTTTTCAAATTCCTCAACTTTTTTAGTCCAAAAAACTCCTTGCTTCAATTCAGAATTGGGCATTTACACTTTCTACTATGTGGTTCTAACTTTGCTGAGTCTCTACAACTCGCCATGTCTTTACAAATTCCTTTTATGTTTCTTTTTATTATTATGCTACTCTAGGATTTCCAGAGTGTTGCAGTCAACCATACGAAATTCACAGCACACCATACCGAGAGGTGGCCAGAATTAAGCAATTGGAACTTGTGCCAATACAGATAATTGTACCTGCCCAGAAACTGAAGCTGAAGGCAGCGGCATTATAGCAGCCCCTCCTCCAACTGATGTAGTTGTAGTTGTTGCAGGACCATGTGGTGGGGTGTGCCTGCCACCATCTCCTCCTCTACATGAAGATTTCCAGATCTACCGAATAGGATTTGAGGATCAAATGGACTGTGTAATATTGTATTTGTTAAATGTTTTATGATCAGATAGGAAAACGGACTGGAGCAATAATCTGATTAAAAAAAAATAGCAAATTAATCATCAAGATAGAAAGAAAACAAAAGTATATTACATGTAGCTTGTATATATAAATGGAGTGACAACAAAATATCACAACTCAAAATGAGATATCTAATAAACAACAAGACATAAAATCTTAACAAGTGACCGAGACACCGAAGAATGAAGAACCTGCTAAAGCAAACTGAAAATGTGAAACCTTCATAAAAACTACATATTTTACAATTAAACTCAAGGGAAGCTTGTAGTAGCAGCCTAGAGCAGGCACTGACCTAGAAAATTGAGAATTGGTTCAACCAGGTAATGACAGATGGCATAGCTCTAAAATATAATTTTTTTTTAAAAAAAATCAAATTTTCACAATTATGAAAAACTTGCAAGCATTCAAGCAAGGCAGCCATGAAACAATTAGAGCATTCACATTAACCTCTTCAAATTTTTAGCTAAACTAACTCAAAAAAAAACACTGCTGTTTCAAGTTTAATTGCCTTTATTATTATTATTATTATTATTATTATTATTATTCTTCATGCCTCAATACTCTATCACTATTATAATTAAATATTATTTCCTCTCATTCACATTTTCAATCCCAAATTTTCACAACCATAACACACAACTCAGCACAGCCCATAGACCCACAACCCAACACAACCAAATGCTGATCTCATAAGGCTTCTCACCAATGAAGAAACTAATAGTAAATAGCTTGATATGAATGCTCTTAAGACAGTATCTTTAAGGTCACTACCATTAGGATTTAGTATTACAATGACAATTACAGAAACATATACATGCAAATATGAAAAAAAAAAAAAAAAAAAAAAAAAAAAAAAAAAAAAAAAAAAAAAAAAACGAAAAAAAAAAAAAGGCAAAAAAAAAAAAACAACAACAACAACAACCAAGATTTCCTTCCTCCAAAAGACCTTAAGCTCTAAACTCCATGAAGTCTCTCCAGCAACAGCTCAAAAATCAATAATAAAAAAAAAATCAAAATTATTCTTTTCACCCTTGCTAATTTAAAATTTCCAAAAAAAAAAAAATAATGGTAGAGAAAGAAGAAGACACTTCAATTTGTTGTGAGCCCAATTTTCTTTTATGTATGTAAAACTTGTTCATAGGCTACGGAGGTGAGACATTGTGAGGACAGAGGACCATGTGCAAAATCATTGTACAAGGGAGAAAATGACACCACTATCATACTTCCATAACATAAATGTGACATCGATCATAAATTTTCTATGATATTTCCATAAGCCAACTAAACATTAACATGATATTACAAAAAATTTATACCAACTCCAATGCATTGAAGAACAAAAAACTATGATTAAACAAACAATCAACTTATGAGTCAACAAATAGCGTCCATGAAACTATGGTTGCTTCATTATAATCATATTTGCTTGTTCATTCCAGACTCTATTTCATTAAAATATTAATTTTTTTTTAGTCAATTTTTTCTTCTTTTCATGCACAAAAACTATTATTCACTTTCTTTTATTGTCCTCTAGAAATGAAAAGAAATGATAAAAAAGTATTTTGCTTAAGCTACTATAAATTGTATATTTGCACAAGCATTATACCAAAATTTCATTTTGCATAATCAGTTCATGATCTGATGTTTGTGATTTTTTGGATTATTTAGGCTTTATATTATTTTATATGAGCTAGTGCAAATGCTCTAATAGAACTCATAAATTATTTATTTATTTATTATATTGATTTGACAGTGAAGGTGGGGTATTTAAACCACATACCTTTTGCTATAATACCATAAAGTGTTTTTTTTTTTTTTTCTTAATTAAGAATGCTTAGAATATCTACTAAATACTAGTTGTTGCATCTTAACTTCTATCCCCAACTTTCAAGACATTTGTACTTGAAGATGTACCACTTAGACCAACATGTTTCATATGAAAGTATCAATTAAGTTACAAAACTTTTAGAGAATTTATAAAAGAGAAATGCAACATATACAATATTTTCACCACAAATCTTAGGTGGTTTGTTGTTAAAGGTTATAATTTAAACCCCTACTAAAATTACTTTTTTACCACAAAAAACAGCTAATAACAACCTACCACTTAGAATTTGTTGTAAAAATATATTATGAATATACATTTCTCTTTATTAAATTTTTGAAGAATTAGTGGAGGGTAAAAGAACTTACCTGGATATTCATTGGTAAGAGGTTCCTGGCAATAATAGAAAATTTTGGTGTGGGTGCCATGCAAGATGTTCCATGTACCTTCGTGTCCAATTGAAGCCTTGACTCATGACTCAAGTCATGAGTCAATAATTAGCTTCTACGAAGTTGAGGTTCATTCCATTATTTCCATTATTTCAATCCGTCAGACTCGACCGACCTGTTCAACTTGAAGGCCTACGAACGGATTCGAATGTCCATACAGGTCGGGTATGGGTCAATTAAATTTAAAAATCGATTTTTCAGGTCAGTTTCGGGTCTATAGACTTATAACCCATGTAAACCAACCCGCCCAACCTAGAATTTTTAAAAAGAAAAAACATGGGTGATGGGTCTGTAATTAGGTTAACGCCGACCCGTTCTACACTAACACTTATGTTTTAGTTTTAGAAAAATCTCTCTCTCTCACTTCCTCTAATCTCTCACTCAAATCCCTAACTCTAGCACCTAGCCTTCTTGTTGCCGCCGTTACCAAGTTGGGCCTTATCGCCGCCCCTAACCCTAACCTCCTTGCCGTCGCCCAATCCATCGTCACTGATTCAAACTCCACAAGCCTATTGCCGACGTTGCCCTGTTGTCGCACCTGCAGTCCTTAGTTGATTCTCAAACTCCACAAGGCTCCTCTAATTTACTTGAAATCTCATCTTAATACTCTGATATGTGCATTTTGATGGTGGGTTAGTAAATTTTTTTTTTCTTTTTTAAAAAAATTTGTACTGATTTTGTCATTTTTGTGATGGATGTGTTGGTGGTGGGGGAGGGAGTGGTGGTGCTGGTGGTGGTTTAATCTTCTCTCTTTTTTTCATTTTAGTCTCATAGATCTGAGTTTTTTGGTTTGGATTGAAATTTCTTTGTTTTGGGTTTTTTTTTTTTTTTTTAAGATTGTTCTGGGCTTTGATTTTGTTTTAGTCTCATAGATCTAGGGTTTTTGGTTTGGATTTTGAGAAGATTTTTTTGGGATTTTTTTTAAAGAATATTGTTATGGATTTTTTCTTGAGAAAATTGTTCTGGGTTTTGAAATGTTGTTGTGCTTGAGAATTGAGACCTGAAATCACCCAACTAGCTCCAACTCGATGACTCGCTCTATCGGGCTTAACCCAAATGTTCGGTTGGCCACGGGTCCATTTTCCGTTCACCCAATTTGATCGAGTCGGTTGCAGGTCAGACCCAAACCCGATCTGACCCAACTCATGGATAGCCCTATACCATCCATTAAGTTGCGGTTCCCTTCAAAAAAATCATATCTAATTGTTTATTATATATTCTATTTAATTAAAATATCAAATTTTCTTTTTTTTTAATTATTTTTTTCTTTTCACACATAATTATTATTCACTTTTTTTGTCCTTGAGAAACGTAAAGAAATAATAAAAAATTATCTTGCACAAGCTATTGACTTGTGTATTTGCACAAGCATTATAGCAAAACCTTATTTTGCATAACTGGTTCATGATATGATGTTGGTATTTTTTGGATTCTTTAGGCTTTATGTTATTTTCTATGAGCATATGCGAATGCTCTAATTGAACTTATGAATTTATTTATTTTTTCTATTAAATTGATAGTATGGTGGGGTAATTAAAACACATTCCTTTTGCTATAAATAATAGAAAGTGTAATTTTTTTCTTTATTTAAAGAATGCTTAGAATATCTACTAAATACTAAACATTGCATCTGGAATCTCTTTGCCCAACTTTCAAGGACTTTGTACTTGAAGATATACCACTTAGACTAATATATTCTATCAGTAAGTATCAATTAAGTTACAAGACTTTTATAGAATTTATTAAAGAGAAATGCTACGTACACAATATTTTCACTACAAATCTTTGGTGGTTTGTTGTTATTGGTTTAAATTTAAACTCCTACTAAAATTACTTTTTTTTTTTTCCCATCAATAATAATTAGTGATAACCTGCCTATTAGAATTTATTGTAAAAGTATTATGAAAATATTGTGAACATAAATTTCTCTTTATTATTTGAAAAGTTAGTGGAGGGTAAAGGAACTTACCTGGATATTCAATGGTAAGAGGCTCCCAACAATAATGGACAAGTTTGGAGTAGGTGCTGTGCAAGATGTTCCATTCATCTCCATATCCAATTGAAGCCATGACTCATGACTCAAGCCATGAGTCAACAAATAACTTCCACGAAGCTAAGGTTCCATTCCATTATTTCCATACAAACTTGAAAATGACTTTTGCAAGTAGAGTCGTCCCTATCTTTGTTTCTTTCTCTCTTGAACATCAATGAAAAATACAACTTGTCATCCCAACCTTCAACATGTTCAATTAAATGGCCACTACCGTGTAAGAAAAATTGATCTAATTCTTTGTTGCTTTCTTACTTTATCCTCATTGCTTTCTCACTTTATCTTTATTGCATGTAGAGTCATACCATGTAAGAAAAATTGATCAATTTCTTATTAAATTTAATGCAACGAGTGATTATCATTCTTTTTTTTAAAATTATAATTACTATTAAATAAAGCAATAAGAAAGAGAGCTTGATGGGCCCAATCACTATTCTTTTTCAGTCCTAAAAGCTATCAGTCTTACAAAATCAGCCCATCTGACTCATAAAAGTAGCCTATGACAAGTAAAATTATTTCATGTAATTTCTTATTTTTTTTTCATATTAAGAATGAAATTTGTGACACTTTACTAATTGCACCATTGATTTGCATCTTTTAATAGACTAGTGTATTGCATTGTATTAAAAAATTGGTTTTTATGATTTTTTTTTTCATACTTTGGTCTCCTATTCACATTAGCTCATGAAAAAATTTCTATCTATTTTAATAAAAAAACTTATTTTTTTTTATTTTACATATTCGCTTTTCGAAACACCTTTAATCAGATTATCTACTTTACACTATATTTTTTTTAAATATTAATTTTTTTTTAATAGTTTCTTTTTCTTCACAAATAACAACCACCATCTACTTTCTTCCTTCGTCCTTGTCATACGTAAAAAAAGAATGAAAAGCTAAATATAATATGAATAGTGCTAGTGTAAATTTACACAAGTATTATAGCAATAATATATTTTTACACAATTTGCATAGTTTGATGTGAATGAATTTTGGACTTGGTTGGCTAAAATGTGATAGATTTTCTATTATACAAGCACTAATGGGAGTGCTTTGAGACTCTAAATCCTAGTTTCCTCTCTACATGAGAGTGACACATGACATCTTACTATAGTTGGTTCAATGAAGTTTGTATCCAAATTTTGTCCTAGGACTAACATTATATGTGGATGATTTTATTAATCGCCATCTAGTGAGTTGAAAGAATTTTCCTTCAAACTAATTGAAGGAAAACTTTTTTTCTTTACTATTTTGGGTGTTACATGCCTTTTTTGGAGATAAAATATGTTTTGATGTTATGGCATGAGACTTTATCTATTGTCTTGAGATTTTTTTGTAGACTACTCATAAAACCATTACAGGCCCATACAATGTGTGGAAATATATAATTATTTTGTGATAATGTGTCTAATTTGTTCTCTGAAATTTGTTGAAGAAAATTTGTTCCCTCTAAAAATGAAACAATTTCTATAAGTATTTTTCATTGCTATATTTCTACAAATATAACATTCTATTATTTTATATTTGAGTGCGTTTGATTGATTTTTTTTTAAAGGTGGTCCATATTCTTTTTAACTAGTATTATAGTACGTTATGTTTTCCTAATTTTTTTTTTGTAGAACTAAACTTTCTTCAAATATATTATACAAATTTCTCTTCTCTTAAGGAGATTATCATGATAATCAAAACTCACCACAAAATTATAATATTATCTTAACCAAAATTAAAATTAAACTAAAGGCATTGAAGATAGACAATATAATAATTTATTACTCACACAATTTATAGGTACATTTAAATATATAACCATGTATATTTTATTTGAATATAAACTCAAATCTCCACTTTCAAAATAACTAAATATTAATCCAAACTAAAATCAACATAAATTATAAGAGGGAAAGAGGGGAGTTGTGATGGAGACTTAAAAAATACAACACAAAACGTATCAACACAAAGTAGAATTATAAATAATAAATAAATAAAATTCCATCAACTTGAGGGTTAAGTCTATAGTTAGTAAAATATGGTATGCATAAATTATGGTAAACATAGAAATGAGTATAATTTGGTATCTTTCAATAAAAGTGTGTTTCAAAAATTCAGCATAAAAATATGGAAACAGAAAAATAAATAATATGTGTGTAGTATGGGTATTAAATGTTTATTTATTAAAAGTTTGTGTAAAAAATACGAAAATATTTATCATATAAATACAGTGTGTTTGTGTGTGTGTCTATACATACATACATACTCAGTTACTCACTTACAATTATTATTGTGGTGTACTAGTGAGGGGATGAAGCATGGCAATAGGTTGTGGTAGCTTTTGTGTTTAACTTTTTGTGAGTTTCACAATTTAATAAAGAGTAATTCTAAATGCACAAACAATTTTACAATATTTTTACAAATTGTTGATGTGAGATTGTGATAAATTATTACGGGTTCTCATTTGGGCCCGCTACTAATATCATATTTTTATTTAATAATAATCACTTATCACACCAGCAGTTTGTAAAAAAGTTTATAAAATAGTTTATAGCATTAGCATTTTTATTTAATAAAATAAAGAATATTTTTCACAATAATTTGATAATAAAAATTAAGTGTCAAGCTGTTAATGATAAATAAAAAAGTGATATAACTTATGAACTCTAAATAGAAATCAGTAATAATTTACCGCTTAGGTTTTGTTGTAAAATTGTTATGAAAATATTGTTTATTGTAACACTATTTTAAAATAATAATAATTAAAAAAAAAAAAAGGTTAAAGATGATTGTTTGTGTTTAACTTTGAGGGCATTACGTTTCATTTAAGATTATTTTAATATTTTATATGTGTAGTTTCTCACTTTCAGTCTTAGGTTGCGTTTGGCTCTATGTAAATTGAATTTTGAGTGTGGAATGAATGCAGGGGAAAATGAATTCCCGTAAGGAAAATGAAATCTGGATGTTTGGTTCTGTAATGGAAAATAGTCCAGAAAATGATTTTCAGTGTTTTGTAAAATTTTGAAAATGCTATTTTCCTACAAATGCTTCGTATTTTCCCAGTAATTTTTTCAACTTCCAAACAAATTTTATAATAGAAAATTTCAAAATATACACCTAACACAACCAAAAATCAAAATAAATCATTTATTCACAATATATACATGATATACTTGATGAGAGGAGGAAGAAAGAGTGAGAGATAGATCGGGAAAGAGAGAGATCAATACCAGCGGAGGATGGCGGCAGCTAGATTGGGTGGGTGTGGATCGGGCAAGGTGGATGTGGGTTTGCCGAAATGGGGATTGGGTTATGTGGGTAGATGGGTAGCTTGGATGAGGATCGGAGCTCATGGAGGAGGGTAGCTTGGATGATGGCGGGGTGGATGATGTCGGTGGTGGATCGGAGACATGCAGTGGTGGAGCATGGCAGCAAGGTTGAGTGGGAAGAAAAGATGGAGAAATCTCACCATTGAGTGGAGGAAATAGACGGCTTGGGTGGTCGGAGCTGAGCTTTGTCGCGTCGGTGCGTGAGGTGGTGCCGAAGTAGTGCCATTGCTCTTTCTCTACTCACTCTCTCTACTCTCGCTTCTTGCTCTTTCTCTCTCTCTCTCTTTGGGTGTTTGTGAGTCCAGAAATCATTTGAAAGTAAAATAGAAGTGTAAATGATTTTTTGGGTCAAAAGACTTATTTTACGGTTAAAGTTTAAGATTTTCCAGAAAAACTTTATTTTATATGTACACTCAAACACACTATTAGGTGTAAAATATTTTCCAGAAATCATTTACACCTAATACAAACACAACCTTAGATAGCAACAGGTTTGCGTCAATTTTGTTTAACTTTTATATATGTTCGCATTTTATAAGCCCTTTTTATCGTTTTTCAACCTTCACGAGAAGTATACGTTTACGTACAAGAAGTTTAAGAGTATGATACACTTAGGCAGTAAGAAACAATAAAAAAATTCAGCAAAAGAAAAAAAAAAAAAAAAAATTCAGAGAGAATACTCACTTTTTTTTTTTTTTTTTAAGGTCAAGGAGAGAATTAAGAGGTTACAGTGATAAGATGTTTGCACATGAATGCGCGTTGTCCAAAAAAAAAGAAAAAGATTTCCACTTTCTCTCTTTGTGGAAATTGCCGGAAAGTGCAAAACACGTTGGACACCCCCATCACTCAGAACGTGTAGGACACGTGAAAAATTGCAATGAGGAAAATTCTCTCTTTTTTTAATTTTTAATTATTATTTTATATTTTTATTTTGTACCTATCTTTTTGTCTTTTCTTTTGTACTTACCCCTTTTTCTTTCTTCTTATCTCATTTCTCAGAGACCCACACCAAGCGTTGTCCTTCTTCAACTTCTTTCTTCTTCCTTTCACGGTAAACTCCTCCTTCTTCCTTTCCTCACCGTCAAATCACCTCCCTCCACAAGCATTTTCTTCCACCACAAGAACCACAAGAATCAAAACCCACCAGCACCACAAGAATCAAAACCCACAAGCACGGACTCCGTCGACCCACAAGCACCTATCTCCGCCGCCAGCACCGACCCACAATCAACAAAACCCATTCCCTCTGAGATTCAATTCTAGTACACTTGTTGTAAATCATCATTCTTTCGTCAAATTTCCCAATCAAACGTACCTACTCAATTTGCAAGTTTTCATTCACCTCTTATCATTCCTGTTAATTTCGTCACATCTTTGATCTTTCTTACCTTCTGCTCTTCTTTTTTCATCTTCTCAATCTTCAGTCAACAGATCATATCAATGGATTTCTTGACCAACGAAGGAGCCTCTTCTTCTTTTTCTACTCCCCAATGGATCTATGATGTCTTCTTGAGTTTTGGCGAAGATACTCGTAATAATTTTACAGGCTATTTATATGAGGCTTTGTGTTACCAGGGTTTTAACACCTTCATCGATAATGACCTTCAGAAAGGAGAAGAAATTTCAATGGAACTTCATAAAGTCATTGAATCGTCAATGATTTCGATTGTTGTATTTTCTAAAAGTTTTGCATCTTCTACTTGGTGCTTGAATGAACTTGTCAAGATCTTTGAGTGTAGGAGTAATGGCCAACTGGTTCTACCAATTTTTTACAAAGTGAACCCATCAGAAATACGTAAACAAGATGGAGAGTTTGGGATTGCTCTAGCTGAACACGAAGAAAAATTCAAAGATGACAGAGAAAAGGTTCAGAAGTGGAGGAAAACTTTAACAGAAGCAGCTAATTTGTCTGGATTTCATTACAATGATAGGTATGTATTTAATTAATGACTATTTCGGTGTGCTTTTATTAGTTACATACTTTTATTGTTTTTCTGTTTATATATTATGTCACAATTGCTGACATTGAAGATGGGGATGGTGGTGGTGGTGGTGGTGATGAGGGTAGGGACGATGAAGGTGAAGGGAAAGGCTTTTTTTGAAAAAATATTTTATTTTATTTTTAAAACTGGGTTGATGCCAAGGATCTTAGTCAAATTATCATATGGCATAATACTATTAGATTGGAAGACCACTAGGTATTATTGATGAGGTCTTCCAAGAGGACTGAATAATTTCTTTGTATTCTAAATACTAAGGCAGTTAAGCTATAAAGGTCAATAGTAGAATTAGGGTAATTTTAACTTGGATAATGTTTTTTTTTTTTTTTTTTTTTTTTTGATAAGATTAACTTGGATAATGCTATCAATTGTGAGAACTCTGTGTTGTTATATTGGTTATAAGCTTATAATGGTTTTGTTATGACTGCTAATAAATTATGAAAGTAATGTTTCTATCATATTTTATTAGTTTTTGAGAAAGTATAATTATTATAACACGCACTTTCCTTTCTTGCCAAAATTTGGCATTTACATTTACCGTTCCCACCCCATTAACCCATCACTATATGGTCGTGATGTCTTATGCACTAAGTACACTTCCTTTCAGCATCAAAAATTGGTCATCACTTTTATGTTAAAATCTTTCACGATTTTTCTATGTATCACACACTTCATCAATATAAGAATACCATTTTTTTTTATATTAACAATTGAAAATTAAACAGATAAAATAATCAACAATCATATTATACGTGCTAAACAAAAATTTCTTCCATTAAACTTCTTTTTTTTTTTTTTTAAATTAATAAATCTACCTAAAAGGACCTCATATGACAGCAAATTAATAAAACCAAACTGTTGCCCTCAAATGTCCAACCCAGAGATGCCTTTGATACCTCTTCATCTCCACCAAATTAATAAATTATATTGTTTCCATCCCAATTTTCAATTTTTCACAACCTTATCTCTCTTTTTCTCTCACACATCGATTATTCATTTAACCATTTCCATGTTGTATCTACCCATGAACATTCTAAATACAATCCACCCCATCATCCACAACAAATCATTTTGGTTTGGTATTGATTGTTCTCCACAAAATTACAATTACGATTTTGAGAAGACATGGATTGTGTTTTTCATAGAATTTTGAAGTTAAGTAGGCAATATGATGATCTAATCTTTTTTTTATTTTTTTATTTCTTTTGATCTTTTTTCTTTTTCTTTTTTGAATTCTTCCATCTAGAATTTGTAAGGTGTTTCTGTTGTTTTCTTTCTTTAATTTTCCAATGTTATTGACTTGTGTAATTGTTAACTAACTTTTGATTGTTAGAGTTGCTTTATTTGGCCATCATTGTTGTTGAATTTCTCATTGTTAACTGACTTAGATTTGATAAAATATATGCATGGGTGTTTCTTTTTATTTTGAACAAAATGGTGGATTTATAAATATTTGTAGAGCAACATTGATATCATAGTAGTCTCAAAATCTTTAGTGTTACAACTTGCAATTTTGTTATAGTTGCATCCCAGTCTCAAAACCTACGATCAGATTTCTTGCTTCTCTTAGCTTTCTTGGTAAGTTTTTAAATACTTTCTTTGCTTAGCTGGTCATCTTTGGGAAAATTAAAAGTCATGAAAAGAACAAGACAAATATAATATACTCTGTAGCATTAGTATCCCGTTATGGATTACCATTATTCAAGGAATGTGTAAGTATTGGTAGCATTATTCAAGACAAATATAATATACAGACACATTCCTTGAATTTCTCTTCTACCCATAAACTTCGATTTTGTTAGTTTCAATTTAATCTTTGATGTACTAGAGTTCGGTTTTGATGAAGAATAAGTCACCATGAGTGCCTTATTGCATATAATCTTTTGTGCCCTCAAAAAAGATACCTCTAGGTTATGCAATTGGGTCTTGGATGGATTCTATAATAGGAAGCTAGATTTCTTTGTTGTTTAGCCATATATTTCGTAAGTTTGCTTCCCTGCAGAAGCTTTGATGGGTTATAATCACTTAAAAAGGAAGTTTAATTGGTTAAAAGCCCTATAAAAAAATTTATAAACTTACGGTGAAATACTTAGCACATGTGCTCCTATAATAGGTATCTGATAGTCACTGATAAAGAACCTATGGTGATATACTTAGCATAAGCTCCTAAAATGGGTATTTGGTCGTCACGGATAAAGTAGAGATTTTTGGTACAATGCTTAAATGTTTGCATATCTAAGTATTTTATGATACTCTTTGGTATTATTTGGAGTGTTGTATATCTTTTATGGGCTATCTTCTTTAGGAGCTTGAACTAAATAAAAAATGGAAAACAAATTAACTTATTTTGACTATAAAATCTGCTATTTAAATGTTAATTTGTTATTATAAATATTAGAATTATTTTATTTTCCTTTGGGGTGTACGAGACAAATGCAATCCAAGCAATTATGCATGCAACATTGGAATATAAATCCTCTATCTATTTTTTTTTTTTTTCATTTTTTTTCTTCTATCAAACAACTGGTCATGTATTCACTTGACTTTTCTTATAAAATAAACAAAATTTCAAATGAAAAAAAACAAAAAAAAAAAAAAATTAACACATGGCAATTCAAATGGATAGAGGATTTGTATTCATAATATAGAATATAATTTCATATGACATTTGAATGTATAAATTTAAAACTTAAAAGTTTTTCCGTACATTGCATTGGTTAATCACTAGTATCATATATAATTGATTGAGAAAGTTACAAAAGATGATATGTGTCATTGTTTTATGCATTGTCAAAGAGACACGTGTCACTATTATGTGTATCCACCAATTGTAGGGACCCAAATTTTATATTATATATTATGTATAGATAGATAGATGCTTCTTTCTCAAAAAAAAAAAAAAAAAGAAAAAAGAAAAAAAGATGCTAGAAATATAATAACTTTAATTCACATGATGTTATATATTCAAACAACTTTTCCCTCAAAAAATAAAAATAATTCTAACAACTCTTCTTCTTTCATTAGTTAGAAACTTTTAATTGGTCTTGTGACCACTAAGTGTCCAATTTTGAAGGTATACTTAAAAAAAAAAAAAAAACCCATATATTCTACTATTAAATTATAGAAATAAAATAATTTAATGTTAATGTTACAATTCAAGAGTTTCTCCCATTTAATTTTTAGACAATTTTTTACAAAATTTCCTAATCTCATTTTGTTCAAGTATTAGAAGTGAGTTTCCAGTAAGTGGGCCTCCTCAATCCTCATCACTAAAAGGGAGTTCCTATCCAACCATTTGCTAAAATCCTAGATCTAATTTTCTAGCCAAAAGAAGAATAATGTGCTAAAATTAACGATATTTCCTAATCTTTTGAATTTCAATGCCATTTAATTTAAATAGCAATATGTTAATTGCACAGAACTAGACATATTGAACTTTGTTCATCTTCAGATTTATGTTTACAACAAATCCAACTCATTATGTCTTTCTTATGCTCTATGCTTTGCAGCTGCACTAAATCTGAATTTGAGTTTATTCAAAGAGTTATAAAGGAGATATCAAGCGCTAAATCAAATCAATTATTTGTTGCTAAACATCCAGTTGGAATAGATATTCGAGCAGAGGCCATAGAATTGCTTTTAGATATCGAGTCAAATGATGTTTGCATGGTAGGAATTTGTGGTTCTAGGGGAATAGGTAAGACTACGATCTCGAAAGTTGTATATAATAGTATTGCTAACCATTTTGAAGGAAGCTGTTTTTTAGAGAATGTTAGTGAAATGTCAATAACAAATGGTGGCATAATCCAACTACAAGAGAAACTTCTTTCTAAGGTCTTACAAGGTAGAGACTTGAAGGTGCAAAATGTATTTGAAGGTATGAATTTGATAAAGAAACGACTTCATGGTAAAAAAGTTCTTTTAATTCTTGATGATGTGGAATACTCAAAAGATGTAGAAAATTTGCTTGGAGATTGTAACTGGTTTGCTTCCGGAAGTAGAGTAATTATAACAACAAGAGACAAGTATTTACTAACCTCTTTGGGAAGAGATCCTCAAATATATGAGGTTACAAAATTGAGTCAATGTGAAGCTCGTGAACTTTTCGACCGGTATGCCTTCCAAGCAAGAAAATATGGGGAAGATTATTCAGAACTTGCAAAACAAATTATATGTTATGCCAACGGCCTACCATTAGCTTTAAAAATAATTGGTTCTGATTTGTGTGGAAAAGATATACATGAATGGAAAAGTGCATTAGAAAAGTATAAAAACATTCCACATGAAAAAATTCAAGAAATACTAAAAATAAGTTATGATGGATTGGAAAAAATTGAAAAGGATATTTTTCTTGATATTGCATGTTTTTTTAAGGGTTACAACAAGGATGATGTTGTAAATATATTAGGTTCTTGCGATTTATATCCAGAATATGGTATCAGAAAGCTTATTGATAAGTGGCTCATAACCTTGGAAGATAGCCATTTGTCAATGCATGACTTGCTACAACAAATGGGTAGAGAAATTGTTCAACAAGAATCAGAACAGCCTGAACAGCGTAGTAGGATATGGCATTTTAAGGATGCTCATAAATTACTAACTGGAAATATGGTATACTTTCTTTGCTTCTCTATTTTTTCAAAATATTTCTTTATTGGATTTTCCCTTTACAATATTGAACAAAATATAATTTTCTCAATATATGTTTTGTTTAAAGTTTCAAAATCTTTATACTTTTGTTAAATTCTATTATGAAGTGTGACTAATTCTTTGTCCTAAGTAGGGATCAAATAAAATTCGAGGTATAATGTTGCGCTCACCTGAACCAACAAAGGTTGCATTGAAAGCTAATGTTTTCAAGAGGATGAAAAATCTCAAATTTCTTATAGGCAATGTACATATTGGTGAAGATCTTGAATATCTCCCAGATGAGTTAAGGTTTCTTGAATGGCATGAATTTCCTTTGTCCTTATCTTCCAAATGTTGTGTCCCTGAAGAACTTGTTGCACTTAAGATGTCTAAGTCTAACATTATATTGGAGAAGGTATTCAAGCAGGTATAAGTATTATTATTTATAAATTTTAATTTCTTTAAATGTTATTTTTAAAAGTTGTTGAAGATTAATATTGTTTTTTTTTTTTTTTTTAATTTTTCATAGGGGTTCCAGTACGAAAATTTGAAAATGATTAATCTGAGATCTTGTGAATTCATTACCAAATTACCTGACTTGTGCTGCCCAAACTTAGAGAAATTGGACCTTCAAGATTGTAAAAATTTAATTAAGATTCATGAGTCCATTGGATTTCTTGAGAAGCTTAAAGTATGGACTCTCCGGGGCTGTTCACAACTTCAAATTCTTCCAAATACACTCATGTTGAAATCTCTAGGATATTTTGATCTAAATAACTGCTCAAGGCTTGAGAAGTTCTCCGATATTCATCCAGAAATGAAATGTCTAAAGAAATTGTTTTTGGGTCATAGTGGTATTAGAGAATTGCCTTCATCACTGTTGTATCTGACTGAACTTGACACGTTAGAACTACCATGCTGCCGTAAGCTTACAAAATTTCTAGTTATTCCTTCTGCCGAATTGAGACCGGCGTGCAATTCCTTTAACAACTTTTTGGGACCTACTGGGTATCTGAGCTTGACAAAACTGGATCTTACCGGATGTGTTAGAATTAAAGTTGAATTAGATTCTTGGATGCAGGCCGATTACTTTCCAATATTGACAGATTTAGTTCTAGATTCTACCAGTATTGTTACCATCCCAGAAAGTATTAGCAGATTTACTAGATTACAATATCTTTCCATAAGATATTGCAGAAAGCTTCGGGAAATTCCAAGACTTCCAAAATCTATAAGAACTGTGGTTGCACTGTATTGCTATCGGCTGGATCCACAATCATCAAGCAGATTATGGAATCAGGTGTCTCTCTTTCTCTCTCTGAAGTTTAAGTTATAAAGAAACAATTTATGTTAAACTTCAATTTCTTGCAGTTTGGAGAAATTCTAGGAATTCTTCCAAATACAGTCGCTGAAGCTGCAAGAAGCTTTGAATCTAAAATTCACTGTCTTGTACTACCAGCAATTGAGATTCCAAGGTGGTTCAAATTCAACCATCACCAGAGTGTTGGAGATTCCGTATCATTCTTGGTTGGTCCCAAATTTTCAAATTTAGTTGTTTGTATTGCTTTTCCATCAAAGGATGAGAACAGCAATATGGAGAACCATTGTTTCATTGACATTTCCATCAATGGTGTTAAACAATCATTCATGGATTTTGTTAATTATGGCCATGTATGGTTAATTTATGGGAAAGTGAATATATCAAATCCATCTGAAGAGAATCGCATTAAGGTTGAGGTTAGACAAATGGTGCAGATAAGATCGAAGAATACGATGAGGATTTATGTAGAATGCATCTGTTGTCCTGCCTCATCTATGGATCAATGGGCTTTCAACAATAGGGAAGAAGATTCAGGCCATGTTGGAATCCGACACCGACTGCAAAGAAGAAATCATCGATCAACCCATGCTAGACATCCCCAAAAACACTACCTGTCTCGCTTTGGATGGCTTCGAATCCGATTCCAACTCTGGAAACGAAGCTCCAAACCCTGGAGACAGTGATTTTCTAATGGGTTTCATGACCAGGGTTCATCTTCAATTCCCAATGCCTTTTTCAATGATGATACCAACACCAATCTGTACGCACCATCATACAAGACAAAAACATCTTGATTCAGCTTTAAAGAGATGGTTTGCCTCTCTCTATTTCTCTAAATTTAAAGGATCATTCATAGGATTGTTGCTCAAGTATATATTGTGTTTCAAGTAAATAATAGCGAAATCAAATTATTGGGCTATGTAATTATAGTTTATACAAGAAACATTTTATTTCTTTATTTCTTTTTCAATGTAGATAATGCCTTGTTGCTATTGAAGTAATTGGTAGGCCTAAGATCCCTTTTCACCTTGCAATTTGATTTTCATTTATTATAATATTTGTCTTTTATTCATCTTATTTGTCTGCTTCTGGTGCATAGTTTCTTCTTGTAAGATATTCCAAACTTCTCTTCTTCTTCTTTTTGTGGTAGAAAACGAAATGCATTTCATTAACTTAAATTAGAAGAGTTAAGGCATAGCCTCTCATAAAACACACCTACTGAATTATAATACATCACCAAAATAATATCCAGTGGTGGACTAGAAAATAACAAAGAGTCTTGCTACTGAGTTGCTCCCATTTTTCCAAGTTTGTCTGCACATTGATTCGCCACTCTGTGGCAGTTCTTAATCTTGACATTCGGAATTTGCTCCATTAGTTACCTGCAATCCAAGATGAGAATAGAGTGAGCAATATTATCGTAGGATTTGCCCAACACCTAGTCCATCACCACTTTGGCATCAAAACCAATCTCAACTGCCTGCAAGTTTAAAGAATTGCAGGTTTTAAGACCATCACATAAGGACCAAAGTTCTGCCTCTACACTTGTGGCTATACCAATGGCTCTACTAAACCCAGATACCCATTCTCCATTGCTCCCTAGGCAGGCCACACATTACCCTCTTTAACAAGGCAATTTCTGTCTCAAGTTGGCTTTGGGTCTCTCTTGCTGCACTACCCTGGGCATCCTCTCAAATAATTCCTCCACCACCTGCCTTACCTGGATTTCCCATTGCTGACCCATCCATATCTAGCTTGAGCCAATTCATCTCTGGCTTTATCCATCAAACATTAATTGAGCTCTTTGTTGTCATAGGTTTAACATGTCCAGCATAGTAGAAATAATTTAGAGCCATGCTTTTCACTTCTTTACTCAATCTGCTATTTGGTATAACTTGGTTGAAAACTCTCTTATTTTTCTACATCCACAAGCCCCAGATACCAAAAGCAAAAAACACTTCCCACGGCAAGGTTGACTCCACCAGATCCTTACAACGTCTTAGATTTTTTTCAGCCAACTACATAGGTCAGAGTTAAAGAAATTACTACTACACCTCATGTTACCTGTATCCAGCCAGAATTTTTTTGCAATTTCAGAGTCTCGAAGAACATGAATAATGGTCTCAGCCTCTCTCCCACATGCTTCACACTTACTGTCTTCGGCAATGCCTCTTGCAAAAGTAATTCTTTATCTGGTAGACTAAGAAGATAGCGCTTCCATATGAAAACACTGGATTTTTGGAAGCATATCCACTTTCCAAATAGACCACCCAGTGAACTCTGCTGCCACATTTATTTCTCCTTTTGCTAAGTTGTAGGCATTTTTCCCATCAAAATGAGGTTGAATAAGCCCAGCTAATGTTGTCCAAACCAGATTCTAAGTAAGGAATCGTAATGGCCTTGATTCTTTGTAGTAGGTCACAGGGAAAAACAAAGAAGCAGCACCCAATGTTCCAAATTCCCTCCTGAGTCACCTCCCCCACCTTCATTTGCTCTTCCCCTTGATTGAGGAGACCTATGAGCAGACTTTTTTACAATCCTTCATTAAGCCATTTATCATGCCAAAAATTGAACGAACTGTTTGCACCCACTACCCATTTGGTACCTCGAACAAAAATTTCTTTACCTTTAATCATAGTAGCCCGTGTTCTGGAGCCTGCACTTCTTGGGTTTAAATACTTGGTTCTTAGGACTTTGGCCCATGGTTGATCACTTTCTTTATTCATCCTCTAATTTAACTAGGCAATCAGAGCTAGATTTTTGGGTTTTGCCGCAGTTAGCCCAAGTCCTCCCTCTTTCTTTGGCCTAGTGATCTTATCCTAGTTTACAATATGCAGCTTCATTTTTTCCACAGAAGATCCCCAGACAAAATTTCTACTGGCTTTATCAATTGCTTCAAGGGTTTTTTCAGGCAGCATGATTCCTTGCATGACATAAGCCGAGATAGCAGACAACCCCAACTGAGTAATGAAAACTCTCCCAGCAAAGGAAAGGAGATGTGCTTTCCAGCCACTTAACCTCCCCTGCACTCTTTCAATAACAAAATCAAACTCTTGATTTTTTGTACCCGGCAGCTTCAATGGGAATCCCCAGTACTTCCCAAGGTTTGGAATTGAGTGAAGATCTAAACAAGAGCATAGTTCATCCCTTCTTTCCCTCAAGACATTGGGCGAGAAATAGATCCGTGACTTGCCGTTGTTTACCTTCTGCCTAGAGAGCTCACAGAAGCTATCAAGGGCTTCTTTTATACTGGTGCAGTTTTTTTCTATTAGCTTTTCCAAAAAGAATTAAATCATTTGCAAAGAACAGAAAAGAAAAGCCTAGTCCACCCCTAGATGTTTTCACCGGATCCCATAATTTTGAGTCACATTTATCCTTTTTCATAAATTCGAGAACTTCCATGAACATCATGAATATATAGGGAGACAAGGGGTCACCTTGCCTTATGACCCTAGACTGTTGAAATCCTTCCAAAGCTCCACCATTAAATAACACTAAAGGATGAGATGCAGCTCATAATCACATTCACAAGATCATCTAGGATATTAAACAGCCTGAGATTGTCCTGAATGAAGCTCCTTCCAATCTATCATAATCCTTCTCAAGGTCTATTTTGAGGTTCATGAAGCCCACATTCCCTTTCTTTCCACTCATAGTATGAAGAATTTCCTGAGCTATGATGACATTGTCCATACCTTTTATACCCGAAACAAAAGCAACTTGCATTGAGGAGATAAGATTGGATAGAAAGGGTCTGAGTCAAGCAACTATAATCTTCGTGATGATCTTATACACTGTGTTGCACAAACTTATTGGGCGCAAGCTGCCAATTCCATCAGCTCCTGTATGCTTGGGAGTAAGTGTAATGAGATTTTTATTTATGTGCTTCGGGACCTTATCATTATTAAAGGCCCCTTTTACCATATTTGTCACTGTTTCTCCAACCAACAGCCAAAAACAACTGGAAAAAGCCAAGATGTGGCCCATCAGGTCCTTGTGCCAAAAAAGGTTTTAGGGACCACAACGCTTCTTTAACTTCTAAACTTCAATTTTACCAAATAACGAGTATGTTTGCTGATTGTTCAAAATTGAAATTCAAGTCAAGCACACAACTGTTCGATGAAATGCTTCTTCAAGATATTGAACCTATTTGCTTGGATGACCTATGCTACTCATCGAGCCAATTGTTAAGGTTTTATTTTTAATTTCTAAAAAAATATTTCTGTTTGATTACTTAATTACTTATGCTTTTCTCCTGGGTTTTTAAATTTTAATATTCTTAATTGTCATGGATTGTTTCTTTGCTTTTTTTGGCTCACTGAATATTACTTAGATTGTTCATAAATTTATTGAAAGATAAAGGACATTTGACAAGGATGCATTGAGCTTTATACCAAGAGAAATGTAAACTAAAATCTGCAACAAGCTATGGCCCTAGAAGGCTTTTTTTTTTTTTTTTTTTTCTGCAGAACCTGCCTTGAGAGTGTGGCTCACTTCTTCATATTATTCATATTTGATTGGTTGAGGTTGAGTAATTATTTAAGCACATGTTTTTATTTGCTTGTTTCATTCTTTGTCAGTTAGCAATAATTGAATTAATGATGTTGTCAACACCACAAACTTGTCATTGTTGAGATAACAACTGTACCTGCTAACAAAACATCTTTATTTCTTAAGTTTTTGTGCTTAAAAATGATTCTCTAAAGCTTTAATTAAATTCTCGAAGTAGTTTCGAGTCATGCTATTGCCATTGGAAAACAAGATAATCAGTAACTGATTTAGAAGTACAGATTTACTGATTTGGCCACATGATCACTCGTCTTTATACAGTCAAGAGAGCCTCACTTCTCCGTAGTCAATGCTTAGATGGAAGAGCAGAACTCAGAGATATGGCTCTCAAATGTGGGCTGCCCTATGGAAGCTTGAACTTTCATTTAAATTCCTTATTTCCTTCGGAAAGCTACAAAATGATTGTCTTCCATTGATTAGGGAGTTAACAATTAGGAATCTCATCACTAATACTTCTTGCCCTTCATGTGCTATAGAAGAGGAATGCTTGGATCACCTATTTATTACCTATAACTTAACTTGTGTGACGTGCTTCAAATCACCACTCACCATTAGAAGGTACTTGAGTCAAATTCAAGTCATAATTGTGTTGCTACTTGGCTGGAAAGAGTGTACAAAGCATAAGGCCGGTGCAATCAATTCATTGTATTCTTTCAACAATCATTGGGCTATTTGGATACACATGAAAGAATAAGTGTTAATGCTAGATTTTGAAGTCCTAATTCGTAGTGCTTACCTTTATACTATTTGTAGGGATGCAACAAACACATGGGAAGTGAATGCTTCTGTTAAACCACCTAATGTACTTTTCAGTAGTTTCCTTGGCAGTATAGCACATGATCAGATGTTGAAGGTATGGATTCCTCTCTCTCTTTTCGTGACTATATGATAGTATAAAACCTATAGAGAATCTGGTAAATATAATTATTATTGGATGGTTCATACAATTGAATGCATAATACTTGAGGTGTGATTGAAGATGAAAAAATAAGGGATAATTCCACCAGATATGTTGTAATTGGATACTCATGTTGCAGGCCATTTCTTCAGTCAATATTTTGGGGAAAATTGGGCAATTTCTTGAGATTATGGTAGTGCTTTGGTCAAATTGGTCCGCATCTGCCCTCATCATCCAATGCGTTTGCATGGATTGTGTAGTTGTTTTTGTATCATTTTCAATAAGGAAAAAATGTTTATGTTTATGTCACCCTGTCAAACTAAACTTTCTAGCATTTAATTGCAAGCTTCAATCTTTGAACTTTAATAAATATATAGATAGTGGGTTTAAGACACATGTTACATATATATTGCATAAATGATCCTTGGGTGTCTTCTTTAAAAGGTATTTAATAGGAATGCTTTCAAACCAATTTATTCAAAGATATGTTTAAAACCATTTCTCGTTTTGAGAAAAGAATATTGTCTTGAATAATCATTTTCTTTATTTTATGTAGGGGGGTAAGGGTGGGGCTATAGTTTAAATGCTTTGTACATCATAGTATCCTTTTGGCTGTATAAAATGCTCAATGAATTCCCATAGGAGGGGTTGATTCCTTGCCACTTGTTGAATCAATATGGCTGGCTCAGGTTTTCTCATGTTAAGATATAGTGCTTCAGGCTACTTAATACAGATGCATTTGACAGCTTTAAAACTACTATTAAAATCTTAATCTTTCCTACTAATAAAAAGGATCAACACATTCACTTTTTTTTTTTCTTATAATTTTTTTTCCAGTACACATTCATAAGGAATTGCTACGGTGTCACCAACAACTGAGAAAGAGATTTCGCTTATATCACCAGTGATTCATACAATAGCTTGTGGGTTTTGAGTGTTGACCCTTACCAAGATTTCAATGGTGCATGTGTTCTATAACTCGGCTGGATTTGTAGAAAGAATTCCTTTGTACCTCAAAACCCATCAAACCCCTCACACTAATAGAGCTTCACTTGCTGTTTAGCCCTCCCATTTGAACCTTCGCTCTAGTCCCTGCACACAAACGAATCCGAAGAAAAACAAAATGACAAAGAATCACATCTTGAAGAAGAAGAAGAGCACTCCGACCTGAAGAAGACTGCGATAGTATGGTGAATACGTTTGGTTGTCATGAAATTGTAAGAAAATTAATAATAATAAAAAATTTAAGATTAAATTTGTTATAAAAAAGTATTTGTAAATGTTGATGTGGCTTGATTTTGCCATCTAAGCGCTTATGTGGTCTTTAAAATTTAGACATGTCAGCTTAATCATGGCAATAATGCACATCATTTGCCACACAAGTATTTTCCGTTAGTGAGTTAACAATAGAGACCAGATTGAAAGCAAATTAAAAATAATGTGGACTAAATTAATTACTATCAAAATGTAAGGATCAAATTGATTGTAACCCCAAAATAGAAGGACTAAAATGGTATTTTGGCCAAACTCAAATCTTCACTTTCAAAATAACTAAATATTAATCCAAACTAAAATCATCATAAATTATAGAGAGAAAGAGGAGAATTGTGATGGAGAATTAAAAAAATAAGACACTAAAATGTATCAAGACTATGTAGAATTAAAATAAAAAAAATAAAAAATAAAAAATTTCATCAACTTAAGGGTTAAGAAACAATAAAAAAATCAGCAAAAGAAAAGGAAAAAAACAAAAATTGTGTGAGAGAGAGAGAGAGTATTCACCTTTTTTTGGAAAGCTCAAGAAAAGAATAGAGAAGCTACAATGATAAAGATATATCTTACAGAATACTGTTGTTCCCACCTCTCATGTAAACATTATTTTTTTAATTATCAAGTGTTCCATGTGAAAAGAAATAATAAAAAATTATTTTGCTTAAGCTATTGTACCTTGTATATTAGCACAAGCAGTATACCAAAATTTTATTTTGCATAGCCGGTTCATGATTTGATGTTTGTGATTTTTTGGATTCTTAAGGCTATATATTATTTTATATGAGCTAGTGTGAATGTTCTAACAAAACTCATGAATTAACATCCTGCCATTTAAGATTTATTGTAAAAATATTATGAACATACACTTTTCTTTATTAAATATTTGAAAAATTAGTGGAGTATAAAAGAACTTACCTAGATATTCATTGGTAAGAGGCTCCCAACAATAATGGAAAATTTTGGTGTGGGTGCTTTGCAAGATGTTCCATGCACCTTCGTATCCAATTGAAGCCTTGACTCATGACTCAAGTCATGAGTCAACAAATAACTTCTGCAAAACTAAGTTTCATTCCATTATTTCCATACAAACTTGAAAACGACTTTTGCATGTAGAGTCATCCTTATCTTTATTTTTTTTCTTATTTGAACATCTATGAAAAATACAACTTGTCATCCTAACCTCCAACACGTTCAATTAAATGGCCAGTACCATCTAAGAAAAATTGATCAATTTCTTTAGTTCTTTCTCACTTTATCTTTATTGCCTGTAGGGCCATGTCGTGTAAGAAAACACTATCTCAAATTTAATGAAATGAGTGATTGTCATTCTTTTTGTATTTTCATTATTATTAAATAAAGTAATATGAAAGAGCTTGGTGGGCCTAGTCACTATTCTTTTTCAGTCCTAAAAGCTGTCAGCCATACAAATTAAGCTCATCTGACTTACAAAAGTAGCCCATGTCGAATAAAATTATTTCATTTAATTCCTTAATTTTTTTTTTTTTCATATTGCAATGTATTAAAAAATTGGTTTTCATAATTTTTTTTTATATAATTTGTCTCCTATTCACATGAGCTCATGCAAAATTTCAGTCTATTTTAATATAAGAATCTATTTTTTCTGTTTTGTATATTTACTTTTTAAAACACCTCACATCAAATTATCTACTTTACACTATATTCCATTAAAATATGAATAGTGCTAGTATAAATTTACATGAATACTAGAGCAACAATGTATTTTAACATAATTTTACATGGTTTGATGTTAGTGAATTTTGGGCTTAATTGGCTAAAATGTGATACTTTTTCTATTATAGAAGCACTAATGTGAGTGCTTTGAGACGCTAGATCCTAGTTCCATCCTACATGAGAGTGACGCAGGTCATTTTACTATTGTTGGTTCAACCAAGTTTCTATCCAAATTTTGTCCTATGACTAAAAGTACATGTGGATGCTTTATCAATCGACTCGTAGTGAGTTGAAAGAATTTTCTTTCAAGTGAACTTTTTTTCTTTCCTATTTTGGGTGTTATATGCCTTTTTTGTGCAGAGATAAAATATGCTTTGATGTTGTTGAATGAGACTTTATCTATTGTCTTGAGATATTTGTAGACCACGCGTAGAGTAATTACAGACCATTGTAATGTGTGGGAATATACAATTTTTTTGTGATATGATATAATGTGTAATTTGTTTTCTGAAATTCGTTGAAGAAAATTTGTTTCCTGTAAAAATGAAACAATTTCCACAACTATTTTCTATCGCTCTATTTCCACAAATATAACATTCTAGTATTTTAAATTTGGGTGTGTTTGATTGATATTTTTTTAAAGGTGGTCCATATTCTTTAACCACTATTATAGTGCATTATGTTTTCCTAATTTGTTTTTTTTGTAGAACTAAACTTTCAAAATTTCAAATATATTATACAAATTTCTTCTTCTCTTAATTAAGGAGATTATCATGATAATCAAAACTCACCACAAAATTATAAAATTATCTTAACCAAAATTAAAAATAAACTAAAGGCATTAAAGATAAATAATATAATAATTTATTACTAACACTAAAACGTGTCAACACAAAGTAGAATTATAAATAAAAATAAAATAAAATTTCATCAAGATGAGGGGTAAGAAACAATAAAAAAAAACTCAGCAAAAGAAAGAAAAAAAAATTGTGAAAGAGATTCTTTTTTTTTTTTAAGCTATAGGATGGAATTGAGAAGCTACAGTGATAAAGTTGTTCATACATTCTCTCTATGTGGAAAATGCAGAATGTGTAGGACACCCTCGGTGGAAAATTGCATTGAGGAAAGTTCATGGAAGAGGGATCTCTGATCAAATCAATTGACGTGAAGTTTTTCTCTCCTTGTGAAAATGCAGAACATGTAGGACACCCTGTCACCCTTAATGGAAAATTGGGATTTGGATCCAGTGGGGGCAATTACACCACACCCACTCACATTAATTTTTATCACTTTCATTTTTTAACTTTTTCAACTTTTTTTTTTTTAATTTTTTGTTATTCAATGGTTGAAATTGAAAGTTTATTTTTTGAACTTTCAATCTCAACCGTGTATTACTATTAAATTAGGTACAATACCCTAATTATTACACCTAATCTGAATCCGGAAAATTGCATTGAGGAAACTTCGTGGAAGAAGGATTTCTAATCAAATCAATTGACGTGAAGTTCTTCTCTCATTGTGGAAAATGTAGAACGTGTAGGACACCCTATCACCCTCGGTGGAAAATTGCATTGAGGAAATTTCGTGAAAGAGGGATCTTTGATCAAATCAATTGACGTGAAGTTTGAGATGTGGCTATTCAACAAACAATGGTTCAAACAGGACAAGTAAAGTAAAATACAACTTGTAAGTTGTAACAATGTTTATGTACACAGCACCATGAATTGAAAGGAAAAATTAATATTAGGGAAATGTATATAAAAATCTTGTAATTTAATTCCTAGGATACGTTAAACTTCAAACTGAGTTTAACTTTTAAATGGGATACTTTAAATTTCATACTTCCACAAATATATATAAATCCAAATCTGGAGTTTTAAGTGTCCTATTTATGAAATATGAAAGTGTGTGGTTTAAAATATGTCCAATTTAAAAGTGTGAGGTTTAATGTGTACCAAACAAACAAAAAAAATATAATTTTTTTTTTACTTACTTTTCCTCAATATTTGCATTTTCTCATGAAATATCCATTGGCTTTAATTGCTTAGTAAAATTCCAACTAATAGGGTACATAGCATTCAAACTTTGCCATTCAACAATGAAGTAATGTTGGCATTCAGGTATGGTCATTAGTGTCTCTTTGAGCCAATACTCTGACATGCATATTATAAGTTCATAAAACAAATACCAACTTGTTTGGGTTGGGTGCAAAATATTTGAACCCTACATATTTTGGACACTTCAAGAAATACCACCTTGTTGAGCTCAAAGGTTGGCAATAAAAAATTTATTAACTATTTGAAAAGTTTTGTGGGGATGTTCCATGCATCTTCATATCCAATTGAAGCCATGACTCATGACTCAAGTCATGAGTCAACAAATACTTTGAGTCATGAGTCAACAAATACCATCCATTAAGCTGCGGTTCCCTACAAAACAATCATATGTAAGTAATTATTTATTATATATTCTATTTAATTAAAATATCAATTTTTCTTTTTTCTTTTTTCTCTTTTCACACCTAACTGTTATTCACTTTTTTAGTCCTCAAGAAACGGAAAGAAATAATAAAAAATTATCTTGTACAAGCTACTGACTCGTGTATTTGCACAAGCATTTTAGCAAAATCTTATTATGCATAACTGGTTCATGATATGATGTTGGTGATTTTTTGGATTCTTTAGGCTTTATGTTATTTTCTATGAGATTGTGTGAATGCTCTAGTTGAACTCATGAATTTATTTATTTTTTTCTATTAAATTGACAATGGGGTGGAGTAATTAAAACACATACCTTTTGCTATAAATAATAGAAAGTGTAATTTTTTTTTTTTTTTTTTGTATTAAAAGATTGCTTAGAATATCTACTAAATATTAGCTATTGCATCTGCAACCTCAATGCCCAACTTTCAAGGACATTGTATTTGAAGATATACCACTTAGGCCAATATATTCCATTAGTAAATATCAATTAAGTTACAAAAACTTTTATAGAATTTATTAAAAAAATGCTACGTACACAATATTTTCACTATAAATCTTTGATGGTTTGATGTTACTGGTTTAAATTTAAACCCCTACTAAAATTACTTTTTTTATTATTTTTTTTATCACCAAAACAGCTAGTAATAATCTGTTTATTAGAATTTGTTGTAAAAATATTTTGAACATAAATTTCTTTTTATAATTGAAAAGTTAGTAGAGGGTAAAAGAACTTACCTGGATATTCAATGGTAAGAGGCTCCCGACAATAATGGACAAGTTTGGTGTGGGTGCTGTGCAAGATGTTCCATTCACCTTCATACCAATTGAAACCATGACTCATGACTTAAGCCATGAGTCAACAAATAGCTTCCATGAAGCTTAGGTTCACTCCATTATTTCCATACAAACTTGAAAATAACTTTTGAATGTAGAGTCATCCCTATCTTTGTTTCTTTGTAAGAAAAATTGATCAATTTCTTATTAAATTTAATGCACCGAGTGATTATCATTCTTTTTTATTATTATTATAATTACTATTAAATAATCAATAAGAAAGAGAGCTTGATGCACCCAGTCGCTATTCTTTTTCAGTCCTAAAAGCTATTAGCCTTACAAAATCAGCCAATCCAACTTATAAAAGTAGCCCATGAAAAATAAAATTATTTCATATAATTATTTGATAATAAAAACCAGGTGTCAAGCAATTAATAGTAGGTAAAAAAATTGTATAAGTTATGAACTTTGAATGAAAATAAGTAATAATTTATAGAATAAATTTTGTAGTAAAAATACTATTTATCATAGTACTGTTTCAAAATAATATTGGAAAGTTAAAGCTGATTCTTTGTGTTTGGCTTGGAGGGGCATTACGTTTCATTTAGAGTTAACATTCGGTCAGGCAGTGTTTTACGACAGCCAATAAGAGACTGCCAAGTCATCCCTTTTTAAAATATTATTATTTTAATAAAAATATCTCATCATTCTCTCTCTATTTACGGTCACTCTCTCCCTCTTTCTCTTCTCACTTCTGCCTTTACCTCTTCTTTCTCACTGTTTCCTTTTCTCTGCCGTTTGTCTCCACTGCAATCACCTTGAAGGCGACGGTAGCCACCATCTCTTTTTTGTTTTATTCTCCATAAAAGATTATGCTTTACTCTACACTGGCTTGCTTTTAATGAGTCACTTAAATCCCTCTCCAAATCAAACCAAAACCAAAACCCAATCTGAGAGACAGAATCGGAGTGAGAGAAATAGAGAAGAGAGAAGAGAGAGAATCGGAGAGTGAAAGAAGAGAGAGAGGCCGCTGTTTCCAGCCACGCACCACTCGCCGTCGACGTCGATCCCTAGCCCGCAACCCACAACCCATATGCTACCAGGGCCCGTGACCACTCCACCACCACGCCACAACCATCGGACCGCCCTAACACAGCGTCGCCACCATCGAGAGAGATTGGCAGAGAGAGCCCTGATTTGATGAGAGAGGTTTGAGTTTTTAGAGAGAGAAGTCTGAGTTTTTAACGCAGTCAATTTTCAGATTTAGTGCCCTCAACTCATCCGTGAACCTCCACTGGAATTTCAAGCTTTCATTCATCTCTTCTCATTCCTGTTAATTTCGTCACGTCTTTGATCTTTCTTACCTTCTACTCTTCTTTTTTTATCTTCTCAATCTTCAATCAACAGGTCATATCAATGGTTTTCTTGACCGAGGAAGGAGGAGCCTCTTCTTCTTCTTCTGCCCACCGATGGGACTATGATGTCTTCTTGAGTTTTCGAGGTGAAGATACTCGTAAAAATTTTACAAGCCATTTATATAAGGCTTTGTGTGATCAGGGTTTTAATACCTTTATTGATGATGACCTTCCGAGGGGAGAAGAAATTTCAATGAAACTTGTTAAAGCCATTGAATCGTCAATGATTTCAATTGTTATATTCTCTAAAAATTTTGCATCTTCTACTTGGTGCTTGAATGAACTCGTCAAGATTTTTGAGTGTAGGAGGAGTAATGGCCAATTGGTTTTTTTAATTTTTTACAAGGTGAGCCCATCAGAAATACGTAAACAAGATGGAGAGTTTGGGATTGCACTAGCTGAACATGAAGAAAAATTCAAAAATGACATAGAAAAGGTTCAGAGGTGGAGGACAACTTTAACTGAAGCAGCTAATTTGTCTGGATTTCCTTACAATGATAGGTAAGTATTTAATTAAAGACTATTTTGGTGTGCTTTTATTAACTACAAACTTTTAGTGTTTTTCTATTTATAAATTATGTCATCATTGCTGATATTAAAGATGGGAATGGTGGTGGAGCAAGAGGGTGGGGACGATAAAGGTTAAAGGGAATGCTTTTTTTTAAAATAAATTATTTTATTTTTAAAACTGGGTTGATGCCAAGGATCTTAGTCAATAAATTATCATGAATTAGAATAATTTTAACTTGTATAATGTTATCAATTATGACAACTCTGTGTTGTTAAATTGGTTATAAGCTTTTAATGATTTTCTTATGACTGCTAATAAATAATGAAAGTATTGTTTCTATCATATTTTATTAGTTTTTGAGAAAGTATAATTATTATCACATGCACCTTCCTTTCTTGCCGAACTTTGGCATTTGCATTTACCATTCCCAACCCATTAACCTATCACTAAGTACACTTCCTTTCAGCACCAGAAATCGGTCATCACTTTTATGTTAACATCCTTCACGATTTTTCTATGTATCACACACTTCATCAATATAAGAATACCATTTTTTTATATATTAACAATTGAAAATTAAACAGATAAAATAATCAATGATCATATTATACGTACTAAACAAAAATTTCTTCCATCAAGCTTCTTTTGTTTAAAATTAATAAATCTACCTTATTGCTACATCAGTGAACTTCACGTTGTGGTAGTAACATAGTGCACGAGTAACACACTTAACTCTTCATTGCATATCTTAATAATAGGTGTTAGACAAAATATGTGGTGTAAGGTCTCAGATAAATTAGAAGATTGAATTGTATGATATTAGATTAGATTTATAGTTATTGTACTTAATAATAGGCAATATTTTATAGTCATCCGGTAACTAAATTGAAAAATCAATGGGTTAAAATCCAAAAGTGCATGTATATGGTCTATAATTACTTGATATGTAACTGTTTTATAATTTACTATTGGATGCTAAATAAATATTATGCTCAGAAAATATTTTTCATCCTGTGATTTAATAAGAAATAAAAAAATAATAATGAAGCAAATAAACAAATCAATAAGGTGGATTAACTATTAAAGGTCTTTTTGCCTCTCTTCTAAAGGAAAACGTCTTTTCCTAAAATGCTATTCAGACCTTTTAGCAGTTTGCTTGTAATTAAGGGGTGACAGCCATTAATCAATATAAGCACTAAAAAAAATCCTAAAATGTGCACCAAAAATTCCACCAATATGACACCCCTCGTCAAATTGCTTTTAGTTTTACCTTTTAATTTTTCAGATGACTTATTAATTGCCTTAATGAATACAAAATTTAAAAGGAGTATATCATTATTTACAAATTACAATTATCTGTCCTATAATATAATTACAGGCAGCCTTATGCATTAGTGGCGAATAGGCTGTGAGTGTTTTTTGTGCTTTAGTACAGACTATTAGTCTTGCTTTTCTTTTATGATTTCGGTTGCACCATTTCTTTAAATTCGCTTCCATTACGGTTCACTTTCTCTTCCTCAACTAAACTATTGTTAACACTACAAATAAAAAATAATAAATAAAACAAAACTGCTGCCCTCAAATCTCCAACCCAGAGATGCCTTCTATACATTTTCATCTCATCCACCACTAATTATATTGTTTCCATCCCAATTTTCAAATTTTCACCACTTTATCTCTCTTTTTCTCTCACACATCAATTATTCATTTAAGCTTTTCAATGTTGTATCTACCCATGAACATTCTAATTACAATCCACCCCATCATCCACAACAAATCATTTTGGTTTGGTATTGACTTTTCTCCACAAAATTACAATCACCATTTTGAGAAGACATGGATTGTGTTTTTCAAAGAGTTTTGAAGTTAAGTTGGCAATATGACGGTCTAATCTTTTTTTCTTTTGATCTTTTTTCTTTTTCTTTTTCTTTTTTGAATTCTTGCATCCAGAATTTGCATGTTGTTTCTGTTGTTTTCTTTCTCTAATTTTCCAATGTATTGAGTCATGTAATTGTTAACTAACTTTTGATTGTTAGAGCTGCTTTATTTGGCCATCATTGTTGTTGAATTTCTCATTGTTAACTGACTTAGATTTGATAAAAAAATAAGCTTGGCTGTTTCTTTTTATTTTGAACAAAATGGTGGATTTATAAATATTTGTAGAGCAATATTGATATCATAGTAGTCTCTAAATCTTTAGTGTTACAACTTTGTTATTGTTGCATCCTAGTCTCAAAACCCTCCATCAGATTTCTTGCTTCTCTTAGCTTTCTTGGTAAGCTAAGGTGAATTTCACCTAATTAGCACATGTGCTCCTGTAATAGGTATTTGATAGTCACTGATAAAGAACCTATGGTGATATACTTAGCATAAGCTCCTAAAATGGGTATTTGGTAGTCACGGATAAAGTAGTGATTTTCGGTACAATTGCTTAAATGTTTGCATATCTAAGTATTTTATGTTACTTCTTAGTATTATTTGGAGTTTTGTATATCTTTGATGGACTATCTTCTTAGAAGCTTGAACTAAATAAAAAAAATGGAAAACAAATCAACTTATTTTGGCTGTAAAATCTGCTATTTAAATGTCAAATTGTTATTACAAAGAATTATTTTATTTTCCTTTGGGGTGTACGAGACAAATGCAATCCAAGCAGTTATGCATGCAACATTGGAATATAAATCCTCTAAAATAATCATTTTTTTTTTTTTTTTTCCAACAATCACAACTAGCCATGTATTCACTTGACTTTCCTTATAAAAAAAAAAAGTTAAAAATGAAAAAAAAATCTAACACATGGCAATTCAAACGGATAGAGGATTTGTATTTGTAATATAGAATATAATTTCATATGACATTTGAATGTATAAATTTAAAACTTAAAAGTTTTCCGTGAATCGCATTGGTTAATCACTAGTATCATATATAATAGATGGAGGAAGTTACAAAAGATGATATGTGTCATTGTTTTATGCATTGTCAAAGAGACACGTGTCACTATTATGTGTATCCACCAATTGTAGGGACCCAAATTTTATATCATATATTATGTACAGATAGATAGATGATAGAAATAGAATAATTTTAATTCACATGATGTTATATATTTAGACAATTAAAAATGAAAAAAAAAAATCTAACACGTGGCAATTCAAACGGATAGAGGATTTATATTTGTAATATAGAATATAATTTCATATGACATTTGAATGTATAAATTTAAAACTTAAAAGTTTTTCCGTGCATCACATTGGTTAATCACTAGTATCATATATAATAGATGGAGGAAGTTGCAGAAGATGATATGTGTCATTGTTTTATGCATTGTCAAAGAGACGTGTCACTATTATGTGTATCCACCAATTGTAGGGACCCAAATTTTATATTTTATATATATTATGTATAGATAGATAGATTCTAGAAATAGAATAATTTTAATTCACATGATGTTATATATTCAGACAACTTTTCTTTCAAAAAATAAAAATAATTCTAACAACTCTTCTTCTTTCATTAGTTAGAAACTTTTAAATGGTTTTGTGACCACTAAATGTCCAATTTTGAACGTATACTTAAAAAAAATTATTTACCATATATTCTACTATTAAATTGTAGAAATAAAATAATTTAATGTTAATGTTACAATTCAAGAGTTTCTCCCATTTAATTTTTAGACAATTTTTTACAAAATTTCTTAATCTCATTTTGTTCAATTATTAGAAATGAGTTTCCAGTAAGTGGGTCTCCTCAATCCTCATCACTAAAAGGGAGTTTCTATCCAACCATTTGCTAAAAGCCCGGATCAAATTTTCTAGCCAAAAGAAGAAGAATAATGTGCCAAAATTAATGACATTTCCTAATCTTTTGAATTTCAATGCCATTTAATTTAAATAGCAATATGTTAGTTGCAATGCACAAAACTAGACATATTGAATTTAGTTCATCTTCATATTTATATTTACAACTAATCCAACTCATTATATCTTTCTTATGCTCTATGCTTTGCAGTTACACTGAATCTGAATCTGAGTTTATCCAAAGAGTTATAAAAGAGATATCAAGGACTAAATCAAATCGTGAGCTGTTATTTGTTACTAAACATCCAGTTGGAATAGATATTCGAGCAGAGGCCGTAGAATTGCTTTTAGATATGGAGTCAAATGATGTTTGCATGGTAGGAATTTGTGGTATTGGGGGAATAGGTAAGACTACGATCTCTAAAGCTGTTTATAATAGAATTGCTCACCGTTTTGAAGGAAGCTGTTTTTTAGAGAATGTTAGAGAAAGGTCAAAAATAATTGGTGGCATAACCCAACTACAAGAGAAACTTCTTTCTAAGATCTTACGTGATAGAGATTTGAAGGTGCACAATGTATTTGAAGGTATCAATTTGATAAAGAAAAGACTTCGTAATAAAAAAGTTCTTTTAATTCTTGATGATGTGGAAGACTCAAAAGAGGTAGACAATTTGCTTGGAGAATGTAACTGGTTTGCTTCCGGAAGTAGAGTAATTATAACAACAAGAGACAAACATGTACTAACCACTTTGGAAAGAGATCCTCGAATATATGAGGTTACAGAATTGAATCAAAGTGAAGCTCGTGAACTTTTCAACTTGCATGCTTTCCACACAAGTAAATATGGGGAAGATTATTCAGAACTTGCAGAACAGATTATATGTTATGCCAATGGCCTACCATTAGCTTTAAAAATAATTGGTTCTGATTTGTGTGGAAAAAAAATATATGAATGGAAAAGCGCATTAGAAAAGTATAAAAACATTCCACATAAAAATATTCAAGAAATACTCAAAATAAGTTATGATGGATTGGAAAATTTTGAAAAGGAAATTTTTCTTGATATTGCATGTTTTTTTAAGGGTTACAACAAGGATGATGTTGTAAATATATTAGATTCTTGCAATTTATATTCCGACTATGGTATTGGAAAGCTTATTGATAAGTGTCTCATAACCTTGGAACATGACTATGTGCCACCGGATGACTCTTTGTCAATGCATGACTTGGTACAACAAATGGGTAGAGAAATTGTTCAGCAAGAATCAGAAGAGCTTGAACAGCGTAGTAGGATATGGCGTTATAAGGATGCTCGTAAATTACTAACTAGAAATATGGTATACATTCTTTGCTTCTCCATTTTTTTTTAAAATATTTCTTTATTGGATTTTCCCTTTACAATATTGAACAAAACATAATTTTCTCAATATATGTTTTGTTTAAGGTTTCAAAATCTTTATACTTTTGTCAAATTCTATTATGAAGTGTGACTAATTCTTTGTCTTAAGCAGGGATCAAATAAAATTCGAGGTATAATGTTGTGCTCACCTAAACCAACAAAGATTGCATTGGAAGCTAATGTTTTCAAGAGGATGAAAAATCTCAAATTTCTTATAGGCAATGTACATATTCGTGAAGCACTTGAATATCTCCCAGATGAGTTAAGGGTTCTTGAATGGCGTGAATTTCCTCTATCCTTATCTTCTAAATGTTGCCTTCCTCGACAACTTGTTGCACTCGAGATGTCTAAGTCTAACATTATATTGGAGAATGTATTCAAGCAGGTATAAGTATTAGTATTTATAAATTTTAATTTCTTTAAATGTTATTTTTAAAAGCTGTTGAAGATAAATTTTGTTTTTGTTTTTTGATTTTCTTTTTTTAAATTTTTCATAGGGATTCCAGTATGAAAATTTGAAAATGATCTATCTATCTTGTGAATTCATTACAAAATTACCTAACTTGTGCTGCCCAAACTTAGAGAAATTGGATCTTAGCGATTGTAAAAATTTAATCGAGGTTCACAAGTCTGTTGGGTTTCTTGAGAAGCTTAAAGTATGGAATCTCTATTGCTGTTCACAACTTCAAATTCTTCCAAGTACGCTCATGTTGAAATCTCTTGAACATTTTGTACTACGTGATTGCTCAAGGCTTGAGAAGTTCCCCGATATTCACCCAGAAATGAATTGTCTAAAGTCATTGAATTTGGAAAGTAGTGGTATTAGAGAATTGCCTTCATCACTGTTGTATCTGACTGGACTGAAGTGGTTAAACCTACTTGGCAGTAAGCTTAGGAATCTTCTAGTTGGGGCCAATAAATCACAAATGCGGGAGGAAGAAGATATTCCTTCTGCCAAATTGAGACTGGCTTGCAATTCCTTTAATAACTTTTCGGGACCTACTGGGTTTCTGTGCTTGACACAACTGGATTTTAGCCATTTGAAAATTAAAGTTGAATTAGATTTTTGGATGCAGCCTGATTACTTCCCAGTATTGTCACATTTAAATCTAAATGCTACTAGTATTGTTACCATCCCAGAAAGTATTAGTAGATTTACTAGATTACTATATCTTACCATTCAAAATTGCAAAAAGCTTCGGGAAATTTCGAGACTTCCACAATCTATAAGATATGTGAATGCAATGAATTGCGATCGGTTGGAGACACAATCATCAAGCAGATTATTGAATCAAGTATCTCTCTCTTCTCTTTCTCTCTGAAGTTTAAGTTATAAAGAAACAATTTATGTTAAACTTTAATTTCTTGCAGTTTCGAGAAATTGTAGGGATTCTATCAAATATAGTCGCTGAAGCTGCAACAAGCTTTGATTCTGAAGGGGTTCAAATTGGGAAGGATCATTATCTTATACTACCAGTAACTGAGATTCCAAAGTGGCTCAAATTCAACCATCATCAGAGTGTTGAAAATTCCGTATCATTCTTGGTCGGTCCCAAATTTTCAAATTTGGTTGTTTGTATTGCTCTTACATCAATGGGTGTGAAGACCGATGCAATGTACGGATGGGGTATTTACGTTTTTATCAATGGTGAAGAACAATTCATAAATACCATGACGTGGTGGCCGGATGGTAATTGTGACAATGTATGGTTAATTTATGGGAAAGTGAATATATCAAATCCATCTGAAGAGAATTGCATTGTGGTTGAGGTTAGAGGTCCAAGATTTTCTCCAAATAGGATGAGGATTTATCCTATGGTGGAATGCATCTGTTGTCCTCAGAAACCCAATATATCTATGGATCAATGTGCTTTCAACAATGGGGAAGAAGATTCAGGCCGTGTTGGAATCCGACGCCGACTGCGAAGAAGAAACCATCGACCAACCCATGCTAGACGTCCCCAAAAACACTACCTGTCCCGCTTTGGATGGCTTCGAATCAGATACCAACTCTGGAAACCATGCTCCAAACCCTGGAGACGGCGAATTACCAATGGGTTTCATGATGAGGGTTCATCTTCAATCCCCAATACCTTTTCAATGATGATACCTCAATGATGATACCAAGGCCAATCCTTCACCACCATCTCAATCCAACTTTGAAGAGAAGGTTTGCCTCTTTCTATTTCTCTAAATTTAAAGGCTTCTTCATAGGATTATAGCTCAAGTATATATTGTGTTTTAAGTAAATAATTGCAAAATCAAACTGTTGGGCTATGTAATTATTATTTATACAAGAAGCATTTAATTTCTTTATTTCTTTTTCAATGCAGATGATGCCTTGTTGCTATTGAAGTAATTGGCAGGCCTAAGATCCCTTTTCACCTTGCAATTTGATTTTCATTTAATATTTGTCTTTTTGTCTGCTTCTAGTGCATAATTTCTTCTTGTAAGATTTTCTAATCTACAATTTTACCAAATAATGAGCATGCTTGCCGCTTGTTCGAAACTAAAATTCAAGTCAAGCACACAACTGATCGATGAAATGCTTCTTCAGGATGTTAAACCTGTTTGCTTAGATGACCTATGCAACATCAAGCCAATTGTTAAGGTTTTATTTTAAATTTCTACAAAAATATTTCTGTTTGATTACTTATTTAGTTATGCTTTTCTCCTGGGTTTCTAAATTTTAATATTGTTAGCTGTCATAGATGTTTCTTTGCTTTTGTTGCTTCACTGAATAATATAACTTAGATTGTTCATAAATTTATTGAAAGATAAATGACATTGGACAAGGATGCATTGAACTGATTACCAGGAGAAATGTAAATTAAAATTTGCCATAATCTATGGCCCCAGAAGCCTTTTCTTCTGCAGAACCTGCCTTGAGAATGGGGCTCACTTCTTCATATTATTCATATTTGATTGGTTGAGGTTGTGGAATTATTTAAGAACATGTTCTTGTTTGCATGTTTCTTTCTTTGTTAATTAGGAATATTTGAATTAATGATGATGTCAACGCCTTAACTTTGTCATTGTTGAGATAACAACTGTACCTACTGATAAAACATCTTTATCTCTTAAATTTTTGTGCTTAAAAATGATTTTCTAAAGCTTAAATTAAATTCTCAAAGTAGTTTCAAGTCATGCTGTTGCCATTGAAAAACAAGACAATCATTAACTGATTTGGAAGTACAAATAAACTTATTTGGTCCCATGATCGGTCTTGTCTTTATACAGTCAAAAGAGTCTTGCTTCTCTATAGTTAATGCTCAGATGGAAGAGCAGAACTCAGAGATATGGCTCTCAGATGTGGGCTGCCCTGTGCAAACTTGAACTTCCATTTAAATTCCTTATTTCCTTCGGAAACTACAAAATGATTGTCTTCTAGTGATTAGGGAGTTAGCAAATATGAATCTCATCAGGCATCACACATGCTTCTTGTGCTTCATGTGCTATAAAAGAGGAATGCCTGGACCACCAATTTATTACCTATAACTTAACTCGTGCGACGTGGTTTAGATCACCACTTACCATTAAAAGGTACTTGAGTCAAAGTCAAGTCATAATTGTGTTGCTACTTGGCTAGAAAGAGTGTATAAAGCATAAGGCTAGTGCAATCACTTCACTGTATTCTTTCAACAATCTTTGGGTTATTTGGATATATTGAAATAAAATAGCACATGAAAGAATAAGTGTTAATGATAGATTTTGAAGTCCTAAGTCATAGTGCTTACCTTTATACTATTTGTAGGGATGCAGCAAACACATGGGAAGTGGACACTTGTTAAAACACCTAATGTACCTCCCAGCAGTTTCTTGGCAATATAGCACATGATCAGATGTTGATGGTATTGATTTCTCTCTCTTTTCGTGATATGTCTATATGATGTTGTAAAATCTGTAGAGAATTTGGTAAATATAATTATTGTTGGATGGTTCATACAGTTGTATGTGTAATGCACGAGGGGTGATTGAAGATGAAAAAAAATAAGGGATGATTCCACCAGATATGTTGTAATTGGATACCCATGTTGGGGGCCATTTCTTCAGTTAGTACTTTGGGGGAAAAAGGACAATTTCTTGAGATTATCGTAGTGCTTCGGTCATATTGGTCTGCATCTGCCCCCATCGTCCAATGCGTTTGCATGGACTGTGTAGTTGTTTGTATTATTTTTCAATAAAGAAAAAATGATTATGTTTTTGTCACCACGCCAAACTAAACTTTTTGGCATTTTATTGTAAGCTTCAATCTTTGAACTTCAACAAATATATACATAGTGGGTTCAAGACACATGTTATATTGCGTAAATGATCCTTGGGTGTCTTCTTTAAAAGTTATTTAAAAGGAATGCTTTTAAGCCAATTCATTCAAAGATATGTTTAATTTGTTTTGTTTTGAGAAAAGAAGATTGTCTTGAATAGTCATGTTCTTATTTTTATATAGGGGGCAGGGGAAGGGCTGTAGTTTAAATGATTTGTACAACCTAGTATTCTTTTGGCTGTATAAAATGCTCAATGAATTCCGATAGGAGGGGTTGATTCCTAGCCACTAGTTGAATCAATAGGGCTGGCTCAGGCATTCTCATGTTGAGATATGGTGCTTAAGGCTACCTAATACAGATGGATTTGTGACTACTTTAAAACCAAAGCAAAAGCACACACCAAGAATTAGCATTTGATTGTGCAATAGAAGTTGTAAGCAACACATGCTTTACAATTTGGATTACAGTTTATTGCATTTGAATGGCTCTTAACTTTTTCGTAATTCTTGTTTAGATGGTGGAAATTGTAATTGATCCTCATAAATGACTGATTTTCTCATTATCATTCAGATGATCTTTCTAGCTTGTCTTTCAAATTCTATATGGGCCATTTATCTTCTCTTGATCCTTTGCACATTTATTTTTTTAAAGGAATATCATGGATCAACTATTTATTAATGGGACCATGATGGGTTTGCCTTATTTAATGGCGTGGAATCTATTTGAGTGTTTGATTTTAATGTTTTAGGTATCAAGGAAAAAAAAAAATGGAAGTAAAGAATCTGATTTTAGCATTTCAATCAAGTTTCTTAGCTGATTTATAGCTGGATTGGTGGTGTGGATCTTTCAATTTCATTCAATTCTAACACAAAAAATCATTTCAGATTTCTATGGGTAATCCTGTCTGACCTTCATTTGGCATCCTGATGGCAAAGTAATGCTTACCATGTTGGTTGATTTTTTTTTCTAGAAGGATTATGATACCAACACCAATCTGTATCAAACCATCAAAGAAGACAAAAACATCTTGATCCAACTTTGAAGAGAAGGTTTGCCTCTTTCTATTTCTCTAAATTTAAAGGCTTATTCATAGGATTATAGCTCAAGTATATATTGTGTTTCAAATAAATAATTGCAAAATCAAACTGTTGGGCTATGTAATTATTATTTATACAAGAAGCATTTAATTTCATTATTTCTTTTTCAATGCGGATGATGCTATGTTGCTATTGAAGTAATTGGTAGGCCTAAGATCCCTTTTTACCTTGAAATCTGATTTTCAATTTATTATAATATTTGTCTTTTATTCATCTTATTTTTCTGCTTCTGGTGCATAATTTCTTCAGGATATTGAACCTGTTTGCTTTGCGGGCCTATGCTACTCATCAAGCCAATTGTTAAGATTTAGTTTTTAATTTCTACAAAAATATTTTTGTTTGATTACTTATTTACTTTTGCTTTTCCCCTGGGTTTTTAAATTTTAATATTGTTAATTGTCATAGATGTTTCTTTGCTTTTACTGTTTCACTGAATAATATTACTTAGATTGTTCATAAATTTTTTGAAAGATAAATGACATTAGACAAGGATGCATTGAATTGGTTACCAGGAGAAATGTAAATTAAAACTTGCAATAAGCTATGGCCCTAGAAGCTTTTTCTTCTACAGAACCTGCCTTGAGAGTGGGGCTCACTTCTTCATATTATTCATAATTGATTGGTTGACATTGAGGAATTATTTAAGCACATGTTTTTATTTGTTTGTTTATTAATTAGTTAGTATTTGAATTAATGATGATGTCAATGCCACAACTTTGTCATTGTTGAGATAACAACTGTATTAGCCCTTAAGTTTTTGCTTAAAAATGATTCTCTAAAGCTTAAATTAAATTCTCAAACTAGTTTCGAGTCATGCTGTTGCCACTACAGATAAACTGATTTGACCCCATGACTAGTCATGTCTTTATATAGTCAAGAGAGCCTCGCTTCTCCGTAGTTAATGCTCAGATGGAAGAGCAGAACTCAGAGATATGGCTCTCAGCTGTAGGCTGTTCTGTGGAAGCTTGAACTTCCATTTAAATTCCTTATTTCCTTTGGAAACTACAAAATGATTGTCTACTAGTGATTTAGGAAGATAGCAAAATAGGAATCTCATCACTGATGCTTCTTGCCCTTCACGTGCTATAGAAGAAAGCCTGGATCACCTATTTATTACCTATTACTTAACTTGTGTGACATGGTTCAGATCACCACTCCCCATTAGAAGGTACTTGAGTCAAAGTCAAGTCATAATTGTGTTGCTACTTGGCTGGAAAGAGTGTATAAAGCATAAGGACGGTGCAATCACTTCACTGTATTCTCTCAACAATCTTTGGGCTATTTGGATGCATTGAAATAAAATAGTGCATGAAAGAATAAGTGTTAATGCTAGGTTTTGAAGTCCTAAGTCGTAGTGCTTACCTTTATACTATTTTTAGGGATGCAACAAACACATGTGGACACTCCTATTAAACCACTTAATGTACTTTTCAGTAGTTTCCTTAGCAATATAGCAAACGATCAGATGTTGAAGGTATGGATTCCTCTCTCTCTTTTCGTGATATATCTATATGATGGTGTAAAACCGGTAGAGAATTTGGTAAATATAACTATTGTTGGATGGTTCATACAGTTGTATGTGTAATACATGAAGTGTGATTGAAGATGAAAAAATCAGGGATGATTCCTCCATATATGGTGTAATTGGATACTCATGTTGGGGGCTGTTTCTTCAGTCAGTATTTTGGGGGGAATGGGCAATTGTTCTTCATCTGCCCCTGTCATCCAATGCATTGACATGGATGTGTAGTTCTCTTTGTATTATTTTTCAATAAAGAAAAAATGCTTATGTTTATGTCACAGTGTCAAACTAAACTTTTTGGCATTTAATTGTAAGCTTCATTCTTTGAACTTTAATAAATATATAGATAGTGGGGTTCAAGAAACATGTTACATATATATTGCGTAAATGATCCTTGGGTGTCTTCTTTAAAGTTATTTAATAGGAATGCTTTCAAGCCAATTCATTCAAAGATATGTTTAAAACCATTTGTCTGGTTTTGAGAAAAGAAGATTGTCTTGAATAATCATGTTCTTATTTTTATATAGGGGGTCTGGGGTGGGGCTGTAGTTTAAACGCTTTGTACATCCTAGTATTATTTTAAAACGCTCAATGAATTCCCAAAGGAGGGATTGATTCCTAGCCACTAGTTGAATCAATATGGCTGGTTCAGGTGTTTTCATGTTGAGATAGGGTGCTTAAGGCTACCTAATACAGATGCATTTGTGACAGCTTTAAAAGCAAAGAAAAAGTACACACCAAGAATTAGCATTTGATTATGCAATAAAAGTTGTAAGCAACACATGCTTTATAATTTTGATTATAGTTTATTGCATTTGAATGGCTCTTAACTTTTTCGTTATTCTTGTTTAGATGGTGATAATTGTAATTAATCCTCATAAATGACCAATTTTGTCATCATCATTTAGATGATCTTTCTAGCTTGTCTTTCAAATACTATATGGGCCATTTATCTTCTCTTGATCCTTTGCACATTTATTTTTTTAAAGGAATATCATGGATCAACTATTTATTAATGGGACCATGATGGTTTTGCCTTATTTAATGGCATAACATATTAACATCTATTTGAGTGTTTGATTTTAATGTTTCAGGTATCAAGGAAAAAAATGAAAGTAAAGAATCTGATTTTAGCCGTTCAAACAAGTTTCTTTGTTGATTTATAGCTGGATGGTGGTGTGGATCTTTCAATTTCATCCAATTCTAAGTTCTAACACAAAAACCCATTTCAAATTTCTTTGGGTAATCTTTTCTATGACCTTCATTTGGCATCCTGATGGCAAAGTAATGTTTACCATGCTGGTTGATTTTTTTTTTGAAAGGATTATGATGTATTCAATTTTGGTGTTTCATGTTTTTCTTTTTCTATTTTGGCCTATACATGGGAGGAAGATTGTAAAGTATTTAAGATTGTTGTAATATGTTATGCCTCTCCCTTTTTGTATTTAATTTTGTTTCCCTAGGAGGACTTGGTGAGGATTATAACATACTTGATTTTGGTATATCATATTTTTAAATTTTCTTTCTTAAGTTTTTGAACTTTTCCCTCACATTTGTGTGAAATGAAGTAAGAGGAAGGCTCTTTGCTCAAAGTGAGAAAATTTTATGAGATATTACCAAATTATACAAAAATTGCATTGTTTATTCTTATATTTAAAGAATAAAGTAGATATCATCTATATTCCATTATATATTGTCCTTTAAAATTGTTATTGTTGATGACTGACATGAATGTATATTCTTATGTTTATGATTGATGGATAATCATATCAGATAGAAGAGAAAGAACGATAGAACCAGTCACAAGGGGTCCTTTACCGTTTTATAATACCATTCAAAAGAAAAATTTTATTCCCATGGTCAAATATAACTAACCCTGATATAGATTGCCATGCCTTTCTTCCATGTAGAATTTGAATTTCTATACATAACCAAAGTTAAGGGAATCTTGATATTCAATGTTTAGTGCCAATACCTTGCTGGCTGATTGGTACTTTGTATCTTACGTGTTCCCCTACAGGAGAGGCTAAATGGGGTTGAGCAGTACTGCCCTTTCCCCACATAGCTTAGCAGTACCTTGTGGCAGAGGGTGGAAAAATTGAAATGGCAGCTACTTGTGGGATGGTGGCTGGGTATGATGTTTTTAGCGTAGGGGTAGAGATGCTGATTGATGTAGGCATAAAAGTATGGGTATGATGTAGAGTGGTAAATTTTTATTCATGATTTTTTACATCCCTTAATGCTTGTGGAATGGATATCAAATACTGGAGGAGAAGGAAGTTTGATTTTGAATACTGTTATGTGTAGATAATTAGTTTGGGGTTCTAAAATTTTCCATCTTTATTGCAGAGAAATTGGACATTCATGGAGGTCTAATAAGCTCAGAAGAAGATATTGGACACTCCAAATTGTACGACAAGAGTCAAGACCTGTGTGATTGCTAGAGGGAGGTCCAAGAACTATTGTTTTTTATAAAGTCAAGACATGTGAGGTTCTTAATTCTTAGTGATATTCTTTGTTTTGGAAGTCGTAAGTTTGCCGCGATTTGCTTAGATTCTTGTAACAGTGAGATGGCTGTTTGTTGTGTTCCTTGCCAATCAACGCACAAAAGTTTGGTTGATCTGTGCTTTTAAATCAAATAGGTCTGTGCTAGTGCTTGCCACCTTCTATTTAGTCATGTTTTGTAAGGTCTTTTTAAATAATCTATCATAAATTGGAAGGTTTTTTTTTTCTATTTTTTTAAAGGGCCTCAGATAAAGTTTCAGTTAGTACAGTTAAACAACTTTGTAAACAATGAAATACACCTATGTCTTGGAGTGGTTTTCACTTAAAATTATATAATCACCGTATACCTATGACATTTCAACATTGGTTGGTTTGTTTGTTTGTTTGGTTTTTTTTTTTTTTTCTTCTTCTAAAGATTTAATCACTCCCTCAAGAATATGATTATTGCTAATTTTCATTCAAACAGTGAATGGCTTTAAAGTAAAATTGAAAATCTGTAGTTTCCGGGTTGCAGATTCTGTATCTGTTTTTAATAATAACTGTAATTTAAGAACTTTTTAATAATTTTGGTGGGATGCTCTCTTGATATCATCCCTCTTATCCATATTACATTATCCACAACGGCCAGCCTATTGGAACCAAAAGTTTCTCTTCTCTACCAACATGTTCTTATGGCCCCAAAAACGAATAAATTTCATTACATTACTAGATTTTGTACATCATTTTATTCATAATTCCAAAGATATGTTAATTTGGAGATCTGATAAGGCATGTGTGCACTATTAAATCCAGTTGTAACTTATCCTTTTGAAAGCTCTCTCTCTCTCCCCCATGAGTTGAAGCTCTTCTCCCTCATCAAATGTGTAGCTACTTGGCACTACTAATAAAAAAATTCCTAATTTTCCATGTTTTCTATTCAAACTTCAAAGCCTTGGTAAACAGTCTTCTCCGTGGAGAAAGCAAATTTTCTTTGATTCTCAATCCTTTCTTTGAAAGTTGCAATGGAACACGTTTTCCTCTTAGATTGTGCAATCACTTCTAGTTTTGGGGCCACCTCAAGAACTGATCTTCATTTTCAACATTATTTTTTATTATTTATTGATTCCATCAAAACTAGAAGGTTGAATTCACATCCAATAAATTATCCATTTATAGTTTTTTGGTAGTTTTTATTATTTATTGATTCCATCAAAACTAGAAGGGTTGAATTCACGTCCAATAAATTAATTATCCATTTATAGTTTTTTGGTAAATTTTGTTTCACCAAAAAAGTTTTTACTTTGAAGATATTTAAGGCCCCTCGACCATATTTATGATGAGAATTAGAATACTAGGAACACTTCGGCCTATTCACTTGACACTCCAGGTCTCAGTCTTGCGTCCTGATAATGAGAGAATAGTAAGGACTCCTAATAATATGTATATCAGTTTATCATCCATGCTTGCATGGACTTGACCATACACAGAGCATCTATATTTGCCGTGATAAGTTATGGAAAACCACATCAAAGTGAAAAGAGAAAATCGGTAAACGATTCTAATTTGCCCAAACGAGCTCTATAGCAACGGAAGAAGACACACCACGACATTGGGAGACAATTATACAATAGGAAGCAACATTTTAATAGCAAAGAAAATGTCCAAAGAGTTGAATAATTAAAAGGAAGCCAATAGGGTATTAGTTTAGTTATGTGAATAATTTCCTCAATGTTACAATGCAGCGTCCAATGAGCAATAGTGAGGGTTTAGGAATTACACTTTCTAACTAAATGTAAAGCTTGCCAACAATAGCATGAATTTGATGCTAAGCTAGTTTCCACTATTAGTGGTTCTATGGACTAGTGAGATCTGTATAGAGAACTTTGGATTCGTTGAATTTCTTTTAGTTCATTTCCCTCCATCAAAACCTTTCTAGAACAAAGCTTCGAGTGCTGCTCTTGCTTCTGCTATAAGGGGACCATCCATCTATCCTTATTAGCTTAATACAAACCAAATAATGCCATTCTTATGGTCATGGCCACCTATCGCAAAACATGTTTGGTTGTTTGTTGACACTGCATCAAAATTAATTTTGACAAAAGGGGGAGGAAGAGGTGTTCATGTTCTGGTACCTTTGTACCTCAGTAGTGGATTCCCATGCTTGCAAATGAGTTTTTGTAGGTTGAGATGTGCTCCCTACATTGGATCAGTCATGGTCCTATGTACCATCTGACTATTCCTTTGCATCCAGATCACATCACAACATATGGTAGCATACATTGTTAAATTTCTGCCTCTTCTAGTGGGACCTTGATGGAGCTTTTGTATTGAACACTATTTGGTTCCATTCCTCCATAGATGACAGGTTGAGCTCTTCAATTCTAAAAGGTCGTTGGGGACAACCATAAATTCCGAGTCACTAGGCACTTTAAGAATGGGTGCTGTATGGACACCTGTGCTGCATTACACATCATGCAGTTTAGGTCTTCTATTGAAAATATCAGGTTTCGTATCACTTTTGTTATGGAATGAATTTCCAGAGTTTTAATTTTCATGAATTATAAGTCTCCACGACTTCCTTCCATTTTACTTTCGGCATAGGACCACTCTCTCTAGTTGTGTTGGCCAGTCCAATCAACAGTTCTTGTTGAGAAGTCTCCACTCTAATTTTGGGGTCTTGAAGTCCAAGATTTATGTTCCAATATACATTAAGGTTATCGTTATTAGTTCTTACCCCATTTCTATCTTTGTCTGTCAGTATGCTCCATTCTATTTTTCTATCATTGTTCTGTTGATGTACTCCATACGTCTAAGCCCAAGTCCCATAACAAGTTTAGGCTTGAAAATGTTATCCCAAGATTTTATGTAGAATCCTCTTACGTCTTCTTTCTTCCCCACCAAAAGTCCCCAAGTATCTTGTCGATTTGTTTACAGGTTGTTTCAGGAAATCCTATTGTTGACATCGTATAGTTCAGAACTTCAGATAATGAATCTGATCAAGTAAGCTTTAGCTGTCTAGGATATTATTCTTCACTAAAAATGCCGTACCTTTATTTGTATATTTTCTAATACATGGGCTAGAGTATAAACCTTCATTCTTGCGTCTTGTTTTCTCTATCTTTGTGTGAAGATTCATATGAATACCTGAACTAAATAGGAGCTGATCTTAACAGTGAAACAATAGGGAACTAACTGTGAAGAATGATGCTAATAAGCCTAATATTAACATCACTAGTCGCAAACTGGCTCAATGCGCAAAAAAAATTTGACATTATTTTTTTTTTAAGTGAAAAATGAGAATTGTAGTTGAGACTTATAAGTAATAGTCTTAAACTCATCTCAAAATAATGTGATTACATTGGAATATATAATATATATTAAGAGGAAGAGCCAAAACCCAAATCTTTCCAATGTAATTGTGAACCAAGCTATGGAGTTTCTGTGTTATGTAGCTTCTCCTAGGAGCCCAACTCAAGTTGTGACTAGAAGCATCAAATGGGAGAAGCCAGCAATGGGATGGAAGAAATTGAACACTGGTGGGTCGGTTTTGGGTAGACTTGGTCAAGCAGGCTGCGGTGGTGTTGTTAGAGATGATAATGGGAGTTGGATAGCGGGTTTCACAAGGCATATAGGTTCTACGAACTGTTTTGCAGCTGAACTCTGGGGTCTAAGGGATGGTCTCAGCTTGTGCCTTTCTCTAAATATCCCATGTCTTGTTGTAGAGTTGGATGCTAAAGCAGTGGTTGATGCCTTAAGGAACTACAACTATGATAACACTATTATATCTCCTATAATGGATGATTGCAGGAAGCTACTATCCTGTTTTCAGCAAATTCAGATCAAGCACTGCTACCGGCAAGCTAACAGATGTGCAGACTTGTTGGCCAAAATGGGAGTGGAGCAGGAAATAGATTTTCTTAATTTTTTGAATCCGCCTGTGGATGTTTTGCAAATTCTTCAGGATGATAGGATTGGTTTGCATGTAAATAGGACCTGCCATGGGCCTGTTTCTTCTCTTTGAGTTTTAATATATCGCCTATTTACCAAAAAAAAAAAATATATATATATATATATATATTATGTAAGTAAAGAATTCTACATCTTGATTTTTTGTAAGGCCTTTTTTTTTTTTTTTTGCAAGGAAACATATTGCATTTTACTTTCAATTTATTATATATGGAAATATTTTTTTAATATTTTAGAATATAGGGAAATATGCATCAAAACAAAAATGGGGGTCAACCTCTTTAATGACCCATGGCCCCAGTGTGTCACTTGGTTAGCATTTCTAAGGTTGCAACAATAAAAAATTGGAGAAAGTATAATTTTTATTAGAACATGAAATTGAATCTTGATTATTTCTTATGAAAGCTAACATTATTTTGCATTTTTGGAGAAGTTAACGAGCAATTTATAAAAGCTTTTTCTTCCATTTTAATTTATCACATAAGAACACTATTAAACAAAGCTATAACAATTTATATTTTGATAATCACTAAACTCGTTTATGAGAAGCAACCATTACAAATTTTTCCTCCCCAAAGCATATTATTGATTTCTTTTTTCTTTTTTCTTTTTCTTTTTTTCCTTTCCATACAATTTTAAAAATGTGAAAAATTGAGGAAAATCTAAATGTGTAGTAGATCTAGTCAATCATAAAAGGGGGGATTCATGATAGAATTGTTCATACATATCCATATTTGTTTTTATATACCATGGAATCACTTCATTATTTTGAGTTCCTAAAACATTTATACATTTTTCACATTACATGTACATTAATTGATTTTAAGAGAGTAGTAATGGTTCTTCCAAATCAACTTTATATTCTTGTTTGCTAAAGATTCATGTATAGTAGCTCTAGAACCGTATGTTGTTTGATCTCTTCCAGGTCTTCAGCTTTAGTCCAAATCACAGCATAAGAGCTGTAGTTTAACATTTTTTTTTTTCTATTTATTTAAGTTGGATGTTACGTCTTGTTATTATGTCCCTTATCCAAATTACATGATTCACAAGCAGGCCTTTTCGAACCAAAAGTTTCACTTCACTACTAACCTGTCCTCAATAGCCCAAAATTGACAAGAAATTAGTCTTGGACACCCAAGTCAGCAACAACCAAAAAAAAAAAAAAAAAAAAAAAATTCTAGTCTTAGAAACAATGAAATTAGAAATTTAGAATAATATAAATTATGACCGGGCACAATTTTTCCTGGACAATGTTAAGGCAATAGAGCAAGCAAGTGAAGAAGTGGGTCAAATACTAAGCTGTTGAATAATATGGTACCGACCGACTCCACCAAAAAGCAAAGCCAAGTTACATTCTAGTAAATTTCTAAGTCCCATGAGCTAGGGCCATAAGACAAACAATTTACTCCAGAATTGACTTGGAATTCTAATTTAACAAATAAATTTCATATATATGGAAAGATTCATTGATGAAGGGCAACTTTCAAAGATGCTTTGTTGAAAGCTTGATACTTTAAAGTGAACTTTAAACAAAAAATAGATTAATGGAAACTTCTGAAAATAATGTAATCAGCAAAGATGATTTTACAGATGTTCACAATAACAAGACAGGAGTTTTAACATATCACAGTGCGAACCTCAAGAAAATATTCCTTTATTACTGTTGGATTTCTTTTTCTTCTTTTTCTGGGGTACAAAAAGAAAATTATCTTATTAGTTGTGTTTCTATTTTTTTGGACTCTGCTCCTACGTATGCATTTTGGCTTCCACATCACAACTTTATCCTAGGGGGCAGCTTCACTACCTGGAATGGGTGCAACTTCATTGACCACTGTTGCAGATACAAATTGCTCAGCCAACACTGTTGGATTATCTAATGGTGCCGTGACTGAGATATCTGAGGGTAGACTTGCCTCCTTTACAGACTCTGAATTTCCATCCTTGGTTTTGGTGTTGGTACTAACAGTTGCTGGGGCTTCAGACTCTGTTATGACATGTTGCAGCTGAACTTTGACTTCGGTCATACCAGCTTTTTGGGTCCCAGCTTCAGGTACATCTCTTGATCCTTGACTCTCTGAGCCTTGTTGATTCTCAGTTTCAAGAATTGATTGTGATGCTGCTGCTGCTGGTATTGGCACTGAAGCCAATGTGCCTGCCGCAGGAATCATTCCTGGTGCTTGGGCTTGAGAGAGAACATAAGACATCAACAGCTGGGCCAAAAGGATTTGGGGGTCATTAACACCTGGTTGAACTTGAGGAGTTAAGGAAGTTGATGGAGAATTGACGTTAGGTTGGTATACTGCTTGAAGCTCTGATGGAGTGTTAAAGTTAGGTGGGTAAAGTGCTTGAAGTCCTGCTTCTCCATACAAGGCACGGTGGCCATGAAACCGCTTTAGATTTCCCTGGTGCTTTTTACCAGTCAAATGACTATTAAAAACAATCTGTGAGTCACACTTGACATTGCACAACTCGCATATTAAAGGAACCACCTGTTTTGGTTTGGGGGGCTCAACTGGCCTTCTTGATCCTTCATAAGTTCTCATATACTTACCCCCTCGGCCCCCTCTCATCTTTCGCTTCAATCCACGACCTCGAGCTGCAAGGTGATCCTGAGGCTTACCCTCAGGTTCAACAGCTAAAACTTCAGAATTCCCTACTGCCTCTTTCTGCTGCTCAGTTTCCTTTATATTGTCATCAGAAACAGTTTCAGAGTTTAGATTTTCTGAAGGGGTTTGGTTTTCAAATTCCTCAACTTTTTCCTGCTGAACAGTTTCTTGTTTCAATTCAGAATTGGGCATTTGCACATTCTGCTGTCCAGTTATGACTTTGTTGAGTTTCTGCAACTCCTCATGTACTTGCAAATTCTTTTTATGTCGCTTACCATTCTTATGCTGCTCTAGGATTTCCAGAGTGTTGCAGTCAACCCTACAAAGTTCACACCATGCCATTCGGGGAGGTGGCCAGAATGGAGCACCAGGCACTTGTGCCACTACAGGTAATTGCGCCTGCCCAGAAACTGATGCTGAAGGTGGTGGCATTATAGCAGCTCCACCTTCAACTGGTGCAGATGCAGTAGCTGTAGTTATTGCAGCACCATGTGGTGGAAAGTGCCTGCCACCACCCTGGCCACGTCCCCTACCACGAAAATGGCCCCGACCACCCCCTCTGAAGGGCCTACCACCCCTTCTACCTCCACCCCTATATGGAGATTGCCCAATCTGCAGAATAGTATTTGAGGATCAAGTGGACTATGTAATAATGTATTTACTAGATTCTTTTATGATCAGAGAGAAAACCAACTGACAAGCTTATTAAAAAAAGGTTTAAAGATAAATAGGCAAGAATAGAAAATTAAGCATCAAGAAAGCAAGACAACAAAAAGTACATTACATGTAGCTTATATACATAAATGGAGTGACAATAAAATGTCAAAACACAAAATAGGCTATAAACAACCAGACTGAAATTTTCAATAAGTGACTTGAGGTGTGATTGTGTGAGACATCAGAAAAGTAAATAACCTGCTAAAGCAGACCAAAAATGTGAATTCATAATATATAAATTGGTAAAGATGCTGCAAACTTCATGCACTCAAGTTCACTAGAGCACAGATAAGAAATATATTATGACCAAACTAAAATGAAGTTTGTTGCAACGAGCAACAACCTTGAGCAGGCACTGACCTGGAAAACTGAGAATTGGTTCAACCAGGTAATGACAGTTGTTCTTGAGAAATAAAAATAATAAAATAATTAATAACAAAATCTTTTCAAAATTATGAGAAACATGTGGGCATTCATGCAAAGCAGCCATGAAGCTTTTTAAGGCAGTATCTTTAAGGTCACTCCTATAAGTATTTTCCAATGCAATGACAATTACAGAAACATATATGTGCAGATAACGTCTGAAAAGCAAAATATCTAATATGAAAAATAACCAGGATCACCATCCACTAAGAGTCCTTAAGCTCTAATTTCCAGGAAACTAAGCACCTAGAACTGCCTTTCAAACCACAGCTAAAAACAGATATAAAAAATAAAATAAAATATTTCTTATTTTGTGTTTGCAAACACTGGCTTTTTTAAATGCCCATATAGTCCTTACCTACCATAGATCCCTATGTTTGACATGACATCATTGTTGAGTTAAAAGGAGAAATATGGAACTATACACACAAACACTGGATGTATATATACAAGCATTCATCTATATTTAACTCTCTCTCTCTCTCTCTCTCTCTCACACACACACACACAAAAGAAACCTTATTTCTTTTGAATTTTTAGATAGGATTGAGGGAAAGGGCATTTACTGACAAAAAGATATTAAATCTTACACTTGATACAAGGTCCTTGTTGTACGGTTTGTTTCTTCAAAAACTAGAATTTTAATGAATAAAAGACCCACCAGAAACTCTTCACCAGACAATTATTTCATCCATTGAGATCAACATTTTTAGCATCACCAAGATGCAAGTTGATCTAATAAAATTCTTGGTAATCCTTATTAAGGGCCCTGAAAACAGGGTACTCAAGTTCCAAACAGATAACGAAACACCTGGTTCAAAACAGAACTGCAGTAAAGAATCATTTCAGACACAGGGACCATTAAGATGAAACTATCCCTCCCTTGCTTAACTGTAAGATGCAACATGTAATTCAGTTGAAAATACCAGACAGTTAAGCTGAGGAACAAGCACAAAAGTGGCCCAATAAAATTTCAATTACGAGCCACAAACTAAATCAAATGATAACAATCAAACCCAACAGTGTGAGTCGACAAAATGACAACACATGAATATGGGAAAGAAAGATCACTTGATTAGAAAAGCACATTAGCAAAGGATGACTTGTCCACACGAGCTCTAAAGCAACCAGCAAAGACCCGACAATATGCTTCAATAATATGGCACTGAAAGCTATAGCCATAATTGCTTAGTAAGCTAATTGATGGACCCAATTGTCTTTATCTGGTCACTCTAGGGTTTTGTGGCCAAGTTTCATAACCATATGATTTGGAAGTTTTTAATGTCAAAGCTGAGAATTTAATACCTATTGGCTATCAGCCTGTCGTCCCAATGATATTCCCATAAGAGCCAGAGGCAGCACAGCAATATATTCACTCTAACAGAATGAAAAATGTCAAAACCATGTTAAACAATTGTAGAGTCATCACCATCAATATAATAGCAACCAAGAAAGAAACCAACATTTTAAATCTGGCAGAAAAACTGAGCCAAGCCAAGCCAATCAGCAGGACAATAGAGCTCAAGGGAAACCACAACCAATAAAAATTTTTAGCTCTAAGGTGTCCTGCTTTAGATAAACTTGACTGAGCTTGGCTGAGATCCATTGCAAGTGAAGCTTCATCAGAATAGAAAGAGGCTCCAAAGGGGGTGCGCACTTTGCATAATAATACTTCACATTACACCCCTTTTCAGACCATAATATAAGACAGGGCCAGAATATAGTTGTAAACTCAGCTATTTTAGGTTGGCATAACACGCTTGTACATTGAAGGAACCAAGCTTTGTTCAATAGCCTATATTCTTTACACCATGGCAACAAGCTACCCACTAATACTTTTTGGTGATTTGGCTCAAAGACCCAATCAAATAGGTTTCACTAAAACTGGATGATACAAATATTCTAACAAGCATAAACATGACTAAATCCATAGTGTGTCTGTGTCGGACAGATATGCCAAACACGCTTGCATGCATGTCTAGGTGTGTTGTCAGAGACACAATCACAACACAATGAAGGGGAAAAAAAAAAAAATAATAATTCAATTTTTGTCACCTCTGAAATAAGATAGGCATGTTGACTCTCAAGGCTCAATAGTTGACACAAAAATTCGCTCTCATTCTCTCTCAAACTCTCTTGATCGGCCCTCTCTTAATTGATTGACAGGCCAGCTATTAGATCATCTTTATAAGCGCTTAGAATATAACATTTGATCACTCATCAGATAAGGTTTCATCTCTGTTAGCTGGTACTCTGGATACTAATTAATTGTCTTCTTCATTTCTCTAATGCTCTGCTTTGGTCTATGTTAGAATTGTGTGGTTAGATAATTAAATATACCATATCCAATAGATTAAGCTTGTGGGACAATCGGTAATTTTACAGTCTAAAATCTTTGGACTATGGTCAACTCTCTTATCTGTTTCATGGTTTGACTGAAGTAATCTCTTATAATATCCTCTTGTCAGCTTTATTATTAAAACCATTGCCCCCAGGGCCCACAAATATATTACTTTATGAGTATGAATCTATTTCTTTGCTATTTTTTATTACTTTTAAATTTTTGGTCCTGCTTATTTAACAAAACCTAAGATAAATATGAAATCTGTCAAGAAATGTATAAAATAACCATAAAATATATATTAATTAATTGTTGTGTCTCCGCTGTGTGGTGCCCTAGTTTTTCAAGAAACTTTGTGCTGTTATGTCCCATGTCCTGTCAGTTATGTGTGATGCAGGAGACACAAGAAGGTAAGATTTTTATTTAGTATTATTTATGTTTGTAAGTCAATTGTATTTCTATGTTTTAGGTCCTAGTAGTTTATTAAACTATTAGTATTTTAATTTGGAAGCAAGGTTATTTTTGTAATAAGGCAATTAGGGTTACTTACACCAATTAGAACTAGGGTTTAGTAATTCTTTATAACCAACCTATTATACTCCTTGTGAAGATAGTTGATATTTTAATGAATGAAAAAAAAAAAAATGGCCTTTAGTCTCTTTGGTTTGGTGCTGACTCCAGTTCCACCCTGGGTGCTGACTCCTAAGTGCTTTTCTTGCTTGGTGCTAACTCCAAGTCAGGCCTAGGTGCTGACTCCTAGGTCATATTACTCCCTACGTCTCAAATTGTTTGGCCTGTATTCCATTTTGGGATGTCCCAAAATTATGTCCTATTTGAAAAGTCAAACACCATTAATTTATTAACTTTCCCTTTATGCCCTTAATTTATTTGTGGGAGCATTTTTTTTAATTTAAAAAAAATTAAAAAACTAAATTTTTAAATCCACTATACATGTCATCTTTATTCAAATTATTTAAAAAAATGTTTTAAAATAATTTTTTGATAAATTTGTTTAAGGGTAATTTATGAAATTTTTAACTTTTTTTTTAAGAGATAGAGCAGTTAATGATGTTTTCCTAAATAATTGAGTTTTTCTAACTAGGCCAAACAATTTGAGACGAAGCGAGTATTTTATTATTGTTTTATTTTATTCTGGTTGTCCTGCGTCAGTTTTGGTATCAGAGCTTGAATGTGCTTCTGATGAACCCTCCATAGTGCTTGAAGATCTAAATCTTGGTGAAGTTGAAGAGGTTAAAACCAGATGCTTACTATGGTTCATAAGGTTCAAGATGAGATTATGCTAATTTCACACATTGATTTTGTGATTCCAAATGAGTTTGATTTGATGGAATTCAAGGTTTTTCTTTTCTCTATGCTCCCTAAGGTGATTCCGGACTTGAAGCAAGTGTTCCTTGTTAGCATCCTAATCCTTCAATGCTTTAAAACTCAAGGTCGAGTTTTCTCCAACCAGAGGAGAATGAGGCGGAGATGCAAGATTTTTATTTAGTATTATCTATGTTTGCAAGTCAATTGTATTTTTATGTTCTAGGTTCTAGTAGTTTATTAGGCTATTAATATTTTAATTTGGAAGCAAGGTTATTTTTGTAATAAGGAAATTAGGATTTCCTACACCAATTAGAACTAGGGTTTAGCAATCCTTATAAGTAATCTATTGTACTCCTTGTGGAGATGATATTTTGATGAATGAAAAAAAATGGTCTTTTGGTCTCTTTGGTCAGGTTTTGACTCTGGTTCCACCCTAGGTGCTTACTCCTAGTGGTTTTCCTACTCAGTGCTAACTCCAAGCCAGGCTTAGGTGTTGACTCCTAGTTTATATCCCTTTATTTTACTATTATTTTATTTTGTTTTGGTTGTCCTACGTCAATGTGTCTGCGCTTAGTAGCATACATCTTATAGGATCTCAAGTGTGTATAAATTATAAAATTATATTGTAAAGCATATAAAAAATCCTAAAACATCTATACTATTTGTAAAGAGGATTCCCTGCTTTGGACTCAATTTTTTGGATGGACCATAATACCCTGAAATTCTCTTTATGAAATCTTTAAAATTTTAATTATGGTCAACTATGTAAAACTACTCATATAAATAATGTGAAACATGCTTTGATACATTCAGAATCCCCTCAAAATTTAATTTTAGGATACAATTAGTCACAACATTCTCCCCAACAGGCTAATAATAGGATTTAGTGTGTGTGTGTGTGAGAGAGAGAGAGAGAGAGAGTGAGAGAGGAAGAAAAGAACTGGAAAACCCAAAAAGCCAAAGCAAACGGAGAAGTTGATAATCATAAACTGATTCAAGCTAACTTGTTCATCAATGAACCAATTAAACAATTCCATGTTCTTAAACCAAGTAATGATCAGGAAAACACCAGACACTCCACCAAATCTCACTCACTGTCAGGAACGGCACAATTTGGAGATCCCCTGGTGGAGAGGCAGTAGTCTCTCAGATTCATTTATTTACCTAGCCTTTCTTGTTTTAATGAGTTTTGTTAAAAAAGAAGCTTTCTACTTGCTCAAAATTAGGTGAAACTGTTTGTGGTTTCAAGATGTCTCAACATTGAATTCAAATCCTATGAGGATGTGGTAGCGGAAGGAGGCAACAAATTCACCATAGAGATTTTCCAAAGAGGCAGAGACTTCCTTCCTTGGCTCAATTTTTGTAGAAGAAGTTCATGAAAACCTTGGAGGAGCTAGTATGGATGGATAGTCCATCAGAATTCACAACAATGAGATAGGGTGAGAAAGCTTATGCAGCACCATAGTGAAGTTACATATGATTTATGGATTGCCAGTCAGATGGGGAAGGTGGGAATAGATTTTCATGATTGGGAATTGGAGTCAATCTCTTCTTTTCTAGCAATTCGATACTCCAATATTCATAGGTCAGATGGGTGTGATCAGATGCGATGGAGATTGAGAGCAAATGGAGGCTTTGCTGTTTGGTCTTATTATGTGGCTATCCAAGGTACTCCGAATATTTCTTTTCCTTGGAAGAGTATTTAGTGTTCCCAAAAAGGGTTTCATTTATTTGTTTGGAAAGCAGCTTGAGGGAAGATTCAAACATGTGATAATCTCATCAAACTAGGTTTCACTTTAGTTGGTTGGTGTTGCATGTGCCAATGCAGTGTGGAAACGGTTTGGCTTAGTAATGGCCAGTTTTATCAGTTTCGGCCAATTTGTGAACACCCCTAAGTTTGTACTTTCAGCCTTGTACCACCACTAAAGTCAGAAAAGAGATGCTCCTCTCATTGAGAATTAAGCTTTACCTTTGACCAGTGTTTGTTTCAAAACCTCCAGGGGTCAATTAATGGCTTATGCCATCTTCTTTGGGAAACAAATGAAGCAGAGAATAAATGAGGCAGGGTATTTTTGGATCGTATATTTAAGCTCGGTAGTAGAAGCATGGCATCTTTGTGACTTTGTCATTGGTCGGGAAAAATTCATAATCCGAAGGCCCTTGGAGATAGGGTTATCTATATTATCTAGAAGGCAGGCCTTTATTCTCTGTTAGATTTAGTTACTTTAGAATTTAGATACAAATATCAGCAAATAAGGCTTCTTAAAGTATTCAGAAAAAGATGCCTGATGACACCTCAATCCCTCCCCTAGGCCTTATTTGTAAATCTATTTATCTAAATCTCACATTTTTCCTGCACATACCTTGTCAATATTTTTTCTGTTATTTAGATACCCTCAATTTCTATAGGCTAACATGCCTTGTCAAATTTTTTTTTTTTTTGATAAGTTCATATCTTGTCAATATCTTTGTCTCATTTACATGTTCACAATTTCCCTTCAATGCTCTTTGGTTTCCATTTGCGCACACACAAAAACACAGCCACATAAATATATATCGGGAGAATTATGCTAACATAGGTATTATAAGATATTAGTAGAATATGCTATGCTACACTGACTCTGATTCCCAGCACTAAAATTTTAGAATGTAGCAGACATCAAACCACACTGTAAGAAGTTGCTATTGCACTCCTGCACCACTAGGTCCACTACCAAGAATCAAAAGCAATGGACACTAAGTCCAGTAAAGAGACACTAAAATCATATTACCCCAAGGAATTCGGAAATATCCTCTTCATATAAGATTTATTCTCAAAAGGCTTGAAAAGACATTTGTTTTACTAAGAAAGCTTCAGCAGTTTTAAGAACTCCAATTTACAGATTGCGAATACACGAGCCTAATATAGAGTTCATATTTTGTTTTATTTCGTTCGAATTGTCTACATATACTTAGATGATTGACTTTCATTATCATTTCTAATACTTCTACCAATAACATTCACAATTCATACAAATTTCTACAAAAACCAAATGAGACCAAATACTCCACAAGTTGCCACCTACAAAAGTCCACATTATATAAAACAAAACAAGCATTCAATTCTCGGTTTACCACTTTCCTCATCACGTGCAAACAATGTAAACCAAACAATCCCAAATTCTCAAAAAAAATTCACCATAAAAAAAAGAAAAAGAAACAAACTTTACCAAAGTAGATATACAATACAAGTAGCTAAAAATGCACATAAAACATCTACTAAATAGACAAAGCTGTAGTAATAAAGAAAACCCATTACCGGAGGGTGCCCGGTGAACTGTGATAGAGCGGCGATGGCAGCTGTGGCGGCGGCCGGATTCAGCTGCTGCTGATTCTCCAAAGACCCTTGTGATTGTGATTGTGGTGGGTAATACTCATTCTGCTGGCTCTGCAAATGGGGTGTCTGATCGGGTGGGACCCCTGGAGGGTGAATGGAACTGGTGGGTTCTGCTGATTGGGATTGGGATTGTTGGGCATATGAATCGGTGGTGGTGTTGGTGTTGTTGTTGTTGTAATCATGGGATTGGTAATATTGGTAGTTTTGGTCATATTGGTGAGTGTAGGAATAGTAGGATTGGGATGAATGATCATAGGTTGGTTGAATTTGAGATGGGTCATAGGAAGAAGCTTGTTGTTGTTGGTATTGGTTGTAGTCATAAGAGGAGTAATCCATTGGTGATAGAATTGCTTTCTTTTGTGTTAAGGAGTTTTTGGGGGTTATTGGTTTTTATGGGAATTGGAGGAATTCGATGATTGATTGATTGATAGCTATGGCCTATGGGTATGAAAACATGAATGAGAGGTTGTTCTGAAATTTTTGTTGGTGGGTTTAACACAGTCGTGTGAATGTGTCCGTGGGTGAGTTTTTGTGAATTGTGTTTGTGTGTGTTTTTTGCAGAAATTGCGTAGGTGTCCTGCGGCTTTTCTGAATTGTCTTATGCGGCACATAATTTTCAATAATTACACTTTATACGTAAAGAAGTGCTACATTAACAATATTTTCATAACAAATTTTAAGTAGTTAGTTGTTATTGTTCTAATTTGAACACATTACTTAAATTACTTTTTTTATCTGAGATTCAGATCTTCTAGATTTTACAGGGTACTCCACCATAAGATTTCTTTAAAATCCTAACTATTCTTTTATGATTTAAGGGTCTAAATTCTGCTATGTTATCATTCCATTAACATACTCTTAATTGTTTTGTTTGTAATATTATTTATTATTTTAAGAGTATTGTTAGTGGAATATTCACATGGTAAAATTTAGACACTTAAATCTTAAAAGAGTGATTAGGATTTAAAAAAATTTACTAGTAAAATCCTTTTAGCTACCATCTAAATTTTATTGTGAAAATGTTATGGATATAACATTTTTCTTATATATAATTACATATTGTCATCCTAGAGGTCTTCTTGTTCTTGTTATTTTCACTAAAATAAGATGATCAGTAAAACATAGATGAAATGCATTAGGTTTTTAAATTAAATTGGCATATATAATTATATTTTAGTCTATTATTTTTAAAAAAGATAATGTTATTTGTGTCTTATTGATCATGCAATCTTATATTTAAATTTAACCGGAGAATCTAATGATGTGGCTTATATGATGAGGACAACTTGCAATTCTGTCTAAGCACTGTTTTTCAAAAGTGGAAGTGGAGTGCAACTTTGCTGAACTTGTTGATCTTTTGAATTCGGACAGAATTTGCTCACTTGAGGTTGCTTGGATCCTCGAAGATATTACTTTGATTAGAGATAGTTTTGATTTTATTATTATTATTATTGCTAGTATTCCTTTATGATGTAATAGTGTTGCTCTAATTCTAGCTAGTGTTGCAAAAGAAAAAGAGAATGTCATTGTTTGGTTAGAAGAATACCCCTCTTTTCTCTTCCCTATTTTACTACAAGATTCTATATAAATGAAGTCTAGAATATATATAGAATCGATTCTGCTCAAAAGAAGAAAAAATATATATATTATTTTTGTGTAAGCTAGTTAGTTAGAAAGATGATTTGAAGGTTGGGACCGGGCCTTTGGTTTTTGAACCGACAAAAGAGGAAGTCTATCCTTGTACATTTTTTTGACTTCATTTTGTAAAATATGGTGAAAAATGAACTAAATATGTCAAAAGGAAAATTAGTTGACAGTTATGTTTCTTGCATAATTTCAATTATGACCGTTAATATTGGAGAATACATTGTCGATAGGAAAGAATAAATTAAAGAAAAGGTATTTTGTCACCCCTAATAAAAATGATTTGAACTCTTGAAAGTAAGAGATGAAAGGGAAGAGGGAAGGGTGGTAGTGACCAGTGAGAATAGTAAGAGAGAGTGACTATTGTTTTGAAAGTTGTGTTTGTTTTGATGTAAAATATTTTTTGGAAATTATTTTCTCCATTTTAGGTGGTTGGCTTGACAGTAAAAAAAGAATCCTCTAAGCCATAAATTATTTTTTGTCTCCCGTCCATAGCAGAACAACACAAGCACTCCCCCTCCCTCGTGAGACCTGTCATGACCATTTGATGTTTTAATTTAAAACTTGAAATTTATTGATATTTTATTGTGGATAAACACTCAAATTTATGTGATGCAATGTTGGAATTTTGCTGTATATGATTTTTCTTTTGGTTGTTGACATTGTAGCCACAAAATATATATATATATATATATATATATATCTTTTTTTGGGAGGCTAAAAGCTGAATTTCATTAACAGGAACAAGCAACAAAATTTTTCATCCAAACTTCCCTGACAGGAGCTAGGATGGAAGAAATATTACAGAAAAAAAGATTATTAACACCTAAGGAGCATTTTACCATAGCATAGGCTACATAATTCAACTCCCTCTTAACTAAACTAAAAGAACATATAGAAAATATATTCCTAAGTTCTAGGATATTACAAATAATATTATAAATATACCAGCAGCTCTCTACACCATTATTGTTTATGGCATCAATGCATATCTTTGAGTCTTCTTCCACTAGGATTCAAAGGAAATTCTCTGATATGGCTAGCTGTAGTGCCCAAAAAATGGCAGAGGCCTCTGCTAATAAAGGATCACAAGGAAATATACTTTTTGGCCTAGGCCTCTAGTAATTCACCTATATCATTTCTTGCAACCACTACTAATGAGGTACATTTGACAGAAACAGCAGCAGCTACATTTAATTTGATCATGCCTGATGGAAGGCACTGCCATCGGTTAGCAATCTTTTGGTTTTGCTTCAAAGGCTATTGAAAAATACAAGTCTGTTCCCTGATTATGTACTCCAAATTACTTATTATTTTGTTGAGGTTAATTGCCTAGTCACTGGAGTGAAGTACATGTTATCTTGAGTTCCAAATTGACTATAGTGTCAAAACCATCTACAGATTGACTTGATGTGGGATGTCTCCTGAGCTTTGGGTGCCATTTGGTACTTGGGAAGGGTATTCTCGGATAGCTTAAGAGTATATCCACTCTATTGATCAAATTGAAAACATTTTTGTTAAATTTTGTAAAACGGAACAAACGAAGTGCTAAAATGTCTTCAATTTTCTCTGTATTTTAGACATTGTCATTTATTCTCATTATATATTGTGCTCTCATCCATACATGAAAGTTGAATTCATATAGTTCGATTGGAGTAGAAATCTGATGGAAATAAGATAATCAAAGATGTCGTTTTTGGCCCAGGAAGGAAGAAGAACCGGTTTTGTAAGGTAAACAACAAGCTTTTCCATGATTTTTTTTCTTGTAAGTAAAACTTTTAATGAGAAAGGAAAATTGACTAACACACAGGATGTGTGAAGTCCATTTCAAAGAATACAAATCACAAAAATAGAGAAACTGAAAAATCAACAGAAGATGTCAACAAAAAATCAGCAAAATTTTACCATGCTTATGGTTCAATTTCAAATTCATGATTTTTATAAAATTATCAACATTTTCACTGTTTACAACATATTGCAAAAGAACCGCTCTTTGGTTTACCGAATGATTTGATGAAGAAAGGAAAGCACTTTATATTGATTCGAAATCCCGTCGATCTTTTGGTAAGATGCTTGTGTAATTTATTTATTGGTCATTTGCCTCACAATCTGCATATGAAATAAGTAATTAGTTCCTTTCATTGTAAAATTCATGACCTTGCTCATAAAATTTATGACTAGTACTCTTATCACTAAAAACCTGTTATTAAAAGACAGTTAAGCAAACACATGATGGGGAATTTCCCCTCAAAACAGAGCAAGGGACTTCCCATGTACAACATAAATCCCTATTACAAACATGGTTTTGTTGACAAAAGTCTCTCTAGCAAACTCATGGTTTTGAATGCACAATACCTTCCTCAAAGCTAATCAGACCTCCATGAATGCTCTATTTCTCGGCGACAAACGATGGCAAACTGCACAACCTCAAGCTAATCTGCAGATAACAGCAATCAAACTTGATCCTCTCCGGTATTTGATACCCCATTCCACAAACATTAAGGGATGTTATAACTCATGGACAAAATCCAACCCTCTAAATCACACCAATACTTCAAAGGAAACAACATGATAATGGTCTCATTATTTCTATTAGAGCTTGCATATAACAAGATTCTATGAAATCTTCTTATCCGGATTTTCATCAAGCAACACAAGGCTTTCCACAAAAGTAGTAGCTTTAGTTGGAAAATGTGGAACAATAAGCTCCTTCTCATTTAGAGTTACAGGGTCAATTATAACAACAACAAAATGAATTCCCCTCTGAAATTCAGCATCATATTTAGTCTTGGCAGTCTTTACTATAACTTCACCATGCCTCGTGCAACCAATTATGGATTCAAAACCTCCCAACCGCAAAGTAAAAAGTTTATTCCATGATTCACATACACCATACTCCCCCATCACCCAAACGCCGTAGCGTATTCCAGGGGCATAACAAAATTCTGATGAAATGAAGGCCAGATTCCCCTTGATCACAGCTAGAATTTCTGGGTGTATTTTCCCACCATAAGGGATTGCTATCTCTCCAAATTTCTCATTGTTGACATCAAATGACAAAATCTTTTTTCTACTAATTCCGAAATCCTCTTTAATCCATGCCACCCAATGCAAAGCCCCACTAACAAATGTATCAGATGAATGAGATTCCTTTAATCTTATTAAGTTCAATGAGATTCCAACCCTTCTCCATTCATCCGAACTTAACGTGTAAACCTCGGCCTGGAGCTCAGCATGTCTTTTGACGTAGGGTTCAGACGTAGAATATATCTTTATGACCTTGTAGTCATTGGTTTCAGACTGATAAGCAAATCCAGAAGAAACCCGTTGGTGTTTGCTTAAGCAAGGCAAACTCTTGAATTTTCTAATGCTGGGGTTCCACAAATACGTGGGGTTCCATGAAGAATCAGCGAGACACAATACGCCATTGCATGAACCTACTATATTGGGAAACTCCATAGAGAAATCTGAGGAAATTCTATACTCAGAAATCTTGTTAAACTTAGGATCAAAAGCAACCAAACAAACTGGGTTAGAAAGAGAAGAAGAAGATGATGAAGAAGAAGAATACGTGGCTTCCTTTGTGATAACATTAGGCATGTGTATGAGATAACCATGATCAGAAACGTTGTTGTTGTTGTTGTTATTAAGGTGGGTGGAGATGAAATCAGAGCTGGTGATTGTGGAGTCCCATAACTTGCTGACACATCTGAACCTTACTATTGATTTGATCGGTAGCTTTGGCAAGATGCTGATGATGATGATGTCGTATGGGACATGTTTCCTTTGCGACATGTTTCAATTCGGCGGAGGAGATAGCACAGGGAAGAGTTAGGGCACGTCTGTACTCTTCTCTTTTTTCTTTTTATAGTCGAAATTTCATTTTTATTTTTATTTTTATTTTTTTAATAATTTTTTTTATACTTATCTTCTTCTTTTTTTCTTGAAACTCTTTAAAATTAGGGGTGACACTGATGACACTGGGGCAAGAGGATTATGAATGTTCTACTTTCGTCTTGCCCTCTTTTTTGAGATGGGAAAATTCTGCACAAGTAAAAGTTAGGCACATTAGCTTTGGTACAGATTGAAAACATTTTACTAATTAAATAGAAAGGGCAACTGTGAAAGTATTAAGAGAGAAGGAAAATTTGTGTATCGTCCTTATTTGAAAAAGATTTTTTTTTTACCACTTTTCTATTAAAAAAAAAAGGAGTTCTTTTTTTTTTTAACCTTATTTAAAAAAATTTTACAATATTTTTATAACAAATGATGTGTGTGTGTGTGTGTGTTTTTTTTTTTTTTAATAATTTTTGATAGTTACAGTAGTGCTTGAACTCAAGACATTTCCGTTGAAATGCAGATAATTCTAATTGAGCTACTAGGCTCTTGGCAAAATAAACAAAGTCTCAAATCTCAATTCATCATAAGTCCAAAAAAAAAAAAAAAAAAAAAAAAACTAAGATTACACCTGGACTCACCACAAATCAAAATAATATTGTTGTGACGTTTGGTTAGAATATGATTGGCTCAATATATTTTGGGGTTAATGTGAAAACTATTAATTTGGAGCATTTTTATATTTAAATATAATAATAATAATATTATTATTATTATTATTATTAATTAAACATCTATTTTCCTGCATGTAAAGTTTTTTTTCTAGATCAAGTTTTTGATGTGTTAAATTTATTTTTCAATTGGAGTAGAGGCGGAGCCAAGGGGGTGGGGTGGGGGGCAATTGGCCCCTTGACCAACCCAAAAAATACCCTAATACTTATTAAATACCATTGCCTACTTTTTGTTTTTGGGTTTATAAAATGCCACTCTATTTCTTTGGTCTTGAAACAGAGCACAACTTCTAAACGAACTACTAAGAAACCTCAAGTCCTCCATTAGCATGTCTTGCTTTGAATTTTTTAGTATGTCCCTACCATATTATAATTTGAACCTTTTATAAGTATTAACCAAAATAATAGAAATTCACATATATTACACTCAATATTTATCTAACTACTAACAGTTGATTCATAACTTAAGTTTTGGATTTAAAAAATTAAAAAATAGATCACTCATGTGAGAAATATCTCAATAGTTAAATACAATATTATGAATAAGCTTTTTTTTGTAGAGTTTATTTAGTTATTTACTTTTTTGTATAATTACATTAAATATCACTTAGTATTTAAATGAATAACTTTTAATTTTTCAAATTGGTCTCAAATATTATATATTCACATAATGTGTATAAGTACGTGTAGAATATATAAATTCCCTCTCCCAACTCAAATCCTGGCTCCACCGACTTGGATACTGAAAAGGTAGTGTATATATGTGACCTTTTGAAAGAGGTTTGTCTTTTAAACATCATGGGCAATACGATTTTCTGTGTCACACGTAACTTTTCTGCTTTGGATCATTGGGCCTGTGCTTGTTTTCTTTTGATTTTGTCATAAATTCATGATGGCAACAATGATTTACAATTTCGACTGTGTACGAGCGTAAATGGAAAGGTGAATATTGGCCCTGCATAAAATGAAGATATTTTAGAATAGCATCAATTGGATTTCATTGCATTATTCAAATCAATCAGTGCTTTTTTTTTCTTTTCTTTTTTTTAACTTTTTAAGGAGGTGGTGTTGCAATAGCAATTGGCTAAACAATATGAGTGGTCCACCCCAAAGTATTTGGAACAATAAGAGGGATACAACCCCGCTTTATAGTCATTCTAAAATGTATTAGAAACTTGTTAGTCAATCAAAAGTTTACTAAACTTTAACTGCATGATATATTATTCATACTAGGCATGTTTGATGGGAACAAAATAAAAAATTTAATATTCCTAACTCCTAATTCCTGAAGACAAGCCTTGTGTCTTTCTCCCAACATGAACAATAACTACAAGAATCTAGCTTCAGAATTACTACCAAGCATAAAGCTGCAATAAAGGAAGTAAATAACTTGGTCACTCTTGCAAACCATTGATCAGTTCAGCTTCAAGGAAATTTCGAGTGCTTCAATGAAACAAGAAGCCAAATGCAACCCAGATCACAGAATCTACACATCCTCACTTTCTAAATGGCACCCTGGCAAACCCAGCCCACAGAACATCAGATCCTCACTTTACAAATGGCACCCCGGAAGGAACACCTCGGGCATATTCATCATAACTCGAACCAAAAAATTGCCTCAAGAAATACTCTTCATATGGAATCCGTTGTGCAAAGAAGCGCCAAACAACAATTGCAAATCCAATCGTCGATATGGGATTACAAAGCATTATCTGAGTACCAACCGACCAAATGAAGAAACCACAATATGCAGGATGTCGTATAAATCTATAGATTCCATGAGTAATCAATCTGTGATTCTCCTCACGATTGGTCCTAATAAGATGTGTGAATGAATAACCAGCAGTAATAATTGCTGCTTTCCTTATTATTTCGCCAACTATAACCATTACAAGGCCCAAGTTACTAATCCACCAGTATTCCTTCATCCCAGGAAATAACACAATTTCAATTAAGTACTCCAGCAAAGAAAAGAACATTGCTGCAAGATAACTTGGGCTAATCAGAAGAGACTTAAGATTAACATTTGATTTCCCATGAACGGCGAGTGCTAAAATGTATTCAGAACTGTGAAAGAAAATTATCGAGAGGAACATCTGAGATAACTGTCTGTAAGCCGTGTAACTGAAGATTTCTGTCATTTTTGGTAAATAAATGAAGTCAATTTTTGTCTCAGATGCAATGCAGTGAGAACTATAGCATATAGCTCTCTCAATAAAGGACTAGGATGAATAAACAGGAACTTTTTGGTGTAAGCTTCAGACCTGAAAAAGATGCAGAGCAATACAACGTTAATATGGTAATCTGAACCTCCAAATCACCCCAAAGATGCTTCAAGAAAGACATCTCCTGCCAAAAAGAACAATGATCATAACTAGAATTTAGAGACCTGTGTAAAAACTATAAGGACACATTTTTCCAACTTCCAACGCGATGCCCCTAAAAAAGAAACATGGTATCTGCAAGTAAGCAGAATACTTTTCAGGTAAATTGAATAGAGGTAGCTTACTTGTTAAGGCATCAAGTGGTATTAGGGGTCTCGCATATAACTACTGAAAAAAAAAAAAAAAAAAAAAAAAAAAAAAAAAAAAAAGGAAGAAGAAGAAGAAGAAGAGAGAACGGGATAGAATTGATATGAACCAATGGAGGAATTGCTCATAACCTCAGCAAAACCAAGAGAAATCCTAGATTGTTTAAGTAAAAATAATGCAGAAAAAACTTCAGAAATACTACAGGTTAAGGATTTGAAATAAATGAGACATTCGTGTAAAAGTTAGAGTTGAAAAATGGGAATAGTGGACATCAAGGAACCTAAAAGCAAATATTTCAGCTATCTTGGATCATCTATCAGAATGTTTCTCACTGAAGAGTAAAGTGAAGACATAGTAGAAGACTGTTCCAGAAAAATCCCTGCCTAATAAAAAAACAATTTTGTAATCAACCATAGTTCATGGCACAATAGGATGAATCAGAAACAAGTCCATATTATTGACACAGAAACCAAATTTAGAAACTGAAAAAGTAAAAACAGAAATAGATAGACATGAATAACAAAGGCTAGAAAAACAAGACAAGTTACTAACAAAGCAGTAGAGTGGAGTAATGAAGAAGAATAACAACCTAATTGAGAAGAGCTACTTCAATCGCTGAAATGAGACTAGCACCAAATAATATTCTAGAGGATAAAGAGAGACTAGCATGATTAAAGAGTGGGTGTGAATTGTTAATTCATGATTCCCTAATTGAAAATATTGTTCCTTACAAAGCAACACTAGATGTATGACTGCTCTTACCATTTTTTTTGATAAGTATGACTGCTCTTACTAAGTAATGGGTTAATGATTACATTTACACAATTAGAAGTTCATGTCTTTACCATCCATGCAAAACCTGTCCTAAATCAGATCAAGGAGAAACCATTCCTACATAGGAAAAAACTAATAAATTCATGATTTAATTCAAGTGTTCATGTTTTCCATATGGCACATCCATTAACTACAAATATCACTAGTGAGAAGGCTAAAAAATTGAACTGTGTTCACTATAAATTTGGGGAAAACATAAATCGAACTGGTCATTCAGCCACTAAATATAATCTTAAAGGACCTTCATTAAATTTAAATGCCCATTGAAAGAATACAAAAGACATCATGGAACCCAAAGCATGGGTAGCAATATTGGGAGGAAAAGGCCCAGATTCCAACCAAGAGAACCTCCTCATTGCACTACAAGAAATTCTGGTTTGACTAAAAAAATAAAATAAAAAAGATCTATACAAATATTGACTCCATAAATAGCTCCAGTCAGTTTGGATTAGATTCATTCCACTCCCCATCACCACTCTCTGTGAGAAAATGGAACAGCATGAACATAGAGTAAAATTTTTATATTCCACAACTGCCACAAAAAAGCAATACTAAGGTCCATTTCAAACCCAGCTAACAAACCTTCAAATTGCCAAGGCAATATTATAAAAGTCACCAATAAGAAACTAACCCATAGATAAGGGGGGGAAGTGCTTTTTCCTAATTGGAATTGTTGGGAAGATGTAGGGAGTTACTTTTCTTTGTCACCCAATCTGTGACAAAAACGGAATTATTAAAATATATCATTCACAGTCATCCATTGATTTTTTTTTTTTTTTTAATTCTTGAAAGCTGAACCCTATCTATAGTTGTAGAATCTGACCTTCAGGATGACTATTTTTCTACAGTATCCATTATCAAATCAATTATTCCCACAAACAAATTGAAACTCGAAACTCAAGATGCATAATTTTCAGCCCTTCTGTTTGGCTCTTGACTCTTACTCTATTCTCCTTAGGAAATCCTTTTCTTTCTTTTCTCTTTTTGGTCCTGTCCAAACAGTTTTGGAGCCTTTCAATTTGTACTACTCATAGTCCTAGATCGTCTTGGCACCCCAAACACCATAGCATGAGCTATGAGCAGCTCCGAAAAATGAGACCTACTTAAAAAAATTTCCCAGTAATCTGATCATATGTGAAATCAGGTCCCTACAGATTCAAAACAGGCTCAGGAACCAGAATTGATCCTCTGTTCACCTCCTCAGAAGTGAGAAAGTGAGTAGCAACCTAAAAAAGCCCTCCCTTTCCATAACATAGAAATTATCTCCACATCTTTATTCTAATACAGAGTAGCATTTTCAAGTACCCTTAGTAATCTTATCATCACTGTTTCATACTGCCACAATATATCAATACATCATATTATTCGTATCCAGGGCCGACCCTAGGCTTAGGCCAATTAGGCCATTGCCTAGGGCCCCCTTACTAGAGAAGGCCCCAAATTTGGGGGCAAATTATTTATTTATTTATTTTTATATATAAATATTTTTGGGAGATATTAAAACATTTTAGTTTACATTTTTTTTCACTATTAAGAAAGCTTAAAGAATTAAGTAATGATAGAGATAGAGATAAGAAAAATTTAAATAAATAGATCTTACAAATAGACGTGTTACTAATCACAAGTAATTCAAATAGAAAAATGTTAAAAATACTATAAATTTTATTACATAACTTTTATTTATTTAATTAATTTTATACAAAATAAAAATTATATTCTAGCCTAATCTAAGTATATATGTGTGTAACTCTATTCTAGAGACTTAAATCTCGGCCATTACCCCCCATACCCCACAAGAACTTATATTTGTGGAGTAATCACTACACCAAAGGTGTGTGGTGATCTCCATAACTTTTATAACTTGATGTGACAATGAATATGATAGGTAGATTTCAACAAACTTGTGGAGTGATCACTTCACCGAGGGTGCGTGGTGGTCTCCATAACTTTTATAATTTGATATGACAATGAATATGATAGGTAGATTTCAACAAACTATTGAATGCATTTTTGAATGAATATTTGTGATTGATGATATATCTTTATAATTCTCATGTTGTAAATTTTATAATATTTCTAGTATTTTTGTAAGCCTTATGTCATTGATTACATTTATTACAACACCAGTTTGTAGTAAAATTTGTTATAACTTTAGCATTTTCTCAAATATATATAAAAAAAAAAAAAAAAATCAAAAAGAGTAAAAGGAACGGATTTTTAAAAAATTATTATATTATTATTTAAGTGATAACATAAAGGCCCATTTGAAAATTTTGCCTCCGAAACGCTTAGGCCGGCCCTGTTTGTATCCCAAAAAACATGAAACAATGAATTTTGAATTTAGAAACTATAAGCCCAGCGACACAAATTTTCACAACTACCAAAGTGACATATTGTAGTTGATGACATGCTTTGTAAAGTGATGTAAGTGGTGGATCCATTTGAAAGTGTGATGTTGCACTATTCACAACTTGACATCTCAGCGAGTTGTGAAAAAAAATTATGAAAAATGTTCTGTACCTAGCATTTTAGAAACCCAAACAACAGAAAATCTCAACAGACCTTTCCAATCCCATTTCTTTTTTTCCTAACAGGGAAAAATAATATGAGAATAGAACCAACTTCTATGAGTAACCCATGTCATTGAAAATACAGGAAAAATAAAAATAGAACCTAATTTGATTATTCTCTTCAAACAGCACAAACACAATGCACAAATCACAACCCAGAATCCTATCAAATGAACCAAATCACATAATAAATTAATGTACTCATAAACATAAAAATAAGGAATTCACTTTCTGGGGTTTCTCAGCACCACAAAAAATATTATCATACCCAACATTTTCTCATTTCTCTTATAGCAATAGCACACTAAATAAATCATAACCCAACAGTCTAATCAAACACATCAAATCTCAAACTTTATATAGAATTCATAATATAATATGAAGATTTGAGTGAGAGATTACCTGAGTATTGAATGATAGTTCACTTTACTTAGACTTCACAGTCCCAGATACAGTTTCCTCACTCGAAGGTGGTCGTCAAAAGTTGAGCTTGGTCGGCTTTTCTTACAACCTTGTCAGCTTTGCAATTTGGTCATGTTCCAATAGGGGCTAGAGCTAGACTATGCTTGAGGTTATATATATATTTATGTTGGGTTTTTATAGTAGAAACTAGAAAAAACAACCACCTATTTGATTTTGGGGGTACTTAGCACTTTGTACTCCCAAACTACAGGTTGATCTCTCTGTCTTCGTCCGTGAAGGGTTGTGGTTTTGAAAGGAAAAGAAGAGGTGGGTTTGAACGGCGGAGTGGCGTAGACGTGGTAGAGGAGGAGTGGCGGAGACTGGGTGGGCCGGCGGTGGAGACAGGGGAGGGTTTAGGGACTGAGAACAGCTACGATCTGTGGAGAGAGAGAGGAAACAGAATAGAATTTGGACCATTTAAATATTGGAGACCATTGGGCTCCGTATTACTTTGGACCCAATTTTTTTTTTTTTTTTTTTTTTAAATCTAGACACAAATTCAATAGAATTTTAATTTATGGATCCGTTATATAATGATTTTTTTTAAATGATAAATTTTAGTTACAAAATAAATATTATTACATATTTTGAAATTTTAATCGTTGAATTGTATGTTATTTACATATTTTAATACACATTAAATTTTGTATTAATCATATATTAATTATTATATAATTTATAAGCTTATATTTTTTGCATAATTTTAAACTACAAAAATTTACAATTTAAACATTTTATTGATAACATAGCCATTGATTTTTAATTTTTTACAAATTTTGCAAGTATAGAGAATATAAAAAGAATATGTAATCCAATGGTGGATTTATCAAAATTTACCTCCAATAAAAATATATTGAGTAAGGCTAAAACCAATTTTGTAGCTAAATTTTATCTTTTTTTTTTTTTTTTAAGCTTAAATCCACAAAATACGTTGTTAGTTGAGCTAATTGAAGTTTGGAGCTTAGACCCAAACTTTGACCTTTTTGATAAATTTTTAACTAGTTTTTTTTTTTTTTTTTTTTTGGTTTGTCTGGAATTATTTATATATAATGAGCTATGCTACTGGCACAATAAAAGGTTGAAGTGTTACTCGGTCATCCTCCTTTACCCTTTTTTTTTTTCATCAAAAAGGAAAAAAAAAGTTTGAAGTGTATATGGAATGTTTGTGGTGATTTGGTAAGTGTGTAATGTTTAGGGAAACATTCTATGCTCTTTTAAGAACGAAAACATTTTCTATTCTACTTAGCTTATTTTTCATTGACCATAGAAAATATCTTCCATTTATTTGCATTTTTTCACCATACCAAACATTAGAAAATGTGAAAAATATTTTCTATCAAAATAAACTACGTGAAAATGAGATTTGTATAATACAATTTTATGGGGTGTAAGTACCATTTCACATATCAGAAAATACAAAAATGTTTTATGTGAAAACAAAGTGTAAATGAGATTTTGTGAAATGCATAGAATTTTTAGGGGTACAAGTATTTTTTTTTTCTCTCTATTTTTTGGGGTAAAAATTAGATTCATTCAACAAAACTAAGGAACATGAGATGTCTCAAGCAATACCTATTAAGAAACATCTCATTGAGGTCATCCTCATATAAAATAATAGTTAAGTCCATAGACTGTCATACAAAATAAAATTCAAGACTAGAATCACGTGAACTTGGATTAATTTTACAAATATTTTTTTTATATATATAATAAAAAAGGAATTACATGTACTTGGATTAAAAAAAATTCTCTTAATACAAAAGAGAAATGTTATGTCTACAATATTTTCAGAACAAATTCTAAGTAATAAGTTATTATGGATGGGCAAATAAGTTGATTAGTTCTCATCCTAACTAAACAGCATCTGCCTGCAATCATTCGGAATAGGCGACAGAATGTCATTGTCACATAAGAAGAGTTACCTAAAACATCAACAATAGATCTAGTAGCATCTAACTCTACTTCTATAGCAGTAAAATTACCTCCCCCACCCCACTATCTAGCTATCACCTTTGCGCATAATAGAGGAAATTCAAAACTCCATACCCTTCGAGGAAGCTCTCTGCCTTATGAAGCACAAAATGATGATTTTTAGTCTGGCTCACGATCTGAGCACTATATGAGTCTAGAAGAACTAGTAACAAACAAGTGATGGGAGACAGGGAAGGCTTCAATGTTCGTCCAGTGATCAGAAAGGGTTAGAGTGGCGATCAAATGTTCTGGCTTCTGGTTGACGTTAGGTCCCTAGGGATTTTTTAGTTACTACTTTTCTGAGAGTTTATAGAGGGTATTGAGTCTATTGACTTTCGATTTTCTCCACAATAAAGAGATGCAAAATAAGAAGAAGGCTAAGAGGAAGCAATTCAAGGTAAGATTAAATTTATAATTTAAAAAAAAAAAAAAGAAAAAAACAAAGAGAGAGGTAAAGTAGAGTAGAGATTCTCAGAATTGATCCATTACAGCTTTGATGTGTTAAATTTCGCTAAGATGAGACTAACATAAAAAACTGGAAATAATTCTTCACTTTTTAATAATTTGACAGTTGAGTCGGGATTTAGCCTGTACAGAACTCTGTTGAAAATACGATAATCATCAGTAAGTGCCAATTGAGCTACAAGATATTCCCTTAATCAATAGCCAGCCTCAACTTTAATAAAACGTTGGACACGAACTGTATGCCTCCATTTTCAACATTTAATTGTATTTTCATATTTTGACCAGTTTTGATAACAATCATTCATTAGCAGAATTTGTATATCCTTTTTTCTTTTCCTTTTGCAATTTTCGGTAAGCAGTTTTAGCCTTGATAATAGAAAGAAGGGATGCTTTCTTCTGATCCTCATCTTCCTCGAGGCAATCTAGCTCTAATAAATCAACAAAGGGCCACAGAGCAGTGCACCATCACAAGCCCAAATTGCTTCAATGGCAATGGGCTTCTCAAAGGGCAACTAGAACAGTGAACATCATATGTTGATCTAAGATGTATAAGAATTTCCAATGTGGCTAAGGGACTTCACCAAAAATCTGAACTCCCCCATAACTGCCATCCTCCATCTTCAATCCTTATAGCAAGATGAGGAGACAAGTATGCTCTTTGACAAGCTTTATCAGGAGAAGCAAAACTACAGAGAACTGTTCGTTAAGCCTCAAAGTTCAACTTCATGAAGATCATCTCTAGAACTATTACGACTCGATGGAAACTGCACTGATAAAGGGTCACCTGGCCTGTACAAAGATGGAGATATACTGAGGACTTCTCCTAAAGGTTTTACTTCATTCATCATTGAAGGATTCCATCCATCACTAAGGTTTCCACTCCATGATGCTGTACGCCGTGAGGGAGGGGGAACTAAGCTAGTTCCATGTGCCATTGGCCCTGTTTTCCTTTGTACAATATTATCCATGCTAGGAAACCGCTGCAGACTCATTGATGGCAATGTTGATTTTTGTGTGGAAGAGATAGAATCCTCTTTAAATGAAGTAGGTGGATTGGCATTGTTTAGAGTAGCCTCTTGCATGCTTTCTCCAGGTGTCTGAACTGTCTCCACAACAGAAGCTACTGGAGCAGGGATGAAAAATTTAGGATTGGAACCACCCCCAGGTTTAGCAGCTGGAATAGAAGGTGTCTGGAACAAATTTGATGGGGTCCCACCACCCTTATTGAATGTGTCAACATACCTGAAGAAATTAAAGTAAGTTTTACATATATAATCAGGAATGGTTATGAAAAAATGCAAACCAAATGGACTTCCTGGTGGCCACCCTATTACAACACTGAAACACGTGCGCACACACAAACACACAGAGAGAGAGAGAGAGAGAGAGAGAGCAGAGTGCAGAGAAGTTTTCCAAAGCCTATACCTTGAGCGAACACCCATCCGTCCACGTGCAGAGAACTGGTTTGAACCAGGTGGAATAGGTGGGATCCCCGAACTTCGTTCAGAAGAGATTGGGCTTTTGGTTTCAAGCCCCAATTCCAAGGGAAATCCTCCGGTTTTTGGTGCATCTTTCACGTTGTAATCTGGCATTCCATTCTGAAAAGCTGCAGTTGTTGGTGGAGGTGGTAGCGCAGCCTCCTCAGGTGGAGGAAGTTCAGCGCCTTCTTCAACCCATCTCTTAAGCTTTTCATCATAATAGAATCTATTCTTCTCACCCAATTTAGCCTTCACAAGAATATTGGGAAAAGTAAGTTCTCAGGGTGGTGCAAGAAAATGATCTTAAAGGGGGAAGTTACTTCACATACCTGCCGGTCTGGTCTGGATCTCAAGACCAATCCCACAGTCTTTTGGAATAGCTGTGAGCCAAAACGACCAAAACGAGATGACCCACCTGATGCTGATGCCTTTCCTTGCGTATCAGAAGAGTTTGTTTCCTTAGATGAATCAACCTGATTGAAGAAAAAAAAAAATCTGACGTAAGAAGTTTATCCCTACCCCTCATCTCTCATTTAAATCTAGGTTCACATTACATCCAACAGAGCCTCCTAATAATTGTGTTTACTAGTTACTGATTCAATAATTCTTTACCCATGCCACAATGCCTAAGCTTCACCTCACAATAGGATAATAATTCACAACCCTCCTCCTTAAGCATAACACATCTCTTCATTATTCACATATGATATCTCCACAAACGCCATCCCAATTTTCATAAATGTGTTTACAACGGTAAGAAATTATAATAAGCAATTTGTAGGGATGGTGATGAGTACTGCCCTCTGCTTTAAAGAGTAGGGATGGAAAGGCCATTACCATAATCAGGATGCATATGGGGATTGGTTAAGAACTCTAATCATCTCACTTATGGAACAGGGATGTTTTGTCCACCCCAGCCATTCCCATACATAATTTTATGTATCTTCAATATACCATAAGTAAGGCTAGACAACTGTATGAGCTTTGTGTGTATGCATATGTGACATTCACGCACCTTCTTTAATTCAGTAAACCCGTACAGTGCCACCCTAATCAATTAGGATGAGAATCCTCTAAGAGTTCAAAGGGTAAATCCACTGCGGACTTCCTAAAATCCAATACAACCAATGCGAAATGAGTATATTGAATTTCACCACTTCACTAGCAATTAAACAATGAAAAAAAATGCAAATTCCACCCTCTAAGTTTGAACAAAATTCATTTCAATTCTCTAACTTTAATTTCATTCAATTGAGTTCTCTAAGTATAGCATTTCCATCAAATTTTGTTATATGTTGTGGTTAAGTGTCCAAATTTTTATTTTTATTTATTGTTTCTTCAAATTTTTTAAATTAAAAAAAAAAATCAATTAATTATTGAAAAACATTTTCCAGAAATTTAAAATAATTAAATTAAATTAATAACAGAAGTTGACAAACAAGCCTTAATTGAATAAACTTATAGAGATTTCAATTGAACGAAACTAAAGTCAGGGAGCTGAAATGATTGTGGTCAAACTTAGAGGGTGCACTTTGCACTTTTGCCTCAAACAAACATTGACTAGTACTATTTTGACATGCATATAATTTTTAATGATGTGACAAAATTCAATCGTCTCATTTCACAATGGATGGATAGGATATCAAGAACTCCATGGTAGAGATAACCTAGGTAGAGTTAGCCCAGGAACTTTAAATTATCTTAATCGACCAAATTATAACTCAATTTTTAAAAAAAATTTGTAAGCAATGTCAGGAAGAAATGCCATCCCGAGAAATGAAGCAATGGACAAAAAACAGAACACCAGCCAGCAAAAATTTCTACCTTCTTAGGAGCACTACCAAAGATTGGCTCCGAGACACTTCTATTAGGCATTTTGTTCTCAGCAGCCCGCTCATATATGGGTTCCACTGAAGCTGATGGCATTAATGAAGACATTGCCATTGTTGATTGACTGTTCGATACTTTAAGGCCTCCTGGTTGAGAAGCATATTCATTATGTTGAGCACCACTATGTGATGTTGAAGGTACAGGTGGAGGTAGCCCTCCAACAACACGATGAGCAGTACTGTCAATGAAGGTAAGCAATTTACCAACCAGTTTGGTTGGAGCCAAATTTGATCCATAACCACCCTGTACATGATATATCTTCACATATAAGAAATCAAACCTCTAGCTTCATTGATGAAAAGAATAAACGTTCGAGAGAAACCTGCTGGTGGGTTCTAATCCGCTCCTCAAGAGACAACACTAATTGTCTCCATGTGTCCACTTCTGGTGCTCTACCAGTCTTGAGAAACTTCAAAATTGCATGGCAGTACCTAAGCCAATATATTGTGTGAAAAGACCAAAGCCCATTTTGCAGAAACCATAATTAACTTATTCATTTTTTTTACAAAGTAAATTAGCATACTTCAATATAAAGCAATCATTCTTACTTCAAAGCATCTGCAACTTTTCCAACTTCAGCCAGCATGTGGGCATATATAAGCTTATATGGCTGAAAAGGTAGGAGGAGAAACTGAGAATTCCCAAGCACCTTTGAGTACTCATGTAATTCTGTCCTCTGCCCACATATTCATAAAGCTTGTTCATTTACATTATTCAGAAAAATAGTTGAGAGGAAAATAAAGGAGTGCAAATGTATTTCCAAATAACTTGGTAACAATGGTCACAATCCACAACATAATCCATGAGCTACCAAAGATGCTGCTTCTTGAACAGACTGAAATTCAAACTTTACAAGCTAAATACAAGCTGCCAATAAGAATCAAAATCACACTTTCTAGATAATAAAATACTGCATCAGCTTTGAAAAATCCTAGTTTAGAATTGATATATAAGACAAAGGGTAATCTAGAACACCTGTATTGCCTCAGGGCTGGCAAATGTTCGTGGAAATTTCAAATGATCTGCACCAATAAGACAGAGTCTTGCAGCATCCGAATATGGTTCAATGCTGGCTTCTGCAACTAAATAACATATGTGTGCAGCAGTAGTCTGTACAATTACATCAGAGTCAGGGAGAGAGCAAAGAAAAACATAGATCTTCCAGTGAAAAAACAAACAGCAAAAGACTCAATATAAATGAAAGCACATGTTACGTACCTCCCCATGCTCCTTCCATAGGCAATCTCCTAGATGAATGATGACAAGCTCATCATCTTTTGTTCTATTTGCAGTTATGACAGCTAAATTCTCTTCCCATTCCTCTAACATGCAGTTAGCCCCACTCTGTAGTACACAATATAAGATCATTAAACTAGATGAAGCTGTTTCATAAAAACAAATAAATAAATCAAAATTATAACCAAAAAAAAAAAAAACCCTAGCTGAAGCAAAATTATTTTGAAGAACTAGAAAGATATAAATCAACAAATACACGTGTTCAAGGGTTCTTATTTTCATCATATTTTTAGGGCTGGGAAAAATGTTAGAAAAAAATAAATAAATTTGAGTATTACATGTTATCGGCACTACTTGTAGCTAAGGACTAGGATCTCATACATTTATTATGCATCTGATGCAAAGCAATTCGATTTTGTTTCCCCAAGCTTCACAATGTATTGATTTGACATACATAGTTCAATTTAAATCCAGATTGAGCTTCCTTCATGCCTTAATTTCCATGGATAAAAAACATATGTCACAGAGGAAGCTAGAGTTCCCACCCTTAAGATTCATAATCCTCCCCCAACAATACCATAACTTACTATTTGTACACCTCAATGCTAAGAATAGATGAGAGATTCAAAACAATAGATCAAAAGGTCTCACATCCATTAGAACCCTGTACATTGTTTTCTACCACTACCCACAACTTCAGCTTCAATTCTGCTCACCATATAGACATTATTATATTCAAAAAGGTTTTTTTTTTTTTTTTGATAGTATTAGTACTCATATTATCACATCACAACTTACCATGCCATATCAATAAGAATATTGGCCATGGGGTAATCTACTAATTTTTCCACTCGTTGCATGATGCTTTCTTGTTAAAATGGTCTCACCTTTTCTAATTGTTGCTGAACTTGTGTGCATTTAGTACCATGAGCATGTATATGGATGTTCACATACATTTTAATTTTACCTAAAAACCTACTAAAAAAGGTTACAACTATCATGATTACAAAGGTCCTGTTTTCCCTTAAACAATTAGGATCCATCATTTGATTTTCTATGAGAACATGGTGTTTTGAAAAATAGGCCCCATTTGGTATAGCAGTTTAACAACATGTTTTCAGTTTTTAAACAACATTATACACATTTTCACACACATTTTCACCTACACGTATTTCCAAAAAATACAAACAACGTTACTAAAGCAACATTACCAAACGGGTATTTCACCAGAAACAGCTTCTAGAATTAAGTTTGGTAGCGCATTTTTACATTGTTTTATGTTTTTATGAATTTTAAAATAGAACATTTTTACCAATCCAAAAAAAAAAAAAAAAAAAAAAAAAAAAACACACAGGCCCAAAGTTTTCCAATTGATTGCATGAAGCCTATAAAACCTTATTCTCCCTGTTTTAGATTTTTCATCTTTTTAAAATAATTTGTCAATTAGCTCTAAATCAAATGGCACTTCCTTCTTCCATGAGAACAGATACAGTGAGTTGTGGGTTCAAAACTCAGTAACAAGATTGTACCTAGTGCACAAGGCTCCTGTTTTGTAGGGCCTAGTAGAGGTTGTTGGTAGATAGCTTTAACCTCAATTTTTAGAGAAGCTAATTCTCGGATTCAAACTTGTGACACTTTCCTTGAATGAATGACACTTGCCATTATACCAAGGTTCAAAGCTCACTGGAAATTCAAAATACTTTAGGGTGTGTGTGTGTGTGTGTGTTTGTGAGAGAGAGAGAGAGAGAGAGAGGGGTTTAATGGATTATGTCCTTAAATTTTGCTTTATAAACCCAAAGTATCTTTCACTTTATGATCTTGAAAACATATGCATTCAAGGAACAATTCCCTATTCACTATATCAAGCTTCAGAGGCAGGATCAGGAATGAGACCTAAGTATTTCACATCTAAAGAAAGGTTTCATGACAAAAAAACACATTCAGCAAAAATAGCAAGCCCAAGTATTTCTTGTCTGTAGCAACATTTTCATGACAAAAAACACATTCAGAAAAAAATAATAATAATAATGATAATAATAATAATAATAATCAAAGTAATCAAAAATAGCAAAGGCAAATAAATTCATCAAGAACAAAAAACATAAAACCTTTTCAGCACAAGTCATTGAGTTAATATATCACCTTGACAGGCTGTTGAAAAAAATCTACAGAACCGGGTAAGGTGCCACTAATAGTGGCACTAGAAAACACTTCTGCAGGCTGCCCAGCAATAAGCAGGCATAAAGTCCGCAAAGGTGATCCAGCTATGAATTGGTTAAGTGCCATTTGCTTCACAGTATCAACATAAAACTGCCAGCGTTTCAAAATGAAAGAAGACATTATCAGCATCAACTACATGTACACTTCTAGTAAGGATTTTTAATATGCAGGGAAGACGTGTGAAGAAAGCTAAAATCTGATGGCAAGAACCTGATCCCCAAGTTGAGATGCAAGAACAAGTGCCGGTCCCCACAGTTGACCTCCCTGTGCACATTGCAAAGCCTCTTTCTTCCTACCAGAGACAAGAAGACTCTGTACCTCAAGTGCAGTAGCCTTGAACAGATCAATTAGTAATGTTAGTTTTAAGAGTCATGTTAACGGATGCTCTTAGGGATATTGTTAATAAACCATAATAAGAATGTTTTGACCCCACTTTCATGGGAAATATAAAAAGTTGTCAACAACATTTATTGTATCATTCTCCCAATAAAATGTTTCTAAAAATAGTTCCTAAAGAGCATTGGTTAACATTTCCCTAGTTTTAAATGGCATTAAAATATTCAATGTCGCAAAAGGCATTAACTACATAAAACTGGGAGAAAAAAAAATATGGATACCTGAATTTGGGCTTCAGAAGGCAAGCTCTGCAAGCAGTGTGCAAGTGCACCATACGCACTCTTTCTTTTGGAAGTTGTAAAGAGCTTAGCAATAGCTGACTCAGGACAATCACTTTCCTAATTAAATTTAAAAAACCAGGAAAGATCAATGGCCAGTAATCAAACTCATGAGAAAAAAATTTGAATTGATGTCTTTGAGTCTTTCAGAGAAAATTTATGGGCTTCACACTTACATTTTACGATACATATTAAGAAATTAAGATTAGAAATATGTTTTATTTTAAAAGTAACCTGTAGCATACAAAACACATCCAATTTAAATGAAGTGTTCAATGAAATACTAACTAGCCAGACACTTCAAAGCATTCAAAACAATAATAAATACAAGTACACTCGTTGATATTTATTTAAATATAAACAGCAGGTAATGGGTGAATAAAAAAATTTGTGATAGGATATTTCATTGTCCCATGAAATTTGAACAGTCTCTCCTTAGTTTAATAAAAAATACATCATCTTTAATGAGGCCAGCAAAAACTCCATTACCATAATTTATGGGAGGGGCTTAATTTTAATAATCCTTGAAAATCTATTGCACTATACTTTCCTAAAGATGGCTGCCCCTCTTGAAATGTTCCATTCATAATGGAAGGTTTTTTTTATTTTTTTTTTTTTCTCGATCAGATATCCAGATAGGTTGTCTGTAAATAGAACTATTAGGAACAATTAATTTCCGATCTTACCTTCAAGGCTTGGTCAGTGCCAAAAGGTGATCGAAGTTTTCCATAATACTGACATGATATTTTCAGCAAAGAAAAAAGCAACCTAAGATCTTCACTTTTCCTATAATCCACAATTGGAGATTCACAGGTAGCAATCTTTTCATCAATCCATTTGTTTAACTCCTTACTTCCAACACTCCCACCAACCAAGGGACCAGGAAAAGATTGTTGGCACAATGCATAAAAATAATCACAAGCACCCAATCCAAAGCTTGAAGAATCATTTTTGTCCATGACAACTTCCATCAAGTTGAGAACATTAAGCACACATCCTACAGAGTCCTTCACATGAGAAAACACCAACACCGATTATAGGCAGTAGCAACACTAACAATAAGTGTTAAATAATTTTGTAGTAAGAAAAGAAAAGTAAAAGTAGATATTGAAATCAGAAGAAAATAAGATCTAACCTGGCTTTCATATGAGTTTCTGAGAAAAGAACTATTATCTTTCATGACTATAAGTTTCCCACCAAAACCAAAAGTGACTAGAGCATGTGGAGGCCGTCCTGCAGATGACCTCCCCTCACTTGGCGCATAAGAGAACTGAGTTCCACTCTGTGGCAGCTGTTGTGAAAAATTCACTGGTTTCTGATTACCCAAGTGAGCAGGTGAGAAATGCATGTGTTGATTTAGGTCCTTGGCCTGATTTTGGTGCTGATAAAAATTTTCATCAGGAATAAAGCTTTGAAACTCAGCAACCCTACGGCCGCTGTCAACACTTTGATTTGGCTGTTCATACTGAGCAAGTGATCCACGAGGAACGAACCCCGACTGTTGATTCACAGAATCAGTTAAATGACCAGTGGAACTGTAATGGTTCCCTAATTTCTGGTTTTCAGTAAACCCAATTGTGTCGCTCTTTGCAACATGTTGAGTTTGCCACATATTCACAGTTTGGTTATTGTAATTGCTCGCAGATCCATCCCAGTTTGCAACATGTTCTTGACTAACTAGACTTTGTGACTGATGATTCTCCACATTCTGATTTTGATATTGCTGATTATAATCTACACTTGTTAACTGATTTGAAGCTGGAGTGTATGTTTCCAACAATTTCCATTCTTTAGTGATGCTGTCATAGTACCAATCAGGATAATTGGGATCAAATACCATATGAGCTGGGTATTGCATATTTCCTTGGGAAATCTGATTCCAGTTAGAGACACTGCCAGTTGTACATCCGTCATCCACAGTTCCAACAACAGACTGAGCCTGAGCTGTTTGCTGCTGATAATAACCACCTACTGTGTGGTCTGAAAGAACTGCATCTGCATTTGCATGATCATTTGCATTCACATTAATATCAGCACTTGAACTTGCATTTGCATCATAACCCTCCAACTGATACCATTGCCCAGTGTTTGTGTCGTACTTCCACCCTGGATAAAGATTTTCCCAATTCTGACTGCTACTCAAATCCTGACCATCTATATTCTGCCCCGTAACTGCCCCATAGTATTGACCTTCTTGATGTTGCCCATAATTGGAGGCCCCCAAATCAGCAACTGGGTTTTCCGAAACACCATCCACAAAATTAGATTCTGTCCCCAACTTGCCCATATTCATCACATTCTCAAATGGGTCTTGCGAGTTATCTTTCAACTCACTAAAGAATTCCGAGTACGTCCCAAATTCACCACCATTATCATCCACCTCCGACTCAAATGAACTCCACTGAACAACTTTCACACCCGTTCCCACAGACACGCTACTCTCACCCACTGAACTATGCAATGCACCTTCCTCCCCTTTCCCCACTTCGCTACCCTCATTTGTTTCATTGGGTATCACTACTGATGGAACGCTCTCTTCGCCAACCACACTATTAGACTCGTCAGTATTACCGGGTACCAACGAATTGCTCACTTCACCAACCACATTTTCCTCATTGGCATCCAATGATGCAGCAGACACAACCAAATCTTCATGGCCCATTTCATCATTGACCTCAAGAACATCATTGCCACCAGAGTCAACTCCGGCAGCCCCCACTTCGCTAATCCTTATATTAGAAACCGCTTTTGCCTCATCTAAAGCGTCATTCTTTACAACACTAGGCACAGATCCAGTAAATTCAATTTCATCATTAACAAGTTTATCAAAAAAATCCTCATCCGTATGATCCTCCACCTCAAATGGAGGAGAAGAAGCCATCTATTATCTATATATATTTATACAATAACACCCCAAAGCCTCAAACAAAAAAACCCACAACAGAATCAACTCCAATCAATCCTACTGTTCACAATTCCTTCACAAAACACAAACACATTGACAAATTTTGAGCTATGAATTTCTGGGCAATCCAAATTTGTCACAAAATAAATAAACAAATTACCATTGACCCATCCGAAACAAACCCAAAACACAAAAGATCTAGGGGCTTATAGTTTGTACAATCTCTTAAAAAACTCTATTTTGACTTTGGTCTTGGCATGGAAAATTTTCAGCCAAAACCCACACAAAAAAAAAAGTGCTTGCAAATTGCAATTAAAGCATTTGATTGAGTGATAAAACTTCAAATGATGAGAGAATGAGAATTGCGTACCTGTCAGATTAAAGGGTACAGAGAGAAACACAGAGAAAGAGAGAGAAATGGGCAACTGAGACAAAACATGGATTTGGCATAGCAATAGCAGTAGTGGGAAAATGGGAAAACAAGAGAAAACACCGCACCCACCAAAAAGTTTATAAATTTTGGGTTTTTTTTTTAATTTTTTAATTTTAATATTATATAATATATGTTGCTCCACGTGCCACTGGTGTATGAGTTTTTTAGGTACACGTGATCATGGGTCTCTTAGTGGAAAAATGATGGGTAGGTATGTTGATTTATAGATTTTACTTGGTTGACTTTTCTTTTCTTTTTTGTTTCATTCAAGATATAGTTTAGATATAATTGGCATTATATTAGATTACTATATGAATTAAATTTAATCTAATTATACCCTTGAGCGGGTACTTGTGTGGTGTGGTGTGACGTTAATCCAAAAGTTCCAAGTTAGATTTATTACATTATCGATACATGAGATTTCTAGATATTTCATGAATATAATAAGTTAAACAGTCTTGTCAAAAGTTAGAGTACTACTTTCTTATATATATATAAAATAAATAAATAAATATTCTAATATCGATAAAATTCTTTTTTTTTATAATGTGTTTAAATTTAATTATAGTACACCTTAGAAACTATACCTATCCTTTCATTTATTATACTTGCCAAAAATAAACATTCCAAATTCTCAACTTTTTTCACAAATTTTATCTTAAATCTTCACATATTAGATTGTGATTATGACTGGTTGCTTGTCATTTTAAATCTTTAATCTTCATATAAACATTCTAAAATTACGATTGGCTGCCTATTACTTTCACATAAATTTATCATATTTTTCCATCACTCTAGACAACGACATCAAATAGTTGTGAAATTCGGTGTGGAATAGGCTATGGTTCTAGAATTTGTCCTAGTTGTATGGAATCCTAAATCTTTATCTTAGAAAAAAAAAAAAAAGATTTTAGTTTGAATATCTTTACTATAATTGCCATAAACTACAACCAATTCAAGACAATTAAGCTATATATACATCGTTAGTCATTACTATATATAGAAACTCAAGATCTTTGTGATGAACTGATGATGGTTAGTTTTGAATCTTTTGAAAGGAAGATGGGGATAGTGAGGACATCAATGAGTGATGGTAGATTGGTGACTAGTAGTACACCATGGTATTTATGCAAATGTATTGTAAGATCTAGTTGTGGTTTTGACCTTAATACTTAGCCAAAAAAAAAAGGCTTTTTATATAATGTCTTGCCAAATAAATTCAAGTCACCTTCTCACCCTCTCCAATTGTTCTGTCAACAATAGATAATGATACTCCAATCCCAATGACATTTTGTATTAATCACTTATCGTTTTTACATAAGGTTGAAATCCACAATTAGGTTAATACAATATTACGCATAGAATGGGTTTTAATGTATTTTTTTGTGTTCCTTCATATACTCTAAGAATAATTTCTCAATGTACTTATTTTTAACTAAATGGATAGATAAATGTCTTTAGCCAAAAGTTAAGTATACTTGGTAGAAAGTTAAGACAGACGGTTTTATATATATATATATATATATATATATATATATATTGAATTATTCATATCGAACAAATATAGATTTGCCTTATCAATTTCTAAAATAACCATACCTAAACAAATCGATTTTTTTTTCTTTCTCTGCACATAAAATTTGATCCAGTTTCTATTTTTACGCCATTTCTTTATTTTTATTTTTGGTTTTTTACTCTATTTTTAATTGAATTCACATGTACATAATACACATTTATGATAAATATCTCTTCTAGTAAGTATTATCTAGTATCTACAGGCCTCCCATTATCTGGTTTTGCCACTATATATCCCCTTCATTGATTTATATTATACTATAAATTAAGAATAAACAAAAATCGGAAAAATGTACACTTTAAGTTTTCAAAATTCAACTCAATGTTCACATTTTCTTTTTATATGTGGACCTTACTTAGTAATCTCAAGATTCTCAACGAAAATCACACCGCTGCATCACACCAGCATGTGTAATGCCCATTTCAATTATTTGCCTATTTTCTCAGGTCTAAGGGAAGTTGTCATTACCGCTTGTGGGACAGGGGTTCATTTATATATATATATATATGTTATGGTTTTCAATTAGTTAACCAATTTAATCAAGTTATACCTTATCCCAACATGTTTTACGAGTCCTACATTCAAGCTATGGTTACATTTGTCACTCATTCTCATAGGTCTAAGGGAAGTTGTCATTACCGCTTGTGGGACAGGGGTTCATTTATATATATATATATATATATATATATATATATGTTATGGTTTTCAATTAGTTAACCAATTTAATCAAGTTATACCTTATCCCAACATGTTTTACGAGTCCTACATTCAAGCTATGGTTACATTTGTCACTCATTCTCATATAACAACATCACAAATTGGAAAGAATGGAAAGGGATACAATAAAACACTTTCTTTCTTTTTTTTTAAAGAAGAATCAACTATTAATGATACTTTACAAGTAGGAGTAAAGAGTTTTAATGAAGAATCAATACTTAATGATACTTACAAGTAGGAGTAAAGAGAAAAGGCACTGGGCAATATAGCGAGGTGAATGTGTGAGTGTGAAGCAACAATTTCATTCAATGCTGTCAATTATGATAGTTTCAAAAAAGTTGCAATTGAATCCATGGGTGATGCATAATTGGCATGAAGTCACCGAGTTACTATGAAGGAAGGGTTCCTTTATTGAAAAAGGAGGTGATATAATAAAGAGCCATAAATATGAATGGGATGTTCCATTATGTCTAATAAATGGCAAGACAAAAGTAATCAATCTTTGATAATAATAATAATAATAATAATAAGGTAAAAATATCATTTTGGTCCTTATATTTTGGGGTCATAATTAATTTGGTCTCTACATTTTGGTAACAGTCAATTTAGTCTTTACTATTTTCAACTTGCGGTCAATTTAGTCCCCACTGTTAACTTAGTAACAGAAAATACATACATTTCTAACGGTGTGCACAGTTGACACATTTGATATTGACGTGACAAATAAATTAATAAAAATAATGTTTAATAAATATTTTAAAATTCCACGTTGGCATTTTCGCCAATTTTAATAGAAATAAAATAATTTTTATTTTAATTTCGCGGTAGAAAACAAAATTAGGCATCTCAGATTTTCTTTGATTTTCATGGCTCCCAAACACAAAATTACCTTCTTTATTTTTCTATCTTAAATCCTTGAATTCATGAATATATTCCACAACATCTCACCTCTATACAATTGAGAAACATCCTGATTAGAAATAGCCAATAAGAAATTGGAATTTTAGAATACAAAAAATTTCAACAAATTATTCCCAGCAAACTTTCTCGGTAACCAAACAGAAACCAAAAAAGAAAAAGAAAAAGAACAAGAACAAACCCAGATGGAAACCCTCTCATTTCGGGTTGGTATCTTTGTGTTGAGTCCAATCCTATGGCTTTGATGGGGACAAGTCTAGCTAAATTTGGTTACAAAAAATCCATATAATCTAGTAGCCAAGTATCCCTTTGAAACCTCAAAAAACCAAATCAAAACACCAAACCCAGGTAGGAATGGCAACGGGTCGGGTTCGGGCCGGGTTTTTACATACCCGGACCCGACCCGCGGGCCAAGACCCGCGGCCCGGACCCGGCCCGTTTACTATCCGGGTTTTTTTTCCAGGGCCCGGACCCACCTTAGCCGGGCCCCGCGGGCCCCACGGGCCCCGTCCAGCAGTCCCCCTTCAGAGCCCAATCTAAAGGCCCTAAACCTTGACCCAATTTAAAAAAAAAATTCCAAGCTTCTCATCAGAAATTACAAAATTACAAATCATAGCCAAGCCATTTTCATTAATGCATGGTAAGCTAGAAACAGATCACAAGACCCATGCTTTCATTTTCCACACTTCACATCACAAATCACCCAAAAAAAAAAAAATTACAGAATTTATCAATTATCAAACCCAGGAAATTTCACTCTCACGGTCTTACGATGAGCGGTGACAGATCAGAGAGGGAGGAATGTTGGCTTGGCGTCGACGGCGGGGTGGACGTGGAAACGCATGGAGGAGGAGTGGCTGAGTGAGAGTGAGGCCGTGAGGGTGGGTGAGAGTGAGTGCTTGAGGGGGGGCGACGACCATGCGGTGGGTGAGACCGTGAGACTGTGATAGTGATGGCTTGAGGGAGGAGGCGGCTGTGACTGTGAGGATGGATGAGAGTGAGAGTGAGAATGAGAGCTTGAGTGTGCTTCTATGAGGGTGAGGCGCTGTGAGGGAGGTGAGCTGCTGCTGAACAAATGAGGGGCTAGGGTTAGTTATAGCTCTATATATATACACAGGGGCTTTTTTTGTAATTTTAATCGGGTTATATCCGGGTCGGGTTTCGGGTTTTTTGATAAAACCCAGACCCGACCCGGACCCGTTTCGGGTTTTTTTTTAAAACCCATACCCGACCCTATTCCTAATCGGACCGGGTGAAACCCGGCCCATTAGGGTCGGGTCGGACCGGGTACCCGCGGGTCGGGCAAAAATTGCCATCCCTAAACCCAGGGAATCTAAAATCAACCTCAAAACCCCATTTTCCAAACCCTAACAACCAAAAGAAAATCCATTACAAAGGAAACAAACTTGATCATTGGGTGGCTGTGATGATCGAATCATCTCGGGATGGAGCACGAGTGGAGCTTTGGTTGGTGTCACGGTGTGGTTGGTGGCGGCTCGGCACAAACCCAGAACCCCGAACCCGCATCCCTAAGCTCTTGCTATATCTCTCTTTAATCTGGTAACTTTGGCTCTAGTTGGCGTGTGGGGTTTTCTGGTCTCAAAATTGGTTTGGTGATATCAGAGTTGGAGAGTGGGTTTGTTGGCTGTAGTCTTGGTTGTTTACATTTGTAATTGAGATTGTGAGGGGTAAACCACGGGTTTAAAGGTGGTCTCAAATGAAATGGGTCTGTGTTGATGTACTAATCTAATATTTGTATTTTTGTGTTTGGTTGGTCAGAAAGTACACGAAGATGCAAAGAAAATCTGAGATTTCTATTTTTATTTTTCATCTTTAAAACTGTGAAATTAAAATTGGGGGAAAATGCCAATGTGGAATTTTAAAATATTTATTAAACATTATTTTTATTAATTTATTTGCCACGTCAGTATCAAATGTGTTAATTGTGCACACCGTTAGCCATGTATGCATTTTCCGTTATTAAGTTAACGATAGGGACTAAATTGACCGCAAGTTGAAAATAGCAAGGACCAAATTTACTGTTACCAAAATGTAGGGATCAAATTAATTGTGACCTCAAAAATGTAGGGACCAAAATGATGTTTCCGCCTAATAATAAGGAAAATACTGACAAATGACCTTAAAACAATCGTTAATAATTCATTTAAATAAAGTTTTGTTAATAATCAATTTAAAGAAAGTTTGTAAGGGGAAAAAAAAAAAGCAATTAATGTTTTAACAGTTTTTTTTTTCATTTTTCATAAAAGTAGTATCAAAACTTTTCTAAAATAGATTGTTAACCATTGTCCTAAGGATATCCGTTAGCATGACCTTAATAATAATTGGTGAATTATTCTAATGGAAACATGCTTATTAAGTCTATTAATGCGTCTTTATGTATAAAATGGTAATGTTAACAGATGCTCTTAGGACAATTATTAATAAACCATAATAGAAAAGTTTTAATATCACTTTCATGAGAAATATAAAAAAACTGTCAATAATATTTATTGTTTTATCATTCTCTCAATAAAATGTTTCTGAAAAAAGCTCTTAAACCTTAAGGGCATTGGTTAACATTCCCCTATATAAAATATAAAAATCAAAGAGAGGATGTCTCAACTACTTGATAGCATTGTGGAGAAAATTGGAGCATCTAATGTTGTAGAAGTTATAATTAATAATGCGATGGTCGGTACAAGAAGTTATTTTCACTTCTTAATCTAACGAAATTAAGAAATATTATTCCTTTTATATTTTCATTTTCTTTATATAATTTGTTACTGATTATCATTCTTTCACATTTTTATATTACCATAACGATTATTGGAGGCAAAATAACCTCATTTATATTGGATAATATTTGCTACCCATTGACTGGATTTAATTTTGGAAGACATTGCAAAGCTTCCTACAATCATGAGAACAATAAACTTGATAAGATGCTTTATGGGACAAAAGAATTTGCTTTAGGCCTGCTAAAACCTGATTTGCTACTTCCTTTCTCACATTATCAAGTGGTCATGAGTCAAAAAGATAATTTGAGAAAGATGTTTACTTTTTAGGATTGGACATGTAGTAAATGGGTAAGGGATAAATAATGAAAAAGATTGATTCAAATTATTCTTATGCCTTCATTTTAGAATAGTGTAGTCTATAATCATAAAGTGTCATGTCCTCTTGTTCATGTGCTTTGATTAGTAGATAGCAACAAAAAGAACCAGTCATGTATGAGGCTATATATGGATCAAGCTAAATAACCCATTGTCTGTTCATTTAAATAAATGAAAGATAAATACATTTAAGTATTTAAAATACTGTAATAGATTAAAGGTGGGAATGTTAACTCCATCTCTCTTTGCATGCATATGAGTACTTATCGAATATTTTTATGATGCCTATAACACCCAAAAATTTTCAATTCAAAAGGTCTATATTTAATCCACCATAGAAGGTTTCAAAAGAAAATATTTTCAATTTTCAAAATAAAAGCACATGGTAGTCCATCGAATCTTCAAAATAACCAAATAATCTCAACTCCACAAGATTGCAACATAAACTAAATACCATATAATAACTCCTCACAAAAGCAATTTTTTAAATTAAAACTCAAAATCTCAATGTAAAAATTTAGACAAAAAACAATCAGAACATGATAGTTATATGTACAGAAATAATTGCTCAATTTATATGAATTGTAAGAATATTCACAATGTCCAGTGCATTGTTCCTCAAAAGGGTCACATATATGTATTGCTACCGTGGGTAGGATCACTGAAAATTAATAATCACAATCCGAACATTCACAACACCAATTACATAATTCGGGTCATGGCCCATGTATTGCCACACATGGTGCAGCCACTGAAATTATTTCATGCAAATAGTAAAATCAAAGTTGCATACAACCAAGATCAAATCAGTTTCACACAAATGCAATAGCTCAAAAGATATAAGAATGGAATGCTAGATGAAAATGTTACATGCATTAACAATACAAAGATAATGCCAATGAGTTGAGAATACTCAAGGAACACAAATTTATCAAGAAAGGATATTCAAGTGGTTTGATCAACGAATAGGGGAAGGTGAAGTATGAATGAAGTCCTACTTACCTCAATACACAAACTAAATAAGAAAGTTTACTTCGCACTAATTTCATCACAGCGATCACTGGAGCCTAAGTTATTTAAAAAAAAACAAAAAACAAAAAACAAAAAACAAAAAAGAGTATTTCTAATGAGGACAAATAATTTCACACCTACACTATCACTTAACAAAGAAATACTATTAACCCTGAAATTCCAAATATTCATTTTTATCTTATACTAATTAGAAAGATTCTTATTTTAAACCTAAGATAAATTTAAATTAAACCTAACCCTTCGTCGCCTTACCAATTAGATGTTCAAACTTGTAATTAGATATCTTAATTTGACAAATGCACATTCAATTTGATATAAAAGCATTTAAAACATAAAAGCCCTAAATTTGGCCTATGTCCTAATCTTAACAATTTTAATTCTTTGATTAATCCCAAATATATGATTATTTCTTCGAAGTGGTGTTACCCAACCATGAACAAATGGCCCAATTATATTTAATTTGGTTAAATCCTTACTGGATTGAAAACCCCTAATTTTCATAATAAACCTAAAACCAAAAACCCACCTTTCATTAAATCCCATCACTTATGCCAAATTTTGACCAAATTGGGAGTTTAAATCTTCAATTGGGACCCTTAATTGCATTCTTGATAAATAAATTTAATTGATTGATAGCCAAAATATATATATATATATATATTTTTTTTTTTAATCTCGAATTTAGGCATAAAACCCTAATCCTAATATGCTAGTTCTCTAGTAATTTGTTAACCAATAAACCAATTACTACTTTGATCAATTAGAGGTTTAAATAATCTTCAATTTGAGTCTTCATGAATGATGGAAATAAAATATAATTGTAGCATAGCAATCCCTAATTCATGCCCTAAACCTAACTCTAGCTTTAGGACTTATCCAAAAACAAAAACAAAAAAAAAAAAAAAAAAAAAAACCTTTAGGAATTTTCTAATTCTAGCCAAAAGCAATAGGATTTAAGAAAAATTAACTTCAAATCTCAAAATAATTGGCTTCATTACTTACTAAGGAGTGTTTGATTGAAAGAAATATGCGAAAGATCCAAAATAGATTAAAAATATGAATTTTTTAAATTTTTTTTAAAAGATTTAATAGAATTCGACAAAGCCAACATAAGGGATTGGGGGGAAGGCTTAATTTATTTATTTATTTTTTTTTTTTTGGTGTTTTGGTTGTCCAAGAAATTTTTTTGAGGAAAAATTGTCTCTTTTTGGAGAGTCTCTAGTGACAACATTCTTGAGAGGAAAAATGAGCTCTAGGATTTCTCCTACTAGCAAGTATGAATACCAGATTATATATCCTTTAGGTTGCCTAGTTTTAGATGGGGAATCATAGAAAACTAATTATTTTAGCTTTGGAAATAAAACTTAAACATATTTGTTTTATTTCATATATTTTTTGTGTGCATATTACAATAGCCTGATAGTTGAGTATAAGATGAAAATGTAATGAGTAGTTTATAAAAGTTCATACAAAGGTAACATCTTCTAAGCATTGAGAAACAAAATAAAATCATAGATGAGTTGCCTCTTTGGGATGCTTATGTTTATTAGGTATAAAAAGAGAAAAATACTAATTCTTCATTTTGTTATTTCCTTCTCTCTTTTTTTTTTTTTTTTCCTTTTTTCTTTTTTTTGCTAAATAATCACTTTTTTCAAAACAAAGACAGGATTACAAAAAGGGAGAAGATCTGTTACATCTTTGTCTAACGCCCAAGCTAGGAAGACCAAAAAGAAGAACTAGCCCTGTCCAATTGAACAAGCTGCCCAATGGGCCAAAAGTTGGGCAGGGAAAGGGAATTTACCCTCTTTATACACAAGAAAAAGAACAAGAATCAAAAGTATTAACAAGCTTCTTTTTATCTGCAAGAATCGTTGCTATGCTCTAGTGGGCTTGTTGCGCTGAGTTAATTAGGGGCTCAATTACATTAATTCCAAGCATCCCCTTCCACTATAATTTTGCTGTAGTCTTTTTGGACTGCTCTTCTAATTGCAAATAAAGCCTTCTCCCAAAATAGGACTACCTGGATCTCTTGTTCATTTAATTAAATAAAAAGTTATTTAATCTTGCTTCTCAAAAAAAAAAAAAAAAAGTTATTTAATCTTTAGAAAGTTTTACTTAAACCATTTCTTATTTTCATCAACAGACGAATGGTGGCCTGTTTACGAATCTTTAACTCCAAATTTATAGCAATTTGTTGTAAAAGTTCTCATCTAACACATAGTTTATCAGGGTGTGAGCAGAATTGAAGCATGCTTTAATAATTGACTAAAAAGTTTCAGTGTGAAGTGTGAAATTTATAACTTCATGTTCTGATGCATTTATGCATGCATGTTATTTATTTATTTATTTATTTTTTTGGGAATTATGTAGGTGCATGGCAAGAAGATAAATTAGTTAGCACATTCTTGCATGGATGATTTGGTATATATTCCATAAAATTCCAAAGCTATTGGCATTGAAGAAGAAAGATTCAACATGACAACAGGAATGAGGCCACTAGGAAAGGCAACAGGTTCAAGTTCTAGCTCATAACATATTCCTCATGATAGAGATAGAAATAAATGAGAAGAATTACTAAAGTTAGAATTCTTACAATGACAAGGATGATGGTATTGTGCTTGATGAGGATGATATCTATATACTTTAGTAAAGCATTGCATTGGTTTTGTCAGGCAAATAAATCATTACTTAAACTTTTAGTGCCTTTTGACCTCTGCATTTTGGGTATATTTTGATTCAAGCATGAGCTTCATGTTTCTGTTTTAATCATGGCTCCCAAATCATGGTTGTGTATATAAAATATAGTATTTTCAATTTTTATAATTAATTGATAACTTGATTGTTGTACTATTTATTAATTATTTTCAAATTTATTACATTATTTATTTATTATTTTAGAAATTTGCACTTCACTTCAATTAGGTGTGCATCTGCACCTTGCGCTTAGGCTCTAAGAGGCCTTTGCACTTAAGTGTGCCCTACGCTTACAAGGGGTGGAACTCACATTTCTTTGTTCCAAGTATACGGAGGACAACCAGAAAAAGAGCATAGTATTATATTCTCCTAAGTTTGGATGAAAAAAGAAAACCAGTTATTAGCTTATTTCTGTTCATTGTAACTTTGTTTGCCTGAAATGGAATGGAGGCTGAAGAGACAGAGAGCTGTCTAGTTGAAAATGGCCTCGCAAGATTTGTCACAATCACTGGACTTGTTTGTCTGCAGAGTGGCTCACATCCTCAGGCCTAGTACTATTTATTCCCCCACTCATTCAAAGCCAAAGGCCCAGAGACATACAAACAGAAACTTTAAAAGACAAACAAGGCTTTGGTAGGCCTTTCAAACTTTTGAGGCCGAAGTGTTTCATACTTTCTATTCATATCTTTACCTTCTCCTTTTGAATGCATTAGAGAATTCAAAGAAAGGTCTTATACAATAATAATTGTTGAGTATTGCTAAGTGGCCTAAAGTATACCTCAAAAGTGAGAACACTCATAACTGGTTCTCAATGCCAGACAGCCAAACATGACTTAGAAATATGGAGGAAGAGAAAGTGACCCTTTTGGAACTTGTAATCAAGTCAATGGCCCAACTTCCAAATTCAACCGGAGCCAAGAATTGGACTATATGTATATAAGCAAGATCCCATGAAATTTCGCTTTCGATAATTGTTACCAGGAAATACAATAGTCATAATAATCATATATTTTGTGACACAATAATTTTAAACTTTTGCATTATTATATAGTGGATGCCTGTGAGGTGCTCATGTGGTACATGTTGGTGTACAAAATCAGAATATAATCATGGACAGCAACATTGGAGGTGTTTCATACTTTCAAAACCCAAATCTACTTTGGTCTGTGCTCAAGAAACAAGTAATTGAATGCCCAAAAGAGATTTTTGATACAATACAGTGATATTGGTAAGTTACAGATTTGGATTTTAGACGGATAAAACTTAGGTACAATTTATTAGGTGTTACACTTTAGGTTTTTAAATTAAATTCAAATACATAACTGCATTAAATTTAATTGTTTTTAAGATATATAACACAATTTGTATTGAAAAAACTAATATACAGCCTTAAGAAACTGCATCTAAATTTTATTGACTTACACCGACAGGATGGGCATTGAAGTTCTGTAGCCGAATTAGTGTTCCACACTGCAATGATATTGGAATGAGATTGCTAATAACTCAGTCGGTCAAAGTATAATTAGACACTTGGACTGGCACTAAATATTTGTGGTTGAGCAAAATCATTATAATAAATACGTACCTAAGCCTAACTACTCTCACAAGAATCAAACATCCATAGCACTAAACTTTTGCGGTAACATTTTCTACTAGTCATAATGGTTGTTGGCACTTGGTGCCGGTGGCTTTGACCTGCATATAGAATTATACAATATACACCAATGGAAAGAGAGAAAAGAAACCAAATAAAAGAAGTAAAAAAAACAGAGAGTCACAAAAATTGTGATTGTAAATTTGTAATTGCTTTGTGACTCATAGCAATTGTGATTTTGTCAACCGCAATTATTTGTTTGCTGATGAAATGGGTTTTTCATCACTTCTTTACAGTTAACGAGATGCTCTACATTATTGAGATTGCTTTTAAAAGCAAACACAAATGGCTTTTAGCAAGAACAATATTCCTACTGTAACCAATATAGCAAATGGGTGTACCTCAAATTCCCAAGCAATAACAGCAATACCTTTTTCCTTTTCTTGCTAAGTAAAGCCTAATTAGTAGTAAAACAATCTTATCATGATGACTTTTATGCAAGGAATGGGCTTCAATTTTTAACATCTAATCCATTGGTAGTAAGCAGTGGGCACAGTCTATTTGGTTAATATGCTGACCCATAGTGAGGACAACACTACCAATAGAAGCTTTTTCTAATAGGGGCAAGTTGGGTAGTGCCAAGCCACTAAACAAGGAGAGCTTTTCAAAAAAAGGCAAGTTGGTAGCCTAACTTGAAGTCCAATAGTCCATCTTGAAAAAGGTAGAACTAGCAAGTGAATTTCTAAAAGTACTAAATTTGCCTTCAATGCATATGTTAAAATAATATGAGCTAAGCTTAGTTAGTTTGGTTAGTTCATTATATGTTTTGCTAGTCTCCAGTTATCAATTCTCTCAAAAGTTTATATAAGATTCAAATTTAAAATCACCTGCTTTAATACCATAATAAATTTCTACTTCTCTTACAAGGTTAAACTAATAAAACAATGTGAATGTAATTATTTAACTATTATTCTAACATTATACTATATTGAATATTGTCACTGTTCGAGCCATTTGCTATACCATTGCATCCAAGAATCCCTATCTTAATCTAATTAGAGGGTAATTTTGATAATGCGTCATTTAAGGTTGTCATCTTCTAGCTTTCTCTTTCTATTGTGAAGAATGTCTTTAATTTCTCAAATTGCATCTGCCCTTTGACCTTTTAGTGACCCTTTCCACATCCTAAGTACTCATAGGATGAAATCATCATTGAGATTTGAAGATTGGAAGGGGTTGCGGTGAAGGAAAAGCCAAAAAGGACATTTTGTAGAGAAGAATTGTAGGTTAAAAAAAAAAAAGAATAGAAAATCATTACCAACGAGGCAATGACATTCTTGGTGTTGCTTGTTAAAGTGTTTTAGTCATTTTTACTTATTTTAAATTTTCCAAAACAATATTAATAAAAGGACCCAACTTTCATCTAAATAGTGTGTGATGAACCTTAAATTTTGCGACACCCAACAAATACGTAATCTTAAAATAACAAGGGTCTAAATTAGTATTAAAGAACATGTTTAAAAACTTAAAAAGAAAATGACAAGATTAGCTGCAAGAGGGTCATCAGTCAATGAAATTTCTTCTTTGTATCATTCTGAAAGGGAAGTCAAATATCCAATCAATTTGGGGGCAGGAAACTTACTATAATTCTGGCATGACACATGACCAAGAAAACAAAAAAACAAAAAAACAAAAAAAAGTGAGGCTTAATTCAAGGATAAACCGCGTTACTACATGTACAAAGACTATATATATATATATATATATATATATATTATATGCATCTTTTTGGCTTGAGTAAAATTCAAGGTGTAGGGTCTTCTTTTGATTAACAAAAACACTATGATCTTTGAATAAGAATTTCTTTTCATGTACCAAAGAGAAACAAAGGAGGAAAATTACACACTTTTTGGTTCTAACTTCTAATGGTAAGAAATCAGAATTTACCATTGCTTATGACCAAAATAGTCAAATTATTTTGGTCAAATTAGAATGTACAAATATTGAAATATTCATATTTCACACCTTCAATCTCTTAAAATTTCTTCACAGCCATGAATTTCAACACAATCTTGGGCCAGTTAATCATCTAAGAGACAAATAAGTTTAGTCCACCTAAGGGCAAATTATGAGCATAAAAAGTGTTGAACACGCTTGACCCCCCCAGGATTGCTTGTCAATTTTTTCAAAGATGACCACTTGGAAAATTCACAAACCAAGAAAAGCCAAGTATATACTTTAACTCTCTCCTGGGTCCAAAACACTCCTTATCTTCTCCTTAATTTGTGAATAGAACTTTTGGAAACATTATAGGAAGATTGATTAAACCAGACTTCAAAAGTCATACCAGATTTTTTATCTTGGGGAAGCCTGAATTTGACTCCTTCAGAATGTCCCAGTAAATAAGTTAGAAATTTCCACGGCCAAGTTCAAATACATATCCTAGAAATTTCCATGAAGGTGGCAACATTTGAAATTGTGGAACTTAATTAGAGCCTCAAAATCAGATACTGTTAGTATATATGTTAGTCTACCATACTGAACTTGGCCTAATATATTGTACTTGTAGTACTTTTACTTTTACTTTGCATATACTGTGCCTATATAAGACTCTTTATCATACAGTGTTAAAAACATATAATATACATCAATATAAATAGACCATTCAATTTCTCTTTCTCTCACTTTATATTCTTAACATATACCAAGGATTTTGTAAGGCCAGAAAATACCAATGAAGTTACTTTTTTCACAACTTTCTAAGTCTTTTGTGCTATATGCTTTACACATGTTAATGGGGTTCATTCATGGACAGTCAATGGGAACTAGGTGAATTTGTAAGTGGGTAAAAGACAAAGAAGAGTATGGAAGTTGAAAGCATCTTTTTTTTTAATTGGGTCGGAGATCACATGTGAGACACAAACACTACTTAGTATGGTAGCTAGTGTGTGTGTGTGTGTGTGAGGCTTTTGAGTGTGCATGACTTAGGAGAAGGGGCATGGAATCATGGTGTTTGTAGCGTGAACCAAAGGCAACACCTACATACATATTGCATAAAAAGAATATACCCATATGACAATAAAATAGTTTACAATTGAAGGTTCAAAAAGAAGGAAAGGAAACAATAAACTGTGGGACGAAGAATGCAACCCACGAAAAAGGTTAGATAAGCTGTCTTCAATGCCAAAATTGGGTGGGGGGGCCATCATATGGTTAAGTCACAAGTTAAGCATTGAAACTCCAACCCCTTGTTTGTTTGCTTAGTGAGAAACTAGAGCAAGAAAATAAAAATTGGTCAGTTTTTGTAAACGAAATGAGCATCTTATACTATTTGAAATTTGAAAGAGACTTGGTTCCAATCCTGCCTATAAAAACAAATAAATTGTTTGATTTATTGATATGAAGATAAAGTGTAATGATTATAAAACAGACGCCATAAGTTTAAATTTTATTGTATCGAAAAAAGAAAAGCCCTAAATTTGGGGGGTCTAAAGTCTAAACTATTATTTCTCTCATTTTTTTGTGTGGTTATGGAGTGATCATGTTAATTGTTAGGTAATAGGCATTTGCTTGTAATGAAAATAGATATCATTTTAAGTGGTAATTAGCTAATTATCTAGTCAAAAATAAGGATTTAATTAATATTTAATATATAATTGACATTTTCAGTAGAATCTAGGGTTATAAACAACCATTATAAATGCAAGTGAACCTTTTTGACTTTTTTCCCCAGCTTGCTGTACCAAATGTTAATGGCGAAAAGTGACAGCATCAAAATTTATTTCAAGATTTTGTACTAATTAAATCAATTAAAATTTATTAATGACTGCAATCTCTTATTCTTTAAGGAAACTGATATGGTTTTGAGAATACTAATTGCCAATGTGAACGAGAACTTGGTATTGTGGTCCAAATGTATATCTTTCCAATGTTACTCGGAAAATTGTGGTATCCTGGACCCATGAGCTGCACAAATCTTTCCACACACTCACGCACATGCACACATTGCAAGATAAAAAGTTCTGTCTCATGTTAAAAAATAGTGAATTTAATTATTATTTTAACACTCATTATTATGTTATTTATAATTTATTTTAGTAGTGTAGAGATAAGTTTCAAATGTAGAAACACATGCTTTGATATTATGTTAATTTATCAAAAGAAATTTTAATTTGTTAGGTGAATCATTTTAGGAAAAAAATTTTATGGAAAATTTTTTTTTTTTTTTTTTTGATAACTAACTTTTCTAAAATAATTTATTAGCAAATAACCTAAGAATGTCCATTAACCGAACTTATTTTCTAATTGTCACAAAAGATTAAACAATTAGAAAATGATAAATTTAATCACTTAACTATTATTCTAACAACAGTAATATGACAGTCATGAAGCAGTTTAAAGAGACTAATCATCTCCATTTCACTAATGATAGGGATAAATCCGAAGGCAAACGGATCCAATCAACATAGTTAGTCATAAGCGACGGTATTGCCAAAAGAGACGATCTAGATGACCTAACAGTCAGTGAACTGGTAGAGGGAATCGTGTCTCGGACAGAAAGGTAGAGAGATAGATAGACTCTTTGAAGTGGACGGACTCAAGTAAGACGGACAGATTCTTCGTAGTGGAGGGATTCCAATGAGACGTATGGATGCAAGGGAGACTGGTAGCAAAGCCACGTGGCACCTACGGGGCCCAAGTGTTCTCTAAGAAAACTAATATGGAAATGTCTTGCATCTCATGCTAAACCGTAATCAAAGGAATCCCTACAAGGAAAAAATTCCACGATATATGAAGCACTGAAGAGGATCTTTTTTACAAGAAAATGCCTTCTCCATCAAGAAACGAAGGTTATCTCTATACCACTATAAAAACCCCAAATCTCTCACAAACCGAGGTACGCGTAATTTTTCCAGTTCTGACACTCTAGAGTTGTAGAAATTCTTTTTAACATAACCTTCGGAGGGTATTTGGTTGATACCACACCGATACTCTTTGTAAGGTTTTCTTTGTTTCTATTTCACAGGTTTTGTCTAGAGTACGTGAGGACTGCACAACTTACTGACAATTTTTGCATCATCAACCATGAAATGGATGAAAACAATTTTATGGTTAAGATGAATCCAACACTCACATGCCTAATCTATTTACCCTCATGTTTCATATGCTAGGCTTGTATTAATTAGATCAATAAAGCAAAATATTAAACTTAAGGCTTGTTTAGAGGATGTGGTGGTTCGGCTATAGCTTGTCATGAGCAACATTTTCTTTAGCTATCTTATATTTCACCAAGTAGCAGTCAATGCTCCTGTAGGAATACCGTAAACATCAAGTAATTAGCTTTCATTGATTCATAGGGTAAACCTTTATATCTTTTTAGTTTCCCTTGAAGCACTCATTTTGCTAGTAGAAATTTTAACTCTTTACACCAAAAAATTAAGTGTTATTAAGAGGGTGGGGATGATCCTTGACCTTAAACTAAATCTGGCTCATTTTGTCTGTACTCTTAAATCTGTTCATGATACAACGATTGGCATGAGTGAAGGATCAGTGTGCAGGAAATAATCTTATCAGTTTGGGGTATGGTATTAAAAGTTTGATGTGAAAGCCTCCCAACTACATTATAGTTAGGAGCCATGGATGCTCATTAATATGTTTACATTTCACCCCAATATTGTATTTATTGGGGATTATACTTATAGCATGACAGTTTGAAATCTCTTTCTAATAATCTATGAAGCACAAACATAGATATAGGCATGACATAACAACTCTTGAAAAAAAGAGGAAATGGCATAGCAGAGATACCATAATTAATTATGTATTTAATATATATTTTTAGGTAGTTGTATTTATTTATAAGCATAATTTGTGGTTATTTATAAGTTTTCAAAATTAAAATTAAAGGATTTTTTTAAATAAATTTTTTCTTCCAACATAATGAGAACACAAATTCAAAAGTGTCTCGGACGTGTCAAAAGCAAACACATATCCGACATGGACATGCGAGGGGTTTGAAGCCTCCATACTTTAACCAAGAATTATCTTATATATTCCATATATTTTATTTTTCTCACAATACGTAGACCTATTATATAACTACATTAGATACCTTTTTATGAGACATATAGATCTCATAATTTTGCCGAATGCATAAAATACATTCTTTTCACCCTTTGGCCATAGCCATAAATCCTAAAATACATGACTTCCAAGGAATAAATCCAAGTTCAACACTACATCTTCAACTAGCATCTTTAAATGCTTTGAGTTCCCCATATATAGTTGAGTCCATTGTGAAATAAAAAAACTGTTTTTATGATTTTGTTGTTAGTACCAATTATGTACATGATGTGAATCACTCTAGAATTCACACTAGAAGTTCAACCAAAAAGGTTTCTTTTCCATGATGATGATGAGATTTATGTTGGGAACTCTAAAGATAAAAAGAAGTGGAAAGGGATCACATTGTTGACTCTTTCTTTTTGTGGCTTTTGAAAGTCATAAGATGGGAATTTAAAGGTGGTTTTGTTTGTTTGTTTGTTTCTTGTCATTCAAAACCCTGACCCCCACCACTTAGAGTGTGACAATATGAAATGCCACTCACTCTCACAATTCACAAAACCTTAACCTTTACCTTCTATAATTCTCCCTAGCTTTTTTGTTTCCCAACCTTTTTCGTCTTCTTCTTTTTAATATCTTTTGAATGGAACAAGAACCGACCCACCGACTGATAAGGGTTTCTCAAATACTCAACTAATGAGGCCAGCCAACCCAAGCTGTCCTGCCAATGGCCCATTGCCATTATCTTACGGTTTTGTTTGTGATGTGTATGGCTGATTTGGTCAAGCATTAAAGATAAGCAACAAAAAAATGGTGAATCATAGGAGATTATTATCATTATCTTTGTCATTTTCTAATACACTGAGTAATTACTCACTACTTCAGAAATAATACGCTTTCTTCTAACGTAATAGTGAGTTGATAATTAAATTAATGATAAGATTCATTATTCACGCAAAAGGGAAGAACGTAGAAAAGAACGTTATTCCAAACATATTGAATAATATATATATATATATATATATTTTTTTCTTCTAAAGATGGCATTGAAACACCCAATGAAAAAGCTTTTCTTGAGGAGGGCATTATCAAATAGAAAAGGAATCTTAGGGGGATTTTATAATTGAAAGATCATGATCAACTTACATAATGGAAAAAGAAAGGAAAGAACTAAGAAGGAATTGAAGGGAGAAAAAAAAACAGAAATATATTCCACCACTTGGACAGTTTTAATAGTTACTACAACTTATTAGTCTTGCTTGTTCTTGTTCCTCTGTTTTTTTTTTTTTTTTATTAATTTTTTTTTAAGATGAGCTAGGAGGAGGTAGTAGGGTGTTTAATAAAGTTGGACTGACAAGGGAATATATATTGCCATTATGCACTGAATATTAGTGTGAAACTTTGACTTAACGCAAGATACTCTTAAGTTGTTTTAAAAAAAAAAGACTCATAGCGGTATAAATTTTATGCACGGCTATGGATCAGATGAAAGGAATAATGCTAATGATTTTCAACTAGCTATTTCCATTTTGCTACAATTTCATTTGTATATATATTCAATCTAATCCAGAAAAGATATATGCCTCTTATACTTGTAGAAAAGATAGAATATTTAACATTCTCTGTGTTAGCACATAAAAAAGTTCTAATTGTTGCATTTTAATTTTTAACCCAACAGTTGGAGTATGAAAATACTACGAATGCCTAAGATAAATTAAACTATCAAAATAAACTTCCATACAAAGTGATAAAAAAAAATCATATTCATATTCATATGTTTTATTTTTATTTTTTTTGCTGGATAAAAAGGGGTCTCTAATATGGACTTATTGACCCTACGCCATGTGATGATAAGGGCAAAATATTACATGTACCACTAAGGCTTTTATAGAGCTATTGTTGTGGACATAACATATTTATTGAAATGCTACTACTTGAATCGCTTAACTCCTACCAAGTGTGCGTTTGGATTGAAATGAAAAATAAAAATTATTTTACTATTCAGCTTATTTTGCTACTATTTACGGGTCCCATTATACTTTTTGACACTATTCATGGGTCCTACTGTACTATTTCAATTCACTTTTACCTTTATCTACAGTACTTTCAGTAATAATTTTTTAATTTCAACAAAATAAGCGGTATTCAAATACATCCCAAATATCATGTGAAACGATACGAGAAATCATATTATTAAGTCACGCCTTGACATATGTTTTTATTGGGTCGAGAAATTTGGTTCTTTCTGTACAATTCTTGGTTCGTACAAACAGGAAAATAAGTAAAAGTAAGTAATGGATAAAGATAGAATTAGAAAATGAAGTCATAATCAGTAATTCAGTGTATTTGTTTTTTATTTTCTATGGATGATGTCAATTGACACTGTGTCCAAATGGCAAAAGTATAAGTCATCGCTTGTATAAGAAGCGGGGCAAAGCATAACGGTCTCCTATAAAGGATTAAAGGGTAGAGCTAGCATGACAGGTGGTTGTCCACTTGTCATTTTGACAGTCCATTGGCCTTTGAGATAGTAGTCTTCCACATAAGGCTCGATTCTTTGGACACACCCGGGTGTTGGGATCAATAGATTTAAAGGAAGTGCCGAATATTTGGAAGTATTAAGTTTCATTCACCACAGCATTGGTTCATAAAGTTTTCTGAATGTCTCGTAAGTAAAGAGTAAAATAATCTATTCAAATGTTGAGATGACTTTCTTGTATATGTATAAATCTAAAAAATTTATATAAAAGAGAATGAAGGATTTGGGTTTGAACCAATAAGTTTGGAGTAAGGAAATTAGATAAAAGCAAAATTATGGGAGTAATGAACTTAAAGGGATGAAATTAAAGTTGTCAATACTATACAATGATTGCTTTGCTTTAATCAAGAGAAGGAAATATTTTGGTACCAATTAATACTAATATATCATTTTGAGTTTATATATGTGTGTGTAATTTTTTTTTATTTATTTAAACATATAAGTTTAATTTCACATATTTTATAAGATCAATATAATAAGTTAAATTTCTCTCTCTATTATGTGTGCGTTCTCTATTATGTGTGCGTTTGTTTCTAAAAAGAAGAAGCCAAATAACATCTTTTTTTTAACTTTTTTTTAAAAAAAATTATCTTTCTTCTTGTGCCAATTGAAACACTTGCAGTGCATCCTATATGGTCATTGGTCAATATAGGCCTATATATATATAATGAATAAATTATAAAGGAAGAAGAATTAATGCATATTTTTCTCTAATGTGTTTAGGATTTTTTTTTTAGAAGAAATGTTTAGGAATTCATGATAGAAGAGAAGGCAAGAAAAGAAAACAAATGTATGTTTTTACTTATTATGCTCTCTATGAGTGTATGTGTTTGTGTTTTTAAGAAATGAAAATAAATACGTGCTTTCTTCTTAATTAATGATGGAATGAATCTACCCTTTCCTCTTCTTTTTTGTTTTTTGTTTTGTTTTGTTTTGTTTCGTTTTTAATTTTTTGTTTTTTTTTGTTTTTTTTTTTTTTTTTTTTTTTTTTTGAGGTCAATTTGTGGAGGACATAGGTTTTATGTTTGTTAAGTTTGTATTAATGTCTTTCCAAAGTTTTTTTTTTTTTTTTTTTTTGAGAAGAAAATCTTTCCTCCGTTTAAACAAATTTGGTTTGTAACTTTGTCTCTAAGGGTTTAGATCTCTCCCCATCTATACTGCATTGTGTGTGTCTATATATATATATATATATATATATATATAGTTTTCTAATTATACATGTAATTATTTTATTTTAGTAATAAAATTTTCTACCATTGTCTAAAAAATAAGTTTCTAAATATGTGATTTTTTTCCTATGCATATTTTCATAAAATCTAATTTTAAATGATATGAGTTAATTAAAATTGACTTTGGTTACCAAGAGTCTCCTAAATGAAGGACATGATATGACTTGGTCTCCCTTACTAAAATATGTGTTGCAATTTATTTATTAAAAAAAAAAAAAAAATCGGTGATTCTCATGGAATGATTTTTTTTTTTTTTGAGAAAAGGAATGATATTTTTTAAGTAGATTATATAACTCTTTTTTGTTAAACTCATAAAATGATCAGATTGTAACAATTCTAAAATAATATTGTAAAAATTTTATGCACGTAACATTGTAGAGTTAAACTTGAAAATAATATTAAATTGACCCTCACAGGATTGCCTAGGTGATTGGCTCATTAGTTTAGGACGTGATGTAATTATAAACCCGAAGGTCTCAAGTATGGGTGTGCATGAGTCAAGTTGTAGGGTTTTTTCATTAAGAAATTCCTAACACAATCCAACTCAACCCATCATATGTGTAGAAACCAACTTAACCCAACCTACATGGGTTAGGTTGGGTCAATTTCATCAGCTTGGTAGGTTGGATAAACACCCCTTGTCTCATGCTTAATCCACCACACTATCAATCTATAAGTTTTTCTAGCATCTCATGGATAGGTAGTAGAATAGTCTAACCAAAGGCTGAAATGTTGCTTTTTTATACGAAAACAAGATCAAATTTTGGAGATAATAATTACTCATACACTAATTTTTATAGAAATTAAAAGATTATTACATAAAAAGGTTTAGCTCATTTTATCATTAGCATATCACTTTCAAAAGGTGACTGTCATTTTTTTTCCTTCTTTCTCTTCAATTAAAAATCTAATTAGTGTTATTTTCATTTTTTTTTCTACCCTCATTTTCTTTTATAGTTTTTAACTTTAATTTGAAATATAAAGAGATAGTATTAGTATCTAATAATAATAATATAAAAGTGAAATAAAAAAGACATATAAAAATGTAGAAAGTAAAAAGAAAACCAAAAATAAAAATAAAACAAATAAAAAGGGTGGGAGGGGCTTCTCACAGGGAGGATTTGTAGCTTCATAGTAGTGGTTGTACAACTTGTACTGATGTCATATTTATATATAGTTGCAATAGGACTTTTGGTGTCATTTATTTACTATTTTTAAAACTACACATCTTTTTTAGTTTAAATTAAATTGTCCAAAAAATACAAATTAAAGAAAAAAATTTTAGTTTGACAAATGGTTAAAAGAAAAATTGGAATAAAATAAAAGAAAATAGTAAAATACTCAAACTGAAAAAAATAAAAATTAAATATATCTAACTCCCTACACCACATTTTATCACCTACCAAAAATTTCAAAAATATTTTACATCTAACAGTTACTTATTTTGAACAAAAGCGGATTACACAAAGGAATTAATAAATAAAAAAACCTTAATCATGCAAATAGCATGTGCATGAGGAATTGAAAGTGATTCTTCCAAAAACAACCTTATTACTAAGTGAGAATGATTTAATAATAAGACAAATTAAGGATAAAAAGAGAAATTTAAAAATTTCCATCAATTTGACTCCACTAAGAACTCCAAACATGTAAAAAAGTCATATACCCAAAATAAAATATTTAATTAAAAAGGGATAAATAAAAGTATAAATAAAAAAAAATTCAAATTCCGTCAAAACTAGAATACATGTTATATATATATTAAAAAATAACTATACAATAGAATTTTAACTTATGGCATCCGCTCATTGATAATTGTTCATATTATCACACTAATACACCAATTGATTTGGCTTTAGGTGGAGTTTGAACTTGAAATTTTTTATTCAATAGCAAGATACATTACCAATTTATACAAAACTATAACTACTTACAATATAAAAAAATATTAATTTTTTATTAAAAAAAGAAGTGCCTTTAAACATGCGCAGGATTTGTGTGAAGATACTAGTATGTATTATTATTATTTTAATCTTTTATTGCTCATTGAATGCTAGGTTTGAAAATTTTATTTTGCATCAATGATTTCAAATGCAATAAAAGGAGGTGAATTGTAATGGCTTTATACCTAACATTGATTCAAAGACCCAAAATGCAAAAACAACCCCCTGGGTTTTGGGGTTAGTTGCAAATTGACTCCTTAGGGTTTCAATTCTTTCTCATAACACCTTCAGGTTTTTTTTTTTTTTTTTTTTTTTTTAAATAAATTTTTTTTAAGGAAAAACACCTTAAGGTTTTTATATTCACAAATTAATCCCTATGTATTATAATAAAATTATTTTAAAAATAAAATTAATCACTATGTATTATAATCCCTATGGCTAAGTCCCAAGCTGTGTCTTCTCCGTCGAATGTCGTTGATCACCATCTTCGAGCCTGCATCTTAAATATCATTAGCTTGTTAAAGCCAGCCGAGCTAGGACCAATACAACTGACCTTCCCAATCATGTTTCGTTGCAAGCAGGCAACCTCTCTCCGTCTTTTTCACTTTCTCACATCTATTCTCGTTTAATCCCACAACTCTCTCTCCATATCCTTCTTCTTTTCTTTTTTCAAATTCTCTTCAATCTCTAGCCTTTTAAAAAAAAAAAAAAAAAAAAAATTTCCTTCCTACTTCGTAATAGATTCTTAAACCGGAGTCCCACTAATTTCATCTCAAAAAAATGGTACAAGTTTTATTCTTAAATTAGTTTTATATTAAAAAAAAAAAAAAAAAAACACCTTAGGAAGTCAATTTACAACTTACCCAAACCCTCTTTTTGTATTTTGGCCTAAAATTAAATCACATATTATAAATAGAGATTAAATTCTGTAAGGATGTGATGCAAAACTCACGTTTTACCCTTCCAATCCTAATATGCCATATCATATTAGCACATATTTAAAAATAAGTATAACCACACTCAGTCAATTCTAATACCTATATATAAATCTAACTAAATTGAGAGTTTATTGAGATGTTATTAGGATTTTAAGATGTTAGTGGTAAAATGTTGATGTAACAATCTCTTATTGTATAGTGTAAAATATGGGTTTTATACCCGATCCTTACTAAATTCGGACTCTTATAAGTATGTGTACATTTTTTTTTTTTAAAGAAACATAAATATGGGTAATTTCTATTGTAATGTTAGACAATATAGATTGGTATACTAATGAATGTACTAATATAAAGGAGGGGAATAGAATACAAATCCTCTGTACCATTTTTTTGTATCACTTTATGTTCCATCAATCACAACTTGTCATGTATTTTTTTTCCATTTTAAACTTTAGTTATTTAAAAAAAAAAAAAGGTAAAATCAATACTATGGAAGGGTTTCTCGTCTCGGCCCCCAATTAGTAGGTATTGTCCGCTACTACTACACGTGTCTTGGGCACAAGCTTATAAAGTACATGTTGGAGGCGTCTCTCCCTGATGTGGGATTGAGCAAAACCGTGAGGTATGAGCCAAAGTGAACAATACCTACTAATTGGGGGCCGAGACGAGAAACCCTCCCACAAGTACATAACAAATTATGATTTGTAAAATATAGAGTGATACACAGGATATGCAACAGAGAAGATGTAGTAGTAGCAAAAACTAAGATCTTGCATCTTTAATAATAATTTATTACTCTTCTTTTTAACATAACTAGTATTTAGTACTTCAGCAAAAAGAAAAAAAGGTATTTAGTACTATTCATAAATAAAAAATAGTATTTGATACTATTTGTTTTTGGTAAGATAATTTCTTAATAGAAGTCCAAACCAGATTGTCAGGATGACAACCACCCTTTATGCCAGCTCTACCTGGATACCAACAGACCATCATGCTAGCCTTGCTCCTTAAAAAGGGATGTACTCATTCTTTTCCATTTGAGGATTGAGCACCAAACTGTCTACTTTTTCCTTTTCTTTTTCTTTTTTTTTTTTCATACAAAAAATATTAAATTTATTATAAAATATATTATTTTTATGGACATTATAAAATACTTATAAATAAACATGACAATTAATATAATTGATATTACATTAATAACATATACAATAAATGCAGTTTTAAATTTTATTTATTTCATGTTTGAATGTTTACATCTTAATTTATAAATTTTATGTAGGAAAAAAAATTGTACTATACTTAACAATTCAGCATTAATGAAATTCACTCTTTTGATGTTCATATTTTGTAGTAGTTAATGAGATCACACATTAATGAAATTTAGCATTCTAGCTCAATTAATTTTAATAAAATCAGAACTTTGAGTAAATGACTAAAACACTCTCAAATGTTCAATAAAGGAAAAGAAATAAAAAATATATATATATATGCAAAAAAAATGAGACTTATGTCATTTACTACAAATTTTAATGAATTTGACCAAAAGTCTCCATATATTTTTCACTAGGCCTGCCTGAGAAGGATACCTTGGGTCACGCTTAAACCAAACAAAAACTTTGCTCTCTCAGCAAAAGCAGTGATTCTACTTTTTCTCACAATGACCTTTTCTAGATTTCCAACACACAGAAATGGAAAAATCATCATGAAAATTGGATACACCTTTAAAAGCTATGAAATTATAGTCATTAAATGCCTTTTTTTTTAAATAAAAATTATTTTTTTAATCTGTACAGTTTATGCAGATCTATATTAGTGAAGCTATATGACATTCTCACTTCTATCTATCACAAAAAAGAAAAAAGAAAAAAGAAAAATGGGACAGTGGCAGATATAAGAGAGTTGGTTTTTTTTTTTTTTTTTTTTTTTTAATTTAAATTTTCTACACGAACCGTACAACTTACAATTCTAGCAATGAGAGGTGGAAGTTACTTTTCTATTAGTAAAATGCACAGGTTGATCAACTTCTTTTGACAATGACTTTCTAATATACTTTTTTTTTTTTTTTTTTTTTTTTTTGAGAAGCGACTTTCTAATATACTATTAAGCAAAAGTGAATGGTGGAACAGTTTACTAAAACCACCTATTAACATCAAAGCTTTTTTTCTTCTAGCAAAAAAACACATTCTAGTACAAAACCATAATAATCAAAAAAGAAAAAAAATATATATACTAACAAAAGATAAACAACAACAACAAAAATGAAGCAAATTGTAAATAAATATGTGGTTTGCTCCATTAACAGATGCTCTAAAAATCAGTTGTTACAGAAACAGAACATAATTCCGAGAAAAGAATTACAGTTAGACCAAAGAAGAATAACAAGTAATATGCTATATAATTAAGTAGAACTTTCATTCTTTTTTTTAACCCAATTTTCAAGACAAGTTTGACATAGAACTAGATCCAAGGATACCCCAAAAAAAAAGACCAAAACTTTACCTTGGAATCAATCTATTTTGTTGTGCAGAAAATTTTTTTTTTCAATGCTGAACTTCATTCATCTTCATCGCCTAATGGGGTTCACAAATTCTGCATCAGAAACCGCTGAGTGCTCGATTTGACTAATGTCATCATCGTCCATTGGAGCTGGAAGATTAAGATCTATCAAAGCTTGTCCAAGCTTGCTTGAAGCTCTAGCAGAAGCTGGTGTTGAAGTTGAACCAGTTACATGGGTTCTCTTGTGTCCACCAAGAGCTTGTCCTGACGAGAACACTCTAAAACAAACTGGGCATTCGTGAATCTTTTTCTCTGGAGTACCCACATTTTGGTGCTCCAATTTGGGCTCATAATTATTAGCTGGAGTTGTAGTACTAGAATTCAACTTGATCTTCTTGTGACTCGCTCTGTGCCCACCTAGTGCTTGATAAGATCGAAAAGTTTTCTTACATGTCTCGCACTTGAATTTGCCACGCGTTCGAGTAGTTGTCTTTGACAATTTGATCGGCTCCTCGGACTCATCGCTCTCCACAGCTTCGTCTTCTTCTTGTTCTTGCTCTTGTTCTTCTTCTTCTTCTTCATCTTCTTCTTCGTCTTCTTCAACATCATCATCTTCGTTGTTATCCTGTGGTTGTTGTTGTTGTTCTTGTTTCTTCCATTTGTCTCTTGAAAGCATCATGAGGCAAAAGGCAACAGCTTCTTCTGTGGTGGCATCGGAGATCGAACTCACTGGCTCAGGCTCAGGCTCAGGCTCAGGCTCAGCCCACGATGATTGATCAGCAGCAACAGCTTTGTACTTGAATTTCAGCTGCTTCTTCATGGCCTCAGCTTGTTCTTGAATTCTCTGGTGATGGTACTGGTGGTGGAAGCTTTGGTCCAAAGTCCGAGTCCTCTTGGATCGTTTCCTAGTTGGGTTCTTCGAAGACTCTGTCTCGCTCTCTCTGTCTTGAAGAACCACAGACCCAGCATCCACAGCAAAAGAGAATTCAGGATCTACCATACGAATGCTTCTCTTTGGGTTCTCTCTTAGCCCATAGATACCCTTCTCATCATCATCATCATCACCATCATCTTCTGAAGAAGAGGAAAATGATAAAGAAGCTGACACAGTCCCACTGAGTTGGTTCTGTGGTGGATGTTGTGGTTGTGGTTGTGGTTGTAGTGGTAGTGGTTGTGGTGGTGGTGGTGGTGATTCTGGCTTTTGAACAATTGGAAGATTCAACATGTGAGACCTCATGTGACCCCCCAAAGCTCTACCATTAGAGAAGCTCCTCAAGCATAGTTTACACTTGTGCTTCTCCATATGTGTTTTTAAGAATTAAAAACAAAGCACCAAACCCCAAAAAAACAGAGCAAGAAAACAGAGCAAAAACAGAGAGTTTATATTATCATAGGCCTGTTTGTCTCTCTGAAAAGCTTGTCTTGTGAAAACTGAAAACTCTCCCTGCCTCTCTCTCTTTTTATTTTCCTATGTGTGTGTGAGAGAGAGAGTGTAGAAACTTAAAAAGGAGTAGGTGACAAGCATTCCTCCACCAAGTGATATATACAAAGATACAAAAAAATTAATTCCAAACTAAAAATAAAAAACAAAAAGGAAAAATCTAAAATTGGATTTTCTTCTGATTTGGGAGTGATTTTTTTTTCATTAAAACGGAAAAACAAATTATAAAAAAAATATTTCAATTAATTTAAAGCTTAATGCATGAAAGAGAGAAATGAAAGACATGTAACATGCGGGCCTTGCCCGTTTCTGGTATTTATTCCCAATCCCATCTCTTTCTCTCTCTTTTTTATTTTTCTATCTCTTTTTTTTTCTAATTTCCCAAATTACCCTTCCTCCCACACTCTTCAAATGAATCAAAATTAATAAGTACTTTGGTTTCAACTTTATCCAAACTTATTTATTTTACTTGTTCATGTTCAATTTTTTCTGGATACAACTATACTTTTTGGTTACTTTTAGTAAACAAAATAATCGGCAATAAATTGACAAATAAACCAATCAAAATGCATACTTTAGTATGTTTGTGCTCTAGAAACAAATGGGCTGTCCAATTTTTTTTTTTTTTTAAATTTAGTTTTAGTTTTTAAATGTAGTAAAAGAAAAAAAAAAGTTTTGGGGTAAGTAAATGTAGTAGTAAACATTTATTAATTTGTAAATATATATTTGTGAAAATTTTTACAAGGGTATTTTAGGAAATTCCAAAGGGTGCCAGAATAAACCGGTGGTTTGCTTGTACAAGTCAAGGAAACTGCTGGGTTTGTTGTAACGACGAAGCAGAATGAAAACCCCACAAATACCTTATGTATATCAAAGAAACGACCCCACTTGAGCTAACCTCACAGCTTTGTGACTTTGGCATTAATAACAGGCAATCATTACCCAATTACATCAGTGCACGTTACCCTCATGTCCACCTGGCATCTCCTCAGCCAATAGTTTTGTAAACAGTACACTTTGGTACAGTTACTTTTATATATAAAAAAAAGTATTCACATCAATAAAACCTGAATCAGTTTTTTTTGCTTATTTATTTATTTCACAGATTCTGTTACCTTTATGCCGGTGATATTACAGCCAATTGTCAGTGCTTGTAGCTTTAGCATGCCGGATTGTCCTTAATTTTTTTTTTTTTTTTTTAAATTTTTATCTACAAGTTTTTAATAGTGATAATTAGTAAATTAAGTTACTAAAATTGTAATTAAATTGGTAACCTTTTTTTTTTTTTTTTTTTTTTTTTGCAATTTGCTTAATTTGGGGTTATTACTATTATTTGTTTTTTTTGTCCCCTTTAATTTTGGATCTTTGGTTGAAATGTGAGAAGGAAATGAAGGGTGGGAAACGAGTGAGAAACTAACCTCTTCCCTTTGAGAATGGAGTTTTCTATTCTAATGCGGAAGTAAATGCCGTTTTGTTAGGGGCTGGTAGACCCAGTCCTACAGTCCTATAGTGCTTCCTTACCCCCCCCCAACCCCTATTTGATTCTTCCAAATGAGCAAAGTCCATGTGGGTTAATAAATTACACATCTCTTAGACTAAACCTCTAACCACTACATTTTGTTGAGAGTGCCATATCAACAACAGCATCTAATATCTAATTGGTCTTCACTTTGCTTTGTGTCTTCTTCTTTCTCTTTCTCCTCCTCTTCCCCCCCTCCCCCCCTTTTCATTTCTTTATCACATGTTCTCTTTTTGTCTTAAAAGAAAATTTATAATCTTTTAAAGTCAAGCGTAAGGCGTGAGATATTTAAAAATCTTGTAAATACCACATGTTGCACATCTGATAGGAAATTGGAGTGAATCCTTTTCCTGTAAGTTATAATGAAAGAAAACTTTAATTGCATTTGGACCAATTCTTTTTTTTTTTCTTTTCCCTATTAGCTTATTAGCTTATGTACAATTTTTTAGTCTCGTTAATTTGAAGTACAATTGTACTCTCATTAATTTTTAGCAAATAAAATAATAAGTTTTTTTTCAAGCAAATGGTTGATTCGAACCCACTTTAACGTAAATAATCAAGAGAAATACCAAAGAAAGTTGCAGATCCTGCAAGAATTAGGCTGTCCATCAATATATTTAGAGGATATTGTGTATAATATTAGAAGAAACTCACTCTGTGTCTATATCTGTTAGGGTAAAATATAAAATCAATGAGATTTACTAATTAACTAATTAAAGTCTTACAATCACTTACCTTTAACTCCAAAAAAAAAAAAAAAAAACCCTTAAAGTTTTACAAACAAAGTGTCTTTTGCTCATTTCATGATCCAAATTAAATGGTATAAATATTAAAGTGTACAAAGTACTACATTGTTTAACATTTGAAATTATGATACCATTTACACCTTTAGATACAAAAACCAAAATCTTGACCATAACAAATGGATAATCTCCAATTCTCTTAAATTGAATAGGATTTTAACTAAGAGCACTATGGCTTCATGCCATTGCCTAGTTCTCCTATAGAAGATTGAAGAGAACCTAAGTTTAAATTTCTCTTCTTCTCATTTGTTGGAAGCAAAAAATAATAATAAAATAAATAAACTGAAAGTCTTAGAACAAGTGTAATTTTTTAGTCACTGAGTTTTTGTTTTTATTTGAAAATTTAATAATTATGATAATGAGGAGAGAGGGATTTGAACTTTGGACGTTTGGGTTGGATACACTAAGAAGTACCAATCAAATTACAAGGCTTTTGAATAGTCATGAACTTTATCATTGTGGTTAACACCCATTAAAAATTCAACTTCAAGATCGCTCTCTTTCTTAAATGCCATTACGCTTGAATTAAAACAACAATAACACTTATTGGGCTCATTTGATAGGTTAAGTACAAAGTATCAAACTCCTTTATTGATTTATTGTTGCACTTGCAAAGTTTAGGGATGGTAATTTTGCCCCATCCCGCTTGACCCGCCCCTCCTCGCTTCGCCTCATGTGGGTTTTTCCCACCCTACAAAAGTGGTGGGGCAGGGATGGGGCGAGATTTTAAACCCGCACCACGGGATAGGACGGGGATGGGTTTACACTTTTTAGACCCACCCCACCCAACCCCACCCCGCCCTGCATTAATAAGGGTTAAATTGTAAATTTTTTATACCCTAAAACCTTACTATTTAAACAAAAATATCATTAGCTTATTTTATTCTACCTAACGTGGTTTTACGTCTTTTTTCTCTCTAGCAAAGTTGGAAATAAGGTACCAATTTTAGCCTTTTTTTTTTTTTTGTATTTATTAGAAACAAATTTATATACTATTGAAGTACTGGTTTCATTTATGATTCATACGTCTTTCTCAACTTACTTTTTATCATGAACATAATATAATTTTTTTTTTAATGAGGTACGGGTTTGAGGCTCTAAATATTTGTGTCTGTGTCATTGTTTTTGTAATTTTGTGTGGGCATTTGGCTACTTAACAACACTACTTCTTTATGCTTGTCAAAATCCATATCTATTTTACAAGTTGGGTTTTTGTTTTTTAATTTTTGGAGAACGAGATGATGAGGAATATGTTTCCCTATTGGTTTGGTTGCAGATATGATGGCATCAATCATGTACTAGCTCTAGCTAATCGTTCTAGTTCTCTACACAAAAATTTATACAATTTAATTTAGTTTTCTGTATTTTTATTAAAAAACATAAGGTACAGGTTTGAAACTTTGTCCCATTCTCTATGAAATAGTCTCAAAATGGAAGGAATTAAATAATGCACACTACTTAGTATAAAGGAGATTTGTTTTAGTGTTTTTAGGCCAATGAAATATAAACATTTAGATAATATTATTTAATTTTTGCTAAAAATTAGTTTGATTTGATAGGATAAATTTATTTATAATTTCAAGTATATTTTTATTATTGAAACATGTCATTTTATTTGAAAAAAAGGTAATAGTTGTAGGGAAAATTAACAAGAAATAAAGTTTTATGGTGTAGGGCGAGGCTTCGCGGGTCTTTGCGGGGCCTTAAGGGGCGGGGATGGGGCAAGAAAGTTTCCCCGTCATGCGGGGCGGGGCGGGGCGGGGTTGGGGCAAAAAAATTCCATGCGGGGCGGGGGCGAAGATCTCATCCTTCGGCCCCGCCCCGCCCCATTGCCATCCCTAGCAGAGTTTGCTCATTTGATAGGTTAAGTACAAAGTATCAAACTCCTTTATTGATTTATTGTTGCACTTGCAGAGTTTGTATGACATTAGGTTTATAGAATGGTGTATTCCTATTATCCCAAATTGGCTTGGTAGCTAGACAATTAGCCTAATTAAGGTACCATATTTCACCTGATCATGTGTTCATGTGATGTTGAATGATAAAATGAATAGATATTTGATTTCTTCTTTTTTTGTAGGGGAGAACGTTGATTCCTTTAGTTGAAGCAAAAATCATTGTAATTTTGCCAATTACTCTTTTTTCTCCATTCAAAATCAAATGTGACGATGCATTTTGATCAAGGGTACGACTCTCAATTCATAGATACTTACGAAGAATACCAAGAACCTTGCTAGAGCACCCATGGGGAAGATCCACTAACACTTAAATTAGCAACATATCAGACTATCAGAGAGTGAAGTAAAAGATCTATGAAGGTTACTATTATATTTCTTACCTCTTAGGGTTGGTGATGGGTATTATTTGTATGACTGTTGAAGCATGAATTACTACAGATTATGGGGATTTTATCTAACCCAATCTCTTCCCTTTGATTTAGGGATCATCCTTTAGCCATAAAAGGGTTGGTAGCACGAAATCGAAGGGATAATAGGACATAGAGCACTTCCCATATACGTGGAATTTGACCTTTGGTGAATTTTGCAAGTTTTTTGGGTGCTTTGGCCAAGCTAACACCCCATTGATCCGAGCTACCACGTCAATAACTTTATCTAAAGCTAAGCTGACTTGACGGGACATAATTTCTCTTTAAAACTTAGCATTAGATAAGGTTGATAATGTGGCAGCTCGGATCAATGAGTATGTGTGTATGTATATATATTTAGGTTTAATTTTCATTTTCATTATACTATAGAAGCATTAAAATCTTATCATGCTTACATATTATAAACAAACTGATTTTTTTTATTCGTACGTTATTTTATTGAGTAAATATTGTCACATGTAAGAGATGGATTACTAAGTTTTGTACATTAATATGAGTTTTACAATAAATCTAAGTGATATCTTCTAAAGAAATTATCTAGATGATATGAGGATAGTTATTAGCATTGTACAATACATGATATGTATCAAACGAAATTAAAAAAAGAAAAAGTATTGTATCATAGGTGTGGATTGACTATACTCATGAATCATTGATAAATAAATATGTATAGTATGAATCACACGATACATAGATATGAGGATTTAAACTGGATTTTTGTTCAAATTCGTGCTTGTACAATTTTACACCTCTCTCTCTCTCTCTCTCTCTCTCTCTCCAGAGAAGAAAGCACTAAATGAAACAATAAATAATATATATATTGTTGTTTTAGGTTCAAGAAACTTGAATGCCAAAAAAAAGTAAAGAAAAAAAAATTCATTGAAATAGAATAAAAAGGATAGTCTGTATATGTTGGAGACAATTAATGAAGAAGAAAATTGATAATAAAAAGATGTTAACGATGGTATGACTTTGTAATATTGGCTTGGTATATGGAGATGAAGTTGATTAGGCAATATGATGAATATAACAAGAAAATAAATAAGTATTATTTTGTCTTGTATCATGTATTATCACTTTTTGAGTTTGACAAATTTAAATGTGGATTTTATACAATATTTTCATTTTTTTTATTTAGTTAGTTTATTTTAATGTTATTGCATAAATTATGAATATAGTAGTCTTTAGTTGAATATATTCCAATTTTATAATAAAAACATATTATATAGATATTATGAATATTAGAAAATGTTTGTGTATCTTACTAATTACGATAGATCATATTATATAATATAATATACAATGCAAAAAAAAAAAGAAAAAAAAGATTCACAATATGATTCACATTTCAGCAACTATGAGTGTGAGATCTAACATATATCAATTAATATACATTTTATATTATACTTTTTTTTTTTTGTTTCTTTTTCAGCTAATTTATTTTTCAAAAAATTTCCTTTAATTGAAGCTAAATATCCATTTGATTGCCAAGTACTTAAAAGTTTTATTGACTACTTACAAATTCTCCAACATTGAGGTTAAAATTGATAATCCATTGGTAATGACATTCTTTCCAGTGTCTCATGCCTTTGGTTTGAATCACGCCTCCCTCTTCTCTGCCATCTACCTATTAAAAAAGAAAAAGAAGAAAAGTCTCCAACCATCTATAGTCTTTATAACAATCAGGCTTTACCATCAAGCAAGGTGGTATTTTTTTTAGGTTTATGTGTTGCACTGATTAAGCTTTACTATTGACAAGGGAAAGCATCTCCTTGAAAACTCCACTTGATCCTTCCCCCACATGATTTTTATTATTATTATTATTATTTGAGAGAGAGAGAGAGAGAGATTTGTTTTCGGTTTATCCTCTTGTAAGTTTAACATGGTATTATCAACATAAAATTTTTATTTTTAAATTCTGAGTCATGATCATCTTACTTAAATTGAATATATATTTTAAGGATTCTCAAAAGCTTTCCTAGTTGAAAATATTATTATTTTTATAATATTATAAATATATCTATGCAATGCACATGTTGAATTAATAAAAGACTAAAATAAATAAATAAATTTTTATTGAAATCTCTTATAAATTTCAGTAATAGAGTTTTAATTAATTGAAATAGATTTTTAAATTTCTTGGAAATTTTAGTAATTGATTTTCATCTACAGCAAATTATCGTAATTAGTGAATTTAAAAAAAAAATGGAAAGGAAAACATCATAAGTCAGGTTATGTTAGTAACAAAACAGAAAGAAATCGTTATGATTTTGCTATGTAAATATTAATGTTGCCAACATATATAGAAGCTCAAGCCTTTTCAGCCTAAGAATTCATTTTCATTATATAATTGTATTTTTACAATGTTGATTAGAGCACATCATTTTGATTATTTTATGATTTTGCTAAGAAAATCAAAATACTCATAAGACACATAATATTGTTTAGAGTACATCATTTTGATTATATTATGAAGAAAAAAGTCTTTTTTATTATACATGAAAACACGTCATTTTAATAGGAACGTACATTTTTTATTAAATGATTAATTTAAACTAGTTGCTAACTTGTGTGATGCACTGAAAAGAAATCTTTTTTAATATACATGACAACATGTATAATTCTAATAGGAACATTCAATTTTTTTAAATGATTAATAAAAATTAGTTGCTAACTTGTGTGATGCACTAAAGAGATTTTTTTTTAATACACATAACAACACATAATTCTAATATGAACATTCAATTTTTATTAAATGACTAATAAAAACTAGTTACTAAGTTGTGTGATGCACCAAAAAGTTCAACAAACAAATATTTATATACAATACCAATTGAATTAAAGATAATCTCATTGAATAAAAGTCAAATTACAGAATTTTCACAAAAGATTTTACACATAATTTAATTATTATTTTTAGAGAAAAACAGAATTTAATCAGATTTGTATGGTGTTAGGTTGCAATGATGGCAACGCCATCTTTTGTAGTATTTTATATTTGTGATTCAAATCTCACCTTTCACTCCCCACTATATACCTCTATCTTAAACTACTATGTATACCTCAAATTAAAAACTAGGCTAAAGGCTAAAGTGCAAATTACACCCCTAATTCTTGGGGGTGTTTGAATGTTAGATTCAAAAGTTTCATAATTTGGATTTTACCCTCATTAAGTTATATTCCATATGCATTAGTAGGCCCTTCGTCCATATTTTTGTAAGTGCTATATAAACTTGCTACATGTGTTTAGTTTATCTAATAAAATAATGCCACAACATTTTCATAGCATAAAAAATCTTTAAATAATTAAAAATGATGTTGCATAATTAATAAAAAATAATGTGACATCATTTTATTGAATAAACTAAACACGAGGAGCAAACTAATGTAGCACTTAGCGGGAAATATGAATGGAGAGATGTTGATGCAAACAAAATATAACTTTAAAGGGTAAAATCCAAATTTTGAAATTTCAAAGTGTAAATCTAAACACTCCCAAATTTTAGGGGTGAAGTTTTACTGGTTTACATTTTAGCCTAAAAACTAGTATATATTATACTAAATTATTGTCATGGAAAAATATCGAATTTCAAAAGTTTACACGACAGTATTAGACAAAGTAAACCAATATATATATATATATATATATATATATATTCCTAAAATAATAATGGAATCAGATATGCCACATACTTTGTTTTGTTTTGATTTTTGATTTTTGGCCTTTTTTTTTTTTTTTTTTTTTTTTTTTCTTCTAGTTGATCCTTTTTCCAAACAAAATAAGAGTGTCCCTAACTTTTCCTCAATGTCATGGGTTGAGTGGACTTTGCCCCTCTTGATATTTTGCAAGTTCCATCATGTTGGCCTTAATTACGTGTTGCTAATGTAATTAATAAAATTTGATGCTCTTTCTATAATTTCATCGTTGTTTTACTCTTCTCTTCCTTTGTCCACAAATCATCCAACCCTCATTCATTAACTCTTAAGTCCTGATGAAAGCATGAAATGACCCCAACTACCCTCTTAATTAATATTTGATTGACAATTGTCTTAATTTGGCTTAGGTATTAACGTAAGATATTAAATCATGTGAGCATAAGTGCTAGTTTTATAAGTGAGAGATGATGGAGATTTAGCAAGAAAAGGAAAGCAAACAAAATAGATAGCAAATAAATCATAAATGTTGGCTTAATTAGTTGGTAGCTTCAAAATGAAGGGACAATCCCACTCCTACGTTTTGAGCTTCCCTTATTCTCTCTCTCTTTCTCTTATTTGTCTATGCATGGTGATAAGGATAAGAATGACAAAACTCTCTCTTTCTCTCTCTCTTCAAATTTGTCTGTGTGCATGGTGATCTATGTACAAAAGTATGTATTTTGGTACAAGTGTGCTTCGGATTCAACATCGTCGGAGACAAGTCAGAGTGGGTTTTTTTTTATAATTTATAAGTGAGAACAACAAACTTTTAAGTTTGATTAGAAAAATACAAGCATGTACTGCTTCTGGCCTAGTGGGGCTATATTTTGCAATATCTTAACCATACAATCGTGCATTTTGATAAAAATCATCTCTATGATCTATAATTAATTTAAAGTACGTATTGCACTGTTATTATATATAGTTTACCTAGTTTTATAATTTCTGTTATGTGATTTGCAATTGCCTATTAATACAAAATAATCTAGGTTAAAATGCAAAACTCATCTTCTATGTTTTATTAAAATTCATTTCAGTTCCCTAATTTCACTTTAATTTGTTCATTTCAATCCTCTAAGGGTCTGTTTGGATTTATTACTCAAAACTAGATCCCAGTGCTATGAGACCCAGTTTTAATAAAAATTTTGTTGAAAAAAGTACTTGTGGGTCTCATGAATAATGCACAGGACCCACAATGAAAAAAGCACCATTGGGAAATGCGCAAAACGCGCTTCCCAAATGGGCACTAAGTGTCAAGTTTATACAATTAAGATATCTCCATTAACTTTTGTTAAATGTTGATTGTCCAAATTTTTATTTTTATTTCAAAAATTTTAAATTAAAAAAAATCTAACTAATGATTGAAAAAAGTTTTCTAGATTTTTTTTATAAAAAAAAACTTAACGAGAGTTAATGGAGAAATCTTAATTGAATAAACTTGAAACTTATAGAATTGAAATAAATGATAGTAAAGTTAAAAAACTGAAATGAATTCTAATGGAACTTGGAAGATAAATTTTGCATTTTAGCAAAAAATCTATAAAATGTCAACGAAGGGAATCCACACACTTGGAGCAATGAAAATGTACTTGTGTCAAAGCAATTCAAGCAAAACAAGCTTTGGTGAGAATCCTTGATCGATCTGTCAATTAAATTGATTAAACTAATTTTCTTCTAGTTGATCCTTTTTCCAAACAAAATAAGAGTGTCCCTAACTTTTCCTCAATGTCATGGGTTGAGTGGACTTTGCCCCTCTTGATATTTTGCAAGTTCCATCATGTTGGCCTTAATTACGTGTTGCTAATGTAATTAATAAAATTTGATGCTCTTTCTATAATTTCATCGTTGTTTTACTCTTCTCTTCCTTTGTCCACAAATCATCCAACCCTCATTCATTAACTCTTAAGTCCTGATGAAAGCATGAAATGACCCCAACTACCCTCTTAATTAATATTTGATTGACAATTGTCTTAATTTGGCTTAGGTATTAACGTAAGATATTAAATCATGTGAGCATAAGTGCTAGTTTTATAAGTGAGAGATGATGGAGATTTAGCAAGAAAAGGAAAGCAAACAAAATAGATAGCAAATAAATCATAAATGTTGGCTTAATTAGTTGGTAGCTTCAAAATGAAGGGACAATCCCACTCCTACGTTTTGAGCTTCCCTTATTCTCTCTCTCTTTCTCTTATTTGTCTATGCATGGTGATAAGGATAAGAATGACAAAACTCTCTCTTTCTCTCTCTCTTCAAATTTGTCTGTGTGCATGGTGATCTATGTACAAAAGTATGTATTTTGGTACAAGTGTGCTTCGGATTCAACATCGTCGGAGACAAGTCAGAGTGGGTTTTTTTTTATAATTTATAAGTGAGAACAACAAACTTTTAAGTTTGATTAGAAAAATACAAGCATGTACTGCTTCTGGCCTAGTGGGGCTATATTTTGCAATATCTTAACCATACAATCGTGCATTTTGATAAAAATCATCTCTATGATCTATAATTAATTTAAAGTACGTATTGCACTGTTATTATATATAGTTTACCTAGTTTTATAATTTCTGTTATGTGATTTGCAATTGCCTATTAATACAAAATAATCTAGGTTAAAATGCAAAACTCATCTTCTATGTTTTATTAAAATTCATTTCAGTTCCCTAATTTCACTTTAATTTGTTCATTTCAATCCTCTAAGGGTCTGTTTGGATTTATTACTCAAAACTAGATCCCAGTGCTATGAGACCCAGTTTTAATAAAAATTTTGTTGAAAAAAGTACTTGTGGGTCTCATGAATAATGCACAGGACCCACAATGAAAAAAGCACCATTGGGAAATGCGCAAAACGCGCTTCCCAAATGGGCACTAAGTGTCAAGTTTATACAATTAAGATATCTCCATTAACTTTTGTTAAATGTTGATTGTCCAAATTTTTATTTTTATTTCAAAAATTTTAAATTAAAAAAAAATCTAACTAATGATTGAAAAAAGTTTTCTAGATTTTTTTTATAAAAAAAAACTTAACGAGAGTTAATGGAGAAATCTTAATTGAATAAACTTGAAACTTATAGAATTGAAATAAATGATAGTAAAGTTAAAAAACTGAAATGAATTCTAATGGAACTTGGAAGATAAATTTTGCATTTTAGCAAAAAATCTATAAAATGTCAACGAAGGGAATCCACACACTTGGAGCAATGAAAATGTACTTGTGTCAAAGCAATTCAAGCAAAACAAGCTTTGGTGAGAATCCTTGATCGATCTGTCAATTAAATTGATTAAACTAAATGCTACGCAACTCTTAATGCCAAGGCTAATTAAACTAATCATAGAGATAACATGGTAAAAATGCTAGATAATTCTTGTTCTTCATGTCTCTTTTCCTCTTTGCCATTATTCTTTGTTTCTAAACTAAATTGCACAGTGAGTTAACTGTTTGATATTATCCATACTTTTAAAATACTTTTTTTTCCTTTAAAATTGATAACACTATAGTTAATCTCACAAAAAAAAAATAATAATAAATAAAACCCTTCTTATAAACAAATCGCAAAAAATCCACCCTATCACTGCTCTAATTTTTACATAATGCTCTATATATATATATATATATATATATATATATATATCTTTTTTGAGAAAAAAAAGTATCCTTTATATTTATAGGAGCATTTTAGATCATGTATTTATCATCTTTTTTCCTTTTAAAAAAGAAAAGAAAACTGATATATTACACTCTTACCTTCATATATATATATATATATATTTTTTTTTTTTTTTGGTAAAACTTACCTTATTCATTAGTTAACTGATATCCTTACCAAACCTCCTTCACCAAAACACGTTGGTGATCTCTTGTATCCAAAATTCCAAATTCAAGTTGGTCAACTACAACCCAACATGAATTTGAGGGAGCTATTACAAAATATTTAGTCTCGTTGACCCAAAAGTCAAGCTGGGTTAAGGCCGGTCATCATTACTTATGCAGAACTCGATTTATTTATAAAATCAATCATTTATGCTCCTATAAATTTAGGCTTCTACCATTTTAGTATTCACGTATAGACATATAGAATTTCCATATGCTCTTTTCTTTCTGCCTTAACATCATAAAATGTTTCTGTGCCTACTTTTCTTCCACACCAACAGGTACGATAGAACAGTTAGAAATCCATTTCAGCTGCTTTTGTTGACTACATTTTTGGATGCATAAGGATGCTAGGATGTGAGAGACATACGAGGCCATGGATCAAATCTGATTTTGAATTTTTGTTGTACTAGAAAACTGTGTTCAGATTACTACTGTTCCATGTCATATTGGGTTGGTTTCAGTGCTGGTTTTCCTTATTGTCCCCAACCTGACTATAGTCTTTTGTTGCTTGTACAGACCGTATAATTTTGCAGGGTTATATCTGAGTTATTGTACTTATTTCTTTGGTTAATTACTACCTAGGAAATATGAATATTTTATTTAAGGTGTCATATTCGTGTTTTAATTTGTGTCGTTCCTGTTTTAATGTTATAATTTTTTTGAAATTGATCGAGTTACCGTCGTGTTGTATCCGTACCTCTGTGTTCGTATATATGCTTCCTAGATTACTACCCAACACCCCTCAATCAATATAAACAAAGATTGGAACTGAGTTTCTTTTTATTGTTGAAAACCTATAATTCTGTGAACCCTTTTCCCAAGTGAGCCAAGTGATCACGTGATGGAACTGGTTCCATTTTGGCTATGCCGCTTTGGTCTCATAATATCATTGCATTGTGGCCCCATAACTCGTCATAATTGTTTTGTTTTGTTTTGTAAGGCCGGTTTTTCCTAGCAAATAGCCAAATACAATTAGTGCCGGTTTTCCAGGCAATAATAGTAAGACTTCAAGGAGAAGAGAAGACCCTTTGTCTGTGCGTGTTTTGACGGAATGGTGGAATACTATAAACCCCATGACCTTTTGTTGAGCTTTTTGTACTATTCTTATGTGGGTCCTTTTTTCTTTTCTTTTTTTTGGTAAACAGGAATTATATTAGAAACCCCTAACTGGGGAAGGAAGTTTGAGGACCTAGTTTGTTTATCTGAGAATTGAATCCTGTGTCTGATGACCCAATGAAACTCTAATTTCCAAATCTTACAAAATGATGATGTAGTATAATTATAATATAATAAATAAATCCTAAATTACCTCTTTTTTTTTTTTCTTTTTCTTTTTTTGGAGAAGATTTGCATTAAAATTTAATATATTTGTATATAAAATTTGTGTAGTAAATTTTATAATAATTAATTAATTATAATAATGAGTTCTAATTAGCTCAATTGGTAAAATCTCTAATAGTTAAATAAATTATTTGAAGTTTAATTCTCGCCTACATTAAAAATCGATTGATATTTTGGTTTGATAACAAAAGAGTTATCATCAAAAACAACAATTAAAACTCTCACAAAAATAAAATTAATTATAATATCATTTTTAAAAGGTTTTTATTACGGAGAATGGATGGCCCATTTTTTTTTTTTTTTTTTGATAGCAAAATAACTGGAATCTCATTGTCAAATAGAAAAGCGAGTACAACAAAGCCAAAAGAAAAGCTCAACACAGAACAAACTACACACCATCTTCCTGAATAATGTGAACCACCATAGGAGGACAAACTCCCTTCTAGACATGAGACTCTTCCTTCTGCCTCACATACTGTGCAAGCTCATGAGCTGCCATGTTGTAATCTCTTTTCACATGCTTGATATTCTAGCTACTAAACGAAGAAAACAAACTACGAATCCCCTGATACACATAACCAAGACAACCATTTGTTTCAACTGCTGTGACACTAGTAACAGCTGTTAGTGCATCAGATTCCAAGATGATATGAGATAGCTTTTGCTCTTTGGAAAGAATTAGACCACACTCCATAGCCATCGCTTCAACTTCCTCCACCGAATATTGACCCTGAAGATATTTACAACAATCAACATGAACATTACCAACTACATCCCTTATAACTACTCCCACACTTGAGTTCCTTTCATTTTCAGATATGGCACCATCAACATTGATCTTGAAAAATCCTGGAGGAGGCGCTATCCACTTCCCTTCTGTCCGAGCCAAGCCTTGAGAGCAATCTATTGAGGCGCTTTTGAACTCAAGAATATATTTTTTAGCAAAACATCAAATCTGATCAGGATACTAACTTGAGGCCTCATGCACTATTTTATTCCTATTATACCATATTGCCCATGCAACCCCAAAGAAAACCTTTAGTCACGGAATGTACCCGATTCAACTATTTTCATAGCAATATCTATAATATCCATAATTACATTCAGCAAATTAACTAGACTATCTACCCAACAACTCCACACTCTCCTAGCCACTTCACACTTAACAAAAACATGGAAATTCGATTCAAGCTCCTTCCCACAAGCTGGACAAATATCACAAAGATTAACACCCCTTCTTTGCAAGTTCACAAAAGTAGGAAGAGCATTCTGGCCCATTTCGTGCAATGAACGTGCAGGAGACGCAATAAATGTTCATATTGAAGAGTTAAAGTAACGTATGACACCACAAAGACCAATTAAGTAGTCAAACATTTTTTCTTCAGAAAAAAAAAAAAGAAAAAAAAAAAGAAAGGAAGTAGTCAAACATTTTGAAGAAAGAACACGGGATGCATATTGGAATGTACTGTAATTCATTTATTTTTCTTTTATGGGTCTGAGTGATTTTTTTTTTTTTAAGAGAATTTCAACTTATGGTGTTCTTTTCTGATTATAATTTATTATTATTAAATCAAGATACCAATCAGTTTTTGATGTAGGTAGGGATTGAACTCCAAATCTCTTATTTTTAACCATCAAAGACTTTATCAGTTGAGCTAATTGAAACTCATTGGGTCCGAGTGATTTAAAATATTTGTTAATAGATTATTTTATGAAAATTTTGATACAACTTTAACTAGAAATATAAAAAGATATAAAAAAATAAAAAATAAAAAAATTTCTTATAAGTTGTTCCTAAAAGTATCGTCAACTTTTCTCTTCTTTTATTAGCCCCTTTTTAGGACTTTTTGACTTTTTGTTTTCTGTTCTTTTATTTATTTTTTCTTTCTTCCTTTTGAAATTTGTAAGGAGGTCTATAAGTCAAAGTTATTTATTTTTGTTTGAAGAAATTTCTTGATAATTAGTAATGAAATAAATCAAGATTTCATTGTGACTCCAATTTTAAAGTGGTTTGAAAGTAAAATCTCATGGCACTCTTCTTTTACTAGATAGAGATATTTGTAGTACGGGTAGTGTTAATTAAACACACCAACTTTCACACACGTCTATCTATGTATACAAGTGAAAAAAAACTGAAATTGTGAATTGAAGACACAGTTTTTAATTTGAAATAGGTTTTGCCATTGTAGTATTGTCTCTTTTCTTATTAACTTATAAATACTGCAAAACTTTCCCACTTATCTTAAGGCCTCTTTTTGGAGTTTATAGTATAAAATTTGTCATATATAAATACATCCTTGGATATTTGCATGTGTATTGTTCATTTGATTTTTGGTTTACTGTTTTTATATACCACCTAAGATCATGACTCTTACTGGTAAAATCTTTGATGGTTGAATAAGAAATTTGAAGTTCAATACTTGCCTATACCAAACACCGATTGGTGTCTTAGTCTGATGATAAAGAACTATTATCAGAAACGGACACCATAAATTGAAACTCTTTAAAAAAAAAAAAAAAAAGATCATGACTCTTAATGGCTGTTTGGATCCAACTTAATTGGCGTCTATGTTTTTCAAGCGCGCATTTTCTCTTTTTCTCTTTTTCCCCCAGCCCCAGTTGTTGACCAAGTCTTCAGTGAACAGTATACCTGTGCACTGTTCACAGACTCACAAACTTCACTTTTTAGCAACCTTTTTATTAAAAATGGGTCACATGGTACTATTCACACATTTAAAAATTATTTTACTACAGTGTTTTCAGTTTTTAATTTCAGAAAAATAAGTTTTATCCAAACAGACCCTTACTGATTAGGGTTTGGTATGGGTATTAATTACTACCCATCGGCTGAAATTATTGAACTTTATCTAGGGTTGAGTTTAGGTTATGTTTCTTAAGAGAGTGCTAGTGGATTTCCCACTTAAATCTCCCAAAACAAGGACTAAACCATATTTGGACAAAGGGAACTTTATATATATTTGATTGTCAATCTCGACATATGGAGATTGTAGAGACAAACTGTGCCAACTTTCTAGTCATTGGTAGTTTCAGGAAATTAGATATATGTCTTCTAGAGGTACTTATTTTTTAATGCAATCATTCACATTTCTTTCTTTTCTTCTTTCCTTTGCTTTTCTTTGCAATTTAGAATCAAACACGAAGACGAAGGAAGCTCTAGCTAGCAAACCCCAAAGATAACTAAGAAAGGAAAAGCAACCAACAGTACAATTGTTTTTAGTTATTATTGTTATATATATATATATATATATATATATAGTAAATGCATTTAAATTAAAACTTTAGACTTCAACAAGTTACACTTATTAACCCAACTCTCAAGAATTAAATTAGTCCAAAAAAACAAGAAAAACAGAGAGAGAGAGAGAGAGAGAGAGAGAGAGAGAGAGAGAGAGAGAGAGAGAAGGAAATGAGTCAAATGATGACCAACTAACCCACACTATTGTGCCCTCTTAAAAAAAAAATGGTTAATAAATTAAGATACTCAACTTATACAATTGTATTAAATACATCAATAATCTCAAGAAATGTTTTTAACTCATTCATGAATTATCACTGCACACTTTTGACATGATAGTCACTTTACAAGTATAATTTCTTGTAGAGTAGGGAGGGGGCAAGGATTGGAATTCAAATTTCTAGAAATGAGCTTCACACATATACATTTAGATTATATTTGTGGGGGTGAAAGGCCAGGGAGCCCATATTTATGTATATGTTGGGTCAAGGGCCCAATCTAAGGAAGAACTCCTCCTCGGCTAGGCAAGGCTGATGACAAAGGGAATGGTCTACCATTAAAAGCAACACTCCGGACCATTCCATGGAAGAAGATAAGTATTGAGAAAGAATAGGACAAAGGAAGGCATAAAAATATCTAAGAGAAAGCAGCTACTATTGCATTAAATACTCTGCAACTAACTGAACCATGTTTTTCAGCCTTTACAACCACTCCCAAAGACTTTAGGGAGGGGCTGACGGGACAAGTATCAGCACTATCAATCTAAATCTACACGTGGACAGTGAAAATGAGAGGAAGATAGTATAAAATAGAGGAGAAGGGAAAAAAGAAGGCCCTAGGAGCAATCTAGGTACCAGACTTGTAACAAAGTCTTAAGAACTATATTTAAGAATCAACCTCCTCGGGTAAAATCTGAGGACGTTTTTCCCTAGTAAACTTTTGTTATCTTTCTTTCTTTATCATCAAAACCTATTGGTCGATCATCTAATTCGCATAAGTCCAGGTTTCCAACCCATTCTCTACAAATTCATTGTATTGGACTCCTTGGACCAAGACTTCATACATTTTTGGGTTTGGACTCCAAATTGTGACCCTACAATATTATAATAGGATTTTTATCTCAGATAAAAAAAATTAAAAATTAAAAACTCATCCATGAATTAACATATGTGGTCTCTAACCTTTATCTTTGGAATTAGTTTTGAAAAGAATATTTTATTAATAATATTGTTTTTTTATTTTTACTACAAAATGCTTAGAGTTTGAGATACGAAAACATAATTATTTTTCTATAAGAGAATTTATTTATTTTTTTGAGTAAATATAAGCATAGTTTTCAGAACCAGACCGAACCGAAAGGTCGAACCGTGAAAATCGAGAATCAGGATGAAAATCGGTTTTTAAGCATAAATAATCGGATTTTTTGTTAATTCCATGAACCGTTAAAACCGGGGTTGGACCGCACAAACCGGTGAGAACCGTGCGGTCCAACCCTTTAGCAATTTAAAAAAAAAAAAAAAAAAACAACTTAACACAATTTTATTCTACTTAATTAAATTATTCATCTCTTACAAGGAATAAAAAAAATTATAATTAAAATCCTTCAAAGATATTCAACTTTACTTCAAAAATTAATCATAAATTTTAATGTTTCATGGTTATTATTTTATTTTATTAACTTTCTTATTTAATTATTAAATATATGCTTGAAAATCATTAAATTTCACTCACATATATAGATATATTTTCAATTTTTCTAGTTTTATAAATTTAATATCTATATTTAGGTTTTAATTAATTATTAAATTAATTACGACGTCATCACGGTTCGACCCCGGTTCGACCTCAAAAACCTTGAACCTCTCCCTTTTACGATTCAATGAACGGTCCGGGTCTGAAAACCTTGAACATAAGAGAATTTATGGTAGTCTTTGACTCTAAAGTTTAAGGAAATTGCTTTGAAATTAGTCCAAAATCAATCATAGATGATTTTTAGATTTAGAATTTTAAAAAAAGTCAATATATGTTTTCATGTATTAATAAGCTGAATTGTGTTAAGAAACATTTATTATAGCTTATATATATATATATATATAAATATATATATATATATTTATATATATTAGTTTTAATTTTAACGTATGTATTTAACTATTTATTCTTGAATATTTACACAATTCTCATCCTAAATGATAAAATTTTTCTCTAATATTTGGGCCCCAAAAGCCAAAATCCTGATTTTGTCCCTATCACCTAATTTTGTTCTTATCTTTTTTATACCAGGAAAAAAAAAATGTTCCAATGATTTTTCTACTGTTTGGTGTTAGGTTATCATATATACAAAACAAAACAAAACAAAAATCACATCGAAAATAAAGATCTAAGTGGTTCACAAGATCATCTATGTCCAATGTGACTCAGACAGAGACATCAAACTTCAATATAACAAGATTAGATTTAGGGTAAATTGCAAAGTACACCCCTAACGTTTGGGGGTGATTGGATTTTACACCCCAACGTTTCGGAACTTTGATTTTACACCCCAATGTTTTGTTCCGTTAGCAAATTACCCCCCCGATTAGTTTCTACTGTTAACTGCCATGTCGTATTGCTGATGTGTGTGTTTTTTTTTTTGCCAAATAAGCCCCAAAACGTCACAGTTTCAGCTAATAATAAAAACTTACCTGTCACAGTAAAAACGGTGGCGCTTTCTACAATGCTAAAACACAAAAAATCTAAACATAAACTACACCGTTTCATCTATTTCTAAAATCCCAAACCAAAACTGAAAACCCACGAAGGAAGCAGCTCCCTCCCAGCTCGCAGGGCAGAGACCCGTCGTGAATCTACAAGGGCGGCAGCCACAGTGAGACTCTTTTTCTTCTCTCCAGCTCTATTTCTCTCTTTTTTTAGATTTCACTTATTCTTGTCATTGTTGGATTTGGATTTGTTTGGGGATTCATAGCTGTGGTTTGCTTTCTCTTTCTTTGACAAATTTTTGGGGTTTCTATGTTCATTGTTGTAGTTTTTTCTGTCATTCTGTGCATCCAGCAACAAAAACTCAAACAAAAAAAAATTGAACAAAAACCTCAACAAACCCAAACAACAAAAGCCCCAGCAAACCCAATAAAAAACCCAAAATTCCAATCTAGCAATGGCAAGGAAAATCCAAAAAGAGAGGGAGAAAATGTCGATCATCTGGGTTTGTATCATGTGTATAACAAAATGGCTGCAATAATGGCTGCAAGGGAGGTGAGAATGTTAGTAATGGTAGTAGTAATGGTTGTGGCAATACCAGTAGTGGTAGTTCGGTGGTGAAGGAGATTTTTGGAGGTGCGCTACAGAGCCAGGTGAAGTGTCTTTCTTGTGGTAATGAGTCGAATAAGGTGGACGAGATAATGGACATTAGTCTTGATGTTTTGCTTAGTAATTCGCTTAGAGACGCGTTTCAAAAGTTCTTTCAGTTCGAAGTTTTGGATGGAAACAATAAGTACAAGTGTGATAAGTAAGTTCTTGTTGTTATTTTGTTGAATTCCTTATTATTCAAGTGGTTCTTGTTGTGTCTTTAATTGAGGAAATCATGGTTGTTTTAGTTGTAAGAAATTGGTGGCGGCAAGGAAGCAAATGTCAATATGTCAAGCGCTCAATGTCCTTGTAATCCAGCTCAAGGTGTTATTATTTTGTAATTGTTGTTTAAGTTTGTAGTTTTTTTGTCATTACCATAGAGAATTTTTGGCCTTACCCGTTGCCGCCGCCTTAGAGCTAACTTGGAGCCTTCAATGAACTTACGTCTGCTTCCTTTGTGGGTTTTCAGTTTTGGTTTGGGATTTTAGAAATAGATGAAACAGTGTAGTTTATGTTTAGATTTTTTGTGTTTTAGCATTGTGAAAAACGCCACCGTTTTTACTATGACAGGTAAGCTTTTATTATTAGTTGAAACTGTGACGTTTTGGGGCTTATTTGGCAAAAAAAAAAACACATCAGCAATATGACATGGCAGTTAACAGTAGAAACTAATCGAGGGGGTGATTTGCTAACGGAACAAAACGTTGGGGTGTAAAATTAAAGTTCCAAAACGTTGGGGTGTAAAATCCAATCACCCCCAAACGTTAGGGGTGTACTTTGCAATTTACCCTTAGATTTATCTATGTCCATTGAGGTAGAGATGTCAAACTTCAATGATATAATCGAATAAAGAAACTTCAATAATAAATCTCTCTACCTTTGAATTCTCCTTATATGGAGTATATAAAAGGCTATGTATCCTTCTCAACATATACGGTACGGAGATTGATAAAAAAACTGGGCCGTGCCGTCTATCACTGGCCCAAGACTGTGTCGCTGTACAATGCCTAAAAGGATCAGTCCACAATTGAAGATAAAAAAAAAAATAATAAAAAAAAATAAAAATAAAAATAAAATAAAGAAGAAAAATCATGCAAGTTTCACTTCTCTTTATTTTGAATACGGGTTGAGTTCGATATTATCGCCAAGTTTAATTATATATTCAACTTGATTTATTTTTAAGTTGAATAAGCTTTAGCTTGTGTATGAACTACTTAATTGATTGACTTTTTTTTTTTTTGGAGAAATATTTAATCGATTGAATTATATATAGTAATTACCACGATTAGCATTTTTTTACATGTTCAGGAAATTTATGCTGATAATTAATAATAACTATATTGTTGTTGAAACTATATTATTTGAGTTAATTAAATAAATAATTTCATTTATGAACAGATAAAAATTAGATTCTTCAAACTTATATTGTTAAAAATTATATATAACTTCTACTCCAAAAATGGATTATTTATAGAATTATAGCATAAATAAATTAAAAATAATAATTTGATATCTTAGGAACTTGTTTAAAATTTTACACAATTCAATATATATATATATATATATATGGGTTAGTTTCAAGTTATACTTGGTGTAACTCTAAGTAATGTTACTTCATCCAATAACTTTTTATAGAATTCATATTTTGAAAATTTTACCATCGAATTACATGTTCTATATGTTCTTAGTATTCATGCCAATTTTTATATTAATTGGATATTATTTACTATTTAATCCATAAACTCATTTTTTATGCATTATTTTAAGCTACAAAAATTTGATTTCAAACAATTGATTAATGACATGACTATTAATCTTTGATCACTTTGAAATTTTGCAAGTGTGGAGAATATACGAAAATAATGTAATTTAATGGTGGATTTGTCAAAATTCACATGTATATAATTAAAAAAATATTCAGTGGTGTAATATTGCTTAAAGTTATACCACCTGCATTTTTTGACAAATCTACCATTGAATTATATTATCTTTGTATATTCTTAATGCTTGCAAAATTTTAAGCAGATCAAAGGTTAATAACTATGCCATCAGTCAATCGTTTAAATTCATATTTTTGTAGCTTAAAATAATGCAAAAAAAAAAAATGAGTTTATGGGTTTAATGGTAAATAACATTTGATTGGCATGAAAAATGGGATACATGTTAAAAACATATAGAACATGTAATCCACAATGTGATTTTCAAAATATGAATTCAATAACAAAGTGATATAATATTACTTAGAGTTACACTAGGTGTAACTTAAATATATCCATGAGTTTCTAAAGAGTATTTTGCTCTTTCCCTCCCTTTTTTTTCCCCTGCTTTTCTATTAATTAAAAAGATTATCACCCACTCTTTTCATCAAGCATCTTGTAGCTTAATGGTATAAAACTATTCTTTATGAGGAGGATTAAGATTCAAATCCCCCATTTCATTGTTGACTTGTTGTAACTATCAATTTTTATTTTTAAAGAGAATTAAGTTTTTCTTATGAGAAATGCTATGTCTACAGTATTTTTACAATAAACCATAAATGACAAGTTGTTATTAGTGAACAAAAAAATAGTTTTAACAATGAGTTTAAATTAGAATTAGTAATAACTTATGACTTAGAAATTGTTGTAAAAATTAATGTTATAAAAATGTTATGGATGGAGTACTTTTTTAAAAAAAAAGATGAAGAAGGGAAAAGAAAAATTAAATGTGAAAAATGCAAGCATTGTATAGGCAGCTGTCATTATAACAAATGATAGCAAAACTGAAACCATATGCATCTAAAAGAACGGCAACTATATGCTTCCGATCTCTAGCATGTCTTAACATTCTTCCCCCCAAAAAAAAAAAAAACCTTATATATTGTAATTTAGCTATACATTTACATATAATATATAATATATGTTTATAAAAAAAATTATGTATGTATATATGTATCATTTCATTTATATCTTGTATCATTGTTTCTAAATATTCTGGACTCTCACTAATTAAAATTCTTAAATAATCTTATGAATTTTAATTTGGTGTATGACAGTTGCTCTCTCTCTCTCTCTCATAAGAATAATAAAAGCTTTGGCGTTAGAACCACTTTCACACTCAGTGATTAAAGGGATACCACATTCAATGTATACTTATTACCTGTAAGACATTTATGATTTGATTTGGATGGCGGGGGAAAAAAGGGGGAGTGGAGGGGAGTACAGTAGAGTAGGCTAAAAATAAACTAATTTTGTACTAAATCTACTCTACTCTCCTCTCTTTCCCACAATCCAAACGAACCATTATAGTCTTAATTCTGCAATCCAGGATAAAGTTATAGAACATGAGTGAGTTTTGGGGCCATGCTTTTAATCAATCATCTTTAGGCCAATACATTTTGATTACATGATAAGACCTGAGCTTAGATTTCGCCATTTAGGGTCCGTTTAGATTGAGCTTATTTTTGCTAAAACTGAAAAAACTGTAGCAAAATAATTTTTAAATGTGTAAATTGTGTCATGTGACCCATTTTTAATGAAAAAGTTGTTGAAAAGTGAAATTTGTGGGTCCGTGAACAGTATACAGATGCACTGTTCACGCACTGAAAGTCAACAAAACCGGCTTTAAAAAAAAATAATAATAAAAAAAGGGCTGAAACGCAGACGCACTACGTTTCAGCCCAATCCAAACGCTACCTTAATGTGGGTTTGGATCCAAGTCTACGTTTTAAGTTTGCATTTTCCTTTTTTTTTTGCTTCAGCCGCAATTGTTGACCGAGTCAACAACGAACAGTTCACCAGTGTACTGTTCATAGGTCCCACAAACTTTACTTTTTAGTAATTTTTTCATTAAAAATGAATCCCAAGGAACTATTCACACATTTAAAAATTATTTTGTTACAGTGTTTTCAATTTTTAGTTTTAGCAAATTAAATAAGTTATATTCAAATGGATAGGACAAAGGATTATAGTTGCATTTTTGGGTCTATAGCCTCATTTTTGAAACGTGGCTATAGACCCCGTTTTTTCTAATGAAGCTTTTTGACATTTTTGTTAACTTTTTAATTTTGATTTGGACAATCAATTTATTAGAAAGAAGCTTAAAAGGACATATTTTCGACAGTGAAACCATAAAATTGAATTAGCTATTTAGGTCAATCAAAATGTAAAAGTGTTCTTCTAAGGGACATAAAATAATAAAAATAAAAAAATTCACGACAATTTTAATTACCAAATTAGTCTACCACCTTGTAAGAAATCTTGGATGAAAAAATGGTTTGTATTGTGTACAATCACTTTATGACAATTAATCATTTTTTCCCCAAACTGACAGATTTTTTTTTTTTAAATTCATTTTTTTTTAATAATGAGGAACTTTAGATTGAAACAAATGGAATATTATTATACCCATTTTTGAAGACAAATAAATACTAGGGTTGGAATTTGGAAGTATGTGAAATATATATATATATATATATATATGTGTGTGTGTGTGTGTGTAAATAAATAAATAAATGAGAGATGCTATGTCTAGAACATTTTTATAACATTTTTACAACAAATCATAGGTGATTAGTTTTTATTGGTTCAAATTTCAAACTAACGCTAAGATTATTTTTTTGCTCGAACAATAATAACTAGTAACAACTTGCCATTTAGGATTTGTTGTAAAAATATTGTAGACATATTATTTCTCTAAATAAATATGTATATATATTTCAATGGTTTTCTTCTAATTATAAGGTAAATGTAACATGAGGTATCATAAACAGCTGTTTGGAAAATTAATGTACAAAATTAAGAATTGTAATCGTAGAGTATACGCTGTATTATTTTGGCTCTCATGCTAAGTAAGATGTCTATGTATAATGCCAAAGTCAAGTCTTATTTTCAATGACATAATAATTAGCATAAGCTTTCATTATTTGAAACTTTCTTAATTTGTTGTAAAAAATGTGAAAACTATTTTTATTTTTTTTATTTCATTGCGTAGGAGTTTACCAAGCAAGTGCTAGGCCATATTCGAAAACGTGTTATGGCCATTATTTTCACTTTAGAAGTGGAGTTTTTCAACGGGAAAAGAAATATGTGGTTAATTAGTGGCCGCAAATCCCAACCTTGGTGTCACAACGTGGAAACAATATCATGTATTGTGAATTTTTTATTTTTTATTTCTTTCTGATAATAAAAAAAAGGTAGGAAGGGACCACTAAAGAGAATTCTCAATTTAATATAACCATAATGGCATCTTTATCCGTTCGGACTGGGCTTTGCAAACAGGGAAACAGGTAGAGCCATAGTTGTATCCCAACTCATGAGGGCACTAAATTCATAGTGTTATGGGCTCTCACATAGAGAGTGGATCCCATGTATGGGGCCCACTCACTATGTGATAACTCGGTCCTGAAGCATTGCTTCGAGACTATGTAAAGATTGTTCATGTGAAAGTTAGGTTAAGGTTACATTATATTTTCCAACCTAACATAATCGTGATAGATGGTTCCAACCTATTTAAAGAACACGGCGGAGCAACTAATGAATTTAATCAAATTTAGTCTATGTTTTTATAAATTAGGTAATAGTAAAATGATTACAAAATCTACATATATAATATAAAATAAATGATCTCCATATTATGACCCAAAAAGAAGTACTTTCTTATAACCATTATGTTCATTGTCTGGTGCCAACATGAAACATGCACTGAGCTTTAGGCGCATGGCACCTTTTTAAGTCTTCCATAGATTTACTGAAACAGAGGTAGATCCAAAAGCCTAAAGTTCTTACTTTACAGACCCAAATGCCTAAAGTTTTTTACTTTATACGTTAGGTGGAAAACTCTTGTACATATATGGTTCTAAAGTCATAGTTCTAATGGCAGGCAAATCATATAGGAAGATTCCACTTGAAGATAAGGATTGTGCATGATATTTTCTTTGCATGTTCTTGAATATGTAAAGCACTCATTAAGAATCCTTTGACTCTTCTCTCTCTCTCTCTCTCTCTCAAAAAAAAAATGATAAAGCCCAAGAAATGAAAGTTGAATCATCCAAGATGATACATATAGCTAAGACTGGTTGGCTGATCTTTTACAAAGCATTTTGAGTTTAGTCGGTGAAAAAGCATTCGATGAGTTTAGTCGGTGCACAGATATAGAACGTATGGTCTTTGACAAAAGGTGATACTAGCAAATTGGAAGCAATGTAGCAAACTTTTAAATAGTGTGTGTTGCAAATCGAACAAGGTCAACGATATTACCGGTGAATATTCTTTTATAAAATTTTATATTTTATGCAAATTGTTTTTTTGGGGGACATTTTTTTTTGCTTGCAAATTAAGATGTGAATGTCTTTATATTGTATTAATTGAATTGTACTCATCACAATAAACCTAATATAGAGTTTATGTGTATGAAGGATAACCCCCCAAGTTAGCCCTAAACTAAACCTAAGATTATAGTACTATCAATTGGAAGAAGATTAAGTTAGTCCTAGATATATAAATTAACTAGCTATAAATTGTTGGTACCAAAAAAAAAAAAACTAGCTATAAATTGTACAAGTCCCTGAAAGAGTAGCATTACAAGTCCATTTAATTTCATGACAAAATTTTATCTTCCACATTTAAGAATATACAAAATAACACATCATTTAACATTTTAAATAATATAACATTAAATACTTTTTAAAATTTATAGTATTTAAATAGATACTTTTTTCCATTTTGTCATATACTCGCAATGCAATGAACTTACAGTCTTACCCACATCTTTTAAACAGAAGGACTATTAGTAGGATCCATTACATTGGACCTCCTAGGGGGGAAATTGCTTACAATACCATACTTAAATTAGGAAATTATCATCGTAAAGGCTTTTTGCCTACTTAAGGGCTCATTTATATTATTTATTCATTTGATAATTCATTAGTTACAATAAGAGATGAGATATTTAAACTTAAGACATTTCCATTGAACGTATTAAGCGGTGTCAATTGAGTTATAAGACTCTTGGGTATTTTCACTATTTTCTCAAGAATCCAATGCTTGGTGGTTCATATTATTTCCTTTAATTGGTTTGAACTTACTGATACCGGGTGGACATTAAGTGCATCACTTAGAATAATAAAATTGATTAAAATAATGAAAAATTGCTCTAAATTTAGTTTAAATTTATTACTCCCCTGCCTAAATTGAGCTGGATTGATTGTGGTTCCAATTTGGCTCATTAATTTGACATATTCATTTTATAATGATATCGTCTCAGACTTTCATAAAGTCAAATCTAAATTAAATTTAAATGTCTTAAATTGTTTAGAGCCACCCACATTGGTTAATCCAATACGAAGCAAAGTTGAAGTAGTTTATTCATTGTCTTTTGTCAACCTATACTGAGAGTAATCTCATCGTCATCATCATAATGAGCTCTTTCACTTTTTGACCAATTGTAAGATTATTATTTTTTCCTTAATATGCATGTTGTGCTTTTTTGTGCTATTTTGTAAGGGTAATGCTAATTAGTACCTTTAGGACAATGGTTAATAATTAATTTTAAGAAAGTTTTGATACTATTTTTATAGAAAATGAAAAAAATTATCAAAATATTAATTTTTTTTGTTCTTTTTTCATAAATTAAAACTTTCTTTAAATGAATTGTTAACCATTAATCTAAGGGCATGTGTTAATATTTTCCATTTTGTAAAATAAAATAATCCATTTTACAAAACTAAAATTAAAGAATAATGGAATAAGATTATACACTTAATATTTTCTATAAGATATATAAGCATACTAGTTTTTGTGAAAATTGATTTTTATGTTCTTCATACGGATCAGTTTGGTGAAACTTTATAAAAAAAATTAATTAAAACATAACTGATGAATAACTTTGGTCAAACACTGTTTGGAGAAACATAATTTCAACCTTAAATGAGTGCTTGTAGAAAAAGCATTTTATATTGTAGTAAATTCTCTTTGTACTTTTATTATATATATAAAAAAAAATTTTAAAATTTTTTTTTAAAAAAAACCTAAATACTCTTTGCACTGGTGGAGGATAGGCTCATTACAATTACCAAGAAAGCTGCCCTTTTGGGATATGAACATTTTTTTTTTTTTTTGGGCAAAGAAAACTAGACTGAGGGTCCGTTTGGATACAGCTGAAAACTAAAAACTGAAACTGAAAACTGAAAAACACTGTAACGAAATAATTTTTAAATGTGTGAATAGTATCGTGGGACCCATTTTTAATGAAAAAGTTGCTGAAAAGTGAAATTTGTGGGTCCATGAATAGTACATGATGTGCTGTGATTGGTCTAAAAAAATTTGAAAAGTCAAAGTTTGCGGCTACTGTTCATTGAACAGTGCATGAACAGTAGCCGCAACACCCAAAACGCTCCAAAACGCGTGAAAAAAAAAAAAAAAAAAAAAAAAAAAAAAAAAAAAAAAAAAAAACGTTTTGGAAAAACGCAAACGCAGGATTGGGCAGAAAACGCCCAATCCAAACGCAACCTAAGACTTAGAGAGCGTTTGGATTCGGCTGAAAAAAACTGCGTTTGTGTTTTTTTTTTTTTTTTTTTTTTTCACGCATTTTGGAGCGTTTTGGGTGTTGCGGCTACTGTTCATATGTTCAACAATAGCCACAAACTTTGACTTTTTAAATTTTTTTGGACCAATCACAGCACATCGTGTACTGTTCACGGACCCACAAAATTCACTTTTCAGCAACTTTTTCATTAAAAATGGGTCCCACGATACTATTCATACATTTAAAAATTATTTCGCTACAGTGTTTTTCAGTTTTCAGTTTCAGTTTTCAGTTTTCAGCTGTATCCAAACGGATCTTTAGTTTGGGTTGGGCTGAAAACCAGCGCGTCTGTGTCTGCGTTTTTTTTTTTTTTTTTCCACTCATTTTTTGGACTTGCGGCTACTGTTCATGTACTGTTAAATGAACAGTAGCCGCAAAGTTTGACTTTTCTAACTTTTTTCAGCCAATCACAGCACATCGTGTACTGTTCATGGACCCACAAATTTCACTTTTCAGCAACTTTTTTATTAAAAATGGGTCCCACGATACTATTCACACATTTAAAAATTATTTTGTTACAGTGTTTTTCAGTTTTCAGCTGTATCCAAACGGACCCTAAATCTATTGGTACGAGGTGCATGAACCCTAAATTGTACTAGAATATATAGAAAACTAAAATTTCAGATTGAGATGAGATGAGATGGTCTTTTAAATAAATTAAATTTAAAACAAAAGGATTCTTAATTATTAAGTATTGGCTCTTTTAATTTGGCTTATCTATTTATTAAAAATGACCTTGAATTTTTGTAAAGTCAATCTATAAATTAATTGGATTTAAATAGTTTGATAATAACTAATTAAAAGAAAACTGTTTTGGTCAATCAATAAATTAACTCGAGTTATATATAACAGCTAAATTTATAAGGACAACTCTAATAATAGTAATTGGTGCTCGCCCATTTATTCAATGCACCTACACTATTATACATCTCTCACATTTAAAAATGGATCTCATATTTGAGCCTCGTGAGACCAATCCTTATACAAGAGTAATATAAAAAGTGCCTAATAATTTTTTTTATTGTATTATTTATATATATATTTATCAATATTTTTTTTTGAGTAAACAGTAATACTTGTTAGAATACACACAAAAATAATAATAATAATAATAGTGTTTTAAATCGGGTTTATAATACATTACATAATCAGAGTACAACTACAAAATAATCTAACCTTTGTTGTTGTAAATTGAGGTTATAAATAGATACTAAACACATACAACCAATGTAAATTGTGAATATTACACCAAATTTGTTTTGATACTAAAATATTGTGTGTTTACATGTCATCTAAAAATCCTAGATTTATTACATTGATAATGTAATATATTCATGCAATTTAAAAAAAAAATAATAATTTAATGGTCCAAAGAAAGAGTTACACGTAATACTTTTGCTTCATGCATCAATGATTTCTAATTACTGTACCTTTATTTGAGTTCTCATGCTTTCAGTACAAAATTTGAATCCGTTACATAATTCTTAAGTGTTAAGGAACACAGAGTCACAAATAACTTGCACCCATGTTCTTAGAAAAATAGGGTCTAATAAAGTACAATAACCACTTGATTATTCATTAATTATAATTGAATTATATTTCCTGGACATTAAAAACATCCGCTCAAATTAAGGGAAAAATGACACAACTAATCAAAAATCGTTACAAAATTCAGATACATCCGTTTGAAATATGTCCTGTCAGCGATTTAAATGGCGAAGATTAACCAAAAAAAATCTGATACAAGAAATAAAGTACAATTACAATTTGATTATTTATTAATTCTGTTTGAATCAAATTTCCCGGAACGTTAAAAACATTCTCCCAAAAAAAAGTGAAAAATGATATTTGTTAATTGTCCGCATCTTAACAGATTTAGTGCACAAGAACCGTTAATTCATTCATAAAAAACATCTGCATAAAACATGTCCTTAATATACGATATAAATGACGGAAATTAACCAAGAAAATCTGATACAAAAAATTTTTCAAGATGGAGACTAAGGACAGCGTAGAAATTGCTGGCTTTAGCTTTCTCTCATACTCGTGTGTGTTCATGTACGGTTAAACTGTTCTTATCTCTCACTAGGTCAACGATTAGCCAACCTTTTTGTGCTTAAGGTTTTTTTTTTAGAAAGTTTTGTGCTTAAGGTTTTGTACGAAGAAATAACAAATCTGCAAAAAACAAATGGTAAGAACTAATTAAAGAACAAATCATGGTTGTGCGAGAAACATGAGTAGACAACTTAGCTTCACTGGACAATTGTCAAGCACGGCTTCTTCTATGCACATCCACAGCTCAGCTTAACTATTAGTCAGTCAACGTTTTAACTGCCATAACTACCTGCCTTAGCTTTTACACTTAGCATACTACTACTATTAGATTCTAGATGCTAATTTGGATGCCATTTTTAAACTTTCGATAGTTTTAATAATAGAAACAGAAGAATTTTAACCTTAGACATTTTCACTATAAAAAGAAGAAGTAAGTGACGATTGAGTTACATAATTCTTGTCATGAATAATATTAGCTGGACTGATAAAATTACATATTCTATATTAAGGGATTTGAATTCAAATCCCACAATTAAAAAAGTTTATTAATATTTTGACGTGATAATAACAACCCAATGCTCACAGATTTCAAATTCCATCATGTCTCTATTAAGAAAAAAATAAAAATTAGATAAACTGGTTTTCTAGTGGGGAGGGCTAGCTCACTAGTCACTAGTGAAAAAACTGTTCACCTTTTTCCATCCAATATCTATGAGAGTGTCGGAGAAGAGAAAAGAAAGTGAATCATAAAATTTGTATTTATTGATAATAAATGTATGCATTATAAATGTGAGTTCCCGTGGACTCACCAAAATTTACAATGAGAAAGGAGTAAATTAATAAAAGGAAAAAAAAAATAATAATAATAATAATAATTACTGGCCTGTTTGAGTTTATATACTTACAGTTTCTTAAATCTTAAATACAAAAACTAACCAAAAAAAGAAAGGAATGGGAAATGAAATAATTACTGAGAAGATGATGGTCACTTTGCTTTCAAAAAATTTTATGGGTTAGCAGCCACATCATCAGTAGTTGAACCAATCCCCACTTGCAACCATGGTGAGGAACCTCCACTCATGTTCATGTCCTTTAACTCACTTAGCTTAGCTAATTTCACCTTACTGTCTGCTTCATCCTCCACATTTTGCATTGAACAACTACTATTGTTGTTATTATTGTTGTTGTTATTGATGTTGTTGTTGTTGTTGCTGCTGTTGTTGATGATGATGATGCTATTGTTATCGTTGTTGTCAATGTCGACATTTTGGAGGTGGTGGTGATGGTGGTGGTGGTGATTATTATCTTCATTTTCCTTTGCAGCTATCCAAGACTGTAAAAAAATATCTGTAGAAACTCCAAAGCTAGTAGGGTTAATAATTTGGTCATGTCGAACTCCAGTAACATCATCAACTGGTGCAGGAAGGTTAAGATCGAGCTTGAGATCGAGCAACTCTGATGAATTATCGAACTTGGGCTTTTGAATAATTGGCTCCAACTGGTCTGGAAATTGATGAAACTTAGATAGTGCAGAAGAGTCAGGTCCATTGGATGTGATCCAATGGCACCTCTTATGTCCACCTAGTGCTTGCCCAGATGAGAAAACACGGTGACATATTGAACATTCATGCACCTTTGATTTTCTCTTGGATGTCGATGCCAATGGTGTGTTAGAACCTTGATGATCGAGTTGTTGAAAGGTTGAGTTCGATTTTGTTGGGAAAAATTCTTCGTGTGAGATCACATCATCATCGGCTAGACTATCTTCAATGTGGTCGAGACGTGCAGCGTAACAACCTTTAACTTTTTTGTGACTAGCTCTATGACCACCTAATGCTTGGTGGGAATTGAAAACTTTCTTGCATGCTTTGCACTCAAACAAACCTTTAGCCACACCTTTGTTCTTGTTGTTGTTGTTGTTGTTGTTTTCGTTGATGATGTTGATGTCGAGGATGTCATCGTTGTCATCTAGAGGAACCTTATATGAAATTGGAGGAATGAAATTCATGGGGGTGTTTCTTCGTTCTTCTTCTTTACTAGCTGATGCACAAGACTCCTCAGCCTCAACCACCATGTTATCAACATTTGCGTTTGATAACATCATTAAGCAATTTGCAAGGTCTTCTTCCTCGCTAGAAGGGCAATTGGAGTTATTGAAATTGCCCACTTTAGCTCTCATTGATCTTTTTCTTTTAGACCAACCACACCCTCTTTTTCCATTGCCATCATCACCATCAGAACCCGGGGATGAAACTAAGGACTCAGCATCTTCAGAGGTACATTTACCATGTTCAAGAAAAGACTTCCATGACAAGAACTCCTTACCACAATTTTCACAAACTCTACAACTCTTTAGCCGATTCGGGTTGGTTCTCAATGCATACATGCGCTTGTTGCTAGCAGGAACATTGCCACCAAGCTTGTCTTCCCAATCACTAGCTGGGTCTTCATCATCAATGTGGACACTCTCGTCGCCTATTCCATGTGCCCTCATGTGCCCTCCTAGTGCTCTTCCACAACCAAAACCTTTCTTGCAAATTTTACAAAAGTGTTTGAAGTTTGATTGTTGATCCACAATCAAAGCCATACAACAATTAAAAAAAAGAAAAAAAAAATTGTGAGAGAGTAAGAAAGAAAGAAAGAAAGAAAGAGAGAGAAAAAAAATGTTGGATAAGAATGAAAGAGATGAAAAGGGGTGGAGTTTGTTCTTGTAGTGGAAGTTGTTGGGGGGTTGTATGGTGAAAATTAAGGGAGTCTCTAAGTCCTAGTTTTTAGTTGGAGTATTGGTTGTGGTTAATTTGTGGATGAGAGAGAGAGATGGAGAGTTCTTGAAGAGCTTATAGCTAGAGAGAGTGTGGTGTGACAAGTGGTGGGAAGGTGAGAGGGTGAGAGAGTTTTTCTAAGACTTATTCTTATTTTGTGGTGGTGGCGCCGCCGGTCAAAGCAACCAGAGGAGGTCCGTACGCTCAGTGTGAGTGTGAGAGAGTAAAGGGGGTCCGTACGTATAGTGTGTCTGTACGTGTGTTTGTGTGTGTTGTGTTTTGTATTATGGGAGAGAGGCAGAGTGAGGAAGTGAGTGAAAGGAAAAGGGAGTGGTTCTAACTGCCGTACCTATTCATATCCCTTCAATTCCAAGCCAAGAAAGCTAAACCCATGCTTCTCCTTATTTGTCGGTTGGTTCAAGTTGTTTTTCCACACAAAATATAAATGTTATAAGCTAATTATAACTCTTATAATAGTTATCACTAACCAATTCTGGGCTAACCTTTCTTTCATTTCTCTAATTATATATATTATCCTATAAAAAAAATAATTAAACACTAAAACGGGATAATATTTAAGGAAGGTGCATATGAGATTGACTAACAATGTAAATAATTTAAAAATAAGTTAGTATTTTTTTTTTAGTTATGCCCTTTTCTTTTTTCTTTTTTTGGTACTGAAACTCAATGGATCTTGTTTCAGTCTAACTATATATCAGTTATGTTATTGTTAATTGAGTCAACCAAGAAAAGCTTATTTATCTTGAAGTTCATGATACAACTCCAGCTACTACCCTAAAACTTAGGATCTAGTACAGTAAGATTGGCCTAATGATCGGGTCCTTTTGAATCTATTAAAATTTTATTGTGTGTGTGTATATATATGTTTTAGAATGTATTAAAATTATATTTAGTGGTGTGTATGTCTGCAATTCTGCATGTTTGCCATAATCCTTAAACCAATTTTTCATTGCATTAGTTGGTTTAATAGTATGAAGATATATCATATATACTAAGACGTATAAGATAGGACATAAATATAATATATATCAAATTTGAAGATTCTTTAGTAGAAGTGTCAAGTTTAACAAACAGACTCTTGTGGAATGCTAATATGACCCATATTTCGATCTAGATTAATGAATATCAAGAACATGTATTGCTATTTGGTATTGGCTATGTAAGAACTGAACTCGGTCATATAGTATTATAAAATCAGTAATTTTTATATGCATCCATGTAATAGCAGAGATGTATATATATTTTGTATTATTTATCTACTTGGGTGGTTTCTGATTAAGTCATGTGCCCCACTATGTCATTTGACTCTTATTTTTATCATATTATAATTATTAGCATTAGTATTATCATCATGGTAGAAAAAGACTTCTTCTAGCTTGTACTTCAGTTAAAGAACATAATCCTAATCTAAGTCCAATTTACAAGTAGTATAATTAATTAGTTATCTTGTTGGCCAAAAATAATATTAACAATAATATGTTGGAAGCATAATTGCTTTTTTATTGACTTAGCTGGTAAACATACTATTTTTATAATTAGATAATTTTGTAACAGAATAGTGTTTTCGGTGGAGTGGGAAGTATACAAAAGGCCACAGACCCAAAGCCCATAAAAACATAACAAGGAAGGAAAGGATCTTGGGTCCAGCCTAAGGTTAGCTATACAGGGAATGAGATAGGTACTAAGAGCATTCAACGGCAAGATTACTAAAAAAAAATTATAGCTTTTAACAATTTAAAATGCTACTTTATCCGAATAAAAAAAAAAAATTACTTTATCTATTTTAACGTTTTACTTTATAATGCACCTAACATTAAATGTTTTATTTTAACATTTAACCTATTAAAATAATATAAACAATACAATAAAATAATATATCCAATACAATAAACAATAACCATAATCATCAACAAATTAAAATATTATTTTTATAACACTTTACATTTATTTATTTATTTTTATTTATTTATTTTTTTAGTTTAAGCTACAGTAAACTGCTATCTCTAGTAGCAAACTGTAGTACAAACTCAATTTTTTTTTTGAGTTTAGCCTCTTTGCATTAGAAACAGTTTTAGGGAATTGGTTACTAAATTGACTTATTAGTCAATTTAGAAACCTCATTGGGGATGCTCTAACACAGGAAAGAATGAAAGGACCATGAAAGGACCTTGTTGATAACAAGACCCAACTTGCCAAGGAGCCTCATCACTGCTCTACATATGACCGATGACAATCTTATCCTCAACCTAGAACCAAGGAGATGGGCAAGCCATGGAGGAGGAGAGAAGCACTTAAAACTAATGAAAAAGTACAATGGATGAACCAAGGAATGTAGCACCTAAATCCAACAATATTTACCTCCGCATCACATGAATATACCTACCAATCAGGCCACATTTAATATTGAATGACCTGTCAAAACAATGCTCTCCACCTATCTACTCACTAACTCCCTAGAAGGAAGGAGGAGACCTCTGATGGAACAAGTATCTTCCTCCCCTCCCTTCCACCACACAATAAATCAAAGAGAGAAAGAGAGAGAGAGATAACTCACTTGTATGAATATAGGACCCTTCCCCCATACTAGAGGGGGATAGAAAAATTAGAGATAGAAATGTGTTGAGTGTTAATCCTCATTTGTAACCAGCTTCATCGGTCAAAAGAAAGGATATAAGGATCATTGTTATCTTTTTCATTCATATTAGTCTTATGATCTAGTTTCCTTTCTAGTTCTCCCATCGTGAATTTCTTTCCCATAAATAAAAATTAATTGTGTCACTTATTTACTTTTTTTGTATATTGATACCTACAATGTCTTTTCATTGGTGAAGAAAGCCCTAGTTGGTTGTACAATTTATATGTTTGACTACTTACCTTTTTGAGCTAAAACAACGATACATGTCGAAATCTCTTAAGACTAATTGTTTGTGTTTCTATAAAATTGTCTCATCCGATTATGTCATAAAAGAATTATATTTGGAAAATACTAAAATTACTACAAATGTTATTACAAAAAATCTACAAGCTGATTTGATAAGAATACAGTTAGTGTTACTATAAATGTTTGAATTACTTTTTTTCTTTTTTTCTTTTTTGTGTGTGATTAGTGACATGTTAATTTGTAAGATTTATGTAGTAAAATTTGTAGGATCGTTAACATCACTCATTATATATCTTGGTACCAAATTGGGCAAGAAATCTAGGATGGGATTTGTCGCCTCGGCATAATTCTTGCTCCAAAGTACCTTCAATATTCCGAAATTTTGTGTTGTAGTTTATTGCCTGGTGATTTTTCATTTTATTTTATTTTAATTGTGGAGGTACAAGAATAAGCTAATTACAAGGATTCAAGGAGATAAACTTTGGAATTCTATCGTAGTATTTAATTTAATTGTCCACCCCACACAACCCCCCCCCCCCCCCCCCCCCCCAAACGGGACAACCCTTCCTTTGGTAGCACATTTAAAAGGACACTGTCTCTTCTTTTGGGTTTCCTGGGCCAAATGAGTAGCATTGGCCACACATCAAATTATAATATTATATTAACAAACTCTATTATCTCTTTTATTTTATTTTTTGATAAGTCTATTATCCAGTTTAAAAAAGAAGACAGGTATGGTTTAACCGCTATCTTATAGATTATCTGGATTGAGCATGTATAATGTTTTTGTCAAAAAAAATACATAATCAAAGTCAGGAGTGTAATTTTACATTCAATAAAAGATGAAGAGGATGAAAATTAACAAAATTCGTAGATTCAATTATTTATTTACAAAAACTTAAAAGAGTATATCCTAAGGCTATATCTGGATATTGAATAAGGAATTATCAACTAATCGTGATGGATGATGATAATGATTGTTATTATTATTATTGTTATCATTATCTTTATCTTTATTACTATTATTATGTTTGTGATTAACTATCACTTTTAGGTGCATTAGTGGAGATAGACCATCTTGAGATGACACTAATCCTGAAGAGAGAAAATCTTGGAGAAGTTACCTTTAAAGGGAAAATAGAAAAACATGGAAATGGCCTTGAGTTATGGCATTCACTACTATATCTTGTACTAATCACAATTTTCGGAAATCATTGATAATGTTATCTATTTATTTAGGTTTGAGAGATTGATGTAGTTCATTTATCACCTAGAGACAAATACTTTTCTTTTGTATCTTGACAGTTCAAATCAAATCATCAAGTAAGAGTTGGATATTTATTCTCCTAGTATATTTTCTTTTCCTTTTTAATGGTTGAGATTTCAATGATAGTGAGTCATGAAGTTACACCAACTATTCAAGTAGTCAGTAAACTCTTTGTCAAGCAATAAGCAAAAACATTGCTTCAACTTAGCAGTGGGTTTAGTCTGTAATCCATCATTAATCATTCTTTTGCTTTGATTCAAAGCATTTCAAAACCACATAGTTAGTGATAGTGATAAGCATAGCTGTTCAGCAAAAGTGAAGCCTCTAGTCTGTAGACTAGTTCTCCCAGCATAAGCTACTTTCTCTATATATGAAACCTGAAAATTTTCTGTGATAATTGTGAGTTAAAAGGAAATCACATAATTATGACCATACGGAATGATAAAAACCAACTACCATCTTATTGATGGGTAAATTAGCTAATGATTACTGAAATTTTTTTGGAGGAGTGAGTTTGGCCTTAAAGGAAAGGGAAGGGGAATTATTATTGAAACTTTATGAAGAGTGAACAAATATCTGCATCTAATTAACCAGTAAAGATGGCCCGCATCTTTCTTAGATTCTTGCCTAGGATAGCCATTTTTTATGATTAGTTTCTAGCCATATTATGACACAACAATGCATTCAAAGGAGTGGATGAAGACATTTGAGGTGCAATGTTGCATTCAATTTGTATATTTTGTACTTCACAAATCACAAGTTGCATTGTGACTGACCATTTTGGCATAATTGCATTTTGAAAGATGCAATCTCATGTCAACAATTCATTCCACGGTTTAGAACTTTGCACTTCCACTATGTCATCGAATATAATAATTATCTCACGTACTTAATATATGCATTATTTCTCCAATAGTGTATTGATCTTATACTTGGGGGCAGCGGCACATAGTGTTCAAAAGCCCCCCCTAACTCTATGGTAAAAAAAATCAAATTATACTAAACTTATTACATGTGCTTTGTCTATGCAATAATGTTATTTTTTTTATTTGTTTTATTGGTTTAGTGTCATAATGGTTAAAAGTGATATATAAATAACTGTGTATTTTTTTTTTCTTTTTAAGAAAGAGGTAAGATAACGTGAATTAATATTTAAAAATAATTAGAGATAGTGTCCTAAATTTTAGGCCGAACGGATAAGATAAAAGAAAAATCCTAAAACTTAGAGATAATAAATTACTCTTTGAATCGGTTTGTGTTTTTTAATTTAAAAATATTTAACTAAAAGATAAGAGTATTTTAATGAGTTTAAGAATTTATGTAAGGGTATTTTAGTACGCAAAATGTTGAAAACCAAACAGGTCCTGTTATTAATAGTATAGATAGATATATAATATATTTTTTATTAGTTCAATTTACCTTTAAAAGTATTTAATTTTCACACCTTGATCACCATCAGTTCGGCCTAAAATCTAACAACAACACAAATCAGCCAATCTCAAAACCAAACAACAACATAGATCACATATCTCTCCCTCTCTCTCTGATATGATCTTTGATCCAATGCTCAGGAATCTTTTCTATTTGACTATCTTGGTATTTCTGACTCTAAAAGTAAAGAGTGAACGCTTATGAGTTGTGAGTGTCGCTTTTTATATTATATTTACATCATATGTGAGCAAGTGTATATCTAATATTAATTGTGTGCATTATTATTATTATTATTATGTTATTTGTGTGAATTGTGCTGTGTGTGAATGTGTATGTGTGCATTATTATTATTATTATTTATTATTATTATGTTATTTGTGTGAATTGTGCTGTGTGTGAATGTGTGTGTGTGCAGTATAAATATAATATAATTTAATAATTAAGCAATAAGGAAGGTTTGTTTAATTTTTTTTAGAATACTAAGTATTTTAACACATACACACGAGGAGAGAGGAGCAAATCTTAAAAAAACTGATAGTGGTATATATCCAAAATGTCTTAACTCTTGGATACACAGTACAAGCTTTAAACCTCTTTAATTCACTCTCATTTTCCAATATGAGATTAACCCACTGTTTTTTCTTTTGAGAATACAACGTATTTAACACACACACACACACACATATGAAGAGGGAAAAAATTTTGTTACATGTGTGTGTATCGTTATCATATTATCAAAACTTTTTTTTTTTAATAATGTTAGTGAGTCGAGAAAAAAAAAAGTAAAGTTAATGATTGTTTAAGCATTTGATTGGTTAAGTAGATACTTAGTGTATTATTTATGTATGAGTGAGTGTGATTGTGTGGGTCAATAATTAATATAGTGACAATGGATTGAGTTTTGTTATTTAGTTTATAATATTTTTTTAAAAACAATGACAAATTGATAATGACGATTGCATGAAAGTAAAAATGGTATACAAATTTAACAAAATAAAATGGTCACATTTATCCACGTTGGCAATAGATAATTACAACTAATAATGAATTATCATATAATAATTTTGAAATATCAAATTCGTAGAAGTAAATTGTAAAACTTCATGTATTTGAGTTTTTTTTTTTTTTTTTTTTTGGGTGGGTCAATAACTCAATGATTCAAATTCTTTTTTTATATCAAATTTTATTTCATTTAAGTTTCTTAATGACCTTCCTAAAAAAAAAAATTTGAAACCATCAGGGCTCATACTTATATAAAATTTACATATTAGGAGAGATAATATGCATATATGTGACATGTGACGTATGTGATACATCATAAATTTACTAGCAAATAATTTTATGTATCATGGATGGAAATGGGAATTGAAGTTGGAAGCTTTGGTATTCACAAAAAGCCCATTGGCCCAAACAGCCGTAGACTTCAAGTTGCATTTAACATTTTAACAGTTTAAGCCAGCCTTCCTGGCAATCAAAACGCATATGTAAGTTATCGAAATTATCATTATCGAGCATATGTAACTATCTTATTTTAAAAAATAAAAAATCTTTGATTGGGTGATACAATTAGTGGGTTGGGCTATGGCCTAGAATCATATGAAACGGACATTGAGGACTGAGCTTCAAGGCCCAAGAGGTCTTCCTCCCGCTGGGTAAGACTACGCATTTAAAAATAGTAAAGTCAAGTACAGCTCTCTCTAATCTAGATTTTTTTAAAAAAAAATAATAAATACAGTTGGTTTTTTAAACAGGTAATCGTATCCCAAAAAATCTATATTATTCTAGGAATTTTTTTTTCTTTTTTTGAAATTGGAGATATTAATTACTTGAAACTAAAAGGTAGTTTTGCTGATTGATTTTTCTTATCTTAAGTAGGTAACCTAGGATCTCATGAAATTTTACAATAGTTTACCGAGTATAGAAGCATGAAAGAAAAGATATCAAATTATCTATTAAGTTCTAAAAGTTTAGAACAATTGACAAATCGTGATTACAAACTTATCTAAATATAGATTCTAGAGTTTCTGTCCCAACACAATTAATTTATAAGAGAATGAGCTTTCTAAGTCAACTATAATGCTCTGTATGATCAAAGTATGAAATCAATGAAGTCATGACTCTTAATATGATGAAAAGAAACACAAAACAAGTATAAAACTCTTCCTCGGGCAAGTTCGAGAATGCAATGTTCATATATTATTTTTTCAAATCTTGGTACAAATTGATACTCTCTTCTCTTTTTGTTCAAGTTCTATTGTTCCCACCCCCCTTTCTAGAGGGATTCATTTCCTATATATAGTCCCTTCTAATGCATCTGAGCCTTCCACCTGTTCGTCTCTGGGTAGCAATTGGGATGCTTGTCCTATCAGGACCCTATTGGAGGTGGTAGTGAGTATTGTGAGTTGTGAAACTACTATTCAAGTGTCTTTTCCTCATAAATGCGGCTAGCTAAGTTGGTGCAAAGTAGTGAATGAGGAGGTGATGATTACCTTTTCCAGATATTTCCTCTCTTCTTTACTTGCATGTCTTTGATGTCTTCCATGATGCCCCACCTTTTGCTACAGGTGGCCAATTGAGGCCTTCCCAAGGTGCATTCATTCCTCGGACTCCTCGAATGATGGGTTTATCCGTTATCCATTCTCGAACCTTAGTCCACATGTCAAGTCTAGATTAGCGTGGTCTCTATATCTTCCCTCCTCGAACTGTTCACATGTCGAGTCTGGATTGATGCACAAATGGGCTTTGCCCATCCTCGGACTGGGTTCACAAGCTCTATGTTGTGTTCAGATCCTACCCTCCCACAATAACAATAATAATAATAATATTTTCACAATTGTTGAGGTGACAATGACAATAAAAATGCTTAAATTGTTCTTGTGGAAGCTATTATCAATCTGGATCGAATTCAAGGAATTATGGCCTTTAATGACGACAATGGTTTGCCATTAGCTTGGTTATAGTCAAACTTAAATTTGAGAATTTATTTATGAAAAAAAAAAAGAAAAAAGAAAAAAAAAGAATAAAGATTACTTAAAGAAAAAATTGTTTAGAGAAGGCAAACTGTAAGACAATCAGAATTTATTCAATTTTTGTTAGGTTGCTTTAGTCCAATAGAATAATGGATTCTAATTAGTTTCAAAAGAAGTATTACTATTAACAGTTTTTCATAATTAAAAATTGAAAACCAACTTAAATCAAAATTGTAAAATTAGCCTATAAGAAATATTCACCATAAAAAGAGGGAAAAAAATTGTAGAAGTTAAGATCCTCAAGTAGAAACCGTAGAATTTAAGGCAGTCACAGCTAATTAATTGTGAAGGCACGAATATTGTCGGTGGAGGTGTATCTGGGGATATTAATTTACCTGTGGGAGGTGAATTTCCTTTAAAATAGAAATGTTGAACTTCCTGCTGCCCAGATTTTACCCTTTTTTATTTTCTTTCTCTCTTGGTTAACATAGCTGGAAATTTAATTAATATAAGGAGAGAAAAAAAAATGCTATTAATTAACCAAGTTTATTTTTTTCATGGAATTAAACAATTTTTGGTGGAAAGCAATTAATAATATCTACATCATAACATGGATAATAATGTTTCTTGATAGTTTAGATTTTCTGTAAATCTACTACATAAAAAATGTGTAAGTTATCAAAATTGCAGCAGGTATAACTCTCTAGACATTTGCACATGAGTTTCGACATTTGACATGATTTATATCAATTTAATATTTAGAAATCAATAAGCCACAAATTGAGAAAAAGTATCTTAAAAATATCAATTGCAAGAAAATTTCTACATTAGAATTTAGCGTAAAACCAAGAATTCCCAATTCAAACAAAAATCAAATGGTGTAGGAATGAGCAAATCATATAGCATAAATGCACACCTCAGGTAACAATGTCTAAGATATTAATGATTATTGTGATAAATAAAAAGAAATAAACATAAATACCAACTTAGTAGGTCATCACTAAATAGTTTATGACAGTTCATCTACACTATTATCCAACACCTATATAGGCTTGTAAACTAACATAGGTGCAAAAATGCCATGTAACACCAATTGCTCTTAGAGACCTTTTGTCGAACACCTAGCAGATATAATTTTAGAGATAGATCTTGGTTCATCTATAGTTGCTAATAATAGAGGGAAGCATAATGAAATAATGGAGTCTACAAATTAGAAACATATTTATAAATCAATATAAAGTTTAAGGGAAAAAAATCTTTACTCAAGTAGAAATAGATAAACTCTTTTTTCTTTTTTTGATGAACTGAAATAGATAAACTCAAAAAAATATAAAAGAACAAAAAATCTATCCAAAACTCGACCAAATCAATCTAAACCAATTCAAATATAAAATATAATTTGTTTGATGAGCCACTGCTAATAATAACCTTATGTTCTCAAGATCAAATGTGAGATTTATGAGCAGACTTGATGAAACAATATCACATTTAGTCTTAAGGGCATTATTACACGTTCTCACTTGAAAAGGTGAGTAAATAGTTTTTTGTGTATGGTATTTGGTTTATTGATTTGTTAATTTTTTTTTTTTAAAAAAAATCATTTAGAAATTTCACTGTTACATTGAAATTTTGTCCCCCCATAGTGAAATCCACTGATAGAAATGTGACATTGTTGCATGTTCTCTTTTATTTTCCTCAATGATATTTCAATTACTTAATTATTATACTATTATCGTTGTTGTTTTTAAACTTTTTGATATTTTGGTTTTGATATTTTGTTACAGAGTCACATCACAATGACTTTGATGCCCAGTTCTATGTTCAACACTCATCCTTAAGAGACCAAATTATAAAGAGTTTAAAATGTTCTGTGTTATACTTGTACAAAAGATCCATTTATTAGCTTAATTCCATGTTAACCACTGAATTAGTCAAATTTGCTTATACTCTTATATGCAAAACTAATATAATTCAATTGATTTTTTTTTTTTTGAAAAACAAAAATATATGGCACATGCCAATAAAATAAACAAATTTTCATATTTTTACTTATTATACTATTATATTTATTTTTTTTAAATTTTCATTTTATAGTAATTATTTCTCTTTAAAAGGAAAAAAATATATGAACACAATTATTGTTTATATCATATATATCCATTGTGACTTATGTACTTGTAGTCCATTTTGCAACAACTTATTTTGAGTAGCTTATTTGCATGGTGTTTAATATGAGATAGTTATACTATTATATTTATTGTTTTTAAAATTTTCATTTAATAGTAATTATTTCTCTTTAAAAGGAAAAAAAAAAATATATATATATATATATATATATATATGAACAAAATTATTGTTTAAATCATATATATCCATTTTGATTTATGTACTTGTAGTCCATTTTGCAACAACTTATTTTGAGTAGCTTATTTGCATGATGTTTATTTTGATTTGAGATAGTTATACTATTATATTTATTGTTTTTAAAACTTTCATTTTATAGTAATTATTCCTCTTTAAAAGGAAAAAAAAAAAAATATATATATATATATATATGAACACAATTATTGTTATATCATATGTATCCATTATGACTATATGTACTTGTAGTCCATTTTGCAACAACTTATTTTGAGTAGCTTATTTGCATGATGTTTATTTTGATCTGAGATAGAAATCTCAGTATAATCTAAGTGTATATACGTGTAAAACTCACTTTTAGGAACTTGAGCCCCCCTCCACCTACAAGAACTTATACTTGTGGTCATGCCAAAGGTGTATTGTGGTTATAATGCTTACTAAAAATATATATATAATTTTCGGTAAATTTTATACTAAAAGTCTGATAAAAAGCTAAAATTTAGTTTATTTCCCAAAAAAAAAATTAAATTATTTCCACACAAGAAAAAAGAGACAAAATGCAACACAAAAAAAAAAGAAGCAGATAAGCTTTTGCCTAATGAACAAAATGATTGAATGTAAAAGTATGAAATTATATATTTTTTACATAATTATGTTTTATATTTCAAATTTTAATTTTAATTTTAGTTTTGTATGCCTTTTTTTTTTCTTATATAAGTTGTGAGAATATGATAATTATTTTAATTTCCTAGATATTTTTTTAATCAAAATTGTTCTTTTTTTACAATTTCTTAATATTCATTCCATTTATTCATATTTTTAATTAATTATTAATTTAATTTTGAGGTTATCACCGTCGAACCTCCTCTTGAACCCAATCCAATTTTAAAACCTTGAATCGGCCTATTTTTTCTTTCTTGTAAAGGTTCATATTAAAACTGAAAAATCAAGGTTAATTCACTTGTGTAATTAAATGTGTGAAAATAAAAATTTTGACAATTAATCACACCAATTAAATATGACCCAACATAAATATAAATTAATATTTGGCTTAGGGACAGCCTAGACTAACGAAAAAAAATACCATGACTGCTTTGTTTGATAAATTGATTGATTTATTTATTGTTTTTTCTATAATATATAAATAAATAAATAAAAATTGGACTTAGGAAATTACATTAGGTCCAGCCCAAACATTAATTTTTTTTTCCCTTAAGACAAGACAGGCCAGGCCCATCCTTAAAAAATGGGTTTGTCTCATGTGGATTGGCCGATGACCCATACCTGAAAAAAGGGTTTGTTCTACTTGTAATTCAGTTATTTGCTGGCAGTGAACATTCTGAGTCTTTCTCAGTAACTCTTCTTTAACCTAATCAACAACTGCTCTGGGCATTCTTTTACTTTGAGAAAATCCTTGCTTTGGCCAAATTTTTGTTTAGAGAAATTTTCTTAGTTGGCGGAGACTCTTCTCTTGCTTGGCCAAAACCCTTGAATGAGGTTTGAGAGATTGTTAGGGTCAATTGTATCAAGTGTTGGTAACCATATTTTAAAATCGTATTTTGATGTATTTGAATTGTAGGTTTTAGTGCCTTAGAATGTGTTTAAAGACTAACATTGAAGACACAAGAAAATAGATCAAGAAACTATACAAAATCTGCTAAATCTGCTGCCTTGACCATAACTTGAACCGATTTAGGTTTAATGAAATCCATCAATCGAGATTTGCTTACATAGTCTTTTCAATATGCAGCCCATGATAATCAAGTGACTTAGAAATTTGTGCACCAAGATTCGAAGTAGACATGGCAAAATGGGCAGGGCAGGTCGGGTTCGAGTCAGGTCAATCGGGTTGCGGGTCAAATGGGTCACAGACTAAAAACGGGTCATTTTAAGCGGGTTAAAAAGGGGTTCGAGTCAATTGAGTTGCGGGTCAGGTCAAGTTGGGTTAGGTTGACCCGTATTTTTCACATGATTTTATAAAATCTGGATACTTTAATTGTAAGAGAAAACCTAGTAAATTAAAAAACAAATTTAACATACTAAATATTGATAATTCTTCTGATATTAATAGTAGAGGTCTTTGCTGCAATGTTATTAAAACCGATGTTCTCACCAAAAGTAAAGAGGATAAAACTTTGGAAAAATTTAATAAAAAGAAATCTAAGGAACTAACTGTTAATGATTTACAACACGAAATTAATATTGTTAAACAAGAGGTAAACAAATTAAAACATGATTTTAAAGATATTAAAAATGATGAAAATAATCTTAAAAAAGGCCTTGAGCATAAAGATGGAGATGAATCCTGTCAACAAGCTCTCCTTTCTGGTAAAGGTATTCCTGATGATGTCACTATTTCTCAACTTGCTCTTGTTAATAAAATAATTCTTCCAAAATGGTTTACAAAAGTTAAAATTGTTGTTTCTCCTGATTATTATTTCACTGTTATTGCTATGATAGATTCAGGGGCGGACATGAACTGTATCCAAGAAGGACTAATTCCTTCAAAATACTTTGAAAAATCTACTGAAAGATTGGTTTCTGCTAATGGTTCTCAGATGAAAATAAAGTATGAATTGAATAATGCTCATGTATGCCATGCTAATGTTTGTTTCAAGATTCCTTCTGTTCTTGTTAAAAATATGACTGATAAAGTGATTCTTGGCTTGCCTTTTATAAATGCTTTATATCCTTTTCTTGTTGAACATGATGGAATTACTACTGATCCTTTTGGACAAAAAGTAAAGTCCAAATTTGCTTCGAAGTTTGATATTGATACTAATACTGCTTCAAACATGATTCATGCTAAAATTAAACATCTTCAATTTCTTCAGCAAGAAGTTAGGTACAAGAAAATTGCTGAACAAATTTCTGATAAATTGTTGCAATCCAAAATTGATAATTTTCAAAAAATGTTGATTGATGATGTTTGCTCCGATGTTCCTAATGCTTTCTGGCATAGGAAGAAACATATTGTTGATTTGCCATATGTCAAAGATTTTGATGAAAAAAATATTCCCACTAAAGCTCGTCCTATCCAAATGAATGTTGAAACTGTTGACTTTTGCAAAAAAGAAATCCATGATTTGTTGCAGAAAAAATTGATTAGGAATAGCAAGTCTCCCTGGTCTTGTTCAGCCTTTTATGTCCAAAAAAATGCTGAGATTGAGAGAGGAACCCCAAGATTAGTCATTAATTACAAACCCTTGAATAAGGTTTTAGAATGGATTAGGTATCCCATTCCCAACAAAAATGACCTTGTCCATAGGCTGAATGAAGCTGTTGTGTTCTCCAAGTTTGATATGAAATCTGGGTTTTGGCAAATTCAGATTAATAAGAATGATAGGTACAAAACTGCTTTCACCACTCCTTTTGGACATTATGAGTGGAATGTTATGCCATTTGGTCTTAAAAATGCCCCAAGTGAGTTTCAAAATATCATGAATGATATTTTTAACTCCTTCAGTCATTTCACCATTGTTTATATTGATGATGTTCTTGTTTACTCTAGCTCTATTGACGAACACTGGAAACATTTGAATTCGTTTCTAGATACTATCAAAAGAAATGGTCTTGTTGTTTCAGCCAAGAAGGTTAAACTATTCAAACCAAAGTTCGTTTTCTTGGCTATGATATCTCTGAGGGACAGATTCGTCCTATAGATAGAGCCATCCAGTTTGCCGATAAGTTTCCTGATGTTATCATTGATAAGACACAACTCCAAAGATTTCTTGGGTCATTAAACTATGTTGCAGATTTTTACAAAGATATGAGGAAACAATGCAAGCCTCTGTTTGATCAGTTAAAAAGTAATCCTCCTCCTTGGTCTGATGTTCATACTTCTATTGTTAAACAAATCAAAACTCATGTTAGGACATTGCCTTGTCTTGGTATTCCTACTGTTGGTGCTTTCAAAATTGTTGAGACCGATGCCTCTGATGTTGGTTATGGTGGTATTCTAAAACAGAGAGTTTCTCCTGAGTCATCTGAACAAATTGTTCGTTTCTATTCAGGCATTTGGAACAATGCACAGTTAAATTATAGTACTATTAAAAAGGAGATTTTATCTATAGTACTATGTATTTCAAAATTTCAAAGTGATTTGTTAAACCAAAAATTTTTGTTACGAATTGATTGCAAAAGTGCTAAATATGTCATTGAAAAAGATGTTGAAAATATTGCTTCAAAACATATTTTTGCTAGATGGCAAGCTATTTTAAGCGTTTTTGATTTTGATATTGAATATATTAAAGGATCTCAAAATTCTATCCCTGATTTCCTTACCCGTGAATTTCTGCAGTGTCACAATGGCAAGTAGAAGACCAAAAGATAATCCTCCTGTTGAAACCCCTAAACAAATTGTTAAAAAAGAACCTGCTTCTCCCCTTGACATAACCAACCGTTTCACCACTCTAGGAACCATCCCTAGGATTAATTACTCCACTGTTCTTGCTTCATCTTATGATCCTTATGCCTTAACCCCTGTTAACCGGCCCATTAAAACTGTTTTTCCAAAAAGTTCCCCTCAATACATCAAAAAACAATATTACAACCACCTGTTTTATGTTGAACCCAACAGGGCCTCTATTTCTGATCCTCTCAGACTCGCTAAGAGTTATTTCCCTCTGAAGTTTCATTGGATTCCGGAGCATAGGGAAAAGAATTTAAATTATTATTCCGATCTTCTGCGCCATGAAAGATCTATTATTATTAACACCATTTCTGATCATAAAGACACTTCCAAAATTATTTACCACAGTGTTTACTTGGCCAATTTCATTTCTGAAGAACAATGGGGCTCTTCTCTTACATCTACCAGAACAATGCCAAGTTCCCCCATTCCCTATTCATATTATGATTATATCATGGCTTGGACAAGATTCATGCTGCACCAGAATGAAAACATGACTCATTCCTGGTTTGTTAACTTTGACAAAGAATTCACTGGTGATTTGCCCCTTTGGTTCAACCGTTAGTGGGCCCAATTTGGTCCTGTTACTGAATTATTTCCTGCTCCATTACTTGATGCTTTCAACTGTTTCAAGAAATGTTATAGGTGTGATCCTTATGGAGCTAAATTTCCTGCTTTGCTTCATTTTGTTAAGAAATATAAAATACCTTGGATATTGAAATGGCAATATGAGAAAGAGGGTGATGTTCTCTCTAGACATTGGTATGTAAAATGGTGGGGAAAATTCCCTCACACTCAAAAGATCATTACTGCTGTTGCCTCTATTTCCAGGGAATCTCCATCTGCTGCTGCTTTGCCTATGGCAAAAAATCATACCTTTGTTCAAACCCCTGCTCCTGCTGATGCTCCCTCTTCTTCTTCCGGCAAAAATGTTCAGAATAAAAGCTCCTCTATTGACAATTTGAGAAAGAATCCTGATGCTCTTCGAGCTTTACTCAAATGGGCAGAAGACGCTGTTGCTGATCAAGAAGACTCCAAAGCCTCCTCTGAAGAATCTGTTGCTCACAATCCCTATTTCCCATATGACCAAGAGCTGTTTGGACATGATGAAGATAACACTCCAGATCTTCGAGAAGATTAAGCTTATTTGTCTAGCCTGCATAAAGGCCAAATGCTACACTGTTTACTAGTAGACTTTCACTGTTAATTTCCGCTCCTGATGATAATGTTCTGAAAAGTTGATTCTCCGTGTTTCCCATAACTTTTAGTCACACCAAGATTGCTTTCAGCTATTTATCTTTTACTGTTAACTTTTACTGTTCACGAGTACTATTTACTCAAAGCTTTGCCTATTTAAGGGGGGATGTCCCTTAGGCTTTTCTCAAGCATAGTTTAGTTCTGATTTCTCTTCCCTTAAGAACTAGCCTTCTTAGAGAGAGAACCCACTTGCTTCCATTATTACTATTGTTCTACTACTACCTTGTTCACCTTTGTTCAAGCCTTGTAATCCTACAAACCTTGTAACTAGGACTAGTTCAAGCTTTGTAACTGTTAATCTGTAACTGTTGAGGTCTTGTATTCACTACTACTACTGTAAGTGTTTATCCTACTTTCAATAAGAAGTATTTTCAGTTCTATGTTCATTACTTTACTTGTTGCTACCACCACCTTGGACGGATTACCGCCATACCGGATGGTTCTAAATTGCTTTCGTTTATTTTGAACTATTGTTCTTATTTACTTTGAATTATTTTGATATATATTGCTTGGCTGGTTCTACCGCCTTATTATTGTTCTTACATTCAAGTTACTTACTTTCAAGTTATTTACTTTCAAGTTCATATATAAAGAAAACAACAGGTATTTGCCATTTAAAAAGTTATGCAACAAATTACTTGATGTAAAATGTATTATTTTGAATTCATCACTTATATAAAAAATGAACTCAGTTAAACTTATTTATACTTATTCAATAATTTTAAAATTATACAAATCATAACATTGCTATCTAAAACAAAATAACACAAAGATAAGTAAAACAAATACACAAGTTTTATTTCTAAACGATATCAACATCCCAAAACATAAAACAAAATTACAAATGACTTATTGGATAACTCATTTGATAAAGAATAAAAACATATAAGAAATTTACAATCTTGAAAATTAATTTTATAATCTATTATCAATTGTGGTTGACACTCTATTTCAATTTGAGATATATATTAAAGTTTGATTGCTTACTTATTTATACATGGTCTTTTTTATAAATATCATATCATTGTTAAGCAACATATACTCTAGGAAATATCATAATTTATTTAGAAAAACCATTTATTTTGGACATAAATTGTTAAAAAATAGGTATAGGCATTCATAATTTATGCTAATTTGATACTTTGACTTTACTATTTTCACACTTGTGAATATTTTTCACCCATGTCTACAATTTTAAATCTATGTTTTTAACTCTACAAATTATCTTGACATGTACTTTACTATTTGATATCTAAAAATCTTTACTTATTACAGAATGCTCAACCACATGCATTATCTTTCAATTAATTTGCATGCAGTCTTGTAAATGTATCAATTGTTTTCTTAAAACTCACCATAAACAATTAAACCAATATTGACTTTATTTTACTATTTTTTTTACCAAAAAAAAAAGAGATAATTACAGATTACCTACCTGTGGTTTAGCCCGAATTTAACTTACCCACCTATGGTTTTATTTTTGACACTTTATCCAGTCGTGGTTCATTCCGTCTATGCTTCATAACCCACCTCTAATTTTTCCGTTACTCTAACACATTTCATCAAAAAATCAAACAAGAAATCAGATCAAACACTCTTCTCCCACACACTCTCTACGCTTGCTCACCCACTTAGGATCTTAGATGCTACAATGCCACCCACTTAATTTATTAGACAGAGAATCATCTAGGTTTTGATCGTGCAAGGAAACTGAATTTCCTAATCTAAAAGTGAAACCTTTCCAGACAATTCCAATATTGCACCTGCTCAAAAAAAAAAAAAATAATAATAATAATAATAATCCAGAAACACCAAAATTGAAGTAACAACGTGGAATTTCCCAAATCACAAACCCCCTTGCAATAAACCCCACAACAATCAAAAACCCCAAACGGAAAAGGAAACTGAATTTCCTAATCTGAAAAAACACAAACACTTTTACATCAAACCCTAAAAAAAATAATCAAGAAAAACCCAAACAATATATTTCCCCCATAATCAGGAAAAACCCAAACAGATTCGATTAAAAACACACACACATATATAGTACACAATTGCATAAATTGAGCAATGAATTTGTTGGGACTAGAGCTCAGTGGAGGGAGAAGTCGTTTTAATAAAATGAGCTCACGGTGAGGCCTTTGGGGTCTCGTCCATTGCCCAAAACATTATCCAAGTGTTTAATCTCATCATAGCAAGTTAGCAACCAAGTCCCACAAACCAAATTTAAAAATTAAAAAAAGAAAAAGAAAAAAAGAAGTGAAACTAAATAATATTTAAAAGACAACATACATATTATTAGGGGGCTTCAGTGTGTGTAACATTCAGATCATTGAAATAAATCTCTTACCGAAATCCGCTAAGATAATGAAGTTATCATCATTAGCCCAATTCAAAAAATCATGCATCTTTTATACACAAATATAAAAAGTAAAAAAAAAAAATTAAAAATCAAAAAATAAAAAGAAATAGAGGAGGTAATGTGCTCAGACAGCCAAGGGTTTGTAATCAGAATATGGGAAGAAGAACCTAGATCAGAAACTCTAGTCCACAAATAGCCTCATCACCGCACGCTTCAAACAAACACAGACAGAGACAGAAAAATTAAAGGTGGCTTACCATCACATCTGAATCCAAGTTCTTCAGCCTGAACAGAAGCAACAAGTGAAGAGATCAGTCCTGTTTGTGGAGCATCTACGATACCAAGTGGTTGAGCAAGCATAGAGAGCGTGTGGGAGAGGAGTGTTTGATCTGATTTCTTGTTTGATTTTTTGATGAAACGTGTTAGAGTAACGGAAAAATTAGAGGTGGGTTATGGAGCATAGACAAAATGAACCACAGGTGGGTAAAGTGTCAAAATTAAAACCACGGGTGGATAAGTTAAATTAGGACTAAACCACAGGTGGATAATCTGTAATTATCCCAAAAAAAAAAAGTTTTAAAAAAATGGTTCGGGTCGGGTCCCAAGTCAACCTATTTTTGCTTTGGGTCAAAAAATCGAGTTCGGGTCGAGTATTTTTCGGGTCGGGTCAGAAAATTCTAACCTGTTTTGCCATGTCTAATTCTATGATGTACCAAAAACCTTTCCTTTTTTTAATCTTTTTTTTTTTTTTTTTTAATTTTAATCATCATAATATAAGAGAGAACATTATGAAAGTTAGAGGAGTTGCAACAACTATGCACTAAGGGTATTGTACCAAGTTGCATCTTTAGCCTCCATTGAAGATCCATATTATTCATATGAAGACAATTACACCATGACTACTGCATTAAAGGGTATTGGTTCCGTGGTTTTAAAAATAACAAAATAATTTGAGAATCACAATCATGTAACAAGCTTACAACAAATAATTGGTAGTTTCACTTTAATTTAATCATTCAAATAAATAACCACAAATATGTGCAAATAAAATTATAATAAATAAGAATAATAAAATAGATATCACCGTGGTACATGGCTTGGCTAAGACAAAACCCTCACTCTCTTTAAGGCATTTCATGCTACAATGGTACATTAGCATGAAGCCCCCAAGATGCAACAACCCAATTACATACGTTGTTAGCCTCATGAATTTAAACTATACTTCTATGTTTATATATTTATTTAAGTTGTTTATCCATATAATACACCAAACAAATTCAATTAATAAGTATTAGTAAATAAAATAAAATTTATAGAAAAATATCAAATTTAACTTAATAAGAATATTCTAATAGAAGACCATAAATAATTCAATTAAAATTTATTTAGTGTTCGTTTCCTTTTAATCCAATAGAATCTCGATTTCTAATTAGTTTATCATACATCATGATAATTCTACTATTTAACATTTTTTATTACTCTTGAAAGTTAAATAAACCCTTCAAAAACAATTTTGTGTACACAACAATGAACGGGAAAGTGCAATCTATGAAAAAAAAATTCTGAATCATGATGTTGCATTGTGTGTGTGTGTGTATAGATGTTTAGGGCAGGTTTTTAAAACAATGCTTATCACATTATGAGTGTCATCCAACCACATGAGAAATGTAGATTTCAATTGAGATGCTAATAATCTTTTCCTAGTCAATTTGAAAGTGAAGTGTCGAGTGTTTAGTCCAAATTTGTAGAAGAAAGAGAAGAGGGAAAAAAAATTACACTTTACCACCCTAAATTATACCAAATTTTACACTTACCACCCTAAACTTTAAGAATGCGCACTAACCTCCTAAACTATTGCCCATGTAACACTTTGCACCCCACCGTTTAATCAAGGCCGGCTGAATAGTGGAGCAAGAAATGCGGTCGCCTAAGGCCCTAAGTAAAAAAAAGGCCTCCAAATTTTAACCAATAGGATTATTTATAATCAATAAATAAAATAATTTTTTTTACTAGATGGAAAAAAAAAATAAAGAAAAATGCAACGTCCACAATATTTTTCCCAACATTTTTACAACTAATACTAAGTAGCAGGTTGTTACAACTTGTTATTGATGGCAAAAAAATAATTATAGCGATATTTTCAAATAGAAAATAAAAAACAACTAAAAACCTAAGATTTGTTGTAAGAAAATATTGTGGATGTTGCACTTTTAAAAAAAAAATAAGAATTTAGTTAGCAAACTTTTACAAGTTCTCATCTAAGTCTACCACTAACACCACTCTTTTACTTACCATTATCAATCTACCATATCAACAAGTATGAAAAATTTTGTCAAATTTTTTCTGTCTATAAAATTTCTATAAAAAAAAAAATTCTACATAATTCATGTTAATTAATAGTAATTTTGCATCTAGAACAAGATAATCAATTTTTGTTTTAGGCTCTCAAATACATCAAGCCGCTCTTGCATTTAATTAGTTGTTAAGTTGGACAGATATTACTGTGGAACCCCTAAAATGACCTAAATGTCCCTCAGCAAAACCACAATTTTGACCTCTCTCAAGTCACTCTCAAATTCAATGTCTCTCCCTCTTTTAATCTCTCTGCTTCCAATGGTGCCGCCTAGTCCACGTTGACAACAACTAATCACGTTGCTACTTGTGGGTCTTAGGCGGTGCTTCCGAAGAGATGAAAGCCATGAAATGGTTGAGCCCAAATCAAGCTCTTTGAAATCGGGCTTGTTGGCATCGCAAGTCACAACTTAGTGAGTCACAAAAGCCATTATTGTTGGCCTTTCACCTCAGTGACTCGGTGGTGAGAGAGAGAATTAACACTAGTTGAGGTCCTGAGGAGTCTAAAAGAACGGGTGGGATTCAACTCGGTGTGTTGTTTCAAATCTGACCACTGAATAAGCTACTTTATCTATATATATGAAACCTGAAAATTTTCTGTGATAATTGTGAAAAGGAAATTACATAATTATGACTATGCTGAATGATAAAAACCAACTACCATCTTATCGATGGGTAAATTAGCTAATGATTACTGAATTTTTTTTGGAAGAGTGAGTTTGGCCTTAAAGGAAAGGGAAGGGGAATGATAATTGAAACTTTATTAAGAGTGAAGATCGCCCCCACATCTTTCTTAGATTCTTGCCTAGGATAGCCATTTTTTATGATTAGTTTCTAGCCATATTATGAAATAACAATGCATTCAAAGGAGTGGATGAAGACATTTGAGGTGCAATGTTGCTTTCAATTTGTATATTTTGTACTTCACAAATCACAAGGTTCACTGTGACCGACAATATTTGCATAATTGCATTTTGAAAGATGCAATCTCATGTCAACAATATATTCCATATATAGTTTAGAACTTTACACTTCCAATGTGTCATCCAATATAATAATTATCTCATGTATTTAATATATACATTATTTCTTTGATAGTGTGTTGATCTCATATTCAAGGGCAACAGACCCTAACTTTATAGTAAAAAAATTATATTATACTAGAATCATTACACGTGCTTTGCACGTGTAATAATGCTTTGAGAGTGTTTTGTGAAAAACTCCCTCTTTGATTTACTATTTTTAGTGAATTTCAGGTTTTCTCTTAGAATTTTCTGTGTCGTTTGAAAATATACCATGTAAGGCTTTAAAAATGACAACATGAATGCGGGAAGGGAGGAAATTACTTGTTGCAAGAAAAATTAGTGCCACCTGCACAAGTACCCTTCCATTTCTTAGGAGGTGGACCAGAAACTTCATATCTAAAGCTCTCTGAATCTGGCCATATTCTACTGTTAATAATGACAATTGTTACATTACTCTCAACGTTAAGATTTCATTTGCAGTTTCGGTTAAACCCATGAAGTCCCATGATCTTGTTGTTTGAATTTCAGAGATTTCTACTTGGAAATACAGATAGCATACAACATAAGAAACTATATTGATTAGTTTTGTAATTAATCAAAGAAATTCAATTATTCACCCAAAAAAAAAAATCAAATAAACAGGAAAAGAGAAAAAGAGCAAAATAAATCATAAAGCACTTACTAACTATTCTTTGTTGCTCACTAACAAACAAGTTAGTGTGTCACTGCAAGGAAATAAAAAAATAAAAAAATAAAATAAAAATAAAATAAAATAAAATAAAAAAAAAGAAGAAGAAGGTAGATATATACAACCAGAATATGTGTATTAATTACTTATTAAATATATTTTATTTATAATTTTATATATTGTTAAGCATTTACTTTTCATATATTTTTAAGTAGATATAAATTTCTTTTTAGAAGAAAGCATATATAAATTTAAGAGTAATAATAAATAATAGAGTGGATTTCAAGCCATTAAATAATATTTAGAATACAAACTAAGATCCAAAAGAGTAAATAAAAGATTACTAAGTGTTTAACTGTGAAACCAAAATATAAAAAATAAAAATCTGTACATGTTTGAGCTATCTCTCACTATCAAAGGATTAGGTTACAACCGCATCCAAGCTGTATTAAGGTCATATCCTGAATGTATCAGTACTTTTTTTCAAAAAAAACAATTGAGTGTGAAACTTAGAGGTATCTAGTAGTATAAGCAGTACGATACTATCAAATTAATATGGGTACTTAAGCAAAAGTAGAGTATCCGCATATCCTATGATGATGCCGAAAATATCACCAATAGGTCACACAACACTCGCGACTCAAAGTGAACCTACACAACAAAATAACAGGAGACCTTAGAGAGCACCGGTGTGGTGCCGGCCAAATACCCTCCGAAGGTCAAGTTAAAATTATTCTCACAACTCTAGAGTGCTAGAGAGGGTAAATTATGCGTACCTTTTCTACGAGGGTTTTGGGGTTTTTATAGTAGTAGATGATCGGCTACTCCTCCTTGGTGTGGAAGTCTTTTCCTTATAGAACTCTACTTGAATATTTCTGAGCGTGGTGGGCAAGGTCTTTCCTTGTGGAGGAGACCTTCTTTTAGTGTGCGTATCTTCTAGAATCCATCTTGTGCTAGGATTTCCATTTTTAGATTCTAGGGTGATTCTGAAGCAAGCAACAGAGACCTTAGATCAAGGGCCCTTACTGTATCCATCAGCGATGGGCTTTAACGAGTGTTGGACCAGCTCCATATCGGCCCAAAGAATCAGATCCGTCAGGCCCATTACAACAGGCCCGTCAGGTTATATTTTATCCTCTTCATCCTAGATATGTCTTTCTATTTCCTTCATTCTCTAGAACTATATATGCGTTAGTCTAACAGTAGAAGTTGAGGGCATCTAAGGTTGCCCGATTCCTTAGCACCAAATCACTGTATAAGGAGAAAGTTGAGTATTCACCTTTTTTGCAGTGAACCCGTGTATACAATATAAACATCCTTGGCCTTTTCAGTTGCACATGTACCACAGTAAATGCTTTGGACAGCAACAAGGAGAACCACTAATTAAGTTCCGGTAAAGGGACATTTCGTTAGACATAGAATCTGTTGTTTGTTGTCGCGAAACTATATATGTCTAAACTTCTATTTGTAATATCAATCTTTGGTGAAATTCCATCTAATATTGTGACCGTACATTCCTTTTGAATTGTAATCAATATCTTGGTGAAATTTCATCTAATGGAAAATTATTGTGATGGTACATTCTTTTGTTATGACTTTGGAGTCTGTGCTAACTCCAACCATCAATAGAAAAATGATATTAGTCATTGTCATATGCAATGTACTTGACTTACTTAATCCAACCAACCAAATGAGTCATATACATTACAATTAACATAACATATGTCATATTTCTGTATATTGTTGGTTGGAGCAAAACCTTTTTCCAATTGCTTTGCAAACAATATTCGGAAAAAAGCACCCGCCTAACCAGCAAAACAATTTATGCTAGTAAGACTGTACAATGCAACATTAAAATTTAATAAATATTCTTTTTTATTTTAATTTTTTTAATATTCAAATTTGATAATTATGGTAATTATTTATATGCATTTATTTATTATAATTGTATTGTATATAGAACTATTTATTCGATCATTTAGCAAAAATATAACATCAAAACAAGATTCTAACATAGGGTTTAGATATATTAAAAATATATATTAAAATTACATGACTTTCAAAGTTTATGTGGTCCAATATTAAGAGGTCAATCAAAAAAAAATGTCCTTGATTTTATATATATATATAATAGATTATAGATATATGTAATATATATTATTCATACATACATATTTTTTATATATATAAAAAAGCTCTAATTTATGTGAGAGATCAAATGGCTACCAAAATGTAAATAATCATAATAATAATACAAATGCCATGTTAGTTGTACAAAAGATTAATTTATTATGTGGCTACCAAAATAATAATAATAATATCAACTTTTTGGACCCATTTATTTCATTTCTAATGCCTATTTTGTATGTATTTTTAGTCAAAAATTAAAGAGTTTGGCCTACTTTTCAAACCAAAATTTAAGGGGGGGAAAATATTTTTTGAGCTAAAAATTGAAAAGGCAACCTACAAAAATAATCAATTTAAGGTCCAATTCGTCAAAATGGATTGAAAAGATCAAAATAGACCAAAAAGCTTGAAGTGGACCAAATTGGACAGTGTTAGGTTCTAAATATTTAGGTTAAATGTTTAGATTCCAAATTTATGTATGTTGGCAAACCAAGAACAAAAACATGTCTAGATTAGGTGTTAGACATTGCTCAAGGTAGTTTAAGTCAAGATTCAAGAACTGATAAGCTGCAGAAAGAAGATGTAAGTTTCTATAAAGCTTGACTAATCAAAAGAAAAACTCGACTGATCGAAAGTCATATTCTATAGAATTTTAATGAGGCTCAAAGCCCTCAAAAACATTTAGTATTTGAGTTAAACACTACTTGGTATAAAAGGAAAACCCTAACTACATTTTAGATCTTCTTGGAAGTCTTATGAGTTACTTCTGTGAGATTTGTGAGGTTTCTGTAACCTTTTAACTCAACAAGCATCTATCGGAACGAGTTCTACAATTAAGAACTAGTGGAAACAAGTTGCTGCATAAAGATCAACTACTAATGGTGATCTAAAACTTTTGAGTGGGATTGCAAAGTCACAAGCATGGGTATTTGTGTTCAGCAAATTCAGATAAAAGAGTCCAAGGAGTTGAAGCTGCATGTGGTCGTGTGAGTAAGTAATACAAGAGGTAGCTTTAGATTTTAGTGAGAAAATGTATTGTAAAACTTCCATTCTATAATAGTGAATTTGTTTACCTTAAGAATAGCTAAGTTAAATCCCCCGAGGTTTTTTACCTTAAAATTGTTGGTTTCATCGGTTTTCTTGAATCATCATATTACTGTTTATTACTGTCTTCTTTACTTTTCCGTACTAAGTAATATGATTGCATGAGTTTAACTTAGATCTGAAAAGTCAATTGAAGTAAATACTTAATTAATTAATTAGATTAAACAATCTGAGTGTACAAAAGTCTAAACAAAACAAACAAAGAGAAATGTTATGTTGATGTGACTCAATTGAAGTGTAGCAATAATAAATTCTATACTTTAACTCTTAGATATTATATAGATAATTTAATTTTATTAATATATATATATATATATATATATAACTTTACAATGTCTTAGTCTTGTTGAGGCCCATTTCGGCAAAAAAGAAAAGGTCCAATGGCAACAAAAAACCTAACAATATAACAAGGAGTGAAGAAAGAAGAATTAGCAAAGCAAAAAAAAAAAAACCATTAAACCCGAATGACATGAATAATAGTCCACAGGCCTATAAAATAGTTAAAAAATGCCCCAAAGAAAACAAATGGGCCCAAGTGAGCCCAAAGAAGGAAGTAGTAAGCTTATGGGAATTATAAGAAATGGAAAGCAAGCAAAAATGGGTTGAAGGAGCCCAAAGAAAGGAATTAGTAAATGAGATTGGTGCAAAGGCCAACAAACCTCGAAAGTAAAGGATATGATAATTGGGCCAGGGAAACCCGAAAAATTTAGTAAAAGCCCATGGGAATTTAAGAATAGAATGGGCCAAGGATGCCTAAAAGAATGAAGCGGGCCGAGGATACCCAAAGGAATAAAATGGGCCGAGGAAGCCCAAGATGTTATAAGAATTAACCCAACAGAAATACTGGTCAACGTGAACTAAATAAAGGAAAAGTACATGGCAGGCTCAAAGGAGGCCTAGCAAGCACAAATCAAGTAATAGCATGACAAAAGCAATGGAGTGGCATGGTAAGAATACTAGTCAACCCACAAACCAGCAATAAAAGGAAACAGGAGTCGAATTGAAGAAGAAAGGGCCTGTGCCCAAGCAAGACCCAGCATAGAGAGGAAACGAGATACAAAGAATGGAGACCCAGACTCACCCACGCCACAAAGGGTTTAAGCAGTAAAAATGCGCAGTGAGACCAGACAAATCCACAGGCAATGGAAAATGCATGAACGACAGACAAACCATGGACTCACATGGGAGTGGAGCACGCACAAGGCTCAAGCACCACCCACTTGTACCCAGCCAATATAGGCACGGTGGGACATGGGCCAGAGGTAAGAGAGGGTATGGTCTGGTGGTGGGAAGAAGGGGGAAATCTATTCTGGAATTCCCGCTCAAGCTCTTTTTATTATCCTGTTATATTATGTGTCTCCTACCGTAATGTTTTTGTGACAGCATCCCTTGCCGTGGGCACGTGACCAGGATTTCTACAAAGTGGTCCTTGCTTGTGCACAAGCTGACTTGAAGTGAGTTTCAATTGAGCTAATCCCGACTCTCCTACTCCAGAACTATTGGGCCACAGTACGGCAGAAAACAGCCCAGTCCAAAATAAAAATAAAAAAGGCCCACCACAGGTCTTAAATACAATTTAATAATTACAGCTTTTTTATCCTAGTTACATTCTAAAAAATTGTAACTTACATTGATAAAACTAAGAATTGATTAATTAAGATGGGAGACTAAGTTACGAAATAGAAATGTGATATTATCGATTTAAGTTTGTTTTAAACTAAATAATTTCATATTTTTCCTTTTATGTATGAGAAGAATAGAAAATAAATAAGATCTTCATATGGTCTAAAGATGTTTTTAATATATTTACTCTATTTGTTCTTGAAACCCTGGCGATCACTTGTCTATGACCAAAAGAAAAAGGTTTAATATAATCGTGCCCTTTTATCGTCACAAAACAAGATATCCGTATGTGGATTTTAAAAATTCCAATTAAATTATCAGAGGTTGAGGAGGCTCAAGGACTGAGGCACCTTTTGCCATCATTTGGGTAAAAAAGCAAAACAAATAAAATAAAATAATGAAGAGAGAGAGAGAGTTGTGAAACCAACTTTTTTATTAGTTACTTCAAAGGAATCAAAACCTTCAAATTGATAAATGGATTACATTAAGGGAGTTCAGACTTCTACATTAGATTAGTTAACAATTAACTCAAAAAATCATGATTATTCTTTATTCATTGTCAACATGTGAAGCCAGACTTCCAAATAGATAAAGATATATACTTAACCATTATTTATCCAATACTAATTCAAACAATTAGGCACATAAAATTTCTTCCCTCTAGAAAATACCCTTGTCCTCAAGGGTCTTTCTTATTTTTCTATTCTTCTTCCTCCTTTTCCACGAAGTACTCCTCTTTGATTTCTTAAATGTCAGCCCATTGAATTTGATCAGCCTTGATTTCTTGCATTCTTCAAGGTTTTTATGTTTGAAAGACATGAATTTAGCTTTCGCAATTGAACAGCGTAGAGATAGAGAGACTAGAACTTTTTTTCTTGTTTTGGAACCTTACTTGTCCACCCTTTGAGACATGTTTACAGCTTTTTAGTTGCATCGATTTGCAATCCATGGCAATTTTTTGTGAGCTTTCATTGCCCTTGAGAGACAAATGATCATGCTTTGCTACTTTTGGAATGAAAACACAACTTGAACTGGTTGGATCTCCCCGTCTCAACTCGATTATGGGAGATTTTTGCATGATAGCTATTTTGATTTCTCAGCGATTTGATCTAGATGGGCAAGCATTGCAGTGCGCATCTGTTGTATTTGTTTGAACATTTGCTACTAGCTATCACAAATTTACAAAAGCTAACTTACTGATCATAGCTTACAATCTTTCCATACAATGGTCCTCTACAGCCAAATCGAATATCAATTCTTGGGACAAAATTGACCTCTGCCCTTTTCGGGCAAAATAAATAGCACTCTACCCCCTTTTTCAAATTAATTAGAGAAATGCCTCTTTTTTGAAACTCGACTTTTTCAAAATCAAGTTTAAAAAAAAAAAAAAAAAATTCTAGAGCCCTATAGTGGCGTTTTAAGAAGTCTATAGTGACATTTTAATGACCTATAGTGGCATTTTGTAACTCGATTTTCATGAAGCCGATTACATGCAATTTTTTTACCTATAACTCGATTTTGTGGAGCTTGAGTTAAAAAACGTCACTATAGGTCATTAAAAATGTCACTATAGGACTTAACTCAATTTTGAGAAAATCGATTTTCAAAAGAGAGACATTTCCCTAATTAGTTTGGGAAATGGAGTAGAATGCTATTTATTTTGCCCGAAAATGGCAGAAGCCAATTTTGTCCCCAATTCTTGTGAACCAAATTTTTTGTGTTGGTTGGCTCAAGGGAACCAAGACCTCCTAATTTGGTAGTGAACTACTTCGAGGGAATTCAGACCTCGACATTAGACTTACTAACAATTTGTAACTAAGATATTCATGACTACTCTTTTTTTCATTGTCAACATGAGAATTTATACAAGATAGACTTCCAAATAGATAAAAATAGTTACTTTCCTCTTGACTATATAAATAAATCTAATACTAATTCAAAATAATTAATTTTAATAAATAAATAAATAAAAAAAAAAAAATATATATATATATATATATATATGATATATCTATCATTATTTATCTCATACTTATTTAAATAATTAGAAGAGAGAGAGATCATAGGGTCGAGGAAATTGCCCCCTTCCCTCCTCCAATGGGATGTGTCAGTCTGGCTTTTGAACCTTGTGTTACTACCATCCAACCAGATAAAATTTTTTAATGGTTTTAAAAGTACTGTTGATAATTTCATTTCATTTTATTATGATTTGCACTCATATGTTATTTGATATTTTTAATCGATTCAGAACATTCTCAAGACAACTTTCAGCCAATTATAAGATAAGCTTTCCGTATATATAATTTATTAAAGTACCTTACGGAATCTAATAATTGAACATAAATCAGCATGGGTATCATTTTTTCAATCTTCTAGTTTTTTTAGTCATACAGAGACTGATTTAATAAAATTATTCATTCAAAATATTAAAAAAATACATGAATAAAGCTTGAGGTTAGGTCAATGCTTTGGACATGGCAGCAGAAACTGGTTTGAAAAAGATTACATGGTCGCTTAACCAATTAAAATTATTATAAGAAACATAATCTCATTGATGTGTTCCTTAACCTTCTTATATTCTCGACAATAAAGTAGCCTTATCATTTTAAATAACCTTCGTACATTATATATAGATTGGAGTGGCTTCATCATGTTTAAAGTTTGAGATATATTATTAGGTCAAATTGGCCATTTACCACTTTTCGCGGAAATTATTAACAACATACCACTATTTACAAAATAAGTAGTAATATATCACTTTTTTTAAACTCGAATTCATGAAACTCGAGTTTGCTGTGTAAATCAAGTTTTAAACACTCAAATTTCATAAAAAAACTTGTGCTGACATGGATTTTTTTATTGAAAAAATGCCACATGCAACTCGAGCTTGGTAAACTCGAGTATTGATAAGCTCGAGTATTGTGTTGCATGGAACTCGAGTTTACAAAGCTCGAGTTCCATATGGCATTTTTTCAATAAAAAAATCCACGTTAGCACAAGTTTATTTATGAAACTCAAGTGTTTAAAACTCGATTTACACAACAAACTCGAGTTTCAAAAAAGTGATATATTGCTACTTATTTTGCAAACAGTGGTATGTTGCTTATAATTTCCGCGAAAAGTGGTAAATGGCCGATTTGGCCTATATTATTAAGTACATTGCTTTTGTGTTTTATTATTTTATAGTAGTATACAACAAAATTTTGTCAAGATCTTTGTAGCGCAACCAATATCCAAGGTTTATATCCTCTATCCCTATTGTAATTATCAAATAAAAACAACAACAACAAAAAGAAAATATTGGGAAATAGAAAAGGCACCGGTACCATGCAAATTCAAGTGAAAAAAAAAATTATAAATAATAGTTAATTAAACAATTGAACAGTAAATCTCTGGTACCAAAAAGAAGCTATAAACTATAGATTCATCATGAACAAGAAAGAGGAAACTTCCTATATGACTGAGGCTTTTACGTGACCACTGCAATCAAAGTAGCAGATCGGCTAAATTTATGGTGTTAATCAAGGTTGTGCAAACATGAATAAAATTAATAAGAGTAAATATACAGTTTAGTAGCATTCATAAATTTGGGGATTGGGATATAGTGCAAGTTCTTGTATTCGATCAAAAATAGTTTATAGAGACTAGAGTAATTATTTGATATTCTATAATCACTTTTAGATGTTGACAAGTCATGATTGTACTCTGGATTTGTAATTGCTCCTGTTGTCTCCACAATATAACAAATTCAATTCAAAGGAGCCTTATTATGTGAACTCAAAGTAGCGAAATTGTAGGAAGTTGTATTGAAAAAGAGCTCCAACTTGTGTGTTTGTGTGTGATCGAGGCACTGAGAGAGAGAGAACTCGAGGTATTGTGTTCAAGAATATAGGTGGGTTAGTGTAGTTGGGGAACAATGTTGGTTGTGTTATGAATAAAGAAAATTATTAGAATTTGAAAGTGTGCCTCGACTATTCGAGAAAAAGCTAGTAAAGAATGATGACACCAAACTATGATAACACCAAAATTATGATGGCAATGGCGCCTACTCAAAACTTATTTGTTAGGTTTGCTAATCTTTCTTGTGATCCCCCATTTTTTTTGGTTTAAATATTTGCCCATCACTTCACCCATCTTTATTTTTAAATGTAAGAATTATGACTTGTTGGGGCTTCTCGTAGTTGTAAAAAATATAATATTAGGGACATGGACAATTACAAGAATTGCTTACATATGGCACGGCCTTTATAGTTTGCACAAGAAAGACTGTTTAGACGGCCATTGTTATATCTTGCAAAATTCGTTGAAATCAATGGCCGCAAGCACTAAAAACAAAAGTTAACATTACTTGGCACGAAAAGAGGTAATTACTAAGAGTTATTATATTAGGCTTGGGGAAGAATAGCTATGACTTCGTCTTTTTTAGTATTTTACTTTGGCGAATGAACCCACATTTTGTACCATACGTATATAGTAACTTTGAGAAAAGGACAAAGTAGGAATGTGTTGGCACACGTTGTAGTTCAATGGTAGGTGTTGCTGTCAATTCCCTTTAAACGCAAACAATAGTGGTATGGAGCCGGAGATTTAATGCTTTAGGACTTTGAAATGATCAATGAATGACATGTTGAAACACTAAAAATTTGTTTAAAGAATTAAGTAGTGTCAACCAATTGATTATTTCTACTTTGTAATTATAAAATATGAAAGAAATCAAGTAAGATCTTATATGCGGTTTTTCTACGTTATAATTTATATAGTCATAATCCATTATGGTGTTTGCTAAATCAGCAAGGCACACAAAATTCATGGCCTAAGAACCTTATTAAAGAGAACCTAAAGGCATGTTCGATCATAGAGAGGGGGAGTTTGTTCATCTTTTTCGCATTTGTTACACCTTGCACTAGTTACACTCATATGCTTTGTTACTTCAATGCATTGGTTACATAAATGGGGTTACATCCTTTTGTAACTCAGTCCCATGTTACATGGGAGTAAATCCCATTAAAGATACCCAAGCCTTGCCCACTAATAAACTAATCAATTGGCTAAGCTTCACCAAATTCTAACAAAACACAAGAAGATACACCTAACTACTTGTTCTGTCACTACTTCAACTCTGTTTCTTACCTCTTTCCTAATTCCTATCCATCAGTTTAGTTTGTCTTCTGTTGGTAATACACCAAGATCTAGATCCTATGCAAAATTGTAACTTTTAATTATCATATTAATTTTGTAAACATTCGTACAAGAGTAATGATTAAAGAAGGCCAATTCTTTCAAATCTATATGCATTATATGCTGTACAAGTGGTCCTTCAACAACCAGGAATTATCTGGTTAAAAATGCAGTGATCTGTCTAAAGAGCCTTTTTATCAATCTGGCAATAAAGTAATTAAATTATGCTAGTTGGCGAAGTTAAGGTTTTCCTTAATGGTGTAGGTGATCATCAACTGGGGATGTCATTATGTCTACTATAGGCCAGCTCCTTGTGTAAGTAATAGATTACCTTTTTATCTAAACTAAGAGAGTAGAGGTAAAGAAACAGAAAAGGAAAATCATTCACTCTTTATGTAGTTTTATAAGTTTAATGGGTCCTCCATGAACTAAAAAACCCATATTACATAAGGCTCTATTTGCTCAGCTAAAAATCATATTGTCATAGGTAACTTTTACCACTTTTTTCTTGAGAGAAAGCTGATTTTATGAGAGTATCAGGCAACTTAAGACTGGTTTTGGAATTTTATTGCTTTTTGTTTTATTGAATTCCTCACATTTTGTAGAAAATATTGATGGCATGACAAAATCATATGTGTATTAGTAATAGATTTTAAGAACTCAATGATCAAGTCAACTTAAAAACTCTAGGAAGTCCTAGTCCTCAGCACTTCTATTTTGCCATAATGAGTTTGGCCTGAAAATAATATTCAAAACTCAAATAGAAAACCAGACAAAATGTAAATCCCAGTCCCTAAGGACAAGGGTCTCCAAAGTCCAAACCTCACATGCAAGATAAATACTAGATTTAGTCATGACTTAGACATTGGAAATTTAAAATTTACGTTTTAAGGAAATTAATATAGACAGGAAGTATGACAAAGTCACTGTATTAGTAAAATAAGTTACACTGTTTCCACATTTCGTAAATCCTTGACAATTCCCAAAACCACTAAATTTTTTACATCATTGTACAAGAGAGTTATCCCCCAACAACAAGGTGGGTAAGAATTAAAATTTTACCAAAAAGGGTAGAACTCCCACTTCAACTCTACATTCTACAACATAACTCGAGCAATCTTAGTATACCCACTTTCTTCATTTTGCCTTGCTTTGATTTCTTCAGCACATCTTAAAGTCCTCTCTATATGGTAACCTCCTCCAATGCTGACTTCTCTTTCTAAGTGACTACAATAACTCTCAAAAACACTTACATTTACATGTAATTTGAATTTCATCAAGAATAGAAATTCAAGCTCCATTGTGTTCAATTCTTCTGTGGTTAATCCACCAACTCTTGCAAAGTATGAATTTCTGTAATTCCTGTTGAAAAGGAAGAGTGCAGATTAGAAAAAATCCCACATATTGAAAATTAAAATTTCCCACTTTAACAAGACCTCAAGTTAGATAATTGTAATATAAAGTTTGTAACTTTGGCAAGTGTCTATTTAATTTGTAAATAATCGTTTTGGTCATGAACTGGAAATTGAATTTCAGGATTAAAAATGGCAAAGTATCACATGTTCTTAACTGAAAAAGGGTATAAATCAAAACAAAAGGATAAAAATAATGCTTTTAATTAAATTGGCAAAAAGTTTTTGGCAACCTCAACATTTTAGTACCAAAAAAGAAAAAGATGAGAGAGAAAACTCACATGTCCTCCACATACTTAGATGCCACCATGATCGTTGTAACGAGAAGCCTATGCACATTTGTAGCATTGATCCGAAATCCAGGATTAGTCTGGCAAAACCGATCAATATAGACATATGCAACAACATAAACCGATGGCCCAGCACGAGTGTACCGGAAAATCCTCTCTAGATAGGACTCAATTGTCATGTCCGGTGTCTCATGGCAATCGAAAACTCGGGTTCTAACGTCTTTAGACAAAGCCCATCTACAATTTTTGACAATCCTTTCATTCCTAGCCATACTTCTCTCAATAAGAGAAGCAAGAACATTGATCACCAATGGTGTGTTTGAGTCATCTTGGTATGAGTAGGAATATACATCGGATCGAAGCTTTCTTGGAGATATTGTAAGTTGAGATGAAGCCATATGGATCAAACTATAATGTGAGAGAGAGAGAGAGAGAGAGATGAGATTGTGAGACTTAGTGGGATTTGAGAGAGGCTTATATATATTCAAGTGGGAAAGGAGTCGGTGATATAGAGAGTGTAGAGAGACTGTAGTCTTTTTTTTTTTGAGAGACTGTAGTCTTGATTGTGAATAAACAAAGAGAGAAATGACATTGGTTTGGGCCATTTGGAAGGTGGGTGGAAGCCAAGATAGTATCAAACTATAAGATACGTGTGCTACCTTTTTGTAAAGGCAAAGTACAATCAACCAGCTCAGCCATATTCATTGTATAATACAGAAAACACCCTCTCTCACCTCTTGAAAGTTAGTCTCGCCGACAGTGTGTTGAAGGACAGGAAAGGGCACAAAAAATGGAGAGAGAATTCATATCGCAATTGTTCTATGGAATATGGATACACACAATTTACATGTTTGTTAATATATGATTGAATTACATTATTTACGCATAGTTCATCATCAGAAACTGGGTAAAAAATAATCCAATTGCTACTTACTGGGTGTTGTAAATTTTTTTTCTTTCCTCTTTTTTGGGTTGGTATTGATAGATAGTAGCTTGTTGGTCATTTGCTAGGCTCACAAAACTAGACGGCATTGAAAGATTGACTTTTCCATCGAGATTTGTGCCACTCCAGGGTGAGACCAGTAATATCAGTTCTAGTTATTACACGTGCAGAGGCTTGACTGATCAAAATCATCAAATCCTGGTTTTCAACTTGCTCCACGTGCAATCTATTAATACTGCTGACCCAGTACATGACAAAGAGTTAAGCTTTGTTTCGGTGGGTTTTAGGTTTTATTTCAGTGATTATTTATGGTAATTAAATTGGTGATTGTTTAATGTGTGTGGGATGGAGTGATTAATTGCACCCACTCAAAAGAATTGTCAAGTCCTTCATAAATCTCTTCTTGAATGAAAAATGTTTTCTCATTTTCATACATTTGTTTGTAGGTAAAAAATAATTAAACTTGTAAAATATTTTATGTTGACCATAAAATTTTTTATAAAAAGATGTAAAATGTTTTATTTTTGAAAATGGTAAAATATTTTCCAAAAGTACATAGTGGGTTCTCCTCTTCCATCTGGTCACTAGGGTAGTGGTCCGGTGGCTAGAGACACCGCTCTAGCGATCGGTTCGATGGTTCAATGGCCAAAGACTCCAAACTAGCAACTGGGGATGGAGGTTCGATAGCCAAAGACTCCACTTCAGCAACCAGTGTTGTCTATCCAGTGACTATGCTCCACAACTAGTGCCAGCATTCCGGTGTTCAAAGTGTCCACTCTAACAACTGCCAAGAGACACCTCACCGACGATCAGTGTCAGTCTTTCAATGGCCGGAGATGCTACACCGAAGACCAATGTCAATGGTCGAGAGTCAAAGATGTCACATCGGAACTGATGCCGAAGGTCCAATAACTGAAGACGCCATTTTGTTAACCGATGTTGGCAATTCGGTCACCAAATATACCACTCCAACGTTGTTCATCAGTAGTCCAATTGCCAAAGCCACCTCTCTAACTACCTATTCAAGTGGTTCAGTCACTAGACCTCCAGCACTAGTGGCTTCAGTGTTGAGTCATAGGTTTTGGTGGTTTACTTGAAAAAATTTACTTATCATACCAAATACTTGAAAATATTTTACATGTAATATAATTTACATTTGAAAATATGTTATTTCAAAACAAACAGAGCATTAAAGTATAATCTCTACATGCTTTCTCGCTTTTGGCAATTTCAACCAACTCTACTTTACTCTCCTATACTCTCCCTCCCTCCCCCTCAATCCAAACAGACTACATTTTTTTTTTCGCTAGTTTGTCTCCTTTACATGATCTGCCATGCATGAGTTTATTCTTATGATCTGCCATGAATTTATTCTTATTCTGAACAAATTTTGGCATGTTCATTAGGCATTGGACCCATGCATCTACTTGTGGCTATGGCTTGAGTCAAACTTTTGTTTTACATTCAATCAAATAAACTGGCGAAACAATTGGGTTCAGTTTGCAACGTTGTATTTGGAACTAAAATTCTATGATGTGCTAATTCTGAGAATTCTAAAAATTATATTTAGTCACTTTTAATCCATTGGGTGCAAACACTCGGACTTGAAATTATCATCTATATCACCACATAAATTATTGCTTTAAATCTCGTATCAAAACCAATAAGTTTCAATTACTTCAATTGATAATTAATAAAATCTTTTGTGGTGGAATAAGTAGCTTGAATTCAAATTTTATCCATAAAATTATATGGTATCTTAGCCTAATGATAAACAATTATCATTCTAAAATGAACACCATAGATTCAAATCTTAGCATATTATAACAAAGAATAAAGTTTTTAACCCTATGCTAGAAACCTTTTTCTTTTCAATAGTTACAATATGTTGATAATTTCAGCAACTCAAACTCTTTCCCCTCTAAACCTTTAAGCACTTTATATAGCAAGATTTGTCAATTAAGGTAAAAAGGCCCTCAACTCCTAACACCTATGCTAGAAACCTAGAAATACCCAAAAAAAATAAAAAGTATTCATTTTTTTGCTGGAAGAAAATTTTGAGTTACAAAAATTAAATACAGTAATCAATTATTTAAAAGCAATTGGTCCATATAAATAAATAAATATATATATCAACTCAACCTGTGGGCAGCTTCAAGTATCAATCAGGCTATTCAATAATTGAGTTTTTGTTTTCTTGCTTTCAATATCACGTACGGTATTGGGAACCGACACTCTTAAAAAGAAATCTGCACCCTGTTGAAGGAAACGTATGAGTAGTGTGGGGGTCAAAATACCAATGTGATAAATGAGTGTTACAATTAATTAGTCGTTTATTCATGTGATGCACGGAAAAATCTTATGAAAGTATAGTTTATACATTAAAGTTTTTAAATTTTACATGAACTGTCATAGTTTTAAAAATATTTGAAAAATAAAATAAAAGTAAAAACTCAAGCCAATTCAAGATGAACCACCGCAATAACAAAGGCAATCCTCCCATTCGTTTTCAGCAAGTGATATCAAGTAAAAATCACATTTGCACAAAACCTAAACAGACATCAACAATTTTACCAAGTTTTTTGCTAACTTCATAATAATTATGGAACACCTTGCAAGCTTTAATCCCCACTGGTACATCATTGATGTTGAAGTTTATACATGTTTTGCATGTGGTATTAAGTTTTAGGGTTTTATAAATGTGGCAGCTAAATAATACCTGGAAAGACTTTTATCACATAATAATGATGCAGCAATCAATATATAAATATACTATGTGTAACAACATTTAAAAGGAACAAATAAAAAATAAGTGTACTCATTGTTTTGAATTATCCATTCATCTTAATCAGAATGTAACAAACTAAATTTGATAAAATAGTTTTCAAATGAATAAAAACTTCATAAAGCTTGAGTATAGTTTCCTCTTATTTGCAAAAGTTTCCACATGATTCATCCAAAAAAGTCTACAACTCTTCCCAGACCTTACCAAACCTAAAAGAAAAGATTGAAAGAAAACTCTAAATCAAATAATCATTCATAGGAACAACTGCAAACAACCATGAAAATTTTTTGACTTGAGTTTTTATTCATTGAATTTGAACATTTACATGTTTCCTACCAAAAAGTTTTGGATTCTAACTCCAATTAAAAATGCCATGTTGCTTAATGTAAAGTTGTAAATTGTTAGCTTCTCATCTTTTTTAGGAATCCATCACCTCTTCTCAAAGGCATCATCCTAGCACACTAAGCCTTCACCATCCTTGTTAAACTTTAGCCCAAGCAACTATATAAATATGCTTGAATCCCAAACATACTAAATAAAAATCCAAAACTTATCATATGTATTATATCCCTACACTTTCTTAATAACCAAACCAAAATTATTTTTAAAAAAAATACAAACTTGCACACAATGATACAAAAAGAAAGAGAGTGTTTTTAAGATAATACCCAATTGTGATAATCAAAGTCCACGGGCAGCCCATGTAAAAAATACTTGTAGTCAACAACAGTACAATGCAATTTGCTAGATAAATTAAGATCATTCACCAAAAAAAAAAAAAAATACAAAAACAAAAACAAAAAGTGCGAAATGGGAAGGGACATAGATAATAAACTTGAACATCTAAGTAAATCCTATAAAAATTTCAAAGTAATCTAACTTTCAAATTAAAATTTACTAGAGCACACATCAAGGAATTTAGGGTTTCAAATAATATTGAGTCAAGATAAAAATGCACAAAATAATCCATTAGATTTGTGTAGACAAATCATCAAATTTAAATGGGATTAGTTCTAAAACTATTAACATCAAATGGAGGAGAAAAGAGAACTTCATGGGAATGAAGATAAACTCACTCTTCTATGTTTCGCTCATCGCAAGTAATTTTGAAAACGATGTACACATCTTTAACTTTCATTGCACCTTTGCAGTTAGACATAAAAAGATAGAAGAAAAATGTTTAAATCAAACTCAAACACTTCAACAAAATAAAATAAATATATAGAATAGATTAAAAACCATCTTTTCTATAGGAAGTAAGGTTAATTTAAAAACACAAACTGGTCAAGTTTTAGGTTACCAATATTGATGCAGCAAAAATTAGTAGAGATCGTCACTAATATCAATGGCAACAACAGCTCCTTAAATCTCAACCATTCCAAATAAAAGATTTTTTCTCACTTTGAGTAAACATGAAAAATCCATACCAAAGTTAACAGAATGCTTAATTGGACACTTGAGAACTCTAAAAGAAAACTGAAAGAAGCACACTTAGCAATTTTTTTTTTTTTTTTTAATTTCTCCTCCCAAATGAAATCTCAGGGTAGCTTTGATTATACCAAAACGTGCATAAATATTAATTATAGCTATGGCATGCAAAGCAGTGAAGTTGTCTAATTTTGAACAGTTCCATAGTGGTGCACACTACACAGTACACTCACTTGGCCTTCCTGCTTGGCTTGAATTATAGTCTTTTATGTTCTAATATTACAAGACAAGTTTAGAAACATATTGGGCTTTTCGTTTTCTGTCTTTCAAAGAAGTTAACTGATAGTGAAAAATGCTAAGAGCTTTGTAACTTAGAGAGAATATCTGATCTCATAAAAGCGAAAAACAAAGGTTCGAATCTCCCTCCCTCACTAAGTCTAACAATTGTATTATTTTTTTAAAAAAAATTGACATTGAAGAATGAAGATGATGGTAATGTTTGAAAAACTCCCAAACAAATTCTTGAATGGATCCTTAAATGAATACATAAATGTGTCTTTGCATCATCTACAAAATAAGTTTTTCAATACCATTTATCATAGTCTAAGAAAAATGTTAGTCACATCTCAAATTACAACTAAGGATTTTCATGAATCATCTATACAACCAAATTCTACCTAATAAACACTCAGCACACATTTGGAGAACTAATTCAATCAAAATATAAAATCTATATCATCTGGGTCTCGCGGTAAAGTAGGTTCATCAATTTTACTAAGATCTAGTATTGTGTTTGACAGCCGCCTTAACAGCTAATCAATAAATAAAGTAATTAACAAAAGAACAAAAAAAGTTATGATTTTATATGAATGGCAAAAAGACAATGTCTTATACTTTCAATGACCATAAATATAATCCAAGCTTTCAGGGTACTATGATTTCACTTTAAGCAGTAATGCTTTCATTCTGCAATTCTCAGCTTCTTCCTTGAGCAATCCACAACTACAATACTACTTTGGAAGTGGGCATGGCTAAACTCCCAATTGTAGTGGCTTTCAACCACAAATCAATAAAGTAAGAACACCCAAAGTATTTGTCCATTCAAACAAAGTCTGAAAGAAGATCAGCTTTAACTCATGATATTATGAAATCCCCTCAAATTCTCTCTCCCTCAAAACATCCAAACAAGGGAAGGGTAACTCCCCGACCCATTCCTCATCTTTCCTCTCCTCTCCTATCCTTGTAAACACACTCAAGTCAGGGTTTGGACGTAGCTGAGTTAGCTCCCTCATTGGTTTTATTTATTTATTTTTTTTTTTTTTTTGGATTGGTAGATGTAAAACTTTATCAGAAATAAGAAAGAGGCACAGCAAAAAAAAAAAAAAACCCAGGTAAACAGAGTGTACAAAGGGAGATAAAGCAATATACAAAACTACATAAATATTGAAAATATAACTAAGAAGATACAGGAATACCACCTAAGCCAAAAGTACAGTTTCACCACAACTAATTGAGTACCAATCCAACTATAGCTTATTTCATAAATTAAAACCTACATTTAGCATAAAAAATAAGACACAAAAAAGAAAAAGGGTAAGAAGGAAAGTATACAATGTTTTGCCAAAGCACACTCTGTATTCGATATAGATAAGACCTAAAGAGCGGACCGCCTATGATAGCAGCTATCAATCAATTTGCCAAAGCATAGCACAGAGATATAGATAATCTTTAAAGAGTCCATATCTGATCAATTTTCCTGGGCTTTTCTATCTCTCTCTGTTTCTCAATTAATCAATTATATCTCTATCAAAGTCCCAAACTCTCAGAACAATAATAAAGATTCAAAACCGAGCAGCAAACCAATCCATATAACAAAATGTAGTAAGGGAAACAAAAATCATCAAGCAAAAGAATGGAGCAAAAAAGAACTGAGATTTAGAGATATCTCAACTGAAGCAGGCACTGTCAGTATTTATACACCCTGTGGAAAGGAAGACAGGAAGGAAGGAACTCAGAAAGGCGGCCATTAATGCGAAACAGTAGAGCAAGAAAGTGGGGAGCACAATTTCAGACTCTCTGTTTTCCTTCACAGTTTCAGTCTCTCTGCTTTCCTCACATTATAGGTTATAGCACGCAAAACCCTTCAGGGTTCCACACTTCCACTTTCCACGGTTTTTTTTTTTTTTTTTAATTTTTTTTTTCCTTTAAGCTGAAAAGGCTTTGGGTTTAAGCTAAAAAGGTTTTGGGTTAGACTTGATAATGGAAGTAAATAAATAAGAAGTGGGCTAAGATTTATTATACAGATTTATTATAGGGCTGGGATTTATTATGCAAGAGTTACTATAATTCTGAAATTTGCAAAAACCATTTTCAAATTGTAGGACCAAAAAAAAAAAAAAAAAATTGGAATGACATGGCTGCTGACATGGCGCAACCTGAGTATAGCAGTATTAAACGCTCTCTTCTTCAGCTCTCTCTCTCTCTCTCTCTCTCTCTCTCTCTCTCTCTCTCTCTATATATATATATATATAATTGTATTTCCTCTCAAATGGGAGAGAGTCCTATTTATACTGGTAGTGTCCTCCTCTCAATGGGAAAAATGTGTAAAGGAAATTAGAAAATACTTGTCCCATTAAGAGTCTCTTCCACCTTTTAGGGGGACGAGCATGCTATTGGGTGAGGAACATAGTTTAGGTAGGTCATTCAGTAATAAATACAATATTTAGTAAGTGGGAACATTCATTTAATGTGGAGGTAATTGTTATTGCATCTAAGCGCTATTAAGAGTCTCTTCCACCTTTTAGGGGGACGAGCATGCTATTGGGTGAGGAACATAGTTTAGGTAGGTCATTCAGTAATAAATACAATATTTAGTAAGTGGGAACATTCATTTAATGTGGAGGTAATTGTTATTGCATCTAAGCGCTACATTCTCTAATTCGACGGTTGTACTTTTTGTAGGACTCTATATCCACTAGTTCTCCCACATTTTGCTCATATCATCGACCATATGTCGAGGTCATGATATTCCTCGGCCATGTAATGATTTGGAACGGGGACCATTGTTGGGCTTGGCTTAGTGGCCCAGAGAGAGTTTCAACCTCATCCTTTCCTATCACTCAATTAGCCCCTCTCTTGACTATCTTGAGCTGGACTCAGTCCTCTTCTTCTTTATTCCATATACTGGCTTTTGGCCCATTGGACCTTTATGCAAATAATCGGACACCCAACATATAGTAATAAGAATAATAACAATGTTGAAGTTTTTTTTTTTTTTTTTTAAGTAAAAATGTTAATATTAATGTTAATTAGATGATGAAAAACAAAACAAAAGAAAATAAAGGAACAACAAAAAATAAAACAAAAGTCAGAAGTTCAAGTAATAGCTCAACAATAATATCAAAATATCTTTGTGATATTTCGTGTTTATGATTCAAATTATACCAATCCCTCCCCTACTATCTACCTTTTTTTATATAAAAACAAATAATAATAATAATAATGAACTGCACCCCTTAAGAAAAAAAATAGATCCATTAATAATTAACATAGGCCATTCCATGGGGTTTGGCTGATCACCCCAAAAGGCCCTTTTTTTTAAGGGAAATTGCATAATTCATTCTATATATAGTTTATGCATTGTTTCAAATTAAAGCACACATTTTTAGAAAGTTTCAATTAAAATTTCAAAAAAGAATTAATTATTTCAATTTATCTCCTCATAGAGCCACTCTAAATTAAAAGTTCCCTTAATTAAAAGTAACGAAAAATCTAGTGAACTGCACCATACATGTGCTAATTTAGTGCAAGAAAACGAACAATATTATCGCATCTTCATCATATTGTATTTATCTGTTTGAAACTTCTAAGTCATTTTGTATGCTCTTTATTCCCCCAAAGTGCTATACGTGATTCACATAAAATAACAGAATTTTTACTATCTAAATAGTTCTAATCCTACTTTGTTACTCTCATCTCAGTATTCTTAGTTCTTACTAAATTTTGTATCAGTCTCTTCTTCTTCTTTTTTGGCAATGTCAATATTTTCAAATTCTCTCTTAATTAAATTTTGCTATCTAAATAGTTCTAATGACCACCCTAGGAAAAATTACTAGAGCCGTTATTGTGCTCTACTAACCATAGCCTCTTACATATTTATTTAATTTTTCCTTTTTTATCCTTTTTCTAAGACATATCAACTATTGATATACCCTCTAAATTAGATAAAATTGTGTCTCAAACCATAAACATAAATTTTAATGTTCGGTTACTCATGAGGAAGGCAATACCTAATTTCAACTATTTTATGATAAATAAAATGAAAACATTTGAATAGTTTCAGGGAGTATGTGTCCCATAATATACCAAGGATGCCTCAAGAGTGATGCATGTGGAACAATATCAATGATTTTGTTTTGACTAGGGCTTGGGAGAAAAAAAAATAAGTTGTACTTTTTGAAAATAATAAGTTAATGTCCAGATGTACTCGGAATTTCAACATAACTCAACGCAACTACACTTTTTATTTTGCTAATCATAACCTATTAGTAAAGACTAAACAGTGAAATGGTGCCTAGGAATCCATCATTCGGGTCACATCAAGGTTTCTAAGGAGATTGCATGGGACTATCCCCATTTTCCTCTCACAAAAAATAATAATTAATACCATTTCATTTTTTCACTTTTTATTTTTTTACTTTTTTATTTATTTATTTATTTTAATGGTTGAGATTGAAAGTTGTTTTTTCAACTTTCAATTTCAAAAGTAATCTCAACTTTTGAAAGTAATTACATATAATATGATGTTCAAAAAGAAGAAAAGAAGAAAACGAATTTACCAATATATGAATTTCAACCTCTCTTGAATTTTGTTCAAATTCAAAATATGAATAGTCCCTCAACCTTCTTCTGTTTATTTCAAAATCAAGCTACAACAATGAAACACTTTCATCAACACATTCTGTTTTGGTGGAAAGGGGGTAAGAGACTTTGGGTTTTAGATTTTGGAGGAGTAACAAAGAGAGAGAGAGATGGAGACATGGAAGCCGGCGGTGGCCAAGAGATTGTGGGTGGAGGCCAGCGACGGCATGATTGTGGGTGAGGGTTTGTGGATTTGGATTGGTGGGTTTGTGCATGGAGGATGAGATGGAGGTTGCTGGCTCACGGATCAAAGGCAATGAGTCCTTGCACCGAGAGAGAGAGAGAGAGAGAGAGAGAGAGGGTTTGTTTTAAATTCCTAAGGTTTAATTTTTTATTTTCGCAGGACCTATAACTGTGCTTCTCAAATGCAGCCATAGGCCCTATGCACAAAACCGTGGCTGAGATCCCTAAAAAACATGGCTATAAACCTCACCTAATGCAATGCTTTTTAAACGCAGCTATAGGTTAGGATTTTAAACTGCACTTGTTAAAAACGTGGCTTTAGGTTGCCTGTGGCCAAATTTTTTAAATGCAGGTATAGGTTCTCTTTTTTTCTTTCTTTTTAAGTAATCGGTAGGATCCATAGCCATGCTTCTTAAACGTGGCAATGGGCCATATCAAAAAACACGGCTAAAAACATTTAGAAATGCGACTATAGGTTAGTTTTAGCTGCATTTTTGAATACGCGGCTAAAAAAATTGTGGCTATGGAACACGTTTTTAGTAGTGAAACAATTTGAAATCAATTTTCATAACCCTTGGATTGTAAAGCGTGCATCTCAGATATCTAATCAACGGAATTTCTTATATTCGTTCAGTGTAAAGAAGAGCACCAATGTTCATACATATGAATACAATATAATAGTTTGTTCTGCTCTTTTGTGAGTGTGTGGTTCATTAACACAAATTTTATTTGTACACAAAGTCTTCAACATGTTTTGGAAGAAACTTTCATCTTGAAAAGCTTTTTCTTCTTTTTTTTGAAAATTCTCTAATATGTTTTTTCGTAAAACAAATGAAAGATACAAGTTTTTTCAGGTGAATATCTTTTTCCGTCCAATGGACTTATTTTCCACATAATCAGAGTAATCCCCACTCCTTTCTTCAACCTTTTTTTTTTTTTTTCATTTTTCTTTTTTATATCATTGGAGATGTGGGAATTTAAATTCTTGAACTTATATTCTTTAGAAACACCAGAGATGCTAGTTAAGCTAAAAAGCTCACATCTCTTCTTTTTAGTGTAAGCATAATTGGATCCTAGGCCATTTATATGGACAACAAAAAGACTTATTTTTTTATCTCCATGACAAACCAAATTTGAAAAAAGGAAACAAAATGAAAGTACAGGTCGCGGTGGGTTAAGCACCAAACAAAAAAAAAAGGGGGGTCTTGGTGGGTTTTCAAAAGCATGTCGGCCTGGTTCAGCCCAAATTTCAAATGAATATAGTGGACTAAAGGTTGAGACTTGAGTCATTGGGTTTACATATTAAAATTCTCACTTAAAGCCCTATCTATTTTGTCCTTTTCACAATTCGTATTATATCTTTTAAATCTAATAGGATATAAACTTCTTTTCTTTTTTTAAACTTAATAGGATATCTTTTAAATCTAATAGGATATAAACTATCACATGAAGCATAAATAGACAAAATGTACATGGCTTAAATTCTTCCCAATAATCTTCAAATAATCCTAAAAAAATTTAATGAACATCTTTCTGTGCTCACTAATGTCCCCCTAGTGCCCCCTAGACCAATTGTTTCTTTCGAAATAAGCCAAAGCAAGAAGCTGGAAAGATAAATTGTGACACCACAGTAGTGCTGAACCATTCTTTTTTTAGGTGGAATCCGAGAGAATCAAACAAATCAGCCCATATACTAGCTTCTTGGTACCTTAGGAAATAATTTTCTAGTTGTTTTGTTCAGGGTTATGCTCCTAACCCTTTTATAGGTGTAATTAATTCAAAGCAACCCATGTTGTATTTGCTGCTTAGACTCTGTTTCTTTGTGTGTGTCAATATAATTTTCTATTCATAAAAATAAATAAATAAATAAAACTACCATAAATCTACATTGTGGAAAAGAAATAGATTGGTTGGTTGTCCTATTTACCTTCTTTTTTCTTTTTTTTTTTGGGGGGGGGGGGGTTTCCCAAGTTGAGAATTGAGAGTTGAGACAAGAATGATTTGCAAAACAGTCTTCAAAGGATTTGAGAAGTTTTCTACTTTCCAAAATGAGATGTTCTATGGACTAGTGAGGCTGCAATGAGTAATTCTGTAATGGCAAAATCACATTTAAAGCATCTCAGTCACAAATCAAGTGCTTATAACAATAACATATACATATATTTGATTAAAAATCAATACAAAGCACAGCACTTGGTTTGATTGTACAATCCACAGAAAATTTGCTAGAATGTGCATATGATAAGATGATCCAAGACCTTCCACATCGAAGAAATTCACAAGTGCATTTTTTTTTTTAATGACTCCAATATGCTTGTAGTGCACATCATATGCGACCTCAAGAGTATATTGGGCCTTATATTATCCAGCCCATTCCAGCAATCCAATTCTGTTGGGCTGACATATTTATGGAAACAACAAATCAAACGCCTTGCCAATTGCCAGACCCATTAACTTTTTCTTTTTTTCTTGCATTTTTTTTTTTTAATGACTCCAATATGCTTGTAGTGCACAATGGCATATGCGACCTCAAGATTAAAAATCAATACAAAGTATTGTACAATCCACAGAAAATTTGCTAGAATGTGCATATGATAAGATGATCCAAGACCTTCCACATCGAAGAAATTCACAAGTGCATTTTTTTTTTTAATGACTCCAATATGCTTGTAGTGCACATCATATGCGACCTCAAGAGTATATTGGGCCTTATATTATCCAGCCCATTCCAGCAATCCAATTCTGTTGGGCTGACATATTTATGGAAACAACAAATCAAACGCCTTGCCAATTGCCAGACCCATTAACTTTTTCTTTTTTTCTTTTTTTCTTTTTTTTTTTCTTTTTGTTTGCGAAAGGCCAGACCCATTTACTTGAAGCTGCAAAAAATCCATCTAAAGCCTATTTGAGATTTATATAGGCACTAATCATCCTTCCTGTATATAGCAAAAACCTCAAATATTTATTATGTAATTATCCTTAAAATGTTTATGGAGTAACTTAACCTGCTAATGAAATCTGCTAATTGAAACAGTTTATTTTGGGAGTTTTGGAAATGAATCCCCCTAAAAAATTTTATAGTTTTTCTTTTTCAACACGATAGTATTTCAACTTATGACGTCAGCTCTATGATGATTTCTTTTTATCATCCCATGAAAATACTAATTCGAATCCTCTTATTTAACTACTAGTGATTTTACCAATTGAGTTAATTGAAACACATAAAAATTTTCTTAGTTTACAATTTATATGATGAGGACCAACTTGATAGGGATGAGTACATGGTCCTAAGGCATCTCCCACTTGGTAATAGGAACGATGTTTGTGGTCCTATGCATTGAATGAGAAGGTCATTTTCGCCTAATGCGTTAATTTCAAATTAGAAGTACATAGCAATCAAACTTGCAAAGACATCAAAATTCGAAAATCCTGGTCTGTGGTGTGGAAATCGTTTAACATGTCAATGTCTTGAGTCACGAGTGCTTATTGAGTAGTTTGCATCAAAGGCCCTTCTCAGACGAACGCAAAGAGATCGAATCATAAGAAATGGACCAAATAGTTGTGCAATGCTCATATTGATACATCTCACTCAATCAACACTTTACAGTACTAGGTGCACTAAAAGACTCTATAAGGGGCATTTTAGTTATAGCTCTATATTGTAAAACCTCCTAAATGCCCATTTGACATTGATGTAGGAAGTAAAACTTTGATAATAAAGTTTTGTGATATAGAGTTTTAATTGAAAAAATTCTTTAGTATTCTCAGTGTTTAGCAAATTATGAACAATTATTGTAAAGATTCTTCTTAATTTAAACTCCAAACATTAGTTTTAGCCTTTAAGTTGTTTTCAGCTTTAAGAATCCCTTAAAAGTTCTTTTTCAGTGAGTTAACAGAACCCCCTCAATTTTTTGCTTAAAGAGCTTTATACCTCAAGAAACACTTTATGATTCTACTAAATGCAGAGCCAAATGTATATTAAAGTTCCACAATTAAAATTTATTTCCTAAAGCAATAGTAATAATAATTGCATCATAGATCTGAATAATCATGATTTGAACAATCTATTCGTATCAGATTCATAGATAATCTACATGTCATCATAATTAGATATGAACAGATAATATTATTATCAAACATGTCACGGTCGGTGACAGCTTATATCAAGTATCAACACCATTATGGCCAATTACAATCGTTACCAATTACTACTAGTTTTTTCTTTATCTTTTTTGGACTTGGAGTATCACTGGACCCATCCAAATAACGACATGTCCATCAATTCTCGTCTCACCAGAAAATTAAAAAGAAAAAAGGTTCTTGTCTCACAAATCACAATCTATAATTGTTCTATCGATTTATGACAATTTTCATTATCAAAAATTTCACATTCATTGTTATTAATAACACACTCAAATCCATTGTTATGTTCTAAGTTCAGATTCAAATCAACCGGTAAACAATTCTCCAAAGTCCAAAAACCCTCTAAAATGTCCCTTTTTTATTTTATTTTAAAAAAACCCTAAAGCAGTTGTATTTATATGGCACCTCAAGTAAACTTTTTCAAACCTTCCCAATTATAAGATGGAGAGTTTAGGAATCACAATTCATGTTAACGGATCATATTCATATTATGTCAAGATAAGAATATTTGAATATATAGCATAACACCAAATTCAATTGTAATTCTCATTGGTACTACAATTAATCAGTGGTACAATAATTACCCCAAAAATTTGTACGTTCCTTATCCTATCCAGCTGGAAAAAAATAATAATAATAAGAAAAACATAGTCTAGTCCCTAATCTAGGCACTAAGCTACGTTGCCGTGGGCTATTTTGTTACCATATGTTCTTACCCAAAGTACATTTTGTTAGTTTATGGTTGTCCCAAGTTCCAACCACTACCCACTTTATTAATAGTTAGAAAAATATCAATAATATCAGTGTCAGATACTTTTTACGCGTTTTGTTATAACTATCTTACATAATAGATTATAAATAGTAAAATAAATAATGAGTTTATGTGATAATAATAGATAGTCAATTACAACATACCATGTATAACAATTGTGGCAAAATGTTTGATACTAGCATTATTGTCATAATAATAACAATGTTTGGGGAGAGAATATGATCAACCTTTGTTTTTTTTATAAAAGAAAGAATCTGATCAACTTGAAGTATGATGATTGGGAAAGTGGCCAAAAGGACAAGATTTCCTAGGAGGCAAACAGCCTAGATTTTCAACATAAAAGCATGTGGTGATCTCATAGTCCAAGCGTTTCCTTCCTTCTTCAATCATTTACAATTCCGATCTCTACTTCTTACACAAGTGGTTAGCATTCACATTCACACTTCACATGCCATCACATTCACATTTCACAAGCCAAGCCAAATTGATGGATGCGACAGCTAGTTGAAGTATATATTGGGGTCCCATTGCAAAACAATTCTTCTATGGCCACACCATTTGGTACAATTTTTGCAACAACTTAATAACATTTGTGACATTGATCGGTAAACCATAACTTTCACATTGACCCATTATTTTTTTTCACTAATACCTACAATTGCACATATTATAGTTATGACACAAAAGTTATGTCAACATACTTTTTCAGTGCAAAAAAAAAATACTAAAATAGTTTTAAAAAAAAGAAAACTGTCAACTAAACTCTTATGAAAGATATTGTGAAAATTGGTGTGCCTATAATATCATCCATTTGTTTATCAAAATTTATGCAAAAACATGTTAAGACTATCTTTGTTTCATTGAAAACTATTTTACAAAAACATATTATTTTCTTATATTTGATTGTAGCTCTAAAATGATCCCAAATTTTTTTTTTTTTTATATCGTTTAGCTCATATAAAAAAATCATTAATATTTTATGTATACGTGATGACGATGGTAGTGGTGGTGGTGGGCGGCGAATGTTAGGAACTCATGGATTTCTAAAGAAAATGAATGGGAATTACATTGAAATAGACTTAATTCAAGGTAGTCACCCTTCAAAGAGTAAAGCAATGAAAAATACAATGACTTAATTTGAGGTAGTCACCCTCCAAGAGAAAGAACAATGGCACCAATTTGGTTATTATTCAAGATAATCACAATGAGGGGTACATACAATTACTTATATAACTCAAACTCTAATACAATTACTTATATAACTCAAACTCTAATGCTATTGGCCACAAATGGCTTGCTCGTTTTGGCTTACTAATCAAGCATGTGCTCTTATGAATTGGTTCATGTGATTAATATATTGCATGTGTTTAAACTCTAACTTAATCCAGTCTCTTCCACTTGTAATGAACTTGCACTAATTGACTAATCGATATATATCTGAAAGCTAAAGCGTATAATTTATTATTGCTACGTTCCAGTTGAACTACATCAGCAGCCACGTCATTATCTTTTTTTGTTTCCAATTTTTCCTATATATTTTTAAAACATTTTCTCATTTAATAAGGTGACTTAAAAATTCCATTATTTAAAAATTAAAATATTTTTTAACCATTATTTCTATTATTAATTTTCCAAAACTCTCCCTCCATTTTACCTCCACATCTCTCTACTACTTTCTACCTTAATATCATTCTTTCTCTACCCTTTTATCTTCCTCTATTTTGACTCTTCTTATTCTCAACATATTACTATAAATTTGACATTTTCCTTTTCATTCTATGCATAGTTTTCTCATACAAAAAAAGGTTACTTCTCTCTCTCTCTCTCTCTCTCTCTCTCTCTCTCTCTCTCTCTCTCTCTCTCTCTCTCTCTCATTTTTTGCTTGATTTTTTTATTTTTATTGCATCCATACTTAGGTTGATGAATTTTTGTGTTAATTAGAATTCTACTTAGGTTGACGCGATTTAGTTTTGTGTTTTAAGTTGTTATGTTTTCTATTCTCTTTTATTATTAAATATTATCCTACTACATTATACATAAAATATATAATAATACAATGTTGTTATATTACATAGAATGATGGTGTTTATTGTTATATATTTTAGTTTTACTCTTTTTTCTCCTTATCTTATTTTATTCAACATTTAAATTTAGTCACATCCTCCATATATATGCATCACAAATCAGGAAAATGGCTAGACACACACCTGCCTTCCTTTACCATACAATAGGGGAATCAAAATATTTGTGTGATAAAGGGTCATATAATTAATAATTTATTTAGCACTCTAATGTGTCTAGGCTTATAAATTGAGCAATTTATAGACTTAAAAGGCTATTGAGAATGGACTTTTTGAATTAAGACTAAAACTATATATCATTAAGATAAAAACCTTTATCATAGATATATTATTTTTTTTAAAACAAATTTAAATCACGCAAACTTAATAATTTTATATTATATTATGTGTTAGCATCGTTTTTGCTTCTTCTTCTTCTTCTCAAAAATATTATGTATCATCTTCAAAGGATGCCAACAATATTGATCTTATGGAAAAAGTAACATAAAATATTGAGAAAAAAAAATGTTTTATATTATAATCTACTAAAAATGCTTTTTAAAAATTTAAATCTTTCTATTTTTCATATCACTAACATGTTTTACAGCTACCACATGTGATAACTTAAGTCTTAATATTCTTAAGTTGTTTCAACAAAAAGAAAAAAATTGAAAAAAAAAAAAAAAAAAAAAAGGTTGTCACAAAACAAGAGTTCATGTAAAGTTTTTTGCAAAAGTGAAATATCTATTTTGTAAGGCCACCAAACTTGATAATTTGCAAATGATGGAACCACTTGCAACAATATTTGCATAGTTATATAGTTCTAGCTAAAACAATCAAGCATACTTTTAGTCCTCAAAAAACACATACTTACCAATGGTTAAACATTTATCTTGAGTTGTTTTAACATTTCATATAATTTTACCTTTACATATTCATCTATTTTAATTTAGATTTTTTTAAAAAAACTAGATATTTATAAGTAAACAATGAAATTATGATTCATGAATAATCAAAAAAAAATTATCTATACATATTTATCTTGTACGAACTACTTTAATTTAGATATTTATAACTTAATGATGAAATCTAGATATTTATAAGTAAACAATGAAATTATGATTCATGAATAATCAAAAAAAAATTATCATACATATTTATCTTGTACGAACTACTCTTAATGATGAGTAAATTAATTAATTAAAACAATCATATTTCTACGATTCAAAAGGTCCCAATTTCTTTTTTCAAAAAAAAGTCCTTCTACATTTCCTTGGAATATATATATATATATATATATATATATACACCAAACTAAAGAAATGTCTTTCATATTTCCTTGAAAATTCAAAAAAAAAAAAAAAAAAAAAAACCTTTGATATACTACTAACGTAACTACATCTATAACTATTTAAATCATTCATGATATCTATTTCTTATTAATAACCATAAAAACTACAACTAGTGAGGGAACATATAAAGTAATCAAGAATAAATGATGAAAGAAAAAATGAAATGAAATCAAACGTCAATTAGTAACCGTTATTTGGAAAATAAAAAAGTGGCCAAAATGAGTAAGAAATAAAATAGAAATGACTATATAGAGGACATTGAAAACTTTATAGTGCAATAAAATTAACCCTTATATTCACTTAATTAAATCAAATCAACAATTAAATATAATAATACAAAATTTAAATTTTAAACTAATCAAACTTTAATTAGGAAAATTATATTTCCTATCATAACTAAAAATGAAATGTTCTTCAGTAATTTAGAAATTATATTAGAAATAAAGTTGGAAAACTTTATGTAAGGACACGATTTAGTAACGAACCTAAACAGTATTGGGTTCGTACGTAAAAGGCCCAGACAATATGATTTGTAGAGCGTGGGTGTAAAGAACTAGGTTAACTGTGGTATCTACCTCCAAGATTTTCTCTCAAGCCCGTACAAGGGTTTTTTTTTTTAGTTGGTATAATGAACGTTTTTCTTTAGTCACTAGTGCAACTCTCTCTCCCTCCTCTTACTTCCTTCTCTCCAATTTATGTCTGTTCTTTTCTTTCCTTCTTTCTCCGATCCCCTTCTTCATGTTCTTCTTTTAGTTTATATACTCCCATTTGCGCTCCATCCTCGCCGAACACGTGTAGGTTGTGTCCGGGGGATTTCTTTTTGTCCCATCTGGCACCTCCTGGAACTTCCTATGGGCAGCTGTAAGGCTGCTTCCCTACTGTTCAGATATCACCTCCACATTAATGCGGCCAGAGAGTTGGTTGAGAGGTCATTAATGCGAAGACAGCTGTAGTTTCAGATATTTGTTTGTCTTATCTCTTTCATCTTTAGTCGGCTACTCTACCCTTTGAGATGACCTAATTCTGAGATCTGATCGCGGCGAGACCACGTCCTGATCGTCCTCGGACGCGATCGTCCTCGGACGCGTACTGTCGAGGAGCATGATGTCCTCGGACGGGTATACGGCCTCGGATGGGCCACTGGCCCAACAATCCTCAACCAATTCTGAATCCTATGGGCCTATCAATCGAACGATCCCCACACTTTATAATCTCATTTCTTGACATTTCATTTAGCCTTGTATGTATATATATATATATATATATATATATATGTTAGGTTCTAGTTACACATGGTGTAACTATGAGTAATATTATACCACTCAATAACTTATTATAGAGTTTATATTTTGAAAATCCCACCATTGAATTCAATAATCTATATGTTTTTAACATTCATGCCAATTTTCATGTCAATTGGATATTATTTACCGTTTGATCTATTAACTCATCTTTTATACATTATTTTAAACTACAAAAACTTAAATTTAAACAATTGATCGATGACATGACTATTAGTCTTTGATCACCTCGAAATTTTGCAAGCATAGAGAATATACGAAGATAATGTAATCTAACGGTGGGTTTGTCAAAATTCGCATCTAATTAAAAAATATTAAGTGGTGTAACATTTCTTAAAGTTACACCAGGTGTAACTTAAACCCAACTCTCTCTCTCTCTCTCTCTCTCTCTCTCTCTCTCTCTCTCTCTCTCTCTCTCTCTCTATATATATATATATATATATATATAATCATAATCTTCATACACCGTGGCTTAAAAAAATCTAATGAACAGTTCTACCTCTTATTCTAATGTCTATGTTATGCAAATTATCAACAAATAAATATATGATAATGGTAAGAAACGTTACAAACAAGATTAAAAAATATGATAAAACTTTTTTTTTTTTAATTCTTTACAAAGTATAGGGAATAAAATAGTATTTTACCTAAAAATTATCATAAGCAACGAGTGGATCTGTGACTAATTACTATTATATTACAAAAATTATATGCATATACCTATAGCACATATTTGGGTTCCTAATGGAGGAGGTGATAATGGTAGCAACACTAAAGATGGTGCGATGATGGTAGCAGTGTTGGTAAAACAATGCAATCCAACAGTTAGATTTTCAAAATTCACATCCAATAAAAAGATATAAAATGAATTTGAAGAGTTTTTCTCCAATCTAGAGTTTCTTTCCCAACTAGTTTGGAGAGAAACATTTTCCTTATTAATAAGGGTGATAGGGTGACATAAGCAATAGAGGCGGCAACGATGGCGGTGGAAATAGTAAGGGTGGTGGTGGCATTGGTACTTAATTGATAGCACAACGGAATTGAGGGTAAGGACACAAAAAGTCATTTGTGCTTTCGATTACGCGCCCTAAGTTGCCATCAGTATGAAAGGGACATTAAAGCATGACTTTCAACAAGGTTGAGAAGCTACTGCAATTTCACTTAGAGAGATAAATTCAAGCAAACATTGTTCATCCCGTAAGACCGAAAATCAAGAGAGTGATCCAACACAGTGATCGAAGAAATTGAGTACAAGTTGTTGTTATTGTTGCTATGAAGAAATCTCCAAGAAGTTCTTAGGGATAGTTGGAGGTTCGTGATCATAGTTGCATCATTCATGGAAGCAATTCATATTGTTAAAGATTCCAAATATTCTAGAGTAGTGAAAGGTTTTTTTTTTTTTTTTTTTTTTTTTTTTTTTTTTTTTTTTTTTTTTGGTCTATAGGTTGTAGAGTGTAGGAAAAGGTTTTTCCTGTGAATGTAATAATTTCACTTATCATAGTGAATGCTTCATTGGATAAGGTGTCCTTGAAGTGATTTTTCCCTTGAATAGTTTTCCTTAAATTTTCCACTTCAATTGTCATAATATCGTCGTCTCCTTGTGAATGATCTCGTGCTATGGTGACACATTATTGATTTTACCATCATATACTTAATTGGCTTACTTGTGAAGTGGATATTGGCATAATTGAACAAATTAAATAACTTGCTAATATACTTGTAACTGAACAACAGGGGTTCTAAATCATAACAAGAATAATTTGGCTACCTAACAAAGTCAAGAAAAACTAAAAGGAGGAAAAACTAAAAGGAGGAAAAAAAAAAAAAAAAAAGGAGAGAGAGAGAAAATTAGATATTGATGAATTAAAAGGAAAGACAAATATACAAATAATAATAATAATAATTGAGAGAATTACAATATATAGCGTCCACCCCTAATAATAGTTATTTATCATCAGATCATGACACCAATCGGTTTTTGGTATAGGCAATGATAGAATTCCAAATTTTTTATTCAACAGTCAAAGATTTTACCAGCTTAACTAATTGGAACCCACAAATATAAATAAAAATTGATTTACTCATCTTTGTTAAATATATTAGCAACGCAATGTGTTATACCATGTTGTATATATTAGAGTGAATACGGAAGGGGAAGTATAAAATAGAAACACCGAGAACGCGAGGATTATGTGGTTTAGCCTTGTCGGCCTACATCCATGGAAGAATCCCTTAAAGGTTACATATTTATTATGTAAGAGAGTAATATAAAAACTTGTGTTACAATGAGCCCTAACATGAGTATATATAAACGACTAAATCCTAGATTACTAGTACAAGCAGAAATGGGATTGAGCCTATTATATTGGGTTAATATATCTAATATATCTCTAACAATCTTGTTATTAAAACGATAGCTATGTGTCATATTTCATATTTTATACTTAAAATTGACTATATTTTAAATCTTATAGATTTTATTGTGATAATTGATTATACGGGGAATAATTGAATACATAATAAGACCAAAAAACCATTTGCGTCTTACTATCACTTGATCAAATGAGATGAACCGACCAAGCAATCAGGCAAAGAGCCTTAAGCAAAGAAAGGCCTAACCATTCCAATCCAATGACTGAGCATCGAGTATCAAACACGAAATCTAGAAATACTATTACTTTCCATTATGGAAATCTACAATTACATGTTGAATCATGAAAATAATGAAGGTAGTTATGTCCCTCATTATGACCTATTATAATCAAAATTGACAGTGTCTAAAATTCGGGAAATGTCCAAGCCTATCTAAGAAGAAGTTCCAATCAAGAACATGTACGGGATTCCTTCCACATTCACCATATGTGAGAGACCTACTTGATCTTGCAGAAAATTTATTTTGACTAAGCTCACTTGAATATGTGAGGTTATGTGAATCACCTCTCAAAATAGAGATTCGACTGATGATATTTAATCTAGGGATTGTATATTTGGAGTCACCACTTATTTTAATTAATTAAAAAAACCATAATGCAAAATAAATAAATAAATAAAAACATTATTTCATTGATTGAATAAATTGAATTTACCACTCATTGAATACAAAAATAAAAATTACATAGCCTTGATTTTATGTATAATCTAAGAAAAATGCATGAATTTGTTTCCTAAACACATTCTAAGAAGATCAAAATTATATTGAATAAAGCTAGCCTAGAAAAAATGATCTAAGATCAGAGACTAAGTTGTGAGTGGGAAAGTGTTAGGACCAATGCAATTAGTCTTCTAGAGCATAGTGGTCACCAACATGTCATAAGAAATGAAAAAACAACATGTCATTCACAAAAACTAGCGGCATATCAACATTTGAGTTTTAAATTAAAAACTAGCATGTTTTGATCCAAATTTATATCATCAAATGCAAACATGTTTTTGATTGATTTGAGAGTAGTATCAAAGATCAAACAATAAAATGTTCAAGTAAAACTTTACCAATATACACAAAGCTCAATGATCGATTTAGGATTAGATCAATGATCCTGAGACTAAAGTTTTGCGTTTATGATGAATTGGGCAGAGTTCCGATATATTTATGGGGCTTTGAGGGAAATTTAAAGCAATTGAGGGTTTGGTCGTGTGCTGAACAAAAGGATTACTAAACCACCTTATGACATTTCTCAAAAGCTTTCTCTAGAGAAGGGAAAAGACCTTGTATAATGAGTTTGAGTGAGACTCAAACCCTCCAAGGCTTGAACTTTTGGAATATCAAATCAAAAAGTGATAAAGATGTGTAAAGTTGTGATTTCCAACTATATTATGTTGGTTTTAATTTCATGTCAAATTTGATTATAATTTCTTTAATCATTTTCCCTGTATGCATGTGGGATTAATTGTAAGAGATGAGTATGAGAAATTAGTAAAAAATCAAGTTTCAAAAGTTGAACAAATGGATTTCGCAATTGGCTCGCAACTGTCTCACAAGAAGCAACCCACGAAAAAATAAATAAATAAAAAATGATGTTTGGATGAACAATACCAAGTGGTCCATGTCATAAAAAAATTAATTAGTGGATTCATAATAAGAATTAATTTACTTCGTTTATATATTGAAGGGACAAATTGATATACATATATTATGTATGTTAAAAATAAATTATTCAGAAAATATCTACAAAAAAGACAACTAAGCAATTCAATTAGATTTTACTGTTTCTAAAATACTGATATGTTAGAATTGGACTGTGGTGATAAGGTGATGATGTTACGAATAAGAGTAAAGTCATTCATTGAATAGCGTGATGATAATAATAATAATATATATATAGAGATGTGGAACGCCTCTTTTGTCAAATATATGTGGCGGCCCCTTAATCCCCAGCTGACAAATCAGTATCCAATCATTTATATGTTTATCTTTAGCAAACATTGCATGTTACATGTCTTCATTTGCATCAACAACAAATTTGTGGGGTGCAGTTGACCTGACTTGAGGATTCACTGTTGGCCTGTGGCAACTCAATGACCGACTCAATTAAAAGGCTAAATTTGAAAATTAAATTAATTCAAACAAAAATATTAATCAAGGTTAATAACAAAATAATGTAATTTTTTATTTGTCATACAAAATATAAATATAAACTGTTATTTTTTTTCAATCAAATAGATTTACTTTATGCTTGAGTTTTTTTATAATCTCATTCGTCTCCAAATATATGATTCACATAATTAAAATAAATAAACAAAAAAAAGTAAATAATCGTTGGATGAAATTTGTTAAGAACTATATGACTCAACTGAAACCTTCTTGTATTTCTAATAAAAACGTTTAGGGTTCAAAACTCCGAGGAAATCACAATTTGAACCCTAGTCTCATATGCATTGTTCTCCACAAGGAAACAAGGACAATAACAAAATTTTTCTCCAAACTAGTTTAGAGAAAAATCATTCAAACTTCTCGTATATCTTTATATTGAGAGTAAATTCTAAAAATCTAACTGTTCAATTGTATGTTCTTATTATATCTTTTATGTTTGCAAAATTTCAAGAAAATTAAAGATTATTTGCTATGTCATCAAACAAATATTAAAATTTTAAGTTTTTGTGATATAAAATTGTGTATAAAAAATAAGTTTATTGATCGAATCTATATATATCTAAAAACTAAAGCGTAGCATTTATTATTAATACGTTCCTGTCGAGCCACATCATCTACCTATTTCCCATTTCTCTCCACTACTTCCAACCATAACTTCTCTTTTACCACCACTGCGCACCCTTGGTGCGGTGGTCACTCTACAAGTATAAGTACTTGTGGGGTATGAGGGGCAAGGGCTGGGGTTCAAGTCTCCAGGAGAAAGCTTCACATACATATATACTTAGATTAGGTTAGAGTAGAAATTCTATCTTATATCCAAAAAATAAATAAATAAATAACTTCTCTTTTACCTTTTCATCTCTTCACTACTCTCAACCTTAGTGTCATTCTTCGTCTATCTCTTCTTCTTACTTTTATTTTGACTCTCTTCTTATTCTCATTCTATTACTATAAATATGACATTCTTTCTCCCATTCTATACATATCTTCACACATGAAAATGTTATTACTCTCTCTCTCTCTCTCTCTCTCTCTCTCTCTCTCTCTCTCTCTCTCATATTTTATTTTTGTGTGAATATTTTATTTGTTGGATCTCTATTTTAGATTGATGTATTTATGTGTTCTTTAGAATTTTACTTTCGGTTGCAATTTGGTTTCGTGTTTTTAAGTTTTTTCTTTTCTTTTCTATGATTGTTAAATGTTATTCTATTGCGTATATATATAGTTTACAAGAATATAATGTTATTCTATTATATATCATGGCTTGGATAATTTGGTATTTGACTTATGACTATATTATTTTTATGCTTCTTTTTCTCATTTTATTTTCTATTTCTCTCCCGAAAAAGGTGATTACTCTCTCTCTCTCTCTCTATTTATATATATATATATATATATTTGGTAACATTACTTTAGGTTGATGAATCTTATATAAGATTTGGTAGTGTGTTTGATTTTTTAAGTTTTCCATCACAAATCTACTCTCTCCCTCTTTTAGCTTTTGTTTAACTTTTTTTGGACATAATACTTAGTTATTTTGGAAGTGAGATTTTGAATTTATATCAAATACAATGTTGGCTATGTATTTGAATGTATCTATCAACTATTAAAATTAAACTTCCTAAGATGAATATGTATAGACAATATTTTTATTTTTATTTTTCATTGATTTATTATTTAATTATAACATCAAAATTATAAATAAATAAAATGAATATGTAAAGTTAAAACTGTCTGAGATGAATTTGTGAAGCCAATATATTTATATATTTAATATTGTCAAAAAATTAAAAGTAAAAAATAAATAATAAAAAGAATAATGATGCGGCCAATGATGTGACCGATGAAAAGGCTTAACAGTAGCGTAGTAACAAAAATGTGATATGAAAATCTAGTTAAAGGCAATTAAATCTTAATAAATAAAATGTATGTAGTCACAAAAAAAAAAAAAAAATGATTATGTGTTCTTTATGTTTGTTAGAATAATGTGGCCCAACATGATATTTTATGATGTCTCTATTATCAATAATCAATTATTCAAAATTTCTTGTGAAATTTTGCAATATTTTTATGATGTAAAATATTGGAATATTGAAATATGACTACTTGATATTGTAGACTAAGATTATGAATCATTTCATTATAGTCTTTGACTTGACCATATCCATCATGATGTAGCCTATTCTTATAGGTATATTGTTGGACCATGATGAAAAGGAGATGCAAGTTAAAATTGCCCAGACTATGAAAGACAATAAGGGCTAGTCTTTTGATGGTTAGTGCATAATAATCTCAAAAGTCCTTCCATGATGAGATTCATGTAAGTTGACTGTTGGCTTTAATAAATCTATCGTGTCATTGCCAGTAATTTGGCCTCCTATAAGAGGTGTTGTCATTATAGTGATTCTGGATATGAATGATAGATGAATCCATGCATTACTATGGAGTTACAAAAGTAATGACACGTTAATGAACTTATTCATTAATGAATCTAATTAATGAAGTTGTTTATTAATGAATGTAACATATCTGTTACATGAATTGTTATTACGATAGAAATGATTTTATGGCTAGTCATGTCCTTTCTGAATATTAAAAAAAATTTCAAGGCCACACTTGCAAGGGATGTGAAAGAGAAAATAAAACTCTTTGTTAATCCTGACCAGCTGGGGAGAGCATCCTGATTTCTTGTGAGGTCTTTGAATAACATAATCTAGTATGTAAATCTCTCACATCTTATTGTTGATTTTTATTACGTATGCACATGATATAATTTTTAATTGATAGATGTATTATATTTGTTTCTCTTGAATTATTACTTTTTAAGTATAATTCCAACAATATTATCATACATATTATTTTCTTTCATTTTGATAGGTGAAGTGTTCAATTTTAGACATAAAATCTACTTTTTTTCCAACATATCATTTTAAATATTAAATTTATAATATGGTATAGTCTCTTAGGAATGTTTATGAAATATGTAGTTCCAATCTCATGTATCTATATTAGTAAACAAAACTCAATCAATAGTTTGAAGTTACTCCTACAATAAGAAAAATTATAAATATAATATCTCTTTTTAAGAGAATGAAAATTTTGAATAATATATTTGAAACTCAAATAGTTTAGTTGTTTAGGAAAAAAAATTAGGAAAATATAACGCACAATAACATAATTTATCAAAATATGGACTGCCTAAAAAAATAAATAATATCAATCAAATAAATCCAAATAATAAAATTGTGGGTCCGAGAGGTCTGCAATCCGGCCCAAACTCTATCTGGGCCCAGGGCCCGTGCCGAGGAGGTATCTTGCCGAAGACGAATGATCAGTGGCCGAGGTAGCAAGGGGAACGGCTGAGAACTTACCCTGTCCTCGGCATTCCAGAGCTACAATGGGAAGACCAACACCATGGTGTAGGCAATCCCCAAACAGCCCCCTCAAGGGGATGTGAACGGAATGGGGCCCATAGGGAAGCAGGGTGTGAAATTGGACCAAGGAAAATGAATCCCCTCTTCAGTAAATGCACCTGCCAATATCCAGAGCTGATTAATGAGAAAAGACGTTTGGACGGTGTAAACTTCAATCCATGCAACTAATAGAAAGTTAGACGAGACGGTTGATGGGATGGATACAGAAATAAACTCCTGCCTGACCTACAAGTGGAGGGTCAGGATCAACCAAGATGGACTATATAATAAAAAGGAAGGTGCACCAACAGGGAAAAAGGGGAAAATGGCCAAAAACCAGAGCCTCCCAGCCCACCTCCAGGAGAAAGACTCCAGGGGTGAAGAAAAACTTAAACTTGTACGAACACCACGAAAAACCCACCACCTGTCGATCAAGGCCTAGCCTTCCAAACCCACGCTCTACAAATGATATTGTTAGGGCCTTTTCACGTGCGAACCCGACACTGTTACGGTCCGCCACGAATCGTGTCCTTACAAAAATGATGATATATTTTTTGAGATAGATAAATGAAAAATAATTTTAAAAATTGTTTAAATTTTTGGGAGAAAAAATTATTTTCCACAAAATTTAGAGAACAAATTATATATTATACCGTAACTAAAATATAATTATATATTTTCACGCATCGTGTAAATCTGCGACTAGTAGTAAATAACATCCGATTTAAACTAAATATGAATTTACATATTTTTGAAAGTATAGAGTTTAATTTGAAACTTCTAAAGAGTATATGGTTTAATTTGAAATCACTCCTAATTAAATCTCTTATGTTGGGAGGATAGTAAACTACCACATCTAGGGCCACTGGAGTTGTTGGACCAGTATACTCTAGGACAAAATCAATGGAGAGTTTGTTGTGAACAAGAAGTTCATCCAAGGGTAAACCAATTAAGGTGAAAACGTCTTTGATGGATGGGCTCATAAAGCCCTTAGAAAAATAGAAGGTATTGATTTCAGGAGACCACAATAAGGATAAAGCTGCTAAAATCAACGAATTAGAGAATTGCGTTCTAAAAAAATATATATTTTGATATATCAAAAAAGTTACTTTATTTTCTTCTATAAAAAATTTTACTTTATTTATTTTAGCACACTACTTTACAATATATCAATCATCATATATTATTTTTTTACTACTTTATTTAAATATTATTTTTAATTATTTTCTGTTGTTCCCAATGTTATTGAAGAGATGGAAGAAAGAGAAAGTTTAAATAATTCTTAAATAATTCCCAACAGTCATGAAGAAAGAGAAATTTTGAATAAAAAATAACCAAATACTTAATTATTTATACCATATCTCCCCGTATGCTCCTATTGTTGAATGTTATTATAGTTTATGTCAAATTTATTTGGCATTTGACATATTTGATGGGGTGATTTTTTTTGTGTTTAGTGTGCTAAATGTAGAAATGGCAACGGGTCGAGTTCGGGCTGGGTTTTTCCATACCCGGACCTAACCCGCGAGTCTATCCCAGAAACCTAGACTCAGCCCATTTATTAAACGGATTTTTTTCTTAATCCCAAACCCACCCTGTCGGGCCTCCGCGGGCCCCGTGAGCCCCGTCCCCTCATGCCCAGCCAAGCCCAAAATAAGAACCACAAACTTCCATTTATGATTTTTTCGCCCAAAATCACAAACACAAACACAAATCCAAACACGACCACAAACATAAACGCAGAAATCCCAAACACAAATGTCAGATCTGTGATTTTCCCTTTCAAAATCACAAACCAAACACAAATTTTAGATCTATGATTTTCCCTTTCAAAATTACACAAACACAAACTCACATTGAGACGAACTAAACCTAGAAAAAAAAAAATTTGAAGATCGAGGCGGAGCAAGGCCATGAGGCCATGGACAAGGAAGATGAGAGGGGTAGAGAGCTGTGTTTCAGTGTGAGACCAGCGACGGCGAGGACAAAACGGAGTTAAGAGCTGTGTCTGACAACCTGTGCTTGACTGCTTGTGGGCTTGTGGCCGTGTGAGTGAGAGAGTTGAGAGATGAAGAGGGAGAGGCAGCCGTGTGAGACAGAGTGAGTGAGATTGTGAGCTAGAGATGAGAGGCGAAGTGGCAGAGGTGTGCTGAAGAGATGAGAGGCGAAGGTGTGAGGCTATGAGGTCTGAGGTGAAATGAAATGAGGGTGAGGAGAAACTTAGGGTTAGTTTTATATATATAGGGGGTTTTTTGTAATTCCAGGGTACTGGGTTATATCCGAGTTGGGTTTCGAGTCGGGTTTCGAATTTTTTTATAAAACCTGAACCCGGCCCGGACCCGCTTCAGGTTTTTTTTTAAAAAAACCCATACCCAACCCTATTTCTAATCGGACCAGGTAAAACCTGACCCATTAGGGTCAGGCCGGGCCGGTACCCGCATGTCGAGCAAAAATTGCCATCCCTAGCTAAATGTTAAAAATTTTGCACCTAGCACATCTTATGCTAGTGCTCATAGGAACACCTACTTCGATATTAAAATGGTCTCCCAAATTTGACCCATTTCTCTTCGATGTGTGTATGCATACGAGTCACCCAACATATTCATTGTGTATAAGAGATCTAGGTAAGACTCGATCAAGATGATAGATTCCCAATCATCCCAAGTTATAAACTTACTATGATATGTTGATGCACTGTTTGTAAAGTAAGGCTTCATTTGGTTGGAGTGATTATAGAGCTGATGGAACATAAAGGAGAGAAAAGTAAGGAGAAAACGGTGTTTGTGGTTGTTTGGTTAAGGGTAGAAAAGGGGAAAGATTTTTGTGAGGCCCACAAGCTTTCTCTCTTATTCCAGCAAAACACAATCTCTCCAAATTTGGAAGAAAATTAGAGAAAAAAGTGGGTAAAAATATTTGGACAAAATTGTCATATTTCCTTTTTACTTTTTTGGCTACTAGGTGTAACTGTGCTGCCTGCCAATTTTTTATTTCTTTTTTTTTCCTTCTTCTTTTGGGTTTAATTGCAGTAGTGAACATTGATTTTTTTGTTTTTTTCTTTTTTTTTTATATAGTGTGATAAACATACAGGCATACATTATCTCTTTTTGGGGAAATTATTGTGTATTCTTGGAGTACCATAAATACTTACTACCTCCTCTCACATGAATAATAGGTCCCACTAATTAAATTCAAGGTGGGACTCATCTTTCATGTGAAAGGGGAAACTATGCATTTATGATACTCTGAAAGTACCTAATAATTTTCCCTTTTTTTGGACGTTATTTATTTATTTCTTATTTTATACTGGGCATGAATTTTCTTTTTTAAATAAAATTGGTGATTGCCTTTTTGGGTTGTTTGGTTGCCCTTTTTTTTTTTTAATTGAGCATCATTTTTAATAAAGACATATGAGTATTTTTATACAAACTCTATTTTTTATTCTCTCATTTCTCTTCCTAACCAAACAAAAAAGTTTTCTACCCTTCCAACCAAACACAAACGAGGCAAATTAAAATCTTTTCTATTCTCTCACTTTTCCATCGATCATTTCCTCATTTTCTATCTTCTCACTTTTTCATCATTCCTTCCAACCAAACGGACCCTAAAAAAAAACTTAGGATTAACTCTATCGGGAAAGTTTGTAGAAAAAGCAAGGCCAGGACACTGGCTCTAGAAGAAATAACACTTGAAATTTGAAAAGAAGAGGATTGTCCCACATCTACTTTACGATTAGCAACTGTAAAGGGAGAAAAGGTTTTTTGGTCTCAATAATCTAGTTTGCACTTTAAAAGCAAAGGTTAGAGGCACTTAAAATAGAAGTGCTAGATGGAATTTTATTCTCCATCTCTTGATAGGACTTCTTGGTTCAAGCCATAAAAAGTGGTGCTTGAATTAGGTGGCAAAGTGCATTTTAAAAGTGGTGCTTGAACAGGCAGGTAGTAAAAGGAATTCCAACCGAAGGGGTATTTTAAAATCATTAAAAGCTGTGATAACTGTCATATCAATCATAGATCATAAAATTTGGTGTCATAAACACATGATTGTCCTACGATTACACCAATAACATACGAGGATCGTGTATCGAGGTTATTTTCCTGAGTTGTTAAAAAGATGACTAATAGCAAAACAGGAGGATTACATGTGTGAAAAGCATTAGAATATGGGGAAATATGTGGGATGCAGATGTGGCACTTCTTGGGGCAATTATTAGAATGAAAGAATGTGGCATCAAAGCAATTTGAAGAAGTTAAAAAAACCTTTCTCAAAAAAATAAAAATAAAAAAGTTAAAAAAACAGCTTCCAACATCGTAGCAATTGCCAATCAAGTCCAAAGAGAGAGAGACATGTGAAGAGAACAACCATCAGTAACCGTTAAGTCTCAAATACAAATTGAGTGTTTGTTTCTAAGAAACAACACCACCCTCCTCTAACTAACTTATTTATACATAAATCATTATCTTGTAATCGTAGTTCCTTAGGAGATTCTCTAATAGTTCATAGGGTTTTAAAAGGTGTTCGTACTTGTAAATGTTCCTTGTAATCTTGTTTTTGAAATTAATCTCATTTAAACAAGTTAATTTTGGTTTGATTCAAGTTCTTAGTTGTTATTTTTGTTTGATCCATAATGCATTGTCTTTGATTTGATTTAGTGTTTAGAATGTTTATTTAGGCTATAATCTATTTGTTGCTCAGCATTTTTTTACCATTGAACTGTATATTGCTTAGATTAAGTAGGCTTCATTCTGTCTTACTTGCAATTAAACTTAGTTTAATGATGAATAACTTAGTGTCAAGGAGCTCAATAAGCTTTGATTTTACTTAGAAATTAGTCATGATTAGGCTTCAATATGTCTTGCTTGCTATTAAAATTAGTTGAATCATGCATAACTTGGTGTTTAGAGCTCAATGAGCTTTGATTTTACTTAGAAATTAGTCATGGTGCTAGATAACTTTCAATTTAATTTGCTAATTTTCCATAGTTCACTATTACTTGCATTTCCTCCTTCGAGCATAAAAATCCCTCTTAATTAAGGAAATACCGACCCATATTTCCTAAACACGAATTCAAATAATTCATCCAAGTGCATAATCAATCAATTCGAAGCTTGACATAAGGCATTGAACCACTTGAAATCACATTGAAAATGTTAAAATTAAAATACTCCCAAACATATGTTTTTTTTTACATTTAAAGGCATACCCTCCACAGTCAAGCATGCAATTGAAGTGGTTGTGGCACTTTGTGGTTCTCCTTGCTACTTTGGTCTAAAAGGGTGAGCTCAAACAGGGCCCTAATGTAGGTGCAGTGTGCTTGCTACTCCATCATCCAAGTCAAATGCGATGAATTTGCTGGTCCCTATGCCCTTCGCCAATAAGTACCCATTGATATTGAACACTTGGGCCCCAACCACTGTGTAAGTGTGCAACATCAATAAGAGGAAGAAGTCGGTGGTAATGACATCCAGGGTTTCAAAGAAAATTCTCTATGTATTTCGATTGTACCCCAACAACTAAGAGAGAATTTTGGAATTTTTTATTTTGATTATTTCTTTTCTTTTCAATTGGAATTGGATTCTTTCGATGGGAAAACGAGTGGTGCTACAAATACCAATTTTTACACGAGACTTTTTCACACCCTATCACATGTACACTTACACGGGCCCTTCACAAAACACTTGAGAGGGGGAAATGTGAAAAAGTCAATGCTTTTTCTAGGGTTAAAAGACTCACTAATTGGAAATTGAGATATTCAATTTGCCACTTCATATAATCCAGTAAGTTACTTGAATTTCATTTGTTACATCAAAATTTTTATCCCTTAGTTGATGACAAGTTTTTTTTTTTTTTTTGAATTATTTAAAAATATAAGTAACAAAATAACATATTTAATAGTTTAGGTACAAAATAAGGGTTAAAGTTTGATTATAGAGGTACAATTTAACCTAATATATTCCATCCAAAAATCTAGCAAGACCTTAACTTATAGAAATACACTTCATGTGAAGTGATGATGACCCTACAAGAAAAAGGAATTCTACTAATCTTTTAGAAATTAAAGGTAATTAAAATGTTTTGAAAAAATACTATTGTATTTTTTGATAGTTTGATAGTTGGGGAGGAGGAATTTGAATCTAGGATGTATTCATTGGAAAGACCAAAATGTGTCAACCAGTTAGACTACAAAACTCTTGTCTTGAAACATTATTATATAAGAATGATTAATTCTATGATGTGGTACCAACTGATTCCTAGAAAATTTATTAATTATAAGAATCCTGAAGAAGTTTGAGAAAGAATTCAATTTAATTTTACACCATATACATAATAAATATTTTTAGCATCTTATTTTTGTATTTTTTTTTTTTATAACTAGACTCTAAATATTATAATATAAAACTTACAAATGTTATTTGACTAATTTTTGTTAAGAAATAAAATCTTAGGTAGGTAGCTGATAACTTTTTTTAATTGGATGACAAGTCGAATTCAACTCAAATCGCATGTTCATAAAACATGATTACTCATTTTTTTTTAAATAAAACATTATGTTAATATATTTGTTTGCATTAAAGAATTTGAAATTCAACAATACAAAGGATTGTGATCAATGGATACTTAGGGGTGTCAATTCGGGTTTGTGTCGGGTTCGTGTCATGTCGAGGTAGGGGTATTCAACTAAATGGCTCAACCCTAACCCGACCCATTTAATAATCGTGTCATGATCCTTCAACTCTAACCTGACCTGTTAACAAGGAGGGTTGACCTGACCTAACCCATTTGATACACTTAATAAACGAGTCGTGTTGGGTTGACACAAATGTAACACAACCCATTTCAACTTGCATAATATTAAATATAACATCCATCTAGAAATAATTTTTTTTACATCCCAAAAAGTAGTGCATACACTTCAAGTCTTCAACCCACATTCAAAATAATATAGTTCAACAAAAATATAACATTCATCTAGAAATAAGTTCTTTACACTCCAAAAAAAGTTCATACACTTCAACCCAAATTCAAAATAACAAATTTTAACAAAAATAAAATAACATAGTTCAACAAAAATATAATATCCTTGGAACTCGCCAAATGCTAAGTATCAATATTGAAAGAATTTGAGTAAACAGTAAACTAATCCTAATTATGACCACGATTACCATCCATAGATTCTTTGTTGATGTCCAAATTCATAACATCTTCCACAAACTCATCCAATTTCATTTGTGCAAGTTCTATACCAAAAAAAAAAGTATTAGTAGTTCTAGGGTCTGTAAAGTTTCAATTTCCAATTATATCCTTTGTAAATTTTTGTAATTACTTACTTTTCTTTTTAAATTTAAAATATATGTTGGATATAAAAGGTATTTAACAAATCTAAAATAAAATAAATATTTATTTGCTATACGAATTAAACAGGTTGTGTTAAGTGGGTCATTTCGGGTTAACACAAATAAATTAGCGTGTCAATTATGTCTATTGCGGGTTACACGGGTTGACCCGCTTATGACATGTTTCTTATCGTGTCGCTTTCAGGTCGACCCGTTTATGACCCAAACCCATTAAGGCCCAACCCTAACCTGAAAAAACACGTGTCAGGTTCATGTCATGTTTGCGGATTGGGTTGAACATTGACACCCCTATGGATACTCAATTGATAAAACTCTTGTTCCTGAACAAAAGACCTAAATCGAAATTCCCTACACTGGAAGAGGAATGACTTAATTGTTTAAGGAAAAGCCCAAAACCTAAATAAAATTTCTTAAAAGTTTCTTAAATATTGTATCTTAGGTTTCTAATTAATTCAAACATGCAATTAGTATAAAAAATTTAAATCATGTAACTGCATTGACTAATATATCACATTATTAAATTTAATTATCACCAAGAAAAGTAACATCTTTTATGCTACATTAGTCAATGCAATCACATGATTGAATTTAATTGAGGAATGTATGATACAAATGCTTAAGAAATTGTATCTAAATTTTGCCCAAAAACAAAAATAGAGATCCATCTCTCTTTGTATAGGTCATAAGTACCCAAGAGACCTCCAATAGATTAAAATGGTTCTTCTAAGGAAACAACTTTTAACACAACTTTCTGAAATGGTTGATAGTAAGTAATGGACAATTTCACTAGTCGACAATTTCAACCACTAGTCGACAATTTCACAAGGATCAACCACTTTTTTTTCACTAGTCGACAATTTCAACAAATTATGACAAAAAACTTTCTCATAGTACAAAGGATTCCACTCCCCATTTTTCCCCTCTCTAGTTCTTTTGTTTGTTTGTTTTTTCCTCTAACCTTAAACCCCCACACAATAATTATCCCTGACGCACAAGGTGGGACAATAGAGACTTTATTAGCAGGTTAGATAGCATTGTCAAAGGACTGGATATAATTAATTGCACAACTGTATTGAAATATCAAGCTCACTAAGCAATTAGAACCTCATAACCTTGTTTAAGTTGAAATCACATGATTAAGCTTAATTGCTCAACAAGTCAAAAGAACACAAGGCTTAGCTTAATTAGGTTTAGGGTGCAAAATTAACTGGAAGAGACAATATTGCAGAATGAAATTAAAAAATAATAACAAATCAAGATACATTATACATTATACATTCAAAAAATACAAAATCATTATAGTGGTTGCAAATTAATCAGTTGAAAATTAAAAGAGAATATTGTACACCAACTATTTACTAACTGATTACCCCCAAAAAAGGCTCTAATTTTAGCTATCTGCTCATCTCTTGGAGCTAAAATACATTAAGATACTTGCATCATTTAAACACACCACCCCTGCATCTATGCTCTTGCAGAAAACACAAATTAAACCGTATCAACCTCACGCACCCAATTTCTGGTACTGATCCCAAGATAGGCATGGCAAGCAATGAAACAAAGATTGCAGAAAGCTTAGCTCTTAGAACTAGAAGGTGGAGGTTGATGCAGCTGCTGCTGCTGGCACATGGCCGCCGCCATCCTACTGTAAGCATCCATGGTCATTGGCTGCAATGAATTTTATACTAATCGTCATCTTTATGATCTCAAAGATCATTGAATTACTAACCAAGATCTTTAAAATATAGGCACACACAAAAAAGTTTCTAAACAAATAATGGAAACTGACAGTTATAAATTCAGCAACATATATGACATAAAAACCAAGTAAAAAAATGTAGAAATGAAACAATTTACAAAGAAAACTTTGTTTCTTCCTTTTTTTAAGCAACTCTCAGGGGGTGGGGGGTGTCAATGTGTCATGTCATTTGAATTTTGAAGACTCAATAAATTAAAAACTTTTATAAAGTCAGTCAAAATGAATCTTAACTTTAAGAAAGTTTAGAGAAAGCATCGTATCTTTCAATATGACCGAGATTTATGCTACAAATAATTGCTAATATTTTGTCATCATCTTAGCAAAGTAAACACTCCTTAAGGCAAGATTAAATATGATTTGACTCGTCCTGATTGAAATCAGTATACAACAAATGACTCAGTCGCTGTTGTTCAACATAATAAACCGAGGTTCCTTTCAATCACTATAAGAAAAGCCAAAGAAAAAGCAAACAAAAGCAAAATCTTTCCGAAATCAATAAAATTTGACAACACTGAATGTCAAGCTGTGGCTGAATTGTCAACAGAGAATCTAACACGTGTTTACCTGTGATTGGCACGCAAGGAATGTGGAATAGGGGTCTGCCATTACCGCGGGTGAAGTAGCTTGTATCCGGTCACCAGAGCCGGCATCCCATGAGGTCATAGGCATGAAAGCAGTAGGGTGAAGAACAGGAGAGATGCCAGTGACGTTGGACCGATTGATATTGCTCATGTCCATCCCCATACCAAGTCCCATGCCCATTCCCATCCCCATGCCCATTGGTGCCATCATGGACATCTGAAGTTGTTGTTGCATGGCCATTGGTAACATCATTGGTGGCATACTCATTCTGCTCATCATTTGGACTTGAGCTTGCAATTGCTTCAGATATTCAATCACTTCGTCAAGCATTGAAGCCTTGTCAGTCTGTAGTAATGCAAGGAAGTTTCTCAGAATGAATACCAATCAATGTTTGTACTCCAAAACTAGTTATGTACCATCACCAAAATTATATTTCAACTTGCACAATTAGATAGTGTATGTGCAAAGTTTATGACTTGGAATGAAATTAAATTTTTGCAGAATTGATTGCACTCTGAAAATTGAACTGTCAGGAATATCATGGCCTGGTTCTCACCGTTTTTTCAGGAGGATCAACTCTTTGTCTACTATATGGTACTTATATCTCTGCACTACATTTACTATCCAATATTTTATGTACATAACTCTGCTATGCAGAGCTCAAAAGTTTTGAGCATCTCCAGCAATGCTCTCTATTTTAGCAAGTCAAAATACCTCCTTTTTTATTTTGTAAATAGCCAATTTTTCACTCTTTATGTTTTTTCATTTATTCCATTAAAATATTTTTTTTATATTGTTTATTCATTTTTTATCAGAAACGAGTCTGGTTCTCTGCATGCAGTGGATGCAGGAAATAGTTCTTGCAACCTCTTTGGGTAGAATAATAAAATAATGGTTTTGAAAAGACACATTCTAAATGTGTTGATCCAATCCACCAACCAATTCTCCAGAACGGCTAACCTCAGTTGGAGATACTATATTTTATGGTGGGAAAAAGGGTAGAGATGCCTAATTCATTGGAGATGCACTTTTTATCAGCAAGTTGTCATACCACCGCGTTTGAGATCCACATACTTGGGAGATGCTTACTTTTTATTAGTTGGTTGTCATATGACCACGTTTAAGATCCGCATACTTGTGAGAGGCCCGCTCCATAGAACAGAGATGGAAAAATACATATCTAAGTTAACCTCAAATATACATCTGTGTACCCATAACTCAAAATCTCTCTCCCTCTTTCACTGTCTCTTTCTCTACACAAAAGTTACTTAAGTGTACTAGTACCAAAAACTAGAGATTAATAACATGGAAATGACTGATTTCACACAAGCTTAATTAGGCCCTACCAAGTGAAGCGATTATTGTAAGAGCAGGTAGTTGTCTCCATACCTAACAACCTTCTGTCAAATTGTCCCCCATAGCATTGCGTATGTGGACTAAAATCATCGGATCAGTCCCAAAATACCCACAGCCATGTACTCAAACATTGAGTGGACCACATCCATTTGCATACACTGCCTGCTATATCTAATCTAAATCTTTGAGGCTTTTTATTTTTTTAATACTATACTAAACAGTGTATTAATATGTGAAACTTAAGAGAGAATAACCTTATCACACTAAAGTTGTCCTTTTCTTCCCCAATAGAATGAAAACAAAAGAACTCTATTATAGGTTATGATAAGTGTCACACATACTCACATGATTCCTAGTTAAAAAAGTCGCTGAATATACTATGTCCAATAAGATGGAATTGAAAAGTAGACGTGATAAAAGCACTAGTATAAATGCTTAGCCAAGAGATAATATGAAGAGAGAGAGAGAGAAAAAAAATACCATAAAGGTTATGCATAAAAGCCAAAAAATTGGAACTTATACCTTACTCGAATTGGGGACCAGCTTCTGCAGTGTCTTCATCCTTTGGTTTATTTTATCTCTTCTTTTCTAAAACACACATAAAGCATTCTTAAATTCATCAATAAAATAAAATAAATTCTACCAAATCTTCTATACGGTTTGACTATCTATTATGGATAAAATCTAACCCATTTGTGACTAGGAAAGTATTGTGGATTTAGTCATATCCAATCATTTGGTTAACCATTTATATATGTTATTTCATTCACTCTAATTAAACCCACATATATCATTGTCGGAGAACTTAAAAGCAATTCCATCTTTTTTTAGAGAAAAAGTAAAAGCGTTATTCAATTAAGAAAGAAAAAGAAAGGTGGGCTTTTATTCCCCCTACTCCTTTATTTAATGCCTTATCCCACATCGAAAGAGAGAGCACATACACGTTCAGATTGGTTATGAATAGCAGCAGCCCTACTCCGTTTCGTTGAGACTGAGGATTTTGCTGAACTCTTCTTTTTGTCCACCACATCACGTGCCTCCCTCTTTACAAAAATAAATAAATAAATAAATAAGAATAAAACAACCGACCCAACTAAATTAAATATCAATCATGATCATGTACGTAACTTTTCTTTTCACAGTAAATTTCATAACTATTAAAGTAGCGATGATTTCAATTGCATTCATAAGTTACAGTCAACCATTTTACAATAATTAGGATTTTCCTAATTATTGAAGTAGTCCATTATGAGCGATAATCTCAATTAAGTTCACTAGTTACAGTCGACAAATCTACCGTAAAAGATTGCTTTTTCAGGTTTAAGTGTACTGCAACAACAACAAAAATAAAATAAAAACAAGTACATTAAAAACAAAAAGTGAAATGATTATCAAATGTTTTCTAGCTAGCTTGCCTGTGGTCTGCTATGACAAACGGAATCATGGTCATCACCAGTAGTGGTGGCCTTAGTGCAAGGCTTGCCAGGGCTAGTGTTTTCCATGGAACACAGTGAAGTGGAAGTGAACCCCACACCCAAGTCCCTCTCACACGTGTCAAGTGTAACATGCTGACTATCCCTCCCACACGTGGCGCTGCCGGAGACGCTTTGGTCTCTGCTGCTCCATTCGGGTGCTGCCGCCGCCGCCGCAGCCGCGGCGGGGACTGCCACACGCGCCTCGTTGTTAGCGCGTTCTATTATGACATTCTCGTCTTGGTCATGCGTCATAGTACCACCACCAACAGGGCCACTACAAGACCCAACGCGTGTAGAACACCCGACTACACACGTGCCGCTGCCACCAAGGCCGGCTTGGGTTGTGGTTTGGTCGTCGGTGCAGTTGGAACAAGGGACTAGAGCATCCATAGTCATGGTGGCCGAGGTGGTGGCCACGGCTGCACGGGAGTGGAACCACTGGACCATGTCGCTACCGCCACCGCCATCGAAAGAGCGGGGTTTTTGGCCGTGATTGTTGCTGTTATGGTTGCGGTGGTTGTGGGGTATCAGAGTGGCCTGGTTTACGATTGATTCTAAGGTACCACTAGCGCGTGGCTTGTCCCAAGTGTTGTACTTGGCAAGAGAAGAGGTTGAAGGTATGGGTTTGACAGGCCCGCGTGGTAGACCTAAGCCGTGCATGGCTACCTGGCCGTTTTGCCATGTTAGCTCCGCTACTTCATAGCCCAACCTGCATAAATTGATTGCATCTATAATTAACTTACAAAAACGAACAAAAAAAAGTATAGTACACACATACATATATATCTATATATGTTTATACTTTATATAGATAAAGAGAGAGAGAGAGAGTACATGCGGACATCAGGAGCAGTGGAATTGGAGTTAGAACGAAGAGAAAGCCTGGGAGTAGGGCTGGGATTCTCATCGAAATCCCAGCTTGGAACGCACTGGCTCATTTTGGGTGGAGTTGCCACTCTTGCCAGTGAAACAGTTGTTTTGGTACAGAAGGAAAAAGGGGCAGCAGAGGAGTATATTGTTGTTTGTTCCTTCTTCTTTTACCTTATTTTTTAAGCTTTATAGCGACTATCATGTATTTGAGAGAGAGAGATTATGGTCCACAGGTAGAGAATACAGGAAAAAAAAGCCTGATTATTTGAGAGAGAGAGAGAGAGAGAGAGAGGGAGGGAGAGAGAGAGGAAGAGAAGTTTTGGGTATCAATAGGACTTTGACTGATGGCTACTATAAATGGTTATATAGAATATAGATAACTTAGACGCCAAAGTTTGTGAAGGCCATATTTCTTTGTAATTACGCTTTTTTATAGATTGGAGATGAGTTCGTATCTTTGCATCAAAATAACAAAAGCAAAAGCAGATATTTGTTCTGCCCAAAAAGATGTGAACCTTTTTTTTTCCTTTAGATTAGTGAAAAAAATAAAAGCAAAAATTAAAAAAAAAAAACCAGCTAAAAAGAGCAGTCCTTTCTTCTTCGGGTAAAAGTCAGACAATGGAGACATTCTCCATCTTCAAAAAAATTATATACCACATATATATAACAAAGTAGTTTTCATATACAAATGGAATAACTTCTTTATTTGTAGAAACAAATGGAATAATGTTATTTGCATATAATTTGTAGATATTTATTTAAATTTTAGTTATTTTCCTTTATTAAATTATAATTATGAATTCTATACCTTTTTTATTATTGTTGTTGTTTGGTTTATATAGTCTCTACCTTGGTTATGCAATGGATAACACATGATGGTGCTTATGCGCCACAACTTTATGTTTTAATTAATGATTGCAGGTCCCTTTTCACTCGCGAATGAATCGTTTTTCCTGCTCACATATATCGAGAGGCTAATAGAGTGGTTGATCGCAAGGACGGACCTAGGTGGGGGCCTAAGGGGGCCCGAGCCCCTTGGGTCCTTTTTTTTTTTTTTTAGTTATAATATTTTTTTTTTTTTTGTAGTTAGCCCCTTTCAAAACCTTAGGCCCCTTTTTTCCACAATAAACCTAACTAACCTCACTCAAATAACAACCATCCAACCAAAAAAACTTAATAAAAACGATAAAAATATTCACAATGGTAATTGTATTTTAGCAAAAAAAAAAAAAAAACTATTTTTCCACCAAATAACCAAAAAATCATGTGTTATTAGAGAAGCTAAAGCTAATCTTTTTGCAATTACAATAAACTAGTATAAATACCAGTTGACTATAGCAAGTTGTTGAAAATAAAATACAATATTTTATTAAGATTATATCTCTTCCTTCAATTAAAAAACTCAAATTCTCTCGCTTCATTTATTACTTTAATGAATTATTTATATTATTTTAAATGAAGTTATAAAAAAAATAGAATATTTGATATTTGGTGTATTGTAAAGTGGGATGGTAAAATAGATCAAATAAATTTTTGAGGTGCTAAAAGCTAAAAATTTTAGCACCACTAATGTGAATGTTCTAACTTCAACAAAATATAAATAAATAAATAAAAATCCTAACCAGTCTAGTATTAAAACAAGATATTATTTTGTTTTTGTTTGTCTTTGTTGGTAAATGATTGCATATTAATGTATTTAGAAATAACGATTTTGAGTATTTATAATTTTTTAATACTATATGGATATCTATTTGGAGTTTTTTTTCTTTATACTCTAGCTCTCGCTAGCTTAAAATCCTAGGTCTATCCCTAACTGATGGACTAGCTAAAAGGGAAAGCTTGCAAATGGATATAATTTTTGTATATGAGTCTTGCCCAAGTTTTGTGTATGAAAAGTATCTCAAGGATGTTTGTCAAATGGGCACTCTTAGAAAGTGCTATGTAACAAACTATATACTCTCCTAAACTATCTGTTTGAATAAATAAAACTTCCCTTTTGTACTAAAAAAAATGTGATATCATATATGAGAATAATACCATAAGTATAACATAGATATAATATGTAAATATATAATGTCATTCTCTTTTTTTTTTTAATGCTAATTTTCATTCTTAAGCCTATAGGTTGTAGACATTTATCTAAATTTTCTTATATGCTTGATAAGGAGATATAACACTTTGAAGAGACTCTAATTGAAGTTTTAATATAATATATAGGAATGCAACTTAACTCAAAAGCATAAATATTTAGGCCAATATCCCTTTCAAATGTGAATCATTGCCTCTTTGTGTAGTTCAAGACCTATCCCTTTGTACTACAAACAAGTCTTATTAGTTCCTCTTTGTTTATGAGAACCTCCTGTTGCATTAATCTTCTTTGGTTTAGCACTATTGGCAATACTATTTCATTAGATAATTTTCCAATATAATTTGTATGGCCTTCGTGGGCTTATATTGTGCGATACACACTTGTGTGGCATCTAAGAGAATTCACATTAGGTTATGCAAAACCCAAAAATAAATACATTTTGCATAACATTGTGGCACCAAAAGATTTTATAAAAAAAATTAAAAAATTAAACACGCCCACACCCTGACATGCATAATGTTATAGCAAATGCATTTTTGCTACCATAATAGCTAAAAATAAATATTACTATAGCTAAAATGTAAAATTTAAATCCAAAATTTTACTCTCTCTCTCCTATTGTTTTGTGGTGGTGGTGTTGTTGAGGTTAGGGTGGGTGTTGTGAACTTACAATGTTGAGTGGCGTTGGTGAGGTTGGGGGTGGATTTTTCTTTTTCTTTTCCAGATTTATTTGATATATAAAAAGAATTATTTTAGATTATTTTAATATGGTGTATTGAAAAAATGAAGAATGGAATGTAAGATGTGTTGTGAAAATTGTTATGCAAAATAAATTAAATGGTCTTTGATGATGCAAAATGAATACACATGCTTTATCCCCACTCCAACTATGATTTATTAAAGATTAATGAATCATTATTTTCAAAGAAGAAAATACAAGTGTTAATGATTTATTAGCTTGCACGTATAAACTTAGAGTTGTTATGTGCACGCTCTTTTAGATATATTTGTGCAATTTAATTTAATTTTAAAATATATATATATATATATATATATATATGTGTGTGTGTATTATTTAATAGACCACTGCCCTTACAGGTAGAGCATGCCTTAACAAAAGCCATAAAAGAAAATTGAAATTTTGAAGTTAAATTGTGGGCAGCAACAGTTTCTCTTTTTTCTGACTACACTACAAAAACAAGTTTCACAATTTTCAATGAACCTAAAATTTTCCATATATATATATATATACTTACTAATGGATGCACTGAACATCAAACTGAGTTTGAGTTGTGGGAAAGTGAGTTTGGGCAGCTATTCAAAAAAAAAAAGAAACAGAGTTGTGGTGCAGTTTATAACGAGGTGGTGGGACCCTTTTTGAAGTTCGAGTGGAAAATAGCAGCGAAGGGCAAAGCAAAAAGGTCTGCGCGTGGGGAAATGAAGTGTTGGAAGAGAGTGGATGACGTTGTGTGTCTTTTTTTAATTTTCTCTCCGTTGAGTGGATGACGAAATCGCTTTACACGTGTAGCTCTTCTTTACATACATACTACTGGCGGAGAGACACGAATACAACACTACTACTACATAGGCCCTGGTTTGAGGTTTCACCAGACGTCTCCACCACGCGCTTTCTTTCACTCTTCACATCTAATCTGAGTCGCCATTGAGAGTATTCACTATCTTTTATCTAGTCACCCCAAAAAGTGTAATACCGCAAATAATTACATAACTTCTTTTGTAACAACTATATATGATGATGTTGAAAAATGTGAATATTGATCGCCGTCCATTTTAGTGTGACGGTCATTTCACAAATATAAATACTTGTAGAGCGTAAGGGATAAGGACCAGAGTTTAAATATTCAGGAGAAAAGTTTACATATATATACTGTAAGGACACGATTCGTGGTGGACCGTAACAGTGTCGGGTTCGCACGTGAAAAGACCCTAACAATATCATTTGTAGAGCGTCGGTTTGGAAGGCTAGGCCTTGATCGACAGGCGGTAAGTTTTTCGTGGTATTCATACAAGGTTAAGTTTTCCTTCACCCCTGGAGTCTTTTCTCCTGGAGGTGGGCTGGAAGGTTCTGGTTTTTGGCCATTTTTCCCAGCCTCTTCTTTAGGTTACTGATTTTTCCTTTTATACTCGCATGTGTTCACTGTCCTTCGTCCACGTATAGGGTCAACATTTCCAAGGCTGATATTTGTCCCATTAGCCCATATTCAAAGTCGTTGGGGGTGGTTGTAAAAGCCAAAAAATGCGGCTCTGTCAGATTCAGAGCATTAAATGGCAGTAACAGCAGCTTTCCCTGGATATTTTAGATCTTTCTTCCAAGTTTCAGTCATATATCGTTTTTACCCTTCTTTCTAGGGGGTACTTTGGGTCTGCCGAGGACTGAACTGCCCTCGGCGGTATCTAAAGGATATCTTGTCGAGTTTGGGCCATAGCCCTCCTCGGCTTGGGCCTTTGGGTTCTCCCCGGGTAGATGGGTCTGGCCCATAAATCATTTGGGCCCCACAATAGCCCCTCAAAACCCAGCTGTCCAACCTCTTGGTTGGAAATGGGGGTTTTGGTGATGCCGAACCTCTTCCTACGGCCCAATCAATTCGGCCTATTAATAATGCTGGCGGCTCTTCATCTGCCCAAGAAATGCACCGGTCTACGAGACAGTTTTTTTTTTATTTCGCGCTTGATGCGTTCTTATCGTTTGGGTATTCAAAACGCGCTTTTAATGACCACTATTTACGAGACTACTTTAACTCGGCGGTTTGTTTTGATGGGGTGGAGAAGCGGAACCGGCATGTTAGTGTTGGCAGATTCCTTTGGAGATCTGAACCTATTAAATGTCTCCCGCTCCACCCTCTGTATAAAAAGGAAGGGAGGAGGTTATTGTTTTTGCAAAGAATCCCTTTTCATCCTTCTGAGATTTGAAATACTTGGCCTCCCCTAGGGTTCATTTTACCCACTGGTTTATACACTAAATCGTGATACACTCTACCATAACAACGAGTGATGCAAGAGCCAAACCCCTCCTATAAACGCCACGTTCCGATAAAGCTCATTATGGCTCGATCGGGACAGGGATGGCGAAGACTCAAAATCAACCTCTCCCTTCTTTCAGTCAAAATCCGAAGCAGGGACTTGTCACGTCAAACTTTCGGCGTGACTGAGTCGAGAACACCCATTATCAGTACCAACCGCTCTCCTATGAGCATACCTAGTATGGCTCCAGTGTGTTGGGAGTCAGGATCGAGACAGGGACTAAGCGTCTCTACTTTTTCCTCTCTTCCTTCATTGGTGCTATCCTCCGTCTCCTTTTCTTAGTCTTCCCAGCACCAGATCCATCCTGGTACTTTCACTTCTCCCTCTTTTGCTCCTTTTTCTTTCTTTTCATCTCTTCTCTCTTCTTCTCCTCCTTCTTTACTCATGTCCTCCATCTTCTTCATTCATCTTCTCCATCTTCTTCATTCATCTCCTCCATCTTCTTCATTGATTTCTTCCTTACTATTTCCTTCTCCTTCATTTTTTTTCCCAAAGAAGGTTCTTATCGTAATATGAGCAGTATTGAGGCAGAGATTGGAGAGACTTTGAAGACGAGTTTAAAAGACACCTGACAGTTTACTTATCTGTACTACGGATGTAATTGTTGCTTAGGCAGTTCACATTTTGTATAGGCTCGTTTGAGCCCCTCTTTGTACGTTGTAATAATTTTTCGTAGTAATGAAAATTGTTGTTATTTTATTTCGCATGTTCTGTCTCTATGCCTTTTTTAAAAAAAAAAATTTACAAGCGCTGCTCGGCACAGTAATATAGCATCTAAATCAATGACGACTAAGACCAAAATACTTGATAATAAAAAGATATCGCCATAACTTTAATAGAAATGCTTGGCACAATAAGGCCGACCAGTGAAAAGTAATACTTACCCCATGCTAGCTGAGGAGAAAAACGAAGGTTTAATGCCGTGTAAGGAATAACCCTTTGAAGATATATCACCCACCAAATGAACAGCCTTCTTATACGACTGAATGCTGGGGCGTTCTGCCACCTTCCTTACACCTTTATTGGCCTTAACCTTTTATGGTGTTTAAGCCGTGGATGAAGTGATCTGACATTTTTATCAAGTAACCCATCTTACGAAATTCAAACATTTTCTTATCCAAGTATTTGGTTTCCCCATTGGCTTGGGTCCGAGGACCATACAAGGCCTTGGTTCTGTCCAAAACTTATAATAATTATAATTTTTTGTAGTTGGTTTTCCCACAGGCTTGAGTCCGAGGACCATGCAATGCCTTGGTTCAGATTATCCCTTTCCTCAGGTATCTCACAAGTTGCCGAGCAGGAGGTTGTCCTCGGCAACGGTTATTCCTCGGCGTGGGCCGTAGTCCGAGGACCCCCATGCAGAACGGGCCTGGGCCGCGATTTTACTAAGCCCACAAATTAAGAGGCATTTCTGTAGTCTTTGGTCACGCGGTACTTTTTGGCATCCCAGTGTTCGAGGTGCGCCTTCGCGAGACTCCTTTAATCTCAGGTTTGCAGACGGCATTGGAAATCGAGTCAGAGACGTTTTGTCTGTAGCGTTCCTTGGGACGCTGCGTGAATTAAATGCCACCACCTTATCTTTTAAATAAATAGGAGAGAAAGTTGCTTTACTTTCGCACAAACCCTTCAGTCTCCTCTCCTAGTACATCATGTTTGAGGCGAGGATTGGGGCAAAGGAAATCTCTCCGCCACAAAGGCGCCGTGTCCTCCTGAGACTCCAGATAGTGAGGTACGGGTAAAGGAAGCATGAATTCAAGAGAATATTCCAGTTTGACAGAGGGGAAAGGGTGTTTCTCCCTCTTTTAGTCAAAATCCGAAGCAGGTTCTGTTCATGCCAGAATTTTGGTGTGTCAGAAGAAAGGTTCTTCGCCCCCAGCGCCTCTGCCTCGTTGCAGGCAAATTTTTGGTGAAGGCTCCTCAGCTTCCGGCTCCCTGCACCTTTCCCTCAGCGGTGTGAGGCTTAAGTCGGGTTCTTTTGCTGCCTGAGTTATGGGCGTGCAAAAGCATTGAGGAGGAATAAGGTCTCGAGACAGTAGCCAACTTCTCCTCTGTGCTACCTCCTCGGCTTTATCTTCACTCTCTTGTATTTTTCGTTACTTACGTAGTTAGCTTCAATGTAAGTTTTGTTTCAGCTTTTCATTGTACACTGTACTGTTCCTTTGTCTTAATAAAATATGTGTCTATTTCTCTATACATATCTTTCTTCTCCGTAACAACTACTTTATGCATGAATATTAAATGTAAGCTTGCCCTTAATGATATTCCAGGCAGAAAAATGCCTTAACACAGATTCCTACTAGTTTAAACTTACAAATATTATCAAGCATAACAAGGTTAATCCTCAATAAATTAAACTCTTGGAACTAACCGGGATAATCGCTGAGTGCTGCGCGATGCATGCTAGAGCGATGTCCGAGAACGATAAACTCTAAATAATTCGTCCGAGAGGGTAGCCGAGTAGCGAGGGACTTTGGTTGTGCTTTTGGGTAATATGTTGCACCGTATCGCATCAACCCCTTTGATACTGCGGATCCGAGGGTAAACCGAGGAATCCGCACAATCAAGGTATTAACCCATCTGTTAACGCGGAGTTCTCTTCAGATGGATTTTGAGGTTTATGTGCCATAGTTTTTTTTTTTTTTTTTTAAATAGTTGGTTCCTCATCCAAGTAGTTGGTTTCCCCATAGGCTTGAGTCCGAGGACTATGCAATGCCTTGGTTCCAAAGCCTAGTTTTCCTCATCCAAGTAGTTGGTTTCCCCATAGGCTTGAGTCCGAGGACTATGCAATGCCTTGGTTCTGTCCAAAACCTAGTTTTCCTCATCCAGGTAGTTGGTTTCCCCATAGGCTTGAGTCCGTGGACCATGCAATGCCCTGGTTCTGTCCAAAACCTAGTTTTCCTCATCCAAGTAGTTGGTTTCCCCATAGGCTTGAGTCCGAGGACCATGCAATGCCTTGGTTCTGTCCAAAACCTAGTTTTCCACATCCAGGTAGTTGGTTTTCCCATAGGCTTGAGTCCGTGGACCATGCAATGCCTTGGTTCTGTCCAAAACCTAGTTTTCCACATCCAGGTAGTTGGTTTTCCCATAGGCCTGAGTCCGTGGACCATGCAATGCCTTGGTTCTGTCCAAAACCTAGTTTTCCACATCCAGGTAGTTGGTTTTCCCATAGGCTTGAGTCCGTGGACCATGCAATGTCTTGGTTATGTCCAAAACCTAGTTTTCCACATCCAGGTAGTTGGTTTTCCCATAGGCTTGAGTCCGTGGACCATGCAATGCCTTGGTTCTGTCCAAAACCTAGTTTTCCACATCCAGGTAGTTGGTTTTCCCATAAGCTTGAGTCCGTGGACCATGCAATGCCTTGGTTCTGTCCAAAACCTAGTTTTCTTTGGCACTGGAACTTGGTTTTACGGGAGTTAGCTCCTCAGCCAAGCCCCTAGAATTATTCACGCGATTAACGCTGACAAACGTAGCCCCTAATCAAGAAGCATAGCCCCTAACGGAACTTTACGCTGAAACTCTATAACCAATTGTTAGGAATAAAAAAGGAACTATTTCGACCTACCGCCTATGCCAACACACAAGCCTTCCCCACAAACGGCGCCAATTGTAAGGACACGATTCGTGGCGGACCGTAACAGTGTCGGGTTCGCACGTGAAAAGGCCCTAACAATATCATTTGTAGAGCGTGGGTTTGGAAGGCTAGGCCTTGATCGACAGGCGGTGGGTTTTTCGTGGTGTTCATACAAGGTTAAGTTTTCCTTCACCCCTGGAGTCTTTTCTCCTGGAAGTGGGCTGGGAGGTTCTGGTTTTTGGCCATTTTTCCCAGCCTCTTCTTTAGGTTACTGATTTTTCCTTTTATACTCGCATGTGTTCACTGTCCTTCGTCCACGTATAGGGTCAACATTTCCAAGACTGATATTTGTCCCATCAGCCCATATTCAAAGTCGTTGGGGGTGGTTGTAAAAGCCAAAGAATGCGGCTCTGTCAGATTCAGAGCATTAAATGGCAGTAACAGCTGCTTTCCCTGGATATTTTAGATCTTTCTTCCAAGTTTCAGTCCTATACCGTTTTTACCCTTCTTTCTAGGGGGTACTTTGGGTCTGCCGAGGACTGAACTGCCCTCGGCGGTATCTAAAGGATATCTTGTCGAGTTTGGGCCATAGCCCTCCTCGGCTTGGGCCTTTGGGTTCTCCCCGGGTAGATGGGCCTGGCCCATAAATCATTTGGGCCCCACATATACACTTAGATTATATTATAATAGAAATTTTATCTTGTATAAAAAAAAAATGTGAATAATAAAAAAAAAATTATTGGTCTAAGTAAAAATGATAAGTAATTATTTATAGTTTGTCATGTCACAATTATGATAAAAAATTGTGAAATGGTTTATGGTCATAGAACTACTCTAATCATTAAGTCAGCACCAACGTAGCCCAGTAGAGATCTCATGGCATGAGTTTAAATTCATGCTATATTGCAACTCTTTATTCTCGGAGGATGTTCACATAATTCATCAACAACTGTGGTGTGTGGATTTAGTCTAAAAGCAATTAGAGTGTTATTATAGTCACGTCGAGTTAGGAAAGCAACATCATTAGTTGTCCCCCTCTAGGTTTTTTTTAACAAAAAAAAACAGAAGAAAAAAAAATCGCTAAATCAAAATTTCTTTTTTCTTTTTTATGAAAGAAAGAAAGGAGTTGCAAATGTGGTTATTATCCCCACAACACTTAGTGTAAGTTTGGATAGAACTGAAAACAAATTTTAGTTACGTTGGATGTTTTTCCGTGGATCCCGTACACTGTTTATAGAACCCACAAGTACGAAATTCAGTAAAAAAAACTTTAAAACTGGGTCCCGCACGACACTATTTATCCCCACAACACTTAGTGTAAGTTTGGATAGAGCTTAAAACAAATTTCAATTGCGTTGGGCGTTTTTCCGTGGCTCCCGTGCACTGTTTACGAGACCTACAAGTACGAAATTCAGCAAAAAAAAAAAACTTTAAATTGGGTCCCACACGGCACTATTCATATTTAAAAATTATTTTGCTACCATGTTTTCAGTTTTCAATTTTCAATAATAAACGGTATCCAAACAGACTCTTAAATTCTTGCATTACATTATGATGTGGGATTATCTAAGAGCACGAACATCAAATGTGCTAAATGCTAAATTTTTAACATTAAGCACTTCAAAAAAAAAAAAAAAAAAACACCTTCATAAGTGCTACAATGCAAATTCTATTAATGTTTTTTATTCAAACTTTCTCTCTCTTCCAGCTTTTTAGATCGCCTACTACTTTTTTTTAAGATAGTTTTAACCTATGACATCCGCTCTCGATAACAACTTTTTATCATCAGATTAAGACACCAATCTTTTTTGGTATACGCAGAGATTGAACCTCATATCTCTTATTTAACAATCAGAAATTTTACCAATTGAATTAACTGAAACCCACAGATCACCTAATACTAATGCACTAAACACTAATGTCTTGCCATTATTTGAATCGAAAACTCCTGAACCCACGAGCATAATATGTCACTTACATTTCCGACCACTGGACTAGCTCCCTACATGGTCACGTCCATTGAATTTCAGAACAAAATATCTCATTCACAGAGTTTTTTTTTTTTTTTGGTTATAGTTTTCTCATCTTTTTTTAATAAGATCATCTGCAGTTTATGTTTTTTTTTTTAGCTTAATATTTGATCTGTACTTCATTCAACCACGTAATATTAAAATCTTTTGAGGGAGAGTTGAAGAAAGCCCACAGAAGAGCTTGCAATTGGGATTTGGGACCTTTGCGCGTTGCTGATTCGTACTACAACGTCATCACCTCCACTCTATGTGTATTATTCGTTGTTCCTGAATTTAGTGGGGGTCACCTTAAGGGGGGACATGACCCCAAAATTTTGTAAAGTTGTTAAATAAATAAATAATCGTTTTTATATAAAGTTGGTCTCAAAATATTTTAAATTTTTTACCACCGTATTCTCTTGGTGCAAAAGTCATTCCACAAGTATAAGTATTTGTAGAGTGTGAAGAGTAAGGGCCGAGTTCAAATCCCTAAAATGAAACTTTACACACATATACATTTAGATTATATTAGAATAAAATTTATATCTTGTATCAAAAAAAATTTAATTTTTTTCACCTATATATAACATCCAAATCCCAATTAAAAAATATCAAAATTACGTTAATTTTTAAATACTTAATGGTAAGTGGTAACTCTTCTAAACTACATTGAAAACAAATGGAAGTTATAGAATTGAAATGAAAGAAAAAAAATTCAAAAGTGTTAGGATATATGTGATTCACTTGTTAGAAATATATGTCACTATTTTATGTAATTGACTAATCTTTTAACAAAACGCACTTTACTTGTATTCGGGTAGATCTAGGATGTGTTTAATACTTCAAGAGACTGTGTTTCAAGATCAAGTGTTAAAAACATGCAAGTCTATTCAAGAAACAAGCTAAAGAAGTGCCTATCATTAAAGCTCGACAGCTAGCTATCCATTGAGTTTAAGAAGCTATTCTAGCCCCGTGGCCCGACAGTTGCTCAATAGCATCTCGACAGACAGGTATCTGTCGAGCTTTATGAAAAACAGAATTCCAGTTCTGTTTTGACTCTAATCCGGTTTTATGTGTTTGGACTTTCTTTTCTCACAACCCTAAACATATAAAATGATTATTTTAAGAGTCATCAAAGTGTTCACAAGTTGCACAAGTGTTGAGCAAAGTTTGTTCAAACAAATTGTAACCGGAGACAGAATTTTCCCTAATTCATCGTTTATTGAAGAAGTTGTTGTGTTTATGCACCGTAGGATTTTGTAACCAAGCATCTTCTTGATCTTCATCGTTAGGATGAACTAAAAAACTTTGCAGCCAACAACCTTCTCTAGTTGGTGATTGAAGTCGCGTACTGGGATCCGCACATTTGGTTAGTCACGTACTTAGAAGCCGTACATCAAAAGGAGAAATTGTCATTACAGAACAAGTCCAATTGGGTATTAGGGTAAGGGTTTAATTGTAGGTTGGTATAAGGTACTGAATTCTTTTACTTGTAACCGCTTGTTGTGATAATAGTGAAATTTCGGGAGTGGTGACCTTAAAATCACCCGATGAGGTTTTTGTCGTGTTGGTTTTCCCCATTCGTAAACAAAAATTTATTTTCCGCTGCATACTTAGTTTATTGGTGATTTGTTTGTACTACCACGTGTTTGCATGTTAATTAACTTAATTAATTCACTTGGCTAAATTAATTAGTTAATTTATTACAAAGGGTCAATTCGTTTTTGGCCTATCAAAAAGTTATAAAACTAAATTGAATTTTAGGTAAAGTTTGATGATGTAATTTGTAAATTAGCATTAGAATGATAATTGATTTTATTTTAAATTTACCAAAACTTGGTAATAAAATTTTAGTAAAAATAGAATTTTAATTTTTTAGTACTTAGGTAATAGAGCTTTATTTAAGGTAAATTATATTGGTAATTAATAAATTACTTGCTAATTTAGCAATAGATTTTAATCTAAAGTGAACTATGTTAATAATTTGTGTGATGAAAGCTTATAATACGACGTGTAACACATGCATTGATTTACTTGACATGACTACACATTTTAAGACACCAAATTTTATTATATAATATATGATTTTTTTATGTAATTTGAGATATCCAAAGAAAAATTAAATATGATCAAAAAATCTATTTAAAAAATAATTATTATTATTTTTATGGATAATTCAATAGTTGGAACAACTTGGAAGATAGGAGATTTAAATATTTGACATTTCTCTTGGAAACGCAAAAGAAAAATGCACAAATAATTTGATTTTAAGATTTTTTTTTTTTTTTTTTTTGAGAGAGAGAGCTTTCTTCATCTATCTCTTCCCTACCCTTGGATTAAATCCCAAACAAAATAAGTGAGAAATAATTAAGAATATAAAGTGATGTGTATCCAAGTGAGAATGAAGTAGTAAGTATTGGTGCAAACACAATAGTAATAGAAATAACATAAAGAAGAATTGAATAAAATATTTCCAAGTATTATTTATTTGAGAAAAGATACACAACACTACTTGGACTAAGGCGTGGTATTCGTTTTCTTTAAGAAAATTCAAGCACTAGGTTGACTAATCTTTATAACCGGTGCAGACCTTCTCTAACTTGCCTCATTCCTTCACCTCTTTCTTGCGCACATATCTAGCATAATATCTACTCCAATAAATTTCAGCCCATTAATCACCACACTTAGGGTCCGTTTGAATACCGTTTATTTTGTTGAAAACTGAAAATACTGTAGCATAATAATTTTTAAATGTGTGAATAGTGTTATGGGACCCATTTTTAATTTTTTTTTTTATGAATAAAGTATTTGTAGGTCCCGTGAATAATGCACGAGACCCACTAAACAGTGCATGGTGTCTCCTAAAACGTGTGCATAAAAAAAAAAAAAAGGAAACACCAAAACGCAGACGTTATCCAAACTGGTATTTAGTGTGTGTTTGGATTGAAAAGAAAAATTAAAATTATTTCACTATTTAGCTTATTTTTGTTACTTTTTGGCACTATTTATGGACTTCATTATACTATTTCAACTAACTTTTACCTTTATCTACAGTACTTTCAGTAATAATTTTTTAATTTCAGCAAAATAGGCGGTATCCAAACACATCCTTAGAAAAATATAAGAGAGTCTTTCTTATTTTCAACGTGGAATTAAACATTTTACTAACTCTTATCTTCCATATTAACTCTTATATCTTTATATTTATGTTGTCATATTTATCTATTTTAATTATATAATATTAAAGAAAAATACAATGTCCACAACATTTTCTCAACACTTTCACAACAATCCTATATAACAGGTTGTTACTTGCTATTACTAGTGAGCAAGAAATTAATTTTAACGGAAAATTCAAATTAAAAACCTGTAACAACCTGCCACATAAAAATTATTGTGAAAATATTATGAACGTAACACTTCTCAATATAAAATGCTACAACAGTAAGATTTAAGAATAAATATAAGTTTACAAGCTGCTTCCCTTTTAGGCTTTTTCTGTGTTTTCATTTAGAGTTAGTAACAAAAACTACAAATATTTTAGGCTTAATTTACACATATCTTGCCAACCATCAGACCCAAGTCCAAGCTAAATTGTCTTAATCTATGACAAGAAGCCAGACTTGTCCAGCCCACATAATGACATAATGGCCGAGTCGTATATTTTAAGTACATCATCATGGGCTTTACCATTTCGGTACGTTGAAATATGTGGGCCTTGCACTTTTGGTCTCGTCCTTTTGATTTGCATTGAACACCATGTAAAGATTTAAAATGGTAATTATTTTCCCACCCTCATGCAGACCAACTAATAGATTATTTTGATATGATAAACGATTTTGCAATAGCAAGTGTTATTTCATAAGGCAAACAATGTGGATTCATAATTTATCGTTTATTTTATACTAAACACTAATTGCTTATCTCCAAATAGTGGTATTCAAGTGGTAGGCTCATTGATCTGGAACGTAACGTAAATCCAAAAATCTTATATTTAATTCACCACACTTTCAGTAAATGGAATTTCCAAAATATCTCATATTATATTTATCAATTATCATACCATAAAAGCCTAATTACCTTATTACCAGTTTAGAGATTGAGGTTCAAAGTGCAATAGAATAGTTGTTTTATAAAATTTAATTTTTGTCTAAAAATTTTCCGTATCTAATTTAATATACTTTTGGGTACCTAATTTAATTCTATTTTTCTTTTGAAACAATATTATACCCAAAAAAAATTACAGAAATGATGTGGTCACGTATAATATATGCCAAATGCATTGTGTTATCATGTATCACTAGGGAGAAGGATGGGGAGGGGTTGACAGTTTCGTATTTTTAATTTGATTTAAGCTGTAATTGGGACACTTTTAATGGAAAAGGATCTTAGTCCCACGGGATGTAAGTAAACTTTGTTCTTATACTTCTTTTTTTTAGGGAAACTTTATTCTTATACTTCAAGTGTGCTTCACTGCAAATTGGGAATCGTGAATAATTACTCTAAAAAAAAATACTAGGGCCACTTCAATAATTAGCTAAAGGTATGTTTGGGGCTCAATGATTTGAACAAGTTAGACATGCTAGAAAGTCCCATGGATTGGTGAAGATTAGCCAACAAAAGGTGTAAAATTTTATGTTGCAATCATTTGTCATATGTTGCACCTTGCATGTTTAAAATTGGGCATTGATTTGTGGGGGCCTTGATTCATAATTAGTACAAAACTGGGCATGTAAAAGCTTTCATACTTTTAGTTGTTATTGCCATTCTTGATTCTCCCAATATGATCGCCCATTTATTTGTACTGATTTTAGTTTAAATAGCAACACAAGTATTGATGTGATTTATAAGGTACATTGATGACCTTTTCCAATCGTTAATTGCCTTTATGGAGGCTCCTATTTTATAGTTTAGTTTCGTTTCAAAAAGGGGTATGGGCTCATTTTGCTTCAACAAAGAAGACTTATATCCTTTTGATGCTGATAATGATGAACTACATGATGTTCATTATTGAAGGAAATGCTAAATAACAACTAAAACGATACATAGACTAAAGTGTGAGATAACTGAGAAGTTCAAATGTCTATGATTCTAATAAAATCGAAGTACTAAACATAAAGGAAGGATAACAATTATAATGGAAGAATGATTTGCTTGAGGAAAAGAAATTTTTTTTTTTTTAATATTTCTATTTACCTAGATTGATTTAACATGCCATCATTATTCAACACTGCATTTTGTTGAATGTTTGGAAGTAGGGGAGAAAGAGAAGAAAAATAAAATTATTTGATTTTCTCTTTGTCTGGTTTGTAAAGAGAAGATAAATGGAAGGGTAAAATATCATTTTTGTTCATAAACTACTACAAAATTTTATTTCTCGTCCTTGAACTGTCAAAATACCACATCAACACTCCGTCAAGACACATAAGACATAAACTTACAAAAATAGACAAAGGGGCGAAAATAAAACATTTTGCAAAGTTTAGAAACGACCCCACTATCGCCCCGCTCGATTTTTTGAGTGAGACGGCCATAATGATGGAAAGAAAGGAAAACATAGTTGTGACAACCTATCATATACCAATATAAAATATGGAGTAGCGGAACTTTTTCTAATGTTTGTTGCTTTCCATAGGAGAGAATTATGTGCAACATATCCAATGCTCAATTGATGAGCTTTGTATAAATTAAGAAAAATTCTTTAGATTTGAAAAAATAAAAAATAAAAAACAAAGTTGCTGACAATTATTTGTTTGTTCATAAGAGTCCTTTGAATATTATGGTCTTGGATTAATGATCCGAGTGTCACATAAGACATAAACTAACGAAAATAGACAAAGGGACAAAAATAAAACGTTTTGCAAAGTTTCGAGACGAAAATTATATTTTACTCTAACTGGAAAGAAAAATATGTGTTTTTACTTAAATGTCCCCAACGAAGTAAAGAAAGTGTGTATGCTTGCTTGTTGGCAAAAACATAATTTTGTAGGTCATAATGGTGGCAAGACAACTATAGCTTTTTTTAGTTACATTTATCTCCATTTCCATCCAATTTAAGCAGATGACCTAGACATGTTTCTCCTAATTTTCACCTCTTTTCTCTTTCATTATACTACCAACCAAACACAAGAACTTGATCTTTCCACCAACACTTCCTTTCTCTCTCTCATCTTTCATCCATTTCAAGAGTGTAAAAAATTGAGAGATATTTGAATATTTTTGCCTTTTTTCCATGTTGTCAAAGAAATCTTCATTTATTTACGTTATGGTGTGACACCCTCTTTTGAATTGATGGGACTAGTTTTTTAGCATTAAAATCTATTGATTTTCTTTGAAGGGATCTAACTCTCTAATAAATAGCCTACAATCTCCTTTCAACTAATAACCGTCATCATCCTTGGGTGAAAATAGAAACAAAAACAAAAACAAAAAAGGTAAAAAAAACAGATCCCATCATTCAAGTAAGTAAAAAAAGAAAAGAAAAAGCAAACTGTCATGAAAATCTTATCCATCCCAAAAAGGTATTGTGTGAGAACTTTGAGCGGTGTACTTCGCCGAACTGATTCTCAGTCACATGAGACAAAGTTAACAACTTTAATAAGAGGGACAGAATCGTTATTTTAGCCCCAACACATTACCCATTTCCTCATCATTCATTTCTTCAACAATAACCACGAAAGAATCATCTTCCAATAATGCTTCGCCACGTCAGCAAAACCTCCTCAAATTTCCACGTGGCAAAGATTCAAACACCCATCTCACAAAAACATACAACTCTATTCCACAGAGGATAAAACTCTCTTCAAGCCCATAGTGGCATAGTACAACCCTCCATGTCCTGTCATAAAAAATCCCAGAAATCCAGAGAGAGAACAACTCAAAAAACTCACAAATTTTGGAGTTTTGGGGTTCTTTCAATTCTTCTGTATATTTATTAGGATTTCAAATTTATTAGAGAGAAAAAGAGAGACCCAAACAAAAACTCAAGCCTTTAATGTCAACCACAACCCCATCAAAAAACAAAAACAAAAAAACCAAATAATAATAATAATAATAACAATAAATGTCACATTCACCAAACCCTAATGACCAAAATGACCAAAACCCAGACCCATCAAGGAGATCAAGATCTCTCAGCCTCCCAGAATTTTTCTTCAAGGAAAAAGCTCTCAAGCATGTTATTCTCAAGATGCATCATCATCATCATCATCAAAGCAACCAAAACAACAATCATAACAATCGTAGCAATCACAACCGACATATCTCTCTGTCACCGACCCCATCTCCACCTTCGTCTCCCGAACCCACAACCGATCTCACCGCTATCGTTGTAGACACGCCCGCACCGAATCCGACCTCCCTCCTCTCCGACAACGTCCTCAACCTTATTTTCTCCAAACTCCCTGTCTCCCAATACCCTTCCAATTCCTTAGTCTGCAGGCGCTGGTTGTACCTTCACGGCCGCTTGGTACAATCCTTGAAGCTGTTCGATTGGTCGTTTCTCGATTCGGGTCGGCTCTTCCACCGGTTCCCGAATCTCTCCGATGTCGACATCGTCCACGCTTGTATTCGGTTGCCTAGAAACGCGGGCATTATCGTGACCCGGAAGTACTTCTCGGTTCACCTCGACTCGAGCCTCTCCCGAGACCGGTTCGTCGGGGAGGAGGACCTGTTGCCGAGCCGGGTCATCGACTCGGGTCTCAAATCGCTGGCCGAGTCGTACCCGAATCTGCGGAGGCTGGTCGTTATCGGAGCCAGCGTAGATGGGTTGTCGAGTGTGGCGAAGGAGTGCCAGTTGTTGCAGGAGTTGGATGTCATTGCTTGTGGGGATTTGAGTTTGAAAGGGATTTCGGGTTGTATGAATTTGCAAATCGTGAAATTGATCGGTTTCGTTGATGGGTTTTTCGGGTCGGTGGTGTCGGATATCGGGTTAACCATATTAGCTCAGGGTTGTAGGAGGCTAGTGAGGCTTGAGCTTTGTGGTTGTGAAGGGAGTTATGATGGGATTAAGGCTATTGGGCAATGCTGCCAAATGCTTGAGGAATTGACTCTGAGTGATCATAAAATGGATGGAGGCTGGTTGGCTGCGGTTTCGTTTTGTGGGAATTTGAAGATTTTGAAGCTGCAGTCTTGTAAGGGTAGTATCGATTCTCGTCCTGGACCGGACGAGCATTTGGGGTCGTGCCCGGCTTTAGAAGCGTTGCATTTGCAGCGGTGTCAAATGCGGGATAAGCAGGCGGTGAGAGCATTGTTTTTGGTTTGTAGGGGTGTGAGGGAGATTGTGTTGCAGGATTGTTATGGTTTGGGTGATGAGGTTTTCGGATTGGCCACTGTTTGTAGGTATGAGCCTTTTTGACATTGTTCTTGTTTTTGCAATGTTTATAATATCTATAAGTAGTAGGGGAAAATCAGAGAATGAATGAGATAACTTGAGAATTTAATTACTAGTTGATGTTTACAGTTTTGGTGAGCACATTTAATGCTAATATGCAGTTCATGTTCAATGTTTTTTCAATGTATGGTGATTGCCCTTGGTTTTGTAGTTGATAGGAAAGTATTAGTAGTGTAAAATTCATGAAGTTGTTGCATTAATTTAGATGCTGTATGCTCTCTAAGTGTGAAATAGATATACAAAAGGGAACATGAAAGTTGAAAAGGTTCAGTTAATGCCTAATGGTGCTCAACAGTTTCTCCTATGCCACCTAAAAGAAAGAGTCCTTTCTTTGGGAAATTTTCTTGCTTTACAGACCCGGTGAGACTATGAGAGACATAATTCAAGGTCTCCATCAAGACCTCCCCTTTAGTTTTGTTTATAACCCATTCAGTCAATTTATTATTCAACTTAGAAGAAAATTAAAGCAAAATTGAAAATGAGACTCTTTAATAAAATTCTGCTTTCAAAGAAATAAAGTGCAATGAAAGTTTATGCATTGCTAAGGAGGTTAAAATGTGACTCAATCCTGAAACTGAGAAACCAAGAAAATTAGATCAATTGTAACAAAAATAAGTTATTACTTATTACTTATTAGGTGTTCTGGCTTATTAAAATGAGAGATTTTTAGTGAGCTCAAACATCTCTTTATATCCAGAGCTTGTTTATTAAAATCGCAACAAGTGCAGTATATTACTCTATGACCTGGAGAGCACCAATATGCTTCAAAACTGAAGATTAAATACTTTTTGGAAAGTCACTAATATGATCCTTGAACCAAGACTTTACCTCTTGTCTTGGGTAACACTAGTCTTTTCTTTTTCTTTTTCTTTTTTGGAACATCAATAGTTGGGAGTGGGGGATTTAAGTCCTGGATGTCTACATTGGAAACTCTAGGAGGTGTCAATTGAGCTGCTAGGCTCTTGTCACCTGTCTTTTCTTTTTTTCTTTTTATGATGATATACCAATTTCTTTAAAGAAATTGAAGGAAAAAAAAAATTGTTTGATGTTATCCTTCCAGTGGGTTTATTATAAATCAAGTTTGTATATTTCAAAGAATATATGAAAGATTGGTATGAGTCTGAACCAATGTTGAATGCAAATATTTTATAGTCACGGTATCACTACACTTGGAAAGGTAATTGGTAAAAATCAAGGACCTTCATTCCCCTTGAATGCTATAAATAAAAGAGATGCAGTAATTTATTATTTAAGAATAATGAAATTGACTTAGTAAGTAAATAAATAATTGTGCCAATGAGCTCTAGTGCACATGGCATCCCCCCCCCCCCCCCCCCCCCCATAAAAGCAAGGTGGAGGTTGAGGTCTTGAGTTCAATACCTATAGGATGCATATGTAATTACCAGCAGAAAAAAGTACATAAGTTATTTTTTCTCATAAGTTTGCATAAAAAGTGCATCATTTTGTTGTCTCCATGCTTTTGAGGATCCTTTTAAATCAGGTAACTAGTGGACTATAAATTAGTAATCTATAAGATAATCATCAATTTGAATTCATAAAATGATGTGTAGCTGTGAAGTTCCTGAGAATTGTTTCTAGTTATTACAAATGGAGAAATATTTTTAGAGTTGTTGAACCATTGAAAGGCTGCTGGCAATTGATTTGTGATTTATATATCACCTGGTACCAAATATTTACTTCTTGGAAAGTTCTAATTCATGTGGATAAAGAATACATTTTCTGGCAAATGAGTGGTCTTTGGACCAAAATGGGATCCCCTCCCCCCAACCCCTCAAAAAGAACCAAAAATAAAAAATAAAAAGGGAGGGTGAGTCAGGTCAATCCACTACAGAAGCTTGATTTATATTACCTATCAAGATGAAGAAAGAAAAATACATTCCCCATTAATCAATACTTGAACTTGAAGTTAAATCAGTCTGTGTCTAAATGCTATCCTGTATGGATAATGAGAAATGGTATTAGTGAGTCAGTGACAGTTCCACAGCGATCCATATTTTCTTGTAATGGTATTAGTGGCCTTTGGACATTTTTTGTTTTCTTGTGGTATTTTTCTACTGGCATAGCTGCTTTTTATGAATATATGTGGTTTTTTTTTTTTTTTAATTGCCGTTTATATACCAAGTTTTCTTGTGAGTTGTATGATTTATGCTCTTCATCTTCTAACTATGAAGAGTTCTTGGTTTGAGGCATAAATAAAGCCCATGCGAACTTGTCAAATAGGGCCTTTACATTCACGAATATCAGCTCCTCTTTGTATTTGTGCTCATCCGTAAATTGTTGCATTTCGAAAGGTGTACTTTTACCATGGCTAATTGATAACTTGGTATATACATTTGAATACAGTGTCTAATAAGGAAAGTAATATTTGGAATCTTGTATATTATAGAGGAATATTGTTGATTGAAGTTTTGAATGACAGTTTACTTTTTTACTCTCCTAGGAGGGTGAGGCAGCTTTCATTGGAAGGATGCTCATTGCTGACAGTGGAAGGTTTGGAGTCGGTAATCCTTTCTTGGAAGGATCTTCAAAGACTTAGAGTAGTTTCATGTAACAAAATAATGGACAGTGCAGTGACTCCCGCCCTTGCAACCTTGTTCTCTGTACTAAAAGAATTAAAATGGAGTCCAGATTCTAGATCTCTCCTCTCATCAAGTCTTGCTGAGACTGATTTGAGGAAGAAAGGTGGTCGATTTTTCAGGAGTTATAAGGGTTGAACTTGCTAATGTTTCTTAGAATACATGCTTTAGTTCAGTGCAATTCAGGTGAATTACATGGCAGCTCCGTAATGATTTAGCAAATACACACACTCCGTAGTACATTGTAGACTTGTAGTCATTATCTTGTCTAATTTGGAGGCTTACCACCATAATAGAGAGGATGATTCGCATTCTTGCCTTCAGTGCCATGCCAAAGGGAGCATTTCTTTTGAAGCGTCCTAATCCCTCTCCACTTCAATTGTACATGGAGTAATCAGCTTGACCAAGTTTTGGTGTCAAGCTAAAGTTATAATGTTGTAATTTTGTGCCCATTACGGCTTCTTTAATGTTCAACAAAGTTAGATATGCTAATTTTAATATTTTGGGTAGTTGCAGTGTTGCACCGACTTGCTAGGCATTAGCATAAGCAAAGACATTAGTACAGTTTGTGACTTCTTTTTCACATCTGGATATGTAACATTTATTCTTCTACAAGTTATAGTGAAAAACTTTCTGCAGTTTAAATATGCTGAGGTTCCTCCTACTTTCTTTCATTGGTTTTCCTTGTGAAATTATTTTCTTCATGTTTCAAGTGCCAATTTAAAATTTTGCTTAGAATTTGATTTGCTACGAAGGGAAGCATGTCTTTGCAGAAGATGAGCAACTAGAAAGTCCCAAGTTGTATAGGCATATCTATCTGTTTTCACTTTTTCCATCATTGCAACTTGCAAACAACACTCTTGTACATTTACTTTTCTCCCGAGTTATTGATTTAGAAAATCACATGCAGTGAAAGACAGCTAATGTTGCCAAAGTTGGATTCTTGTCTGGTCTAGATGAGCTGAGTGAGATTCACATGTATTCTTATCCTTCTGGTCTTTTTACTGTCGTTGTGTGACATCAGTGAAAGCTTTTCAAGAGAATAGTGGGAGTTTGGAAATAAATAGATCCACAAGTATGGTTCGCTGCTATTTGCTGCCAAGCTTGATGATGAACTGAGCTCATAAAGCAACTCATTGAAAAGCTTTTGACTCAAATGATAACTCCTCTTATATGAATAAGAAGATGGAGGGTGAGCCATGATCTCAGACTCGCCAAGTAGGTGTGTAATATACAATATTTTTTTTCTCAAAAAAATATCATTTTAAATGATAAGTTCTATTGCTCATTAGGGGTATTTGGATAATTAATTTTTTTTTAGATTGTTACAATTTGCTTGCTAACTTTACAATTCGAATCCTTTCCTCCCTTGATCTCCAACTCTCTAAGCATTTTGTGCATGGAGATGTGCCAATTAAGTTACAAAACTTTTGGCGTTTGAATAATTAATTAGTGTTGAACAATGCAAGCTGAATTTAAAAAGTGAGTAGAATAAAATGTTAAACAAAAAATAGTTTGTTAAATTAAATTTTGTCCATAAATATAGCTACGCCAATGTTGATGTTTATTAACATTATGACGATTTTATATGGAAATCAAATTTTTTGAGCACATATATTGTATAGCTCAAGTAAAGAAAGAGTAAATTACTCTAACTATTAACTAAGGCTAGGGTTGTCCAACCCACCTGTGGACCCGACCCACCCACCTAGACCAACTGAGCCAACCCAAAAACTGCCTAATCTGAATCTTGTGACAGTCAATAGCAGTTTCCGACCTCCAAAACCGGATTTCGGTGGGTTAGTTGGCGGGTCATTGCATCAAAACCCAATTTTATCCGAGTCGACCGATCTCCACCACCAAAAGGCTACTGTTCTCCATCATATTAGGAATTCCTCTACTAGATCTTGCTAGAATGTGAATGAATTATGTGACTAAGAATTATGAGATCCATCGAGATCTTGTGTAGATCCAGCAAGATCTCGCCAAATCCGGAGGATTTCAACTAGATCCAACCGAATTTCGCCCAAATCCACCAAATTTTCAGTAAGATATCAAACTTGACTCCCACCAAGATTGACTGCCATCCAATGTAGATCCAATTCGACCCAATTCCTTCACTGATTAGCAACGAGTCTGGACAATCTCCACCCAATTTGGTTGGGTCAATTGCTGGTTAGGCACAAACTCGACCAGAACCGACCCATGGACACCCCTAACTAGGGTTGTGCAAAATACCTACCCAACCCACCTCTGACTAGCCCGACCCATGCGAGCACCTTAGGTGAGCGGTTTGGGTTTACGGGTTGTGTCAACCTGCTACAACTCATCTTGATTGGTTCATATATATATATATATATATAAAAGCTCATCGTTAGAAATAGGACTCGTCTACGCCTAATAATAAAAAAAAAATCTAAATAGTGAAACCTTCAACTGCCCTACCACCTACTCCATTTATTCACTTCAGCCGTACGCTCAATCTCTCTTTGTTAACCTTTCTCAAGTCTTTTCTTTTTATTCCTTCAATTTTCACCTTCCATCAACTGCACGTACCATTCTACGCAACCATAAAAGGTAGTTCCTTTTATGTCTTGTCTTATTTAATGTTTGCGTTTATTTTTTTATGGAGCATGCTGTTTGTCGTTTTGATTTAGTTCCCATATCAGTGTACACGAGTTATATATTGGGTCTACATCTACAAAATTTTTTGTATGCACGAGTTATGTATTTGAATATAGTTTATTATTTTATGGTAATTTGAGTGTTGCTAATAAAAAATTATAGTACGTGATCTTTTTTATTTTTTTTATTTTTTTTAAATAAAAGAACAATGTTATTGTTGACCCGCCCAACTTGCCAAGTTGAAATTGTCAATATTTTCAACCGATCCTAGATTTAAACTTTGGTCAGTTGGCGGCGGATTAAAATTTTCCCAACTCGCTAATAGCGGATTAGATAAAAATATTGTCCTTTACCTGCTCAATCTGACCCATGCACACCTCTCCTTTAATTAACACTCAGTAATTCAAATTTTCACTTCAAAATTTAAATTAAAAAAAAAACTTTAAAAAAACACACTCACAAGGGAGAGGGAATGCGATTCTAACACAAAAACATACTACAAACTCTACTCACAAGTTTTCTATTTAATACTATAAAACTTGAATTAAAATGAAATTATTAAGGATTTTTTCTTTCAAAAACAGAAGGGAAAAACAAAAAGCTTAGTCATTTCATTTGTGCCACAATTTATGTGGTAAATTGTAAGTGATTGTTATTATTTTCACCTAAACTCACTGGTTTTGTTTTATCACTCACAACTTGCGACGTTAAAGTTGTAGCAAACCATCATACAAAAATTAAAAAACCACGGTTATCTAAAAATTAAAAAACCATGGTTATCTTATGTGATAGACTGTAATTAATTATTTGTCACTTTCATTTAGATTCATCACTTTTTATCCATCATTCATAATATGCCACTTGGACAATTTCAACAAAAATTGTGGTACTTTTTTGTGTTCCTAAAATTTTTGCATAAAAATTATAGTCCTAGATTTTCTCTAATACAAACAAAGTAGTTTGTAATTTTTTTAAGAATATATTGCAGCTCCGGAGCCGAGTTTGATTGTTTCCTTGTTCTTCTAGGGATGGGTCAGAAAGGGAGGATTATTAAAGTCAAAGATGTTTTAAAACAAAAAAACAAAATTATGACATGGCGAAATCTGATTGGTTGAGTAGGCGTGGAAAGTCTTAGAATTTCCCACAAGGACATAAACCACGTGTACTCTCCAAACTACAAAACCCCCCCGAAACCAGCTTCGTATGTTTTTTACGTATTAAAACTCAAAAAGAGTTTCTCTGTAAACAAATCCTAAAGAGAGTCTTCTTTCATTACCAAACCACTTTCTAAGATCTTCGAAAAAACACCGGCGAGTTCTCAATCACCGAGTCGACTCAGGCGAGTTCACCCCCCCTTTTCTCTCTACCTTCAATTTTTCGATATTCAATTTCCGAGATCTCCGATTATTTGATTCATAATTCTGGATCTATTGCATGCAATTTTCAATTTCACGATCTGGGTCTTAGGGTTTTGTTTTTATTCATGAATTTCTTCTCAGATCTGATACGTCTGATTAGATTTTGGAGATTTAGGGTTTCTGAATTAGCTTCATTTGAATGTTTTTATGCTCAAATTTTTTGCTTTTTTGGTTTTTGGCTATATTCTACGGTTTAAATGTGTGTTTTTTATTTGGGTCTTTCTTGATGAATTCATTTGTAATTCCAATTGTGCTTGATTTGAATATTTGTTTTTCTGCTTTGGATGTGTTTGGTTCTGTGGGAAGTTTGGGAAAATTTGCTTGATTGGAGAAAAGAAATTAGTTTTGGGAGCAAATTGGTGTTGTATATATCATATGCTGTCTAATTGTGTGTTCCCGTGATGGGTTTTCGTCGTGAGCAAGGTTAAAGTAGGTCTTAAAGACGAGGCGGTATTTAGTGTTTTTGTAGAATCACATTCACACCCACAACATGTTATGAGTGTGATGCTGCATGCATTTGAAATATTAGGTTTTTTTTTCCCTGAGCTTGAGTTGGGTGTAAAGTGCAGATCAAGGCAATGTTGAAACTCATGAAGGAATATAATCACGAGCTTGTACATCCCAATAAGGGTGTATTGCCTCTAGTCCCATAGGAATGTATGAGGTTTTACTTCAGTTGATTGCCAGAATTATGTGAGTATTGAGTGGTAGTGGTAGTAGGTTGAGGAGTTTAAGGTTTGGGGGTCAGATTGTTTTTGACTATTTGAAGCGGATGCACACTGTGGATCTTGTTTTCTTTTGTGCATTCCAGGGTTATTTTAAAAAATATAACAGGAACCATCTTCTGGGCTGATCTGAATTCAATAATAAATTAAAACTACTTTGGAGACACTGTTACTTTTGATACAACATATATAGAATGAATTGTTAATGAGTCCCCTTTGCTCCATTTACAGGGTGGAACCATCATGTCCAGTAATGCTTCTTCTTGTTGACATTATTTTCTTAGTTTCTCATGTGGATTTTTTGGGAAAGATTTGCTTTTATTGGACTTTGAAAAAAAAAATGGAAATGATACAATGTCTTCTCGTATGAATCTTTCCTGCCTGCTTAGTTTGTTAGTTTGAGTTGAGTTTTTGAATATTTATTGCTGCCTGTTTGAAATGTTGAGCATTCCATGGTTGAATGTATGCATCAAATTTTAGAAAGTAATACTAGTATCTCCATGAATTAATAGTAAATGTGTAAAGAATGGTGGTAAACCTCTAAAATGAAGTTATCGATATCGATTGTGTGGTATTACATGTTTTAAAGTTGCCAAAACTCTTGGCAATGAGCTCTAGCTCAAATGGCAGTTCATTCTCTCGGGTGGAGGGTGAGATCGTGTGTAACTTACCTATTAAAAAAAGATGCCAAATAGGAGAAGAAATGCCATAATACAAGCTCTAGCTCAAATGGCACTTTCTTCCCTTGTAAAAGCAAGGTGAAGTTTGAGGTCATGGGTTAAAGACTCATTAAGTGATTGTGTAACCTTACCAATCGAATAATAATAATAATAATGCTTTGGAAATCTTTTATATTACATAATTTGCAGTTCTATTTGTGAGATATTGAAGTTTTTCTCTAAATTTTTTTGAATGGCTATTGCAGAAATGGCTTTGGGTGGAACAGCTCCCCCAAGGGGAAGTGCAGCAGCTACTGCAAGCATGCGTAGGAGGAGGACGACAAGTGGTGGTGCCTCTGGAGGGGCAGCTGGGACTATGCTCCAGTTTTACACGGATGATGCCCCAGGACTCAAGATCTCACCCAATGTTGTTCTTGTCATGAGCATTGGCTTCATTGCCTTTGTTGCCATTCTTCATGTGATGGGTAAGCTGTACTTCGTGCGTAAAGAGGCTTAGAAAAGTACTTACGAGAGGATACTGTCCAATGTGGTGAATTTTTGGTTTTGAATGAATTTATTTTGGGTTTCAAATCAATAAGCAAAATTTTAAATTATGAAAGATAGACTTTAATTTGTAGACTCTTAATGGTTTAAACAGCTGTAGTTTATCTTTGTTTCTGTTAATTAGAGAGAGTTGCAGCAGGTTGTTATGTTTCTCTGCACTTTTTCTTGTTTTAGCACTTGTTACTTTAAGATTCTTCTTTTCTTTCAGAATGAGAATATAGTCATTGGAATTTGAAAAGCATTGCTGCCGTTGGAATGTGTGTGTGTGTGTGTGTGTGTGTGTGTGTGTGTGTGTGTGTGTGTGCAGAGTTTAAGACCATAGTTGGGGAGATGAGCATTATGACTTATGAGTATTTCTTATTGGACAATTGCATGATCTTAGATAAAAGCTGAAGCATGTCTTCCGGTTGTGTTTGAATATTTGACCTTTAATGGCCGGCGTTAGGTTACCTGGAAAACTACTCTGGCCACCAGCGAGCATGATCTCATTTCTGCCTTTTCTGTGTCTGTCTTTCATGTATCCATACTGCTTGAACCTCATGGAAATGTCCGTTCTACTGACCATGGATATCAATTGAAGCACTGAGTCATTTTATGTGAAACCTTTGACCTCATTCTCAAAAGTAATCCCAATACCCATTAGAATATGGTCAAATGTGATTTCATGTATAATACTACTGCTGTTATGATATTTGAAGAATATGCTTTCCTACTTTAAGCAGTCTTGAATGGTTGATTGCTAGAGTTCCTTCTTTTGTTAACCTCATTATTATCCCATCAAAAAAAATAAATAATAAAAACCTCACTATTATGTCAAATGGGCTTTAAGGGAGGGCTACCTTGTTGGGTAATTGTTCTGCAATCTGCAATCTCTCTCTTTACTAGAAGACTTCGAAGATAAAATTTGCTGAATCAAAAAAATAACAGATGAACGGAATTAGATACAATACCAACGTTATTCTTTTTCAATTTGTGTTTTTTTCTTTTTCTTTTTCGGTTTTTTGTTTCCCATGTGTTTGAGATTCCATTAAAAAGAAAAGAAGAAAAAAAAATCTAAATGTTAACAGAAAGAATTGAGAAGCTTTCCATTTTGTTTCAGAAAAAAAAAAAAAAAAAGAAAAGAAATGGTCTTTTTAGGGTAAACTATATAAATGGTTCTTATCTATTATATTATATGTTAATTTGATCCCTATCCTTTTAATTGTGTCAATTTAGTTCCTAACATTTTAGTGTCGTGTCATTTTGATCCTTGCCGTTATCCTTTGGATAGAAAAGTCTAATGTGTCTAACAGAATAATATAAAATTTATTTACTAGCCTCATCAATTGCCAACTGTACAACCACTTCATATAAAAGGTAAATAAAATTAATAAATAAATAAAAACTAAAATCCCTAACACTCTCTTTCTCGTTAGAACCTCTATCTCACCCTCATTATCACTCTCACCCTCCCTAACTCTCTCGGCAAAAACTGAAGTTGCAGACTGCAAGGACGAGCCGCAAGGGCCAGTGGTGAGGTCTTTCTTTACTATGGCTAAAGGTTCAATTCCCCATATAGTGGAAATTAGATATGGGTTTTGTAGCAGAGAACCGCGTATATTTTATTGCGATTTGGTGAAGCCCTAAGAGCATCTCCAACAGTCACTGTAAAGTTATTTTTGGACCACCAAATGTTACTATTCACGCTCCAGCAACTTCTCCAAACGCGCAGGTTCTCCAAATTTTTTTTGAAGTTGCTACAGTAGTTCTCTAAATCTAGAGAACACTGTAGCACCTTCAAATAAATTTTTTTGCTTAAAAAATTATCCTAGCTACTATTATATCAATTCTTTCTCTCTCCTTCGGATTTCTTTTTTTCTCTCATTCTCTCTGTTTCTCACATAATCCAAACACAAAACAAAATTTAATTCTTAAAATAAAATTGAATCAGAACAAGCAAATATGAAAAAAAAAAAAAAAAAAAAAAAAAAAAAAAAAACTGACCTAACCCATTTCTCACATAATCCAAACACAAAACACAAAAACAAAATCCAATTCTTAAAATAAAGTTGAATTAAGAAGCAAATTTGAAAAAAAAAAAAAAAAAAAAGAACAAGCCGATCTGACCCAAGCCGATCGGTGGGGAGGATGACGAGCAACGGTGGAGATGCTGGAGCGGCGGTGGAGATGCATGCAGTGGAGGCCCAAGCTCTCTCTCTCTCCCTCTCTCTTCTTACGATGAATCAGTCAACAAAAGTCCAAATTGGGAGGCCGAATTTACAGCCCAAGCCTGCAAAAGGGTCCAACACATCATAATTGATCCCAAGAAGGTAAGATTTGGTATAAAGGGTGGGGAAGACCCGAAATGTGGCTGTCTAGTGTTTACTAAACCTTTTGGGGTGATGTATTTGCAAGGAAAGCACCCACACACCAAAATGGTTAAGGGCAAGTTAACCACAATGTGCATGTTAAATACATGTACACAAATATTTGAACTAATTGCCACAAACAAGTTCGCCTCCATAAGCATTCATTATTCTTAACCACTCATTCTTAACCTATCTTCCATATTCTATCATATTCACATTTAAAATAAAGAAACACTTTTCTTCCATTGACTACCAAAATATTTATCATTATCTAAGGGCTTTTGAATTCAACATGGATGAAGAGGCACTAAGAGTGTGTTTGTTTGGGTGTGAAATAAGGCAGATAGAAAACTTTGAAGAGAAAATAGAAATGAATTTTTTTTTTTTTTTTTTTTTTTGGAATGTGTTTGGTTGGGTGGAGAGGAAGGAAAATAAATGATAGGGTCTGGGTATTTTCTCTTCAGGCCCACCAAAAAGTTCTCTCCAAAACGGGGAAAAAACTGAAGAGAGAAAATGGATTGTTTAATGGATATGGGCAATTCATCCAGTTCTTTTCTTCTTCTTCTTCTTTTTTGTGCTTTCTTGGGCCATTGCCTCTTCCTTTTTTCTTTTTTTTTTGTTTAACTAGGCATGATTTTTTTTGTGACATGTTTTTTATTTTTTAATAAATTGGGTGATTGTTTTTTTTTGCTTTTTTGTTTTAATTGGCCATTATTTTTTAAAAAGGATATATGAGTAAATTTATACCAAATCAATTTTTCCATCCCTCCACTTTTTCACTCTCAACCAAACAAAAATGAGAGAAATCAAAATCTTTTTTATCCTCCCACCATTTTCTATCCTTCCAATTTTCCACCCTTCCAACCAAACGAACCCTAAAGGAAAAACAATCTCTTATTTTTATTACAAAAAGGAGATCTAATTAGCTTAGTGGCATCATCTCAATTCTCAACCATAACCCATAAGTTCGACAATTGTATCCTTACATATTTAACCACATTCTATTGCCAAAAACCCAAGAAAAAACTTAAAATTCATGAACCTCGCGACATGCACCGTCGGTTCTCTATCTCTCCTACTAATCTCCCTTTTCCATGGGTTCTCCCTTGAAGTACAATGCTCATTTTGCTTATTATCATGTGTTTAAGTATTTGGACTTTGGGCTTTAAAGTTTGTGCACAGGCAAGTAGCGGTAGAATAGGACCAAAGGCCCATTTTGTAAGAGTGCTAAGCTCGGTTGTCCACCTCTTTTTAAAGCCCAAAGTAGTGGCTATCCACATTTGTTGTGAGTATAAAAAGTTTCCACGATTCTCTCACTCTCAAGGGAAAAAAAAAGAACTCTACAAAAAGTTTCAATTACAATTAGTAACTTAATAGTTGATACGTCCTTACAAATTTTCTTTCATTAATATGTAACTTGAAAATAATTCCAATATTCAAAATTTTGCCATTGGCACATGTTAAGTGAGAGTTGAAAATTCAAAATATCAAGAGGGATTTTATAATATCTATAAGTAATCGGAATGTTTAAAAGAAACAAACATCTTGAGTATACATCATCAACACCCAATAGCTTTAAGCAACAAAATTAACAACTAATATTAGAAAGCACTATCCTATTTAGAGTCTGTTTAGATATCACTTATTGCTGAAAACTGAAAATTGAAAATTGAAAACACTGTAACAAAATAATTTTTAAATGTGTGAATAGTACCGTGGGACATAGTTTTAAAGAAAAATTTGCTGAATTAGATAACTTGTGGGTCCTGTGAATAGTGCACGGGACCCACTGATAGAGATGCAAACACATTGAAATTTCATTTCAGCGCAATCCAAACGGAGGCTTAGCCATTTCTCCCCCCCTAAAAATAAAAATGAAAAACAAATAAACAGATTTTCACCCTTAACAAAGAGACAGTTCTAAAGATGTAATTCCACGGCTACAAACTATTTTACAACATTTTTACAAACGGTTGTTGTTGCAAATTTTTACTAGTTCTCATTTGGGTCCAAACATTACTTTTTTATTTACTAATAATCACTCGCTAAGTATAATTTTTTGTAAAATTGTGTATAGAATTTCAAGTTTCAAACTCTCAATCAAAAAAGTTCTACAAATTTTTTAAAAAAAAATCTAACAATAAATAGAGCTTCACTTTTGCTCTGATAATAATTCTATGACATTACTTCTTCTTTTTTTTTAAGAAAATAACCCTAAACGGCATAACGAGTACTAAAAAATTAAAACAAAAAATTCTTCCACTCTCTCTCCGGAGCTAAAGAGAACAAAACGTAACCTTAGGATAAAACTTTCTCCGCATTTGATTGTGTGGGGGCTATGGCCCAAAGTGACGAGTTAGGCCTTGGGCTTGTCCGAGGACATTAGCGATTCCGAGGAGATTGACTTAGATGATTTACGTTTCATGGGAGACAAAGAAAGAAGGTCCGAGGAGGGACCTCTCCTCGAACGCTGAAAATCCGGAGCAAACGTATGTTCAAACTGTTAAGGCACACTCCCTAAACACGTGAGAAGGAAGAAAACTCAAAATATCTAAAGAAAGGCTGCCACCACCACATTAAATACAATACAGCTACTTTTTTGGCCGCATTAACGTAGAGAAGACCCCTGAACAGTACTACCTTAGTTGCCGCAACTCACAAAGAACTGAAAGGGGTGTTTGATGGGATAGATGCTCGGGTATGAGTCCAGGTGACCAACAGGTGTAAGGTCCTGTAAAAGAACCCTAATACGGTGATTTGTAATCTTAAAAGTTCCAGTCTCCTCGGAAAAAGGTCTTTTGACCGTGACAGATCTTACTTCATGTTCATTTACCTTTAAATCCCATGCAAGCCGTAGTTCAACTCATTTTAACCTAGTTCTTCAACTCATACTCTAAATAAATTCATTGTATTGGGCTCTTTGGGCCAAGATTCTAGGAAATCCGGAGTTGGGCTCCAAATCCAGTCCCTACAGATTGAATGTAGAGTATATCACTGTGACATAAAAGTAAAAATATACTCTCTTTGAAATTTGTACGTTTGAGTGTTTTCTAATGTCTGACATTCCTGGCACATGTTCCATTACAGAGCTCATCAAAGCTCAGCTACGAAATTGAAGATTGGCTATCAGAAACATTATTGAGTCCAACAGCAACAAGACCTTAAGGAATAGCAGCGACCACCCCACAACATTCTTCTTGTCTTTCCCATGACTTTTTAGATCTATTTATGTTTATCCAAAGCATTTAAAGTTATAAATGTATACAAATTCTTTAAATTATATTAATACATTGAAATAAATGCATCTGGCATAGATGCTAAATTTGGGTGAGATTGAAGCCTAAATGAAAAGGATGTCATATAATGCGCTACTTGGTAAAACCTCATACTCTCTCGCACAAGGTCTCTGCTTTTATATAAATATATATATATATATATATATTCGTACTTTTCCCTTGACTTTTTAGATCCATTTGTATCTATCTAAAGCATTTAAAGTTATAAACGTATACAAATTTTTTGAATTATATTAATACATTGAAATAAATGCAACTGACATAAATGCTAAATTTGGGTGAGATGGAAGCCTAAATGAAAGGAATCTCATATAATGCGCCACTTGGCAAAATCTCATACTCTCTCGCATAAGGTCTCTGCTTTTATATATTGATTGATAGTATTCATGAATGTGTCATAAATAACCTCTTAGAAATTTTATCAAAATGCACCGCACATCGCGCGGGATATCGTTTAAAAAAAAATGAAAAAAAACTTTTCTTCCACCGACTACCAAAATTCAAATCATTATTTAAGGGCTTTTGAATTCAACATGGATGAAGGGGCAGTAAAGGAAAAACAACCTCTAATTTTTATTACAAAAATGTGATCTAATTTGCTGTGGTATCATCTCAATTCTCAACCATAATCCATAAATTCGACAGTGATACCCTTATATATTTAACCACATTCCATTGCCAAAAACCAAAGAAAAAACTTAAAATTCATGAACCTCACGACATGCACAGTCGGTTCTCTATCTCTCCCACTAATCTTCCTTTTTCATGGGTTCTCCCTTGAACTACAATGCTCATTTGGCTTATTTTCATGTATTTAACTATTTGGACTTTGGGCTTTAAACTTTGTGCACAAGCTAGTAGCGGTAGAATAAGACCAAATGCCCATTTTGTAAGAGTGTTAAACTCGATTATCCACCTCTGGTTAAACCTAAACTAGTGGTGATCTACATTTGTTGTGAGTATGACAAGTTTCCAAACTCTCACTCTCAAGGGAAATATTACTTTTTTACTTATTAATAGCCACTCACCAAGTATAATTTTTTTGTAAAATTGTTTATAGAATTTCAAGTTTCAAACTTTCGATCGTAAAAGTTCTACAAAATGAAAAAAAAAAAAAAAAAAAAAAAGATAACAATAAATAGATTCACTTTTGCTCTGATACGCCATTACTCTTTTTTTTTTCTTTTTTTCTTTTTAACTCTGCTAGAAAATAATACTAAACAACATAACGAGTGCTAAAAAATTAAAACAAAAAATTCTTCTACCTTCTCTTCCGAGCTAAAGAGAACAAAACGTAACCTTAGGATAAAACTTTCTCCGCATTTGATTGAATATAGAGTATATCACTGTGACATAAAAGTAAAAATCTACTCTCTGAAATTTGTACGTTTGAGTGTTTTCTAATGTCTGACATTCCTGGCACATATTCCATTACAGAGCTCATCAAAGCTCAGCTGCCAACCATTCAAGAAGAATCGGCAAACGGTTGTTACTCTCAGTCTCACGACGAAATTGAAGATTGGCTATCAGAAACATTATTGAGTCCAACAGCAACAAGAACCGAAGGAATAGCAGCGACCACCCCACAACATTCATTCAAGATTCCCAAGAAAACGATGCTGGGAAAAGCCAGAACACAGAAAAAGTCCTACCACCCATTCAGCGAGAGGAGCAGCACCACCGTCAACTCCATGGCCATCTCTGACTCTGTGTACAACCACCATAATCAGTCACATTTGGTTCATTATTCCTCAGACAGACCCTTAACGCAGTGTAATTCCTCTGAAGGCTGTCCTCTGTGTGTTTGGAGCGTGGGGTCTCTCATGGCTGTTTTGCCAGATTCTCCATCACCCATTTGCAGTGGTTACTCCAGCCCACGAGACTCAAGAAACCAGGTATTCTTGCAAAAAAAAAAAAAAAAAAAAAAAAAAAAAAAAGAGTAAAGTTAAGCGACTGTTTGACCTTGTGGGAAAGTTTCATTTTCTTTGATTGATTTCTCTGTTTCTAGTTTTGTATATGTATGGATTCTGAAAAAAAAATTGATCAAATATGCCTACAGTATTGCTTTGATGAACCGTTTTCAATCTTGCTACATTGGTTTCTTGACATTTTCTTATTTAAAATTTTCTCTCTCTTTTTTTTTTTTTTTTTTTTTTCAATGAATTATTGATTAGAAAATGCATGCCTTGCCTCATGCTTTTGAGCTCTTTCACATATCCAGTGCTCTCTCTCTCTCTCTCTCACACACACACACACACACACAGACATTTTTTGTATTAAGAATGATGATTAGAATCTGTTTTAATTCTCAGAGCTCCGACGTTGTGTCCTTTGATAGCAAGAGAGTTACTACTACTACTAGTACTGAAATAGATAAATGGATGGATAATAGCCGAACTCATCTTCAACGCCGCCCCAACTTGGTGAAAGGTTATACTCTCTCTTCTCTCTCTCTCTCTCTCTCTCTCTCTCTCTCTCTGTGTTTTGTCTTTAACTTGTTCTTCTTCCTTGCATCAAAATATTGTAAACTCCTTCATTTTCTTGTTTGACGCAAAAAAAAAAAAGCAGTTGAAAGTGTTGTTAATATAAGAAACTTTTTTTACAGCCGGTGATCATGAACTTTCCAGCCAGACTTTACCTCCAGTGGAAGAGGAGAGTTAAGTTCCTGAAGAGCTGAGCAATGTAGCATGTAGTAATAGCATACATGGAGCCTCTGAGGCTGATAGCCTGAACAATATTGAACAGCAAAGTTTGCTGACTCGCCTGAAACCTTACCATGCATTTTTAGATGATGTCAAGAGGCACAAGATTGATGCTGAGATAGAGGCATGGAAGAAAGCTAAATACCCCAAACTCATGAGCAAGTAAGAAAACACATCCTCTCTTATTCAAATATTTAACAGACTTTAATTAAGCATGTTTTGGCAGGCTGGAAAGGAAGGAAGAAGATATAAATGATTGGGAATTCGAGAAGACCAAAAAGGCCAAGGAGGAGATGAAGAAATTTGAGGTGTGGAAAAATATTTGTTGAATGTTTTTTCCTGATAAGCACTTTAAATTTTGACATGATTTGAGTGCTATTACATAAAAATAAATAAATAAATAGTGAAAGCCTAAACCCGAATGGGATTTATTATTTGTTTTAAGGGTTGTATACAACACCTAACTCACATGTGAATACACATCCCAAATATAGAACTCACCCTTATATAAGAGGAGCATTGTATATAACTATACACAAAGAGATCGCCTCATAACAAAAGACAAAACATTTAAGTAACTAGGGCCAGCCCTAGACATTTTTGGGCTTTAGGCGAGAATTAAAATTGGGTTTTTTTTTTTTTTATGTATTAATTAAATTAATATTTATTTAATATTTTTATATTATAATATATTTTATTTAAAATCTATTTTTCTTGCATTTTGAGATGCAAATTGACTAATTAAAATTTTGTATTCAATTTCTTCTAATATCTCATTTTCATTATCTTCTAACTCTTTTTGGTGAATTTCTTGTTTGTGATATTTTTATCTAATTTTTGTGTTGTATTTTGTTTATTACTAATAACAAATTTATTTATTGATCTTTTTTGAGACTCAATTAATGTTTCTTCTCTTCTTCTTTTTTAAAGTTTTTCATATCCAAATGCATATTTTCTAGTAGAAATTTAAAAATAAAATAAATACTATTTGTAATATATTTATAATGACTGAAATAAAAAATAACTTTTCAAATATAAAGCAATATAACCTGATGTATATAGAAAAGTACTATTGTAGCTCTAGCTTTACTAAACAATAACAAGAATCTATCAATCTCAAATTCTCAACCTGCACAAATATAAAAACGCATGATTAAAAAAAAAAGAAGAAGATTTGAAAGCCCAGACAGAAGTATAACTCCACCTACATCCCAGCCAAAAATTGAAAGCCCAGCTAATACCGATCCTATTACCTAAAAAAACAAAAACAAAAACAAAAGATGCAAAAGACAAAAACCGATCCTATTACCTTAAAAAAAAAAAAAATGTAAAAGACAAAACTCTTAAGGCCCACGGCCCCAGCCGAAGATTAGACATAAGAGTCAAAAGACTCTAGTCCACCCACAGCCACATCTTTATTAGATAAGACTATAAGCCTCCATCCACAAAACCAGTATACCACGGCACTATATGTATTCTGGATCTGCAGAGTTCAAAACCAGTAATCCACGGCACCATTTGGATTCTGGATCTGCAGAGTGCAGAGGAGAGGAAAAGTCACAATCTTTTTTATTAAAAATCTCATCTTTGTGTTATTCTTTTCTGGCAGAACAAACTGGAAAGAAAACGTGCCCAGGCATTGAAGAAGACGGAAAAGAAAATAAGCAGAGCCAAGGAAGTGGCAAACAAGAAGACGGCAAAGGCAAGACGATCTACAATTGAGGAGATGACAGCAGTTTCAAAATTTTCTGACAAGATCCAAGCCTCCAAAAGTTTACTATTGCTCAAGCTTAGGAAGCTATGTTAGTTCACATTCAATACATCTAGAAATTGTATGACAATTACACTTAAAACTTTCGCTCCAACGTTGATTCTAGTAGCATTAGCCGCATCCAATAACATCAAACACTCCATTCACACACTGATTAATTTGGCTCTAGTTTTGTCACATCATTATAGTGTGAATACCATCCTCCCAACTTTTGCTTCGAAGACAACAATCATTTACCTTTGTTGGTTATTTTGCCAGGCAGTTACACCTCAAGTATTTCAGGCAATATCTAAAAGCTCGACATTTTGCCAGTGAAATAAAAGTTAATAACAAAATCTCTTCATTAAATACAATTCTAAGAATCCTGAACACTATACAATGTACCTAGTCGTTTTAACTGGTTATATTTACATAACAATTCTCTGACAAGCCCCTATGTACACGAGGTCTCTCCTATTTTTCAATAAAAAATTATTACATATCAAAAAAATTGACAAGCATGCTGGGGAGAATCAGTGGGCAGAGTCAGATACCCAGCTAGAAACCATACTCTCATCCACAGATTTTGGACCCCCACAGGATCTTGAGACTGATTCAAATAGTTTTTCAATCTCTGGGGCACATCTTATGAAAGCTCGGTTCCAAAAGTTGTATCTTTGATTCTGAAAAAATAAAAATAAAAATTGACCAACTCAGAATAAAATTTGATATTCAAGATGGAATGCATACAGAGAAACTTAATAAAGAAAAAAGATCGTAACCTTAATTAATTCGATGAAATTAATCAGAAGGCCCCATGGATGAGGTCGATTAACAATCAGGCGTTCTAACAATACTCTTGTAATTTGCTCCTGGATTATTTCCTGCCCAGGGAAACGGAAATCAGCAATCAAGTTAAGCAGCAGAATAATCCATGTTATCATTATAAAAATCATAGATCATCATATACTAAAACCAGTTGAAGGATAAACCTAGTAATTTACAGACTATTTCTTTTAAATCTGAAAAACCCAGGATCTAACAATAGAATAACCTCACCATGATAACCTATAAATAAAATGTTAATGACAGGCATTTATACAAATGTCATCAACTAGTTATAACCCCACCATGATAGACTATAAACAAAATGTTACAGTCAAACTTTGTGGAAATGTTGTCAGTTAGTTTACATGTTACTATGTTACAGCTCTGATAACAGCAGGAGTAACAATACTATCTGAGACTCGATTACAATAAATAAAAAAAAAAGGAAAAAAAAAAAAAGGTATTCCTATTGCGTCTCAACCAAGCTGTACGTAGAGACTGCCAACTTCAACATCAATTAAAACATACACATTAAAATGCACCAACATTGACAACAGAACATTTTGTACCTGGTTTGATTCAGCAAACAAGTAAAGAAGGATGAAAGAGAAGTAATGTGTATGGGTGTTTGGATAGCGCAATTGGTTAGCAACTGCATTGAGAAAGAGGTAGCGCCCTTCAGTATCTAAGTCCCCTATTAGAGTCTGGAAGATGTCCAAGGCAGCACCAACCAAGAACAAAGCCAATGGGACAGTTTTTGGCTGCAGCTGCTGGATGGCCTGTATAAAATAACACGAAGATAAGCATCTTACAAAAACTTTTTTAAAGCAGAGCACAGAGAAAGAGAATCTCACAGCATCCTATTTTAATTTCAAATTGATCTCAAGCCCAAACATATGCCAAAAATACAGTTGCATTTACAGAAGAAAATATGGTTGAGTTTTTTTCAAGAAGTTTCAAAAACAAATGCAAGTGACATAACGCAAAGATAATGGTGATTAATGAATTGATAACTGACCTATCAACATTAACAGGTTAAGAATGGAAAAAGTAATAATCACTTTATGCATGTAAAGAAACTGGGGAAGTCATTCTACCAACAAAAATGGTGGTCCTCAAGATTTTGAGAAATAGACAAATATAAGTAAGAAAAAAATGAGTACCTGCATTCCAACATAGAGCACGAGGGAGTTGATTAAGGGTACATTGTAACGGGTACCAGCGGAGGCAGCCTCACTTGGTGGAAGGAGGAGCTTCTGCTTGAGTTCAGTCAAAAAGGACCCAGGTTGCCTAGTCTGTAGAACATTTGAAAAACAAAACAAAGATAAAAAATATATATATTAAAAATAAAAATAAAAAAACAAAAACAAAAAACATAAAAGGATCACAAGAATGTAACACTAGAGAATTAACTCCAAATTAGTAATTAAAGTAAGCCATGTCTGCTTCAAGTGAAACATTGTTTCTCCATGACTTTTTTTTTTCCTGGTATTGTAAGGCCAAAACAAAAAATAGCGGAGAGCCAATTACCTTGAGATACTCATCTACATCAGCCTTCATCTGCTTTGCTTTAAGAGCTGCATCAACCTCAGAGAGAATGCGAGGGGATTGACTGCTTTCTGGAAGTAAATCAATCTGCAAATGGAAGAAAACCAATTCCCTTTAGGATTAGTCTCTTAATCAAACAGTTTACAATACAAGATCTATTGAGATACCTTCAAATTGGGAGTTGATGGATCAGGCAGCCTCATATTACGAGGAAATGCACTAAGGATAATGTTTCGCATTTGTATGCAGCTTGGAGGTATCACATCACAGAAGGTAAAATGGTAATCACACAGGAACTCAGGGAAATCATGAAGCAGCACTAACAGTACCCTAAGTGTGCCTTTATATAGAAAATGAACCTGTGCATATTGAAGAAAACAGAAACAAAAAATAATTATTATATGTAGGTCATAGTTGCATGAACACCGAAACCGAGAGAAAGAGGCAAACCGGCATTCCAAGTTCAGCACTCCTCAAAAAGGGCTCCATGAATTGGAACAAATCTACCAGCAAGCGCTGGATAAAGGGCCAACCCTTCTGACCGTTTGCAGTGAGCATTTTTGGCATGAAACTCCGGTGACTCACCAACTCAAGCCAGGCAAAGCTGGAGAACCACTTCAACAAAATTAGTGATGCAGTGTAAAATTGAAGCAATATTAGATTTATTTACACATCAAGATTTCCCACATCCAATACATGCATGCCAAAACCATGATTAATAGAAACCACATAAAGCATAATGAACCCTCAAATAAATCTATTCCAGCACAAATCATCCGGGTCCTAGACTAAATCTTAAGACATTTTCCAATTCAATGGTTCTCTCAACTCTCAAGCCATCCTGGTGAAAACTGCCCTGCATTTTTTCCAACTAGAAAGCTTATTAGAGCAAAGAGGAAATCAACTGAACATAACTTGTCTGATTGACAAGCTTAAATAATAATATCCTATGCAAGATTTTTCTTTTTAAATTATTCTATTCAAGATGTTTTAATCTACTAACTCTTACAATTAAACAGTTCTTTCTCACAGATTAGCAAAGAGATTATTAGTGAGCTCTCAAGAAACAACCAACAAGTCAGCATAACAACTAAAAGAAAACACCATTCACAACCATCCAAATTGATATTTATTACAGTATCAAAGCTCACATGCTCATAATGTTTACTTTAAAAAATCCTACGATCGACTGTTATTTTGTTAAAAATGTGAACCTGAATGAGGGAACTTTGAGGGGCTGCAAAGCATGAAATGCATTTGCAAACGTTGCCAAAACCTGCAACATACAGCACCAACATTAGTGTGAATCATAGAGAACAATGCAAAAGCAAATGATAACAATCCACACCTGAAAGTTTGCACCATCAACAATAGGTTCCAGGGATCCCAGGTCCAGCAGCCAGTTAATGAACAGTCTAAAATATGGTCTCGGATTAAAAGAAGCTTTCTTTTCCTCTGCATCTTTCTGGATGAATCTTACTGTCACTGCCAGAATCTGTCAAATACCATTTATACCATATAGACCATCATTTTAGTATTTAAATTTTTGTACCGCCAGAAATTTTACTATTTAAATTTTTGTATAGATTTTGGACTAACCTTAGACAAAAGAAAGACTTTATTTGATCCCTGCTCCATAAGTAATCAAATTAATAAAATATTATTCATCAAATTATAAAATATTAAAAATCAATCAAAACATTAGATTCCAAAAATGAAAATACCATATGGTATATTTAGAATTCATAAACACCTACCTTCAGGATTGAAAAGACAAGTTTTGCGTAGATATCAACTGCAAGGAAGGACAGGTTCTGCACTTGAGACGATTGCAATGTTCCTGAATTTATCACCTCAGAGGACAGACAATGTGCGACAGAAAGCTCCTGATATGAGAAAAAGGCATTAAGTATGAATATCTGAATATCAGGTTAAAAGATAGCTTTAAGGAGAAAAACTTACTGTCAGGAGGCGGAAAAAGCGATCTGTCATATCATCCCCCTTCAGCAGTCCACTCTGATGCAACTGTAAGATGTAATTGGTAAAGGCTGCATCATTTGCACCAGGTAGTTCACATATCCGGTACCAATCCGCAAACAGCATAGAGACCTACAGCATAATAACACACCAGTATAAATGCTATGATAAAATCAAAAACGCATATAATACAGTATGTTTCTCTTTTTATTTTTTACATTTTTCTATTCAGTGTCACCTACATTTTAAACTCCAAAATACAATTATGAGTATCAATATCCAATCAAAATAAATCAAACCTAACAGGCAACAGAAGAATATCATATGCCTACCCTTTTTTTTGTTTTTTTTTTGGCCGGGGTGGGGGGGGTAGTTACTTCCTGTTTTATGAAGCATGAACACAAGACACCAACAGAGCTCAGTATACCACTATGTAAATTAGATGAGACACAGAATCTAAACAAAGACAGCATACAGCATATAAGGAAGAGGTAATTGGTATTATGGAGTGGAAGAATACTTGGAAAACTCCTGCCCCTTTGCTTGTTGTGTGGCTCTAGACTAGAGATGATTTTGACAGGATAATCTAACGAAGAGGGGGATTGCGGGATTTTTATTAGGGAGTGGTGCTTTATTTGTAAAACACAGTAGATATGATGTCAATCATTTACTCCTACATTGTGAGGTGGCTTGGGATTTGTGAGATATGATATTTTGTTTTTTTGGAGTTTCTTGAGTGATGCTGTTTTCAGTTCAATATCTTTAAATGAGTTGGGCGGGGCAGTATGGGAGGAGAGGTAGTGGAGGAATTTGGGTTGTGGTTATGTGGTATGTATCGAGAGAATGGAATGCAATTAGTTTTGGGGGCTGAAGATTAGTTTGTTGAAGTTGAAAATTGAAATACTATTGTGGTGCGACATGTATATTTGGATTTGGGTGATTAAAATCCAAATACTTAGTTTGGATAATTTAAATATGTCAAGGATTTGAATTTGGCCAAATCCACCAAGTATTTTAAACCTTGAAATCCTTGGATTTAAAATAACATCCAACCCCATGAAAGTTAAAATCAAATCCATTGGTTTAAAATCCAAATCTAAATCCAAATTCAAATATCCAAATGCAACCTCGAAGTCTTTATATGAGGACTTTGTCGCCATTGCCTTTTTTTCAAATGAGGAGCTCCAAAAATTTTATGGACTCCATGAATTTTAGCTAATGTCATTGTGTTTTTTTCCTTGTTTGTATTCCCTTTTTATATTTTTGTGCTTCCGTTGTATTCATTCTGTACTTGGGTAGTAACCCTTGGTTTTTTACAATTGAAAGTACTTACTTATCAAAAGAAGAAAGTATTGTGTCAAGGTAATGTCCAATGCACCCAATATATTCTTCTTAATTTTCATTTAAATCAGCAATTCTGGTCAAATGCATGTAATCTACACAATCTTCTACCAGATCTTTAAAACCTAGGAATTGAACATCAAGGTACCTGCTCACGAAAACCAGCCGGATCTGGTTCAACAGACTCTGCATTATTATAGTCTTCTCTGCTTGCTGTAGAGTACCCAGGAGCCTATTTCAGTAGAAAGAAAATACTTCAGGATCAGGAAATAAACAAAATTATAACTAAAAGTAACTGTTGGACTATGACATCTCCAGTGACCTTTTTGTCTTTTAATTGTCTCGCCTTATCCTCCTTTCCGACATTTACACTAGATAGAGCAGCCACACTACCAGCAGGATTCTTCACGATCTCAACCAGCTGTTGTAATGACTCTGGAGATCCAGGCTTTTGAGCAACCTGCAAATTAGAATTGGTAAGAAACTATGCGACACGTCATGATGAAAGACAGTGTTACACAAAATGAATGAAGATAAACCTTTGCCAAAGCGTCAACAAGATTGTGAAGTTCAGAAATAACTTTAGATTCTTCAACGACTAAAGTTTGTAAAAGGGAAATCGCAAACTCGGTTGCAGTTTCTGCACATTCATGCAATTGGTCAGTCAACTATAGCACCCAGTACAGATTATGTAAAATGAAGTTCCTTATACATACTATTCCTGCCCCCGTCAATAAGTTTTGCCATGTGAACATTGTACTCTGCAAGGTTTAACAATTCACTGCGAATAAGGCCAATAGTTATATCTTTGTTGAACTTCCGCTCCTCATCTGAGTAAATAACCTGTAACAAAAATGTACACTCATATTATGATAAAGAAATGGAACACATTACTATATATCCAAAGATCTCCCTCTAACAACTACCAAAAGGTGATATAACCTTTTTTTTTACAAGCATGGAAGCAAAAGTATCATAATACCATAGAGATTAGATATGAGGTAGAAAAGTTCACACAGATTCCCTAACCACATATCACAGGGATCAGCATAGACTAAGGTAAATTCATTAGGGAGGGAATCAAGTTTATTAAAAATTAATATATAACTTAAGGTATACCAAATGTAGTAACATATAGCCATGGCGAACCAGACTTTCCCTAACATGTCATGCATCTTAAGAAATGGGAAAAAGGTTCAATATAGCATACCCAGCTACTGAGCTCCTTAACAACAAGCTTACAAACATCACGAATTGCAGTCAGAATTGCCAGATGAGCACCAATATGGATATTGTTTGACCCATTCTCATATAAACCTTTAAAAACCTGTAACATCATTTATAATGAAAATCAAATCAATGAATAATTTGGGAAAAACATTTCAAGAGATAAGGTCCTTTTCAGGCCTATTCAAATCAGTTAATTGGACACCAACAAAAAATTGTGGAGCAACCGAGATAGCTCAAGCAATAACACATAAAACGCGTGTGTGTGTGTGTCCCAAAATGTTCTCTTATAAAAGATAGCAAACCTTTTGTGCAACAGCCAAGGCAGCTTCATCTCGACTTATGCATCTGAGTATAATTTCAGGAACCTCAGCAATGACTACCTGAACACAAATATATCCCAAAAGACACATTTTAGCGTAAACATATGTGCAATAAAATTAAATTAAGGTTTCACAAACAAGTTGGCAAAATAGAATAAGGCAGAAGAAATTCCAGAACAAAGGTGCCTCAGATAATATATAGCATAGTGGTAGTGCCAAGATGAAGGAAAGAAAAACAATACCTGAACTTCTGCGTCTTTACCATCATTATTTAGCAAAGCTTCCAACTGAAACCATCACAAATAGGGAGTCAATAAAAAATTGTAGGTACTTCTTAAGCCATAATAGCAAAACTGAAAGAAACCAATAAGAAAAAAATAAAACATGAAATTACTAGCCCAGAGAATAATGGTAACCATGCAACAATCTAAAGTAGGTCACCAGCTCTTTTTTTGACCGGAACATGAGCATAAGTTGCACAAAGGATGCTCAGATAATGAAGTACAATACAAGAAAAAAGGGGTGGGGGGGGGGGGGGGGCACCAAAGACAAAAGAATAAAAGTACAAACAACAAAGGTTATTTGCAACCTTCTGTGCCACAATTTGGTATTTATCCAATGCATCCCTAGTGGTGAGTGAAGGTTCTGATATGCCAGTTCCAAGGCGTTCTGTGGTAACCTGTGAAGGTAATGACTGTGAAGAAGCTCCAGACTCCTTGCAAAAAATTACAAGCACATATCAATAACAAAGGCTAATACCTCAACATAGAAACTCATCAAGAAAATAAAAACCTCTTACTTTTGCAACATCAGAGGAATCGACTGAATGTAAGTCAGAGGCTGAGGTAGTTGGAGGAAACGAAGCAGTCGCAGAATCATTTTCAGAACTAATGTAGCTAGCACCATCAGCAACTCCAATGTGAAGTGAGGAAGCACTATATAATTTCAGAAAGAATTCCAATCATATTAGCAAACAAAAAATAAATAAAAACAATAAATTTAAATTTTTATAATAAAAAAAAATCCAGTGAACATGATATAGATAAAACACCTAAGATGCAGAGCCGAATTAGATTCCGTTGACTCATCCTGTGGCCGAGAGACTGCTTCAAATCCTGTGCTACCAGGGCCAGATGAGTAGCCAGGATTTAATTGTCCAGATGCTGAGCCATACGCACCAGGCAAACCTGTACTGCCAGCAGTAGCAGGACCGGATGGCATAGCATGTGAACTCTGAGTAGATTGGTTTTGCCAGGGAAGCCGAACAAAGTCCTAAAAAGTGCAAGGGAATGCCCCAAAAAAAAAAAAACTGTAAGGACTATGTCTCTAAGCATCATATGAAACCTCATGCAAAAAGTCGAGTGCCTACCTCATAAACTCGTTGTTGAGAAAGGGATAGGTGACCAGGTTTAGGCCGGAGGGCCTCTGGTACAACACCCATAGAACCTTGTGTATACATGTTTGCATCAAAAAATGTGGGACCAACACCCTCTCTATGCTTCCTTCTCAAAGCAAGTTGTTGACCTATTTCCCCATCAATGGTTTGTATCGCCTACAATAATCAATGCACCACAGAAAAACCATAAATTGAAATTTTACATTGTTTAAAAAATAGAATAATCAAAGTACAATCAGTTCATCATCTGTTGTCCAATCAAACAGAAAGCAAAGCCCTAAAAAATTAATGCTGAATTAATTTTGAAGACATTAAGCACTGAAATTGCATTATGCAGCTCAAAAATAAGTAAAGCTGCATTGCTTCCAGCTATGGCACAATCTTGAGTTTTATTAATTGGGAAGCCACACGCCAACATCCAATGAAGATGGCTCTGACCCTCTTTGAAGATCAAAGAATATTTTTTAATCATGTCTAATCTAAAATTTCCTAGGAGTTTCTAAGACCTTTAAACAACTCTTTAAAAAAATAATAATAAAAAAGATAAAAACCAAGCCTTGGAGTGTAATCTTGGATTTTAACAATTTAACATAGGTCACTAGGTTTATTTTGGACCTCCTATTCCTAGTATAAAAAGAACAGAAGCATCTTTCAGGATGTGCTTCATTGTATTTAAAGAAATCACACCTGTGATTATGAGATATTAAGCGTCTGAGAAGGTTAACCCATTGCCCCAAATGTCCTTATCACCATCCCCTTTTTATAGGAAAAAATAATTTTATTAAAGAAAGCCTAATAAAGGTAAATGGACATAAAGAAGCCTAAAGAATTATGTACAGAAAGGCAATGAATATATAAACATCACAATGGAATTTCAATTCATAAAGCCCCATGCACGATACCAATCAGATAAGGAGCTAGTGAAAGTCACTAACAATTGAATCCCTATTCTTTCCTCATCTTAAAATAAACACCAATTGCATTCCCTTCATATAGTCTACATCAAACATAATAGAACAATGTTCCAAATATCCATCTTATGAATCACAATCCAAACAAAAGGTCAACAACCTTTTCTAATAATACCTATGAATCCCAAAGATCTAAAAACAAAGCTCCACAAATCTAATGCAGCTGTGCAATGTAGCAAAAAAAGTCTTCCCACTACATTGGCACATGAAACACCAGCCTACTAACGTATAGCCCTCTGAACGAAGTTCTTACATGTGAGTGCCTTCCCCCCTGCCACTGCCAAAAAGGAGACCCTCTATGGGGGCCTTAACACCTGAACTTCCTTTCCAAAGGAAGAGCACAGTATTTGAGCCCCTTAGAGAGGCATAGAAAGAGCAAACATTGAATTCCCCATTCCTTTTCAACCTCCACCTCATTCGATCAAACCCTCTCTAAGAGGGATATCAAAATCAAGAAGATGGAGAAATGAAGCCACCAAACTAAACACCCAATCATCAAAGTCGCAGAGGAATGTTGCATCGCTCCTCCTCTCCCCTGAAATCTATCTCACCAACAAAGACTCCATTGAAACTTCTCTATCTATGGAACAATCATACACAACAGGAAAAGCCACCCTCCTCAAAGGCTGATCTCCACACCAACGGTCATACCAGAACTGGATCCAACTACCAATGCCTGTGTCAACTAGAGTGTACTCTTAACAACCTATCCCATCCCATCACATCCTATTTTAATGCTCTTCCACACCACATCTATGAGTGCCTTGAAAAGGTTTCATACTGCATAAGCGTGTTTCCTCCACCCTAAATGAGATTCCCAGTTAAGTTTAGAAGTGTGCTTGACTGACATGGGTGTATGTTGTTGGTTGACAAACCTTTACAATAAGATCTTGCGTAAACAAAATGTCAAGTGAGTTGAGGAGATATACTCTAATACTTATTTACAAAAACAAGGGAGATATTCAAAATTTTACAAGTTAACATGGAATGTATCTTATGAGTCACACTATCAAACTTTGGGAGGGAACAATTGAATATAGGTTAAGACTTGAAACAACAATATTAAAGAATCAAATTGATTTCATGCCAAAGAGATCTATCATGGAAGTTATTTTCTTACTTAGACGCCTAATGGAAAAATATAGATAAATTTGGACAAAATTGTAACTACTGTAAGAGGTTATATGGAGGGACCTAGAAAAGAAATAAGTTCCTCTAAAATCTATTAAGTTTATTATGGATATGTATGACAAAATTGTAACTACTGTAAGAACAAGTAGAGGTGTGACAATTGTGTTTCCTATCATAGTAGGTTTGTATCAAGGATCAACATTAAGTCCATATCTCATTGCACTAGAGATGGATGAGATCACCAGATGAACTCAAAATGAAATTACTCGGTGTATGCTCTTTATAGATGATATAGTTTTGGAGTATGAAACTAGGTGTGGAGTTGATGTTAAGCTACAAATTTGGAAAGATGTTTTAGAGTCCAAAGGCTTTGGGCCAACTACAATTAAAACAAAATAAGTGGAAGGTAAATTAAGTAATAGAAACAAAAGTGAAGAGGTTGCAAGACTTGATGGTCAAAAGATACCAAAATGTAAGAGCTCTTGATATCTTGTATCAATAATTCACAAGGATAGAGAGATTGAAGAAAATGTGAATCATAGCGTAAAAACACGGTGAATGAAGTAGGGGAATGCATCGAGCCTATTGCATATCGTAGATTATCTATTATGTACAAGGAAAACTTTTACAAAACTACTATAACACCAACTATACTCTAAGGTACTGAAGGTTGAGTTGTTAAGAGGCAACATGTTGATAAAAATCAGTGTAGCTAAGAGAATGTTAAGATAGATAAATGAAATACAAGAAAAGATAAGATTTGAAATGATGAAATTTGCTTAAATATAGGAGTGGCCCTATTTATGAAAATAAGGAGGGCTGCTTGAGATGGTTTGGTCATATGCAAGAAGAGCGATTAATGCACCAAAAAGGAAGAGTGAACTGATCCAAGTCGAGGGAATCAGAAAAAGTATAGGAAGACCTAGAATAACATTAGTAAAAAACTGTCTCAATTAAGAAGGTAAAAGAGAGAACTAATTCAGATAGAATAGAATTGAGAAATAAATACAAGTGGCTGACCCTATTTAGTCTGTTCAAGATCCATAGCCAACCCCTAAATTTTGCATAAGACTTGGCTGCTGTTGTAATATGCAACTAGAGACAAGCTTTCAGATGCACAAGGTCTTGGATTAACTTCAAAACATTTGAGGAAAAAAAAAAACTCCAGCATGCATATGTAATGCATAGGTGATAATTAAACATGCAAAAATCCTAAGTCAACTTTAACTTCGCCAATTATTCCAAACCTTGGGCATAATTTTTTAAAGGTCCCATCTCCTTTTCCTTAATTGTTTTATCCAATTATATAAGACATGGCCAAATATTTTCAAGGCAATAACAACAAGTTATTGTCTTAATCCAAGACACATTCATCCAAGGGAAACTTCCATAACAACTTATGTTCCAAATTCTATTTACGTCTTTTAGTTGACAAACACAACACAAAAATTTAGATGCTTCCTATATTGCCACCAAGTATAAAACACCCAGTGTAGAAAAAGTCAGGAAAATGCTTTAATAGATGATGATGAACCTTCTATATGCCATAAACTAAAATACACACACCACACACAAGCATAAAATGCACAATCATCAGAGCTAACCTTGTCTGTGGCAGCCTGTTCAATAAGTGCACAGCCAAGATCAAGGTTGTCATTGGTAACAAGCTGTACAGCTTGTTCCATAATTTCATTTGCAATACCCCTATTCTGAAGTGAACTCCTCAGTTGACTTGATAGTGCAACCCGTAAGGGTTCCTAGCAGAAGCCACCAACCAAAGTTAACACCAGAAAATAAAAGCAGACATTTTAAAAGATATTATAACAATCCAAAACCAAAAAAGATAAAGAAATTGTGAAAGTATAGTGATAGATATTACCTTGCATGTTACATGAGCTAGACTTCCAGCCAGACTCGCAACCATCAAGTGTGCTGCATTGAATATGCGTGTCTCATCTGATTCCATGGCATAATCCTACCATCGTATTTGAATAAAGTAAGTAACAATTATATATAACAACAGCAACTAGAGAGATATTGTGACATGGGCTTCAGCAATCCCAACTAAACATGGGGAAATGTAGGGATAGTTCTGTTGTTCAAACATTGCTAAAGAAAGAGGTTTATGCAAGTCTTTTATTCAATTCAAAACAAAACATTTCCCCCCACAACCGTCAAAGCTTGACCTCATAAAACCACTTGAATCACAACAGGGATATATATAAACTATAGACGTCTAACTTTGGTATAAATGAACTTCAAGGCTGATTTAGGAGTTGGTCACATGGTGCTTTTTTTTAAGTGGAAGCTTTGGAGATGCAACTGAAAACATATTGCCTTAGATTATTACTTGGACGGTCTTATTGGGTCTCAGTTAAAGTAATTCCATTGTAGTGTTCATAGAATCTCTTTCACTTGCTATATATAAAACACAACTTTAGTACAATTAAAAATAAAAATGGGAAAAGTTAAATATATTGAACCAGTTACCCATAAGTAAACTGAGATTATAGACGGCAGTGCCTGTAGCTTGAATACATGAAAATCGAACTGGAAAAATGTTCCTAAATGAGAGTGCCTACTAAGAAAACGGGATCATACTACAACAAGATAAGGAAGTGCATGCAAAGAAAAAAAAAGATGAGCACAGTTGAAACACATGAACTAGAATGGGTAAGTGCAAAAAAAGATATGACTTGATCGCACTGAAGAAGGAAGCTCTGCATGGAAAACCAAGTAATGCATGCCTTATATGGAGAGATTATTTTCAAGTTCAGGGTAGATCAAGAAGGAGATGAACATAGGTCATGGCTGTTAGAAAAAAGAATAGATTGAAGGGAGTTTACAGCACTGCGTAAAGCCAAAGAACAAAAGGATTACATAATTAGTACCAAAAAAAAGGTTTCATTAAGCCGCATTGACAAACCTTTAAAACAAGTTCCTTTGTTGTTTGAGTAGCTATAGATACACTGCGCTGAACAATACCAGATACTATCTCCTTAATAGCTCTATCCATCGCCATCGGAACCATGCTGTAATGTATGAGAGCAATGAGTATTCAGCAATGTACTTAAAAAGCAGTAAAAGAATTTTCAGCTTCAAACCTCTGAAAATGCAGGTGTAAGCCCGAACCACTGAGCTTCTGGTTGATAATAACATGATTTCCAATGTTGGGTATTTGTGCCGGAATCTGCAAACAGCAGAAGAACCAGATCATTAGTGTGTGCTACTAAAATATGATCAATTGCTACTAAACTGAAGGAAGAAAACACAACCACCTGACTAATGGAAAAAGGTGACTGGGATGGAGTGGCTTGTAAGAGTCCCTGAGCAGAAGGGAGCTGATCAGCCAATCCCAAAGCTGATAGCTTTTCATCCTCCATCAACGTACCAGTAGGTAGATGAAGAGAAGCATACTGAACAAGCCAAATTAGTTAGAACTTCAGAATATAGAAACAGGGCAAACAAAGATGAGATACACAAGAAAAAGGGGGTCAATCAACATCTTCGTATCTTTTGACAAGTAGATAAAAAACACCTTAAGAATAGTGGTTGTATAGTAAATCATTGGTCCATGTCATTTCTTTCAAGATCAAGCAATTAATTTTGATGATTCATATTTTTTTTGGCAATAAAATAAATAAGTGTGCCTAGCTGCACGTGCTTCTTCAAAAAGAAGCCAAAATAACGTGCCTAAAGCGCACTTCATTAAATAAGCTTTTTTGTTTTTTGCCAAGCAAAGCACTGAGGCCTTGGGGTTTCAAGCTTTAAGAGCACTTTTAACTACACTGACAGATGTTCAACATTTCTAACCAAACAAACCTGAGATAGTAAATGTGTGTGGCCACCAGAATTAGAAGGACTAGCAACCTCAAGTGGTAGCTCAACTTGATTCACTGGAGATACTATTCCTGATTTGATTTCAGAAACTAACTGTGGTTGGGATGCTCCAACATCTTTATTAGAAAAATCAGGATTCCCTTCAATTTCCCTTTTGCGATCTTTGAGAAGAGAAGTCGGTGTAACATCCTTCATATCAACACCTAGATTCTTGAATAGGACCTAAAATGACAAAAGGGTATAAGTAGCTAAGAGAGCCAAAGTTATATTAGGCATGCATCAACAATGAAACAATTGTATGTGACTATGTGTACCTCTATGTCAAACTTGAGGTTCATTTTTAAGTTAGGCATTGAATATATCTCAGCAAGTAACCCAAGAATGCCCATGGTCCAGGGATTGGGGGGTTGGTATGCAAGACTGCTTTGGCAGGGTTCCAGAACCTGCAGCAAAAAGTAGATGGTTAAGATCACAGCACCCAAGTTCAGAGCCTTTAAAATTGGCAATCGTCAGCATAACCTACCTTAGAAGTAAACGGAATTACTGCAATCATCAATCCCTTCTCATATGCCTGTCACCACCAACCCAAGAGGGGGGAAAAGTCAAAATTCAAATAATAACACAATAATAAAACTCAAGAAGAAGGAATATATCCCTTTATCACCTCTATAATCAAAGATTTAGGATCTATTTCACGAGCCCTTAAGACTTGATTCCTCCCAATTGTTAACTTCCCAAGCCAACTACCTAAGTTTTTCAGCAACGAACGCTCTTCCGAACTGGACTTTATAAGCTCTGATCCTAAAAGAACCTGAAAAAATAAAATAAAAGATGCCAATTTATTACAATGATCTCTACTTCTAAACACAAAAATAAAATAGTTATAAGACATAAACCTTGCAGTTCTCATAAGTGGCTTGAACAATCTCTTTATTCAAAGCCTTTGAATTGATCTTGTCCAGAAACTTCAAATACAAGTCATGAAAATTTGGCTCGATACTTGCTCTGCCAAAAATTAGGTATTATGTGATGTCATAAGAAAAGCATATGAAGATGACAACAAAGGCAGCTGCAAGGTATACCAACATGTGCGTGTGGCTGCGCACACATGCGTGCATGCACATGGGAGATCATAAAAATCCAGTTCAATGCATGTTCCATTGAAAGTTAGGGGGTATTGAGAAAGAACCAAACAAAGATAAAGACCAATACAACAAACTACACTATGGAGTAAAGAAAGTTACAAGTTGACGCAAATATGTTTCATAACATGTTCTTTTATAAATGCAAACACAAATACAAGATTAAGTCGTAAAGCTTCTAACCTTTTCATAACCATATATTGTGCAAACCAGGGGTAGTACTGCTCTTTCAAAATTTCAGTTAATTCTTTTGCTTTTGCTTCGATATTAGTAACTGAAATGTTATTAATAATAAAAGATATTTTGTCTTGAATCTCTGATGCTGGAGCCTGTAAACAGAACATAGACACTTATAAGATAAAGACAGATATGAACAAATAGCATGACAACCCAAAAAGTATTAAGGTAACTTGTCCAATATGCAAATTCCATTGTTCCCGTGATTTTGATTGGGTTGATTGAAAGACAGTTATTCTCATACAATAATTTTGAAATAATATATACACCACAATGTTTTTATATTGGTAACTTTCACATGCACCAAGTGGACTCTTGAATCCACAACCTCACCCTTTATCCCATTAACCCTTTATCCCATTATTATGGGAGGAAGTGCTATTTGATGTTATACAGAGTGCCCCAAACTAATGACTCTCAAACTCCCAATATCAATCTTTGGGACTCAGTACTGGCTCAGATTGGAATTCCCCTAAAACAGAACCAACTCACCCAGAGCAAACACAGGAAGTTGTAAAACATAGCTAACAATCCACATTAAGCACCCTGGAACCAAGTTCCGAATGTCCGAGTTATGCTTCCCAAGCCACTGATGCAAGCAAGACAACAAACCCGCCATCGATCCTAGCATAACCCAAAGAATACCAAAGGTCTGAAGCATAAACGTCCATAGAGAATGGATAACAAGACAATGAAGGAGAAGGTGATTAACCGACTCCCCATCACAGCAACACATACAACACCTATTAGCCAAAGGCCGACCCTTAAGCATTAGATTATCCAAAGTGAGGATCCGACCATGTGCAGCAGTCCACAAAAAGAACGCCACGTGCTTAGGAACTTAGGAATCTTTGGTTTCCAAACACCCTTCCAAGGAAATATAGAGTTCGAAGCACCCTAGATCGCATGGTAGTAAGACCGAGTGTCAAGCTTACCATTCCCTTTAAGCCGCCAGTAAAGAGTATCTCTCCTATTACCCCGAGGAATACGAGTTTGGATAAGCTGAAGGAGAGAATACGATGCAGCCAACTCTCTTTTTTTTCTTCTTTAAAGAACTTTATCTTGAAAAAGGGAGTATTATTTTGAATTTGAATTGAGTAAGATAATTCAATAATAAAGTTTTTTCTAAAACTATAATAAAAAAACTTAAATCGTAATTTATTGCATCACAATAACAAAAATTAAGTTCATAAGTAAAATCATTTTTTCCTAGAATAAAATACATAAGCATGAAAAAATTGCATTTCCTACTAAAGAACATAACCAAAAAATGTTTGAATAGGAAAAGAACCACTATTAGGACTGAACTCACTATAAAGGAACTAAAAAAATGTGAACAAGCATAGGATGGTCTAGGTGCTAGACCAATTAGTATTTGTCCTTAATTTGCAAAAACTTATTCACAAATATCCCTCCCATAGAAAGAAACTAAAATAAGTAGTTCCGTTCAGGTCAACAAGAGAACTCCACAATACTAAACTAAACATGAAATATCTGGAGTGCCAAAAATCACATGCATCATATCAAAATATAAGTTCATATCAGCCACCCAGCCCAACTTTGTACATGCAAAATTAACTTAATCTGATTGAAGAATATAGGGACTTGGTGAAATACATAAATATAAATTAGATGTTATGATAATGGACACAAAACAGAAAATACTTCATTGCTAAGATAAAGATATCAATACCAGATGACATAGAGACTCTGAACACAAAATTTTCATAGAATCTAAAATGGTTTATAAAAAATAAATGTAGAAAACAAAAGTGCCATTGTGTATGTAATATCAAATGCTGAATAAGTCACAAATCAAGATCTTCAACTCTTCCTAACATGCATCCAAATTGCACCAGTTGTCAACATCATAGACCACATACTAAAAATTGGGTCATACACACCATGCTTAGCTCATTTAGCTCAACATAACTATTACAAATCATATGACATGCTATTGTAATTTTGTCATGTGACACACTATAAATACATCAAAGTTATTAATATAGTTTTCTTTAAGTGAAACTCTATTGCCACTTTCAAGAAGTTCAGAAATATTACTCTTACTAAATTCTATTACCAAAATTTTGTAGAGTATTTTTTTTTTTAAGTTTCATTATTCATTTTAAATTATTTTAATCATCTAATGTAGTTTTCTTTTTCAATAAAACTGTGCTTCCCTCCATGACTTTAAAAATATATATATATATATATATATTTTACTGTTCAATGGAGCTCCTGCGGGTTTTTTTGGTAGTTCTTGTGTATTCCCCAAGGGGATCCTTTGTCTCCACTTTTATTCCTATAGGTTATGGAAGTGTTGAGTAGACCGTTGAAGAGAACAGAAAATGGTGGTTTTCTTTGTGGTTTTCAAGCAGGGTCACATAGACAAGGGAGTGTGCATATCTCTCATCTTCTTTTTGCTAACGATATTATTTTGTTCTGTGATGCTTCTAGGGAACAGTTATTATACATTCAGATGGTGTTGATCTTCTTTGAAGCTATGACAGGACTAAAAGTTAATGTAGGTAAGAGTGAGATTGTTGCAAGGTGGGCATGCCTCTCGGGGCCCATTATAAGGATTCGTCAACATGGAATCCTATTATAGAAAAGATGGAGAATAGGCTATCTAGTTGGAAAAGACTTTATTTGTCAACATGTGATAGGCTTACTTTGTTAAAAAGTACTCTCTCAAGCCTTCCCACCTACTTTTTATCTTTGTTTACTATTACTATCCTTCAGGCTGTGGCAGCTAGAATAGAAAGGATTCAAAGGAATTTCCTTTGGGGGGCCTCAAATGATGTTTTTAAATATCCTTTAATTGCTTGGGATAAGGTCTGTTTGCCAGTTGAGAGTGGTGGTTTGGGGATCCGGGGGATTGGGTTGTTTAACAAGGCCTTGTTTGCTTGGGAAGTGGTTGTGGTGTTTTGGGAAAGAAAGTAACAGACTTTGGCGTCAAGTTATAGCAGCCAAATATGGTGAAGCGAGAAGAGGCTGGTGCACTAGAGGGGTAAGAGGTTCTCATGGGTGTGGGACGTGGAGGAGTATTAAGTAAGGAACAAAGAAGTTCTTTAGTCAAATTCCGTATAATGTTGGGGGGAGGGGGGGGGGGTGTTGCCGTGTTATTTTTTGGCATGATCCATGGAGTGGGCTAATTCCTTTGAAGGAACTATTTCTTGCTATGTTTGCTTGCTCTCTTTCTAAAGAAGCATGGGTCTCTAACTTGGTAGTATCTACTTCAGAAGGAGGTAGTGGGAGCTAGAATTTACTTTTCTGTCATGGTCCTCAGGATTGGGAGGCAGACACTGTTTATTACTTTTTTTAGCTTATTTATTCCTCTATGCCGAGGGGTGAGGGAGATGATCACTTGGTCTAGAGATTAACTACGTCTGGGGTGTTTGATGTGCACTCTTTTTATAAACTGTTATGGGAGTGCATTTGGTGTGCAAAGGTGCCTAAACAAGTGTCTTTCTTCTTATGGACAGCAGCTAATGATAGAATACTCACCATTGATAATCTTGTGAAGAGAGGTCAGTCTCTAGTTAATAGGTGTTGTTTATGCTGCTGCGATGGGGAATCAGTGGATCATCTTCTTCTTGACTGTAAGTTTCTCATGCCTTATGGTGTGAAGCTTTTGCAGTGTTTGGGATCCAGTGGGTAATGCCAAGGTCAGTCAGCTCTTTTTTCTTTATTTGGAGAAATTGGTTTGGAAAGTATCTTTCAACCATTTGGAATATGATCCCGGCATGTTTAATGTGGTTAGTTTGGCAGGAACACAATACCCGCATTTTTGAAGACAAGGAGAGAACATTAGATCATCTAAAATCTCTCCTCTTTGGTACTCTATTTCATTGTGCTCGTATTTGGGGGTGTACGAATTGTATTTCTTTATCTGAATTCTTAGTCTCTATTTCCTTTAGTTCTTGATTATATTGTATTTGTTTCTCGTTCAAAGTGTTTACCATCATGAACATGATGTTTAATTTCAATAAAAGTCTTATTACCTATCAAAAAAAAAAAAAAAATAGAAGATATATATAAATTATTACATATATATATATATGAAGTCTTTTCCTTAATTTACATATGATTTTTAACTAACCCGTGCACCACACAGATATACAGCTAGTATTTTAGTGAAAGTTATTGAATGTGGAAGTGAGTACCTCTATCGGAGTTTCTCTTTTCTCAGCTGCAGCAACAAGTGTTTCAATGTTCAGTGCAGACCCAAACCCTGTAAATTACATTGCATAAGCATGACTATAGTGATGGAGCATTTAACAAATACATGAAGACCAGTTGAGAGTTGAAACTTCTGTAAAACAAAAGGCATAATTTTAGGTCAAAGAAAATTACTGGCAGATGTAACTGATCGAGAAGGACGGACAAAACCAGGGGAAGAAGACAGCAATGCTGGAGCACTGACAGCAATCTGTGGCTGCAACTTTAGCAATAAAATGAGCAATGCCAGGAAGAGGATAAAAAATGACACCACATGGAGAGAGAGCGAAGGGGGGAGTTACCTTCTGAATACTGGAGGCATCAGCTGAATGAATAGCTGAAGATTGCCCTACAGAAGGTAAGAGTGGTTTCACATCATTAGATGACGCTGCAACAGTTTTATGACGATCCTCAAGACTTTCATGTCTTAGTTGAATCTGTATTGGAGATGAAAGCTGCTGCCCAGCCTGTATGATGCTAGAGCCATTTAACTGCACCAATGTCCCAACATATATAAATCAAATAAAAAGACATTATCAGAAAATATATATACATACATAGCTCAGCTAAAGGGCCAAACAAATTTCATTCTCAAAAGACTTTACTGTGGATTATGCATTCTCGAGAATGAATTTTTTTTTTATTCATTAAAAATGCATCCTCAAACAATCCATTCTCCAACTTGTACGGGATTTTCACAATTTCCAAAAGTAATTTTATGCACTACGGAAGTCTACTCTTCATGAGTTTGGCTTTGGTGAGTTCAAATGCATGACAGAAGTCAAGAGATAAACTTCAGAATTTACCTCCAAATTCCCTGAGGAAGACTGAGTGGAACCATGGTGATTAACAACAGAACCATGGCCGCCTCCATCTGTGTCTGAATGGCCTGATGAAATCCTGGCAAGAGCCTGTTCGATGAAAGCAACAAGTTCTGAATGAGTACCACGCAGATGAGATATCTGTAAGATATGATTACAATACTGTGGCCACTCAATCAGACGATCCACAAACTGCTCCAGAGCTAGAGTCCCAAACACAAACATCTGCATAAGATAAAAGTTAAAATAACCACTATTAATAGCATATAACCACCAATAAAAGAAAATGCACTCAATGAGAGATGATACAAACTTTTGAATCTGCAGGTTTGCGTAGTGCATCTAACACACCACGCAGAGCAATCCCCAGTGTGAGATGACTTACAAGCTGGTGCTTGATCACAGAGCCTGAAAAATGGTTAAGAACCATGGCAACAAAAGAAAATCAAAACTTTTTTTTTGACAAGTAAGAAAATTTTACTGAAAAGAGACTACTACATGCAAAACAGCATAAAGTAGCCTAAAGAAACAATTACAAAGAAAAAGATTATATACAATGAAATAGAGACTCAGTAAAATAGGAACAAAGTCTCTATTTGTGAGTCCCCAAGCTCGAGACTAATCAAACAAAGTCTCAACAAAATGAGCTAGAAACTGGTCCTATTTTGTTCACGCCAAAGAATCTACATCAAACAAAGTGAAACCAAATTCCAAATATCCAACAAATATTTTCCCAACCAATTCCTCCAACCAAACAAAAGATCTCTCACACTCCCTGGCATGACCAATAGATACCAAAAGATCTAAATACAAAACACCACAAATGAGAAGCCACTGTGCAATGAATCAAAAGGCGATCCACCCCCTCCCCACTACACCAACAAATAAAACATCTATCTACTAGAGTATATCCTCTCCTCCCAAACTTTATATATTGTTAGATTCCCCCATGCCACCATCCAAACAAAAAGAGACACTCTCTAAGGGGCCATCGACCCCAAACACCATTCCAAGGAAAAGTGGCAAGAGAGAGGATCCCCTCATAGCAACATAAAAAGAACAAATATCGAACTCCCCATTTTTCCTCAACCTCCAAAAGAAAATCAAAACTTAAGGATATGTAATGGCTCTAACAGTATATAAGGACAATGTCTGTTAAAATACTGAAACCAAAGCATTTATATCAGTGTAACTTATATCAGGCAAAAAATGGCATTTTTATAAAGTCAATGCATGAATCTGCTGAAGACATGCAACAAAACATGATGTACATAATCACATAAATCTCAAATTTCATAAACACACACATTCAACATTGTCAGCATTAGAAGCTACTATTGAAGGAATATAATTGACCAGAGGTATGTGTCAAGGTAATTTTCATATACATTTTATTGCAACGAGACTACTTCATGTACAAGGGACACAATTAAGTCTAAAGAATTACAGATGAACAATATTATCTACAAAAAGCAACGACTCTAGGAAGTCGTTGTTCGTTGATGGAGATGCTGGGTAACTCTCATAATGTATTAAATTCCAACACTATTGTTAATTTTCTCATCATAAGGCTACAGAAAAAATTATTTCAGAAAATAAAATTGGATACTTTCACTGTTGTTTTACTAAAGCAGTTCTTTTTTTTTTTAATAATGTAAGGAACCTTTCAAAAGAAGAGACCCTTGGACTAGCTTCTAGACAGTAAAACCTATAAGCAACTAACCCCACCCACCAGAACTAGTACACAAAAAGATTGTTTTATTCATAAGACCCTTTACTGGGAACAAGACCCTAAAAATAAACGTACTTAGTTCAATATACCCAATCAAAGGATAAATGAAACTGGACCAAGTAGCACAACTCCAGCTGTTTAAATATGGTTAAACGAAGGGAACATATAAAATCAGAGTATATTGATTATAAACCCCCATCATGGTTGAGTTAAGAGTCATTTGCAAATTTTGTACGAAAACTCACCAAACAGAACCGCAGCAATTTTGAGCTGCCTTTCCGGATACTTGGGGAAGAATCGATACTCCTCAAACAGATTTGCAATCATGCACTCAAAAATTAATTGTTCCCTGTCAGTCAGTGCAGAAGAACCTTGAATTGTTATTTTGAAATAAGAAACCATATAAAAGAGCAGCGTAAAAAATGGTTGCAAAAGCAGATTTGAGTGAAAAGCTCCTTTCGGTTGGTTTCAATTATTCAGGAAAATAATGAATTGGCAAACTAGAAAGATAAAACAACCCACTTTAGACCATTTCCATTTTGGTTTTCCAAAAGACTGAAAAATGGAAAGACATTTAAATACAGGGTGAAAGATGCCATCACATATGAGAAATGATAGCCATTACACAGTACAACAGAAGTAGAACAAGAAAGACAAAGCATTCAAAACCTGGAAGGGTTTTAAAAATACAAATTTTTTTTATTTTTTTTTAATATTTGCAATGGGGGAGTCAAGCCCTAGGCATTTCCATTGAAAACACCAGAAGGTGCCAACTGAGCTACAAGGCTATATTGGCTTTCAAAAACACAAGAATATTATTAGATACTGAGCAACTGGAGTAAAGGCTTTAACAGGCATTAACCTTTTCACAGAAGATTCCTTGAATCGAGCAAGCATTTGGACCATTGCATCAATGGTCAACTGGCCAGAAAACATTTGCTGGAAATAAGAGTTTGCTTCAGCCTCAATATCATCTGAATATCCATCAGATGTCGAAGAATCAGTAGCCCCACCATTCTGCAACCTGGGATTAGGATCCATAACTGGTGCATGCAGCTTTTCCATTTCCTCAGCAAGCTGGCTGGAGGTAATCAAGCCAGTGTGAGCTTTAAGGACCTGTGGTGAATAACACAGACAACAAGGTTCCAGACAATCAAGAATGAGAATGCATGTGGATGGACAGTTAACCGAGTTGTAGAAAGAACCTTCATAAAGGTAGAACTAGTCTCCAAATAAAGATTCGAGACAGCACCAGAATCATGGAACGTTTTGGTGGAAAAATCCTGGGATCCACCAAATTGAATCTCCTTTAAGAACTTGAGGCATTCCTAAAAGGATAAACTCACGTCAAACCATGTTTTGTATACATCTCAAGAAAATTTTTAATGATAACAATAAAATACTTCATCCCAAAATAAAGTGTCTTGATTTACTTTAGGGATGTCCCAAAAAGAGCGTCCATTTTCAAATTTTAAAGCACTTATTTCTACATCCTCCCATGTGGCCCTTACAACAACAATAATCACGCTTTAGTATCGAAATTTATGGGGTGAGTTATCAACCCTCAACAAACTAGTCAAGGTCAGCCAAATGTATTCTTTTCGTTATTCTATTCTATCCAAATACATACTCTTTATTGCTTAATTAATTGACATTTTCTTTTTTACTATTTCTATTAATATTATTTTTTGGGGTAAAACTAAGGTACAGTACTTAGGTACTGTTCATTAGGTTCCCCTCTTAAGATTCTGCCATGTGGATTTTTTCTTATGGGATAAAAATTTATTTTTCAGTTAAGTAGCCATATAGCCGAATCTTAAGAGGGAACTTAAGGAACAGCACCTAAGGTACTGTACCTAAGTTTTTTTTTTTGGTCTTCCTTCGTCCCCTCAACTTGACCCAACTCACTTTTTCTTACAAATACATTAATTGCTCTCCTCTAAATATGACCAATCATCTCAACAGACAATCCCACATCTTTTCATCAACAAAGGTCACCCTTATCTTTAAGCAAATTTTATTTCATAACACTCTCATTTGGGCTACATTCATTTTATGAATGTTACTTTTTAATAGTCCAACATTTAGAATCATAGAGCATAGCTCATCTTATAGCAATCATTTCATAAAAAATTTCTTTAACATAAAATGTCTTCTACAATTACACCATACTCTTGATGACTTCATCCAGCATGTTTTTATCCTCTGGTTGATATCTCTTCAATCTCTCCATCTTTATAAATTATTGATCCAAGATATTGAAAATTCTCACTCATTGGCATTTCTTGACCACCAAGTCTTACAGCCACTTCATATTTGTTTCTACTTTACTAAACTTACATTCAACGTACTCTTTAGAGCCCTACTCAATTGAAAGTCTTATTCTATAGTGTCTTGCCAAATTTCTAACTTGGCATTTAACACAATGTCTAGTTTCATCCACCAATGCTATGTATGCAAAATAATACACAAACCCAAAAAATTCTTCTTGAATCAATTTACTGTATTTGTCCATCACTAGTACAAGGTTGGTATGGACTTGATGTTAATCTTTGATACAAGCCTCTAGAGATAGGAAACTCACTTGTGATGCTTCTACTTAATCTCACCCTAATTACAGTTTTGTCATGCATATCCTTAATCTACTTTAGAGGAACTCATTTATTTTCCAAAACCCACTATATAAACCTCTCCAAAGACTAGGGGTGTCAATTTGGGTTAGCGTGTCGGGTTCGTGTCATATTGAGGTAGGAGTATTCGACTAAATGGCTTAACCCTAACCCGACCCATTTAATAATCGTGTCATGATCCTTCAACCCTAACCCGACCTGTTAATAAAGCGGGTTGACCTAACCCAACCCATTTAACACGCTTAATAAACGAGTCGTGTTGGGTTGATACAAATATAACACAACTCATTTTAACCTGCATAATATTAAATATAACATTCATCTAGAAATAAATTTTTTTACATCCCAAAAAGTAGTGCATACACTTCAAGTCTTCAACCCACATTCAAAATAATATAGTTCAACAAAAATATAACATTCATCTAGAAATAAGTTCTTTACACTCCAAAAGAAGTGCATACACTTTAACCCAAATTCAAAATAACAAAGTTTAATAAAAATAAAATAATATAGTTCAACAAAAATATAATATCCTTGGAACTCGCCAATTACCAAGTATTAATATTGAAAGAATTTGAGCAAATAGTAGACTAATCCTAACTATGACCACGATTATCATCCATAGATTCTTTGTTGATGTCCAAATTTATAACATCTTCCACAAGCTCATCCAATTTCATTTGTGCAAGTTCTATGCCCAAAAAAAAAAAAAAAAGAGAGAAGGTATTAGTAGTTCTAGTGTCTGTAAAGTTTCAATTTCCAATTATATCCCTTGTAAATTTTTGTAATTACTCACTTTTCTTTTTAAATTTAAAATATATGTTGAATATAAAAGTTTTTTGACAAATCTAAAATAAAATAAATAATTTATTTGTTATACGAGTTAAACGTGGGTTGTGTTAAGTGGGTCATTTCAGATTAACACAAATAAATTGGCGTGTCAAATGTGTCTATTGCGGGTTACGCGGGTTGACCCGTTTATGACACGTTTCTTATCGTGTCGCTTTCGAGTCGACCTGTTTATGACCCAAACCCATTAAGGCCCAACCCTAACCCGAAAAAACACGTGTCGGGTTCGTGTCGTGTTCAAGGGTTGGGTCGAACATTGACACCCCTACCAAAAACCCTATCTTTCTCTAGGTTAATAAAACCATATGAAGATCTTTACAGGACTCCATATACTTTCCATAGAGTAACTTTAATTAAAAGCACTCTATCTAATTTAACCACTTATTTTCTATCTTTATTTCCTATTCCTCTGTGGCTAACCGAATTGAGAAAATTCAGAGGAATTTCTTATGGGGTGGCATTGGTGATGAACCAAAATTCCATTTGGTTAAATGGGCTACTGTCTACACTCCCATTGCTTCGGGTGGTTTGGGGATAAGAAAGGTAAGACTTTTTAATGAAGCTTTGCTTGGAATGTGGCTATGGAGATTTGGGATGGAGAGGGCTGCCCTTTGGAGGCAAGTGATAGCGGTGAAATATGACTGTGGATGGGGTAGCTGGTATTCTAGGCCTACTAATGGTCCATATGGTGTTGTCTTATGGAAAAATATTAGTCGGGGATTGCTTTCTTTCTAATTATTCGGTGAAATTTTGGCAAGACCGTTGGTGTGGTGAAACATCTCTTGCAGTCAGCTATCCTGAATTATTTAGATTTTGCCGAGATCAAGAGGTTAGTGTGGCTGAGATTATAAAGTTTGATAACGGAATTCTGTTTTGGGATGTAAGTTTCTTTAAGGGTGTGCATGCTCGGGAACTAGAGGCACTCGCCGGTTTCATGGATATCATATATGGTGCGTCGGTGAGAGGGTTTGGTAAGGATAAGATATGCTGGAAATCTGATAGAGAGAAGGGCTTCACGGTTAGAGATTATTACAATCTCTTAGTGGGCTCTAATGACTATTGCTTTCCTTAGAAAAGCATTTGGAAACAGAAGATTCCTCCTTGAGTAGCTTTCTTTGTTTGGACTGTTGCTTTAGGGAAATACTTAACAATTGACAATTTACGAAAAAGGAAGGTTTGGATATTGGATTGGTGCTATATATGCAAGTGTAATGGTGAATCGGTTGATATATATAGCACCAATCCAATATCCAAACCTTCCTTTTGCAATTGCAATGGATATGTGGGCTGTGGTGTTCCGTCTATTTGGAGTGAGCTGGGTTATGCCGCAATCTATAGTGGGGCTTCTAGCATGTTGGCAAGGCAGTTTTGGTCGTCATCGAAATGGATAAATATGGTTGATGGTTCCCCATTGCTTATAGTGGTGCCTTTGGAGGGAGAGAAATAGTCAGTGCTTTGAAGATAAGGAGAGATCCATATCAGACTTAAAGCTATTTTTCTCTAGAACTTTAATGGACTGATTGGCAGCTTTGCGGAACCAATCTTTTTTATCCTTTCTTGATTTCTTAGATTCTTGTAATTTTTGTTCTTGATTGTTTGACCCCTTGTACACTCCCTGTGTACTAGGGTGTTCCCCTTTTTTTATATCAATAAACTTTTTACTTATCAAAAAAAAAAAGCATTTTAGTATGAAAATAGCTCCCATGGTAGATCACCTTGGCATAAAACCAAATTGATTCCCCATTATTGTTGTTTCATGTTTTAACCTATATTCAAAGTTTTTGTTTCATAGTGTGACTCATAATTTGTTTTTTCGTTTTTTGCTATTTAAATAAAGGGAGGGGGAGGTGGGGTCACCCCAAACATCAAGCACCACAAAAAGTGTCAATACCACCAGGTTATCAACTCAAACCCTAGTATGACTCTTTTTTCTTTTTTTTGATAAGTAATAAGAATAATATTAATGAAGATGAAAAAACAAAGAAAGCAAATACAAGGTGTTCATGATGGTGAACACACCAAAAAAAAAAAGCAACAAACAAGAAGGAGAAAAAACTTATGGGGCAATTCTACGAGAAGAAAGAAACTCAATGATAGAAGAACAATTCGAGGAGCCCTAGCACCTAGACCAATCAAAAAGAGTCTTCAAGCATAGAGCTTGTAACTAAACCAGTGATTTCTCAGTAGCCTCAAAAGAGTGCCGATTTCTTTCCGTCCAAACAATCCACATAAAACAGTCAAGAACCATATTCTCATAAGTAAGTTTCCATGGCAATTTGTATAGTTTTGAATCACCCCTTTGTTCTTTTAAATATGTATTAGAGTATTCTCCTCCACTCACTAGGCATTTTGTTAACACTTAAAATCAACAAAGGTTTGTCAACCAACATAAACCCATATCACCAACGCACTTCCAAACTTCAATACTTCAATGGGAATTTCAGCCAGTCCCACAAATTTTTTTCCATTTTCATCCTCCTCAATGCATCATTACCTATGGTTTCTATTCTCAATAGTGCTACTCAATTCGCACCAATACAATTGTTTTTATCGCTTCCATTGAAAAGTTTATCAAATACCTTTTCACTCTCTTTACTATGCTCCTCATTTGCTAACATCCTTTAATCTTCATCTTTACTACATCAAGTCTCTTATTTTCATTCCCCTTATCTTACCAAGTTTATAAACATTATTTTCTCCATCATTTGTCACCAACTTGCTATAGCCAATGACCTTTAGGTCAACTCGCACTTCCTGGTGTTTCCAACAAAGGCACTCAGGGTTCAACTCCCCCCCTCCCCCACTTATGATGTATAAAAAATAATTCATCATAAGCTTGACATTTTTGCTTCCCTCTTCGTCACTTTATAATTCTCATAAGAAACATTGTCTCCACATCTAAATACTCTTCTATAGCTCTCTCTTTAATCTAGTTGCTGCTCGAACCTCCTTATTCCACCACCAAGTCCCCTTAGTCGGTTACCCACATCCCTTGGATTCTCGAGGTGCGTCTTTAGCCACTCTTTTAATACAATTAGTCATTTCATTCCACATCTTATCATCATCTTTGTCTAAATCCCACTTGCCTTCTTTGATCATTTTATTTTTTTCACACATCTTGTTTATCACCCTTCAAATCCGTCCTAATCCTTGGGTTTCTTTGTCTAACACCTTCTTTTCCAACTTTTAATACAAATATCTAGAACCACCAATCTATGCTATGTGATTACACTCTCTCCTAGTACCACCTTGCAACCATTATAACATCTACTATCTACTTTTCAAGTAAGGATGAAATTTATTTGACTAACGTAGTAACATTTGTCCTTCAAAAATCCCAATTTTAAAGGTACTTGAGTGTGATTCCCTCTTCATGTTGTTCAATAATATCAAATCATACACAACCGCAAGGTTTAGAATGGCAGTTACCCATACCTATTCAAAAATCTAAGCAATTACTTTTTGGCACACCTTTAAATGAGATTGAAGGGCATTTAAGTAAAGAGTCATATATGCTGATATTTACTAAAAATAGTGCCATTTGAAAGCAATACAGTCTTTTTTTGGGACAGAGGAAGTATATAATGCACCATAAATTAGAATTCCCATAGTTATCAACGCTATTTAAAGGCGGAGGATGCAGGGCCAACTAGATATTACCTCAAAGAAAATATCTTTATATGTATTTAAATTATGAATTAGCCACTTCTCAAGGTCTACAAGTTCTTTCCGTGAAGCAAGAGCTGCCAATCTGATGGCATAAGGAGAAGGAATCGCGTCCAATACTAATGATATAATCTGCAAAATGAATAAGAATCTGAGTACAGAAACAGGAGAAATAAATTATTCTAGTAATACAAAAAAATTAGACAAACAAAAGGGTACATCTGGAAAATGTTCCCAGCAATGAAAAATAAAGAATATGGAAAATTAACAAAATTGGATGCTAATTTCAAACCTTTTGAGATCTTCAGAACGATAATCAACACTCAACAGTCTTATATAACATGCACATTGTTTAGATTTTGAGTTCAAAATGCCAAAAAAAAAAAACAAAAACAAAAACAAACAAACAAACAAAAAACCAGGAAAGGTGATCAAACTCTATATGCTCACTCAAAATTTACCTTTAGCTCCTGGCAGACATCCAATATTCTAGTCATACTGTCTGGATCACAGCTGACAGAATCTACAAATCCCCGCAACACAAAATTAGGGTTGACACGCCAGAGGTGATGAATCATTCCATTACCCATGCCATTTTTAACTATATTGGGAAAAACAGTAAACAACACTTCATGCTGGAGGAGGTTATATGCAGTCTGAAATAACACACGCAAAATTTATTAACCAAGAAAGAATATATGGAACAATTATGCAAAGCAACAATAAATTTTTTTTTTATTTAAAAAAATAATAAATAAATCAAAGAGAGTACATTAAAGCATGCCATCCCAAGAAGTAAGACTTCAGGACAGTGTTTAATAGGATAAGCAAGCATTGAGCGAACAGAAGTGGCATGACCCCTCTCAGCTAGTTGACACAGTACATTCAAAAGGTCAAGACACAACCATGCATGATTAGCATGTCCAATTGGAAGCGTATGTCCATTCACTGCATCGATATAGGCCTGCAACAAACATTGGTCATTCAAAAGAATCAAAAAGAGATAACATGAGGAAAGAAGGAACGACTGGTTATCTATAGCACCATACCAGCTGCCTTACAGAATGGGCAAACGTAAATACTTCTGGTGGTGCTGATACAGCATATTTAAGAAAAGATAGCTGACCCTCAGTATTCTTCCAAACAGACCCACAAATGGCATGGAGAGGGAATGGCTCCTGCACAGCTCAATCCAAAGATTTAGAACTAATATGTTCCACATTAAATTCATATATTGATCTTAAGATATATTTAATGTACATGTAGATTCACACATGTAATAAAAATATACCTGGCATGCACGTCTATATAAAGACATGAAAAAAGAGAACGCCTCGTGATTAGGAATGTAGAACCCCTCATGGTCCATATTTTCAATAACTCGAATCCAGTTGGTAGCAGGAGCCTGTATCCAGCACACATACTTAGATACAAACGAGACAATTGCAAAGCAATTGTTACAATATAAAAAAAAAAAAAAAAAAAAAAAAAAAAAAAAAAAATTACAAAATTGCAGCAAGAAGAAGAATAAGTAAACTCACAAGTTCCTTGATTGTATCAATAAGAACATCAATATTCCAGGAGTTCAACAAAGGCAGATCAGACAAAGTACTGCAGCCAACAGCCAAACTAAACGTTGAAAAGGTGTTCTGATTGTCCTCAAGACCAGCTTGGGTACAGGCAATTGTGCCAAGTATTTTAGAAAGGGTAACCTCAGACAGTGGCAAGAAAAGAGATAAAATCTCTTTGCACTGCGATGCATTAACTGTGCAACCATAACCTAGTTCCTTCATAATATCTCCCATGCTCATTTCTTTCTCCATTTCTGCTAAAATAGAATCAAAATCATCTTCTCCGCAGTCATTGAACAGATTCATATTCCTGTAACAAAAACAACTACCATTATTAGACAGCTAATATCTTTCAACACCACAAAAACAGGACAGGACAGCTTTGTAATCAACAGCACAACCAATATAGAAGAAATACAATGAAGAAAGATCATAACCTCAGAAAATCAGCCTCACGTAGTTCATCTGAAAGTAATGGAGTTAAAACAAATGGGGTGACATCATTAAACTGCACAAGAGATAACATTTGCATAAAGGAATCCATGTGCTTGGAAAGGCCCTCAGACCGCTGGAGGAGCATAACAATATTCTTTATTTGATCAGTACCGCCAACCGAAACAGGATTGGTGCACAATTCCTTCATCTGAGCCATACAAAAACTTTGGCCTAAAAAGCATCAAAAAGTCCATATCAAACGGTGCAATACATGCACATAACAATAAGTGCAGAAGGAAACTAATCATGCAAGAATAAATTTTTGAAATCAAGATTGTACTTCCACTTAAGAATTGAAACGTACCACAATTCCTGGTATCAAGATTTTCAGAATCTGATAAAGCTAGACCAATACCAATTTTTTCCGATACAGACAGGTGTAATACATTAGAGAAATTCTCCAGAGTTCCCTCATTGATCTCTGTATTTCTTAGCGACTCACAAAACACTGTGCTGAAATTTGGTTTGCCCAAGAGGAATTTAAATATTGATGCAACAGCCAATTCCAGCTGCATGTTCTTCGAGTCTGTGTTGTAAAATTTCAAGTGATCTATGCACGTCTGGAGAAGCATAATGCTTCCCTCAATTCCATATTCAACAAACTGCCAAGAAGAAATAAACTATATCAGCATGCAATCAATTGAAAATTTGAAATGCAAAGAGTCAAGAGAGCATACAACTCAAAAAACATAATATTCCAATGCATTTGGATCTGCTTCATCAACATCTCTTCTGACCAAGAAAACTATAATCGCTTTCAATTTTTGAAGTAAAACTATAAGAAATTCAATATTTACATGTTTGACTTAAAGTCGCGCATGCCATCAACTTCAGAAACCCTCGGCTGTGTAAGATATTTAACGATTACCAGCAAAGTTGTTAAGTATTTTTTCATCATGTCTAACATGAATGCATATTTTAGGGATGAGAAATAGGACCTAACAAATGATATTATTTTGGTTCTACATTTGTCCCTGAAATATCATCTAAGATATCATTGAACCCCAACTTACTCTTCTTAGTTTCCACATTTCCAAACTCTTCCTCATTCCATTTCTTTAATTCCATTTTTAGTGCTTCAAGTTTATTTGCCAATCTATAGATCAGGAACCCTTGAAACTGGTGAGACTCCCACCACGTTTTCATCTTCTCCAAAATCGCCATTGCCTTTAACCACCTAATCTCAAACCTGAATGTTCTTCTACCCCTCTAGAACCTGGGTTATATTTTAGGGAAGGACAATTTAACCTATATATAATTACTAGCTTCCTTAGGCATCGAAATAGAGCTATGGTTATAGCCTTGTCAAAAATTTATTTAGCACCAGAACTTCGTAATACAAAGCATACATGGAGAGACAAATTGGATCACATTATCACCTTCTGCTTACCAATTCAATAGATAAAATCCACTAGCACAACATTCAAAGGGAATGGAGTAACTGGAAATGTTTTTTGTAATATTTGATCAAGCAAGAATTCAACTCACACAAGCATGTATTTTACACTCTTTTTATCTATAATGGATTTTTAATGCTCCATAGCCTCTTTTTTATATTCTTAGGAAAAGCCAAAGTTGACTTTTTCATGAAAAGCAGATTAGGAAACAAACAGCCATCACAACATCTGCTTGTTCAGTGCTGGCAACTACCATATTTTGAAAACTGATCATCATTATATTCTTTCTTTGACTAGTGTAGTCTCTTGTTGTGGAGCATATTTCATTTAATATGAGTGTAGTAAACAAAATCAGGTTGATTCAAAGAATTGTATCCAAGTTCAATCAAAATCCAATCAGAATTTTGATAAAACATAGCTATGCATACTCAAATCGCCTTTTCTTATTACATTGATATTTCAAAACTAAGAAGAGCAAACTCGTTCGAGGACTCATTTGGAGTACCTCATAGTCAAAAACATTCTAACTCGAAACCTATATTAATACAATACAAGCAAATTGCATCGATAGTGACTATCAGCCCCAGTATGTATAAGTTACATTTCCGTAAAATACTCTACCCTATTTGTCAATCACATTAGAGCGTCCCTAAACTTGATTCATCTTCTCTCTCTCTTTATTTTCTTTTCATTTCCTATCATTCATTATCAAGGACTGAGTCTGAATGTTATGGTAAGAAGTAGTAGCAATTCCATTTTTTTCTTTTACTTATAAAAAAAAAATTACTCTCCCTTCTAAAGTTTGAGAATATCATTAGTATTTTAGAAACTATAGAACCAAGAAAAGCATTCATGCAGCTATCTCACACTGAACTTGCTTGATTTTTGAAAGGTTGCTAAGTCTTCTCCATCCTTTTTGCTAGCATGGCATTCAATGTGTAGTTCATCGGTTTGCAAAACAATTTGGAGTATCGCACTGTGTCACTCATTAAAATAATGTCCTTTCCTTGCTGTGATGTCCAGGTGTCCAATATGACCTCCAACTGGGAACATAATATTAACTTGATTTGCTATGCAAATGCAAATTACAAAATTAAATGGTAGCCACATAGTTTGATTAATCTACTCATTTCGTCCAGATGAGTTTTAATTTCCTAAATCACCAATAAGATATACAACTAAAACCTCATAATTGTAGTTCTATATCCACAAATAGAGGGATTGAACCCGCTGATGGATTTAGATGAACTTCAAATATACATCCTTCAGTCTCTTCCAAACCAATTAATTGCGACTTCAGGTTTTCCGTTTTCAACACAATTCTTAATCCAAAAGTTACGTGAAAGTGCAGTACATACATACAACATACTCCTATACTTCAGCAATCAAAAGTACGTCTTAGAGGAAATATTTACTCCATACGAGAGTCATAATTATTAAACAACAAGCTGTGCGTGCAAGTTGTCCCAACTATCCCAACTACACAAAAGAGAATGGTATTTTTTACCTTTTAAACTTTCAATTCTAGCAAAATGATTAAAGTATTAAACACAACTTACCTAAACCTTGATAATTAAGAATCTTGGAACAAAAATAACAAAACAATTCAGTGCATTTGATAACCAAGAACATCCATCTACAAAAACTATCCATCCTTACGTTATGTCTCTTGCTCTCTGCGAAATAATGGGACGATAGTCTATTACACTATTGACTGGGGGTAGGGGTTACTGTAAAGAAAGAATTTCTTCTTGTACTTTCTTTATAACTTTATAAAAGAATAAAAGAATTCCTTCTTGCTACCCATTCACATCAACGATCTTAACTATCGTGCAACAGTCCATAGCAAAGCGAACCATTCCCAAAATAAATTGGTAAACACCCATCCAAACATGCCCTTTAATCTATTTCCCCCTTCACCAGTCAATGAAGTCAACCCACTCTCAACAAATCTAATCCAATGTTTAATCAACTACTTTTCCCCTAACCAAAAGACGAGCCGAACCTTCGCCGGCCATTAAATTGAATCTAGGCAAAACCTTGAGCACAAGAACCGAAAGAACCATAGCGAAATCCATTTCAAAATCAAAAAAATAAATCATTATAATTCCAGGGTTGAAAGAAAAACAACGCAGATGAAACAAATTAGCGAGCACTAAAACCTAGACTTTTTCACACATTCGAATATACATAAATACATTTTTACATCTAGAGAGAGAGAGAGAAAGAAGGAAGACCTGTCGGAGCTCGCGAAGAACAGAGTCGGCGTTTGATTCGTCGATGCTCTGGAGAAGGAAGCGAATCTGGTTCGCCGTCGTTGACGAAAACTTCAGCATAGTGACCAAATGTTCTTCAATTTCTAGGGTTTAGGGTTTGCGCACAGAGAGAGAGAGAGATTTGGGGAGGAGAAGGAGATCGGAAACTGGTGGTGAGAAAAATGGGAGCAGAAAGCGAGGGGGGTTTATATAGCGTTCCGAGGGAGAGTGGTGTGGTGTGGTGTTTTGAGAAGGGAGTAAAGTTTGTCTGTGAGTAAGCTGGGAAAGGAAATGAGCGACAGAGATGGCAGAGCGAGAGCGTTAGCAGAGTAGGCGGCTTTTGTTTTCTGTGTGATTTTGCTTTTTGGGATGTGTCGTTTAAATACATTTTACGAATGCCCTTGTCACTTGTGGTGGGGCCAGGCCATTGCCCACAGTCCCAACTATGGATTGGGTCTTTTCAATAGGTTTGGGTTATCTATTTTATAGGGTGATGATTGGATAAGATTTGAAAGGGAAATAAATGAATAAATTAAAATTAAAATTGAGTTCAAATAAAATTTTTCAATTAAAATTAATGTTACTACGGGTCCGTTTGGATATAGTTGAAAACTGAAAACTGAAAAATACTGTAACAAAATAATTTTTAAATGTGTGAATAGTATCGTGGGACCCTTTTTTAATGAAAAAGTTGCTGAAAAGTGAAATTTGTGGGTCTGTAAACAGTACATGATGTGCTGTAATTGGTTGAAACAAATTGGAAAAGTCAAAATTTACGGTTACTGTTCATTGAACAGTACATAAACAGTAACCACAGCACTCAAAAAGCTCAAAAACGCGTGAAAAAAAAAAAAAGGGAAAACACGGACGCAAACGCCCTATCCAAACGTAGCCTACATAATAAACTCGACAACTTTTTTTCACATATATTGAGTTAGCAAATTTTTACTAATTTTTATGAGAAATGTTAGGAGTATTCAAAAGTTTACAGTTTTTACCATTAACTCATCATGTGATGAGTTATAAGCGGTAAAAGTAAAATTGAGGATCACACCTCTAAGCGGTATAGTTACTTGGTAAGGGTTGGTTTGGGGACCAAGGTCGGAAGCTTGGTCATTGTTATGATTTCAAAGAAATAAGAACTTTGGTACCAATGTCAAACTTTTTTTTGCAACAAATGGAGATTTGAGAATTCAAGAGCCCGTTTGTTACTTTGTTACCGTTATTTAAATAATAATTTTCTGTGTTTAAACAACATTATACGTATTTTCACACATTTTTTCATCCACACGTATTTTCAGAAAATACAAACAATGTTTTTGAAAGCCAACAGCAAAAGGCTTGGGAAAAATAGGGATACATCATTAAAGAAAGTTGTTGTATGAGTCAAAGCGAGTCAAATCAAAATCATTAAACATTTTCCGAAGATGATCACAACCGCACTCTTTCTTCTTCTTCTTTTCCTATTGGTAAAAGGCAAATTTTATTCAAAGAAAAAAAAATACAAATAGCCAAAGTACACCGAGGGTTGTTAAAAATTAGGGGAAAGCACATAAATCCAAAAACAATATTAACAAAAAAATCTCTAAGATTAAGATGCTTAAATTACTAACTGATTCACGTCTCCTATGACAGTAAACATTTGATTTAGCCACTAAAGCATGGAAAGGACCATTGCAGCTCCAAAATAGTCACATAAAAAGGAAGAAGTAAAAGTATAAGTACGTTTAAAAACAAAAATCCTATGATTATCACTAATGATTACAATTTTTTTTACACAAATAGCTCCATTCCTCCATCAAGTAACACAAGGTTTTCCACGAAAGTAGTACCATAGTTGGACATGTTGAATACCAGAATTCTTCACACAGCAAGTTTCGGGGTCAAGTGAAACAACCACATAGCCACCCTTCACAAGACTTCCAACTAGAAGTTCACTACGCATTGTGCAACCAAAGGATTCTATAGAATATTTGGTCTGCATAACAAAAAGTTCATTCCATGATTCTTCCATACCAAACTCCCCCATCACCCAAATGGACAGTATCAAATTTGGGTAACTAAATGTAAAGTAGGCCAAATTCCCCTTGAACACTGCTAGACTTTGCTCTTGCAGTCTATCTGCACTAACATCAGGGAGTGCAATCTTCTGAATTTCTCATTATTGAGATCAAATGACAAAATACTTTGTCTGTCTTCAAATTCCCTACAATATACCAACCAATGCATAGCCCTACTAACAAATGTGGCACCCGATATAGCATTGATGTTGCTATCGTAGACCCCAACTTTGGGTCTCAAAGAGGTTTCAACCCTTCTCCATGAGTCCGAGCTTAATGAGTAAACCTCAGCCTCAAGTGGAGGAATTATATTTTCAAATATATTTACATGTGAAGAAAACCAAAGCTTTACAACCTTGTAGTCATGGGTTTGGCAGTGATAAGCAAGTCCACTAGCAGCCCCGGCTAAGGAAGAATCAGGCAACCTCTTAAATTTTCTTGATGCTGGGGTTCCACAAATATATAGCTTTACCATAAGGGTCAGAACTTCGAAAATCAGTGAGACACAATACGCCATTGCAGGAACCACCTATATGGGCAAACTCTATAGGAAAATCATTGGTAATTTGATACTCGAAAATCCTATTAAACGTGCGGTCACAAGTAACTGTACAAACTGTGCTATAATAACAAGGATACATGGTCTTTTCAGTTTTCATTAGCATGTTGCATGTGTACAAGATAATCACCATCTTTATCTTTTTTGTTGTTGTTAATAAGGTGGGTGAATATGAAATTCGGGCCGATTATTGAGGAGTACCATGCTTTTCTAACGCACCTGAATTTTATAATTGATTTGACAGGCAGCCTTGCCAAGATGTTGAGTACAATGTGGTCGTGAACACGATTCTTCCTCTTCATGGTTGACATTTTTTATTTTAGATGAAGAATGATTATAGAGTAAATACACGAACAAAACTACTGCAACTATGAGAGTATGACTATCTCAGTCTGTAGCCATATTAAAGAGTGAAGTTTTGTTTTTTTGTTTTTTTGTTTTTTCTTTTTTCGAGAAGGTATTAAAGTGAAGTAAAGTCGTGTAAAAACTGAAATTGTCCTGTGAAAGTATTTGTATTGGTTAAGGAATTAGTTTAATAAAATAAAATAAAAAAATTTCTTTTAGAAAAGTTCTAAAGAAGAAGGAAATTTTTAGCACAACTTTGATTTGGATACGGGCATCTAACTTAAAAATATTTTGTTTCTCAAAAAAAAAAAAAAAAATAAGAGTATAAAATTTTTTTTTTTTGGGAGAAAATATAGTATAGAATCTATAGGCGTGCTTTTTTGGGACTTTTTTGCGGTTATTATGCTTTCACAAATTTATTACGAAATATATTAATTACATAGTCTCATTTGGAACTTGAGCATCTGAGAGTCAAGTTCTAATGTGAAGAACTCAACTCCCTGAAATTCAAATTTCACTGGGAACTTGAAAAAAAAAAAAAAAATTTCTCCATGGAACTCGAATCTTTGAGACTTGAGTTACCCTTTAGAGTCAGACCCTTGGAACTCAAATCTCATAGACTAGAGTTCCAAATAAAACTACATAACTAATATATTCTGTGTGAGCCTATATAAAGAATAAATTTGTGAAAACAGAATAATAGGTAATTGGTTCTGACGGGTGGCGTCAATTGCCTATAGGAGTTTGATTAACAATGAGAATTGTTGTACAGTATGTTCTGCTACGTGCAACTAATCTAAGTGAAATTCTCTTATGTCATAAAAAAAAATGTACAAAAAAAAAAAAAAGGTCATACTTTTTGTAAAAAGAGACAAATACTATATACTTAGAGCATTCACATTAGTGCTTCTAAAAATGTGTAAAATATAAAAAGACATCACTTTTACACATTTTGCCTCAAAATTGCTCCACATCAGTGCTTCTAAACTTGTGTATATATTTTCACTAGCTACAGTAACTGTTTATACTTACACGGTTACTGTAGCATGTGTATTTATTATTTTATTAATTTTCATTTGCACCAATTTTTCTCTCTCTTCTCCGTGCACAACGACCTCAGCTCCTCATCTTCTTTTCCTTCAATGCACACAAACACATCCACACACAAACAAACCAACAAAGAGATAGATTGGTGCTTGTGGAGCTTGATTTGTGGATTGGCTGGTGAAGAAAGGATCTGGGTCGGAGCTTGGTTCGTGAATCAGCCAGTGAAGAAAGGATCTGGGTTGTCAGAGCTTGGTTTGTGGATTAGCCAGTGAAGAAAGGATTTGGGTCGTGGAGCTTGGTTCGTGAATCGGCCGATGAAGAAAGGATTTGGGTCGAGGAGCTTGGTTCGTGGATCGGCCGGTGAAGAAAGGACTCGGTGAAGAAGTGATATGGGTTGGTAGTTTTTCAGAAAGAATGAGAGAAGGTAGAAAAGAGAGAGAGAGAGAGAGAGGTGATCTATTCAGGAAAAATGAGTAGAGAGAGAGAGTGCATATATAGGTAAATGGTAGTTGAGATAAATAATAAAAAAATTGAGAAGAATTAATATTTTATTGAAATATATTGTAAAATAAATAAATTGATGTGGGTGTTTTGTAAAAATGATAGTGTAAAATATAAAAAGTAGGTTTTTTTGTGTAAAATAGACAAAAAATTTAAAAGAACTGATGTGGATGCTCTTATACCAAGGTTGGCCTTTTCGCCTATTGATTTGTTTTTTATTTTATTTTAAATTTTACACATAAGGGAGATTTGTTTAGAAGAAGAATTCATTAATTTTTAAAAAGAAACTACCATATTTGTGTTTAGAAATAAATTAATAAAATAACCTCTAATTTTTATTTAAAAAATTAAAATTGTGAAACTTTTTAACAAAATGGATTAAAATAACTAATTTTAAATTCATTGGACTAAAAATGATAATTAATCAAAATTATAAAAAAATGTATTTTTATTTTTATTTTCGCAAACAGAAACAAAACCGAATCGGGTATTAATTTGACCCGTTTAGTAAACAGAGCCGGGTCTTTCTAGCCCAGATTTTCAGTGTGTGAGAATGAGATAGAGAGAGAGAGTGAGAGAGAGAAATTTCAGAAATTCTGAAGCTGAACGAGCTCTTGCTGTAGCAATGGCGACTGTAGCAGAATCATCGGAAGCGAACCCAATTCCACCACTACCACCACCACCACCACCATCACCAAGCGAAGGCCACAGCAACAACAACAACAACAACAACAACAACAGTGCTAAAACCCCAGACGAAACGACGACGCTTTGGGTGGAGTACGCAGTTCATCAAGCTCAGCTTTACCAGAAAGCCATCGAAGAAGCCCTCGATTCCGCTCTCGAAGTCTCCAGATCTCGCCTCTCCCAAATCCGATCCACTTCCTCCGCTCATTTCAACCAAACTATCGTAGTTTTTCCTCCTCAACTCTCATTTTCTTTCATTTTTTGCTCTGTTTTCCCTGTTTGGTTGCCGAGAAAATAGACAGGAAAAGAAAATAACCGATAATTCTGGAATTTATGCAAAGTTGGGCACTGAACAATGAAATTTTCGCGCTTTTAGTTTAATTTTTATATGCATTTTCATCTTATTAGCAAAAACTTTGATTCATTTAGACATTGATAATTGTGAAAGTTGAATTACACAGTAAGTTTCTCACAACTCACACATGTATGTATGTATGTATGTATGCAATGCGCCCGTGTATGTGTATGGTTTCTTAATTTTGTGGCATTGTGTGTTTGATGAGAATAATGGGGAAAGAAAAGGTTATGCATTATGTGTCATTGTTTAGGTTGCATTTGGATAAGTTGTTGCAAAACTATGTTTTGGGTTTGAAATGAGCATTTGTAAAAAGGGTTTTAAAACTGCACTTTTTGGCTCCCAAAATGCCTAACCAAATGGACCCTTAAAACAATATCAATATGTGTGTGTTCGCCTTTTGGAACTATGTTTGGAAAATGAAAAATGTATTTGATTTTGTCAGTGTTTTAGGAATAAACGGAGTATTAGGCTTAGTTGGGTATAAGGTTTTGTTCTCTTAGGGAAAAAAAAGGGCCAAGAGCTTTGTAGCTCGGTGGCATTGTTTTGAATCTCCCATATTCCACTCGTTGTAACAATTGAATTATGAAGCCCTGTTGATATTATAGCTGAAACTCTGGATGTAGGATTCTTTACAAGATCTCAAGTCTGATTATGCTACTTATGAGGATTTATTAGTTGGAAAGATTAAAGGTTAGCTCTGGTTTCAGCATTATTGTGCTCACAGTTTCATATGATTATGAGTCTTTATTTGTTTTAAAACTTTTAATATTTGGTAGTGATTATTTTCACTCCTTTTGTGCAGAGGGTGTTGTTATTGCATCTTCACATCCATTAATTACGGGTGGGGTTGCTGCTGGATTGGGATTGACAGTACTGAAAAGTATGGTTCAAAATTCTATAAACTTTTGTATCACGATAAAATTATCTGAAAGCTTTGAGATGTGTTTATTTCTACCAACAAGGAATACTTGAATTAATAATTTTCTGATATTTGATCTTGTCCATATATTATTAGATAAGTAATTAATATGCTAAGGGTCTGTCTAGAATCTACCTATTTTGCTACTTATAAAAAAAAAAAAAAATCTACCTATTTTGCTAAAACTGAATTTTTTTTTTTTTTTTACTTAAAGTACTGTAGATAAAGGTAAAAATTAGTTGAAATAGTAAAGTGGGACCCATGAATAGTATCAAAAAGTGCATTGGGACCTATGAATAGTAGCAAAAATAAACTGAATAGTAAAATAAGTTGGCAAAAAATAAGCTAGCCAAGGTTTGTTTGAATACCACTTATTACTGAAAACTGAAAATACTGTAGCAAAATAATTTTTAAATGTGCCATGAGACTCATTTTTAATGAAAGTTTGGTTGAAACAAGAGGTTTGTGGGTCCCGTGAACAGTGCATGGGACCCACGTGCAAAACGCTGGACATTTGCGCTATCCAAATGTTCACTAAATGTACAAATTTCACTCATATAGATGAATATAAAATTTCAAGTTTAATGCCAAATATTTTATATTGCTCTCATGAAACAATTCTTTTTTGTCCCCCCCCCCACAAAGATATCCCAATGCTAAGTAGGTTGTCAGGCACACTAGTGACCAGGTTAAACCCCCCTTGAAAGAATTAAGATTATACTGAATCTCATCTAATGGTTATTGACTTGCAGGGCCACGGCGTTTCTTGTACTATAAAATCTTGCACCTTTTTGCTAGTGAAGAGGTAAGCACAATTCCTGTTACCTTTTCTTTTCAGTTGTCTAGTTGTCATCTTAAATGTGCTTCAACAGAATGAGTTTATTTCCAATTCATGATATAGCTATGTAATTTGGGTGTTAATGAGAATGTTCAAAACCTGTTCTTTCAACAATCTTCAAAACCTGTAAGAGAAATTGACTTTCAGCTGTAAAGAGGCCCTTAATTTAACTGAAGAGACATGAAAATTTCCAATGTCATGGTATTATGTGCCCTGAAATAATTATTGGATCCCTTATGTGAAGTCTAAGGTTAAGTGGGTTGGGTTTGGCTAGGACTTTGGTTCAACCTTCCAAACAAAACATGGTTGGGCTTTTTCGGAAAGAGGGGGAGAGTCAATTTCATGTTATCGTGAAATTTGGAATTTACTGTCAGTTGAAGCTAATCAATGATCTCAAATCCTCTTTGAGAAGGGGCTAACTCACCCATAGTGAGAGGTGTGTCCTCCTCTAGGAGAGTGAAAAGTTTTCATTCTATCAACTTGGACCAAGACCTCAAATGCTTTCCTGTCACCTAAGTGAGGTTGGTCCTGTGTGTTTCTAACATGCCAGGGAATAGTGGAACATTGCCTGCTTCCAAGCCACTGTACTAGATATGCATGTGGTTGTAGTTGTTGGTAATTTCTTGGCAATCTTAGGTAGAGTTTATTCTTGATCCCACAATGAACCTGATAAAATTTATTTGAGGTTGGAATGAGGAGTTCATTGTTTTTACAATCTTTGTGCATACTCCTTTCCTTTTTCATCTTTAAGTCCTTTATTTATTTTTTAAGAAAAATTCTAAACATGTTTTCATATATATATATATATATATATATTTTTAAATGACTAATAAAGGAATTTATTAAGAAACATATCCATAAAATATTTATTATTTGTCCTTTAAAAAAAAAAAGTCTTGTTCTAGATTCTTGTGGATTGAAGTTGAAACTTGAACATGTTAAACTTGTTGACTTCCATGATTTTGCAGTTAAACCACATTGGATGTTAGTCTTGACTAATTCTCTGTACACTATCCCACTCTGCATGTGTTATAAATTAGTTAAGCTACGTTTAAAAATTACTATAAGCTATTTCATGTGCAAACATAGGTCAAATGTGTCCCATCAATCTATTCTTGGACTGTTACAAAATTATTTAATGCCCCATAACTAAAGTGATGAAATTTCAAAAACAACAGGCTCATGATGGAATTGCCTATAATGCTCATTTAGATGTTCTTCTCTCTAAGATTTAGTTGTAAAATTCAAACTCTAATATCACATTTTCAGATGAGGGTTTTTTGCAATATCCCTTTTATGCCTTAATGATTTTTTCTGCTTGAAATGCCTTCATGAAAAATTTAAATGCCTATCTTAATTTGAAGGACATTCTCTTTTTTTCTTTTCTTCTTTTTTTGTAAAATACAAACTCTAATATTACATTTTAAGATGAAGGTTTTCGATCTTTGCAATATCCCTTTGATGCCATCATTTCCCCCCCTTGAAATGCCTTAACAAAAATTTAAATGTCTTTCTTTGCTTTAGAAGAACATTCTTTTTGTATACTCTTTTTTTTTTTTTTTGCTAAACACTTTTTGTATACTCTTACATCGACAATTCTAAGGCAGTAATGCCATAATATTCTCACTTATGCTTGGCATTTATGATTGAGAACCCAGTGTTATTGTACAATGGCTTTATGTATTATGTTATGATATCTAGAGATTTATCTCTGCCTTCGTTTATGGGTGCAGTCCTTAATTTCCAGAGCTGATTCTCAAGTGAAGGAGTTGCGACAATCAATTGATCTTCTGAAAGCTGAAAGTGAAAAGTTGGAGGTAATTTTTTGGCTTCTTCTCAATCCTCAATGATGATGGGGAATTAATTTGAAAAGAAAAGAAAAGAAAATGATAACAAGGAATAAAATATATGTATATATAAATGTTTGGTTGCTTACACTGTCTGTTTGGGAACAAAAAAGAGAACAATAGTCTGACAAACAGTTTGGTCCATGGGGCACCCATTAGGATAGGCACCAGGTAGAACCCATCATTGGTAGATATGGCTAGACCCAGTCTAGTCATGCTAGACACAATGACTGTTATGACCTTCAAAGAGAACATGGTAAAAATCTTTCACCCTATCTATGTGAACCTCAAGCTCAAGGTGTATGAAATTTTCACATTTGATTCTTTAAGCAGAAGATTGGCAGAGATTCTATTTAACTTGACTTTTTTTTTTGGATAGGTAATAAGAGTAATATTAATCATGATGAAAAAAAAAAAAAAAAACGGAGTAGGAAAGTACAAGGTGTTTGTGATGGTGAACACAAGAAAAAACAACAAACAACATCAAAGAAAAAAAAAAGAACTCAAGGGACTATTCTAAGAGAAGAAAGAAACTCTATGATAGAAGAACAATTCGAAGAACCCTAGCACCTAGACCAATCAATAAGAGCTCGCAATAGTCCAAAATAATCCCTCTCTGAAACACTTTAGCAGTAGTCCTGAATTGGAATAAAAACAATAGACATATGTATTTGAGGAACATATGAACATAATAAACAACATTATAATGACACTTTTGGGTATTCTCTTAAAGAACCATGGAGAGGGAGTGTGTTGCAAAGTATGTGCCCTTAGCAGTCATTGGGTGCATCATTTGAGCAGATGCATGCTAAATGTTGCAATCATTGTATGATCAGATAAATGCCATTTTTTTTTTAAAAAAAAAGTAGGTGATTGGATGATTGCCTTAGGCAACATGTGTACCATATCTTATGTAGACTTAATAGATTTGTTGAGTCTCAGATTCCAAGTGGTTAGGATTAGTTAGTTGCGTATCCTGTGTGTGTAACCTTTATATAATAAATTTATTTTATTCATTAAAAAACGAGATGTGTACGAAATGTTTAACCTAAACTGTATTGTTCAAAATTGCAAAAGGCATTTCAACTTTCAAACCATACAGTGATGAGCTGATTCTGGTATTAGTTATTTTACATATTGTACATAAGAATGAATATTATCCTTCATTCTTTCTTGCTTTGCCAATTTGCAGTGCAGAACTGCTTGTCCTTCATGTTAATATCTTAGTTTACAATTTGTATTTAACAAGGTAACTTTGCTCAATTTCATCTGTTGGAACCAATTAAAAAATAAGATGTTTGGTACTTTCTTAACAAGACAAGTTAAGATAACTGAGCAGAAATTTCCAACTGTTTAGTATGCTTGATTATGTGTTTTTAACATAGCATATTGTTTAATGTCGTTATTGCATTAACTTCCGGATTTTAAGCTATTGCCTGCTCATGGGGGTTCAGGTGAAGCCCAGCAGTAGTGAGTAGTGACACCCTTTGTGATGTTTGTGGTTCGAATCCCACCTCCCCCCTCCCCCGCTATCTATCTATCAAGGATTTATATATATATATATATATATATATATAAATGACAACTATTGCTTGCTCATTGATCAACATAACTGATCCAAGTAAACTCCTAAAACAATGCAATTCATGGTATATAGTTATTGTTTTCAGAAGAGGGCATTACATGGAGAAGAGGAGCTGCTACGTGGAAGGACAAAACTCAGGTTTGCACTTATAATGAATAGTTCTTTATGTAATTACTGTAGTTTACTTTATAATGAATTGCAATCCTGTTTAAACTTTTCCTATTCCATTTATAGACAAGCAGGGAAGCAGATTCAAGGTGTGATCCGCTCGGCTTATAAGATTGAAAGACAAGCAGGAGGTATGCAAATATTCTCTCCAAAAGCTATTGGCATTGAGTACATCAAACCTATTTAGATGAAACATGCTGTTTATGTTGTCTCCACATTGTCTTTTATTGCATCAGGATTAAAAGATATTCTTGGAGAACTTCCAAGAACGCAAGCATCTAGGTTCCGGTCACAGGTAAGTTCTTTCATTGAAGCTCCTTTCACTCTTTCTTTCTCTTCCACAAGTTGAAGTCTTCCAAGGTCATTTAATCCCCTTGAGAACAGACATCGTGGTTAAAACTAACTGTTCTAAAGTATATTATGTGGAACAAAATATTACCTGTGGAATCAAACCCGTCACAGTGTAGCCTAGTGGTTGGAGTCTTGGGATGAGCTGTAGACCCAGACATCCTAGGTCCAATCCCCACTAAGAGTTCCCCTGGATAACCTGATACATGGTTCTGGCGGGATGGGTTGTGTATCTGTGGTTTTGTCTCCAGGGGTGGGTCGAAAGGGGCCCTGCCTTGTTGAGGTTTCACATCATCAAAATAAAACCTGTGAAGTCATTGAGTGGGTGACAAAGGCCATAGGCAAAAAATCTTCCATTTTTTATCATGTCCATGTCCTCTGTCTTTCTTCCTATTTAATAACTCTAAAAAGAAAAAAATCTCATTTGATAACTTCTACGTCTACTTGAAAAGAAAAGAGCAAGATGTAATAATTTTGACTAACATTTTGCTTTTGTTTAAAAAATTTCGTCAATGTTCATGCTGTCCAAAAATGCTCATGTTGCACTGTCTGGTTGACAGGTTTCTAAACTAGCTTCTGAGGCAAAGCGAGAAAGGGTTGCTTTGACCAAGGAGGTCACAAAAATCAGCAATTATGGGATCTCAGTTTGAGAATTCTCCTGCTGAAATTCTCTTGTTTCCTGTACTTTGAAGTTTCACAAATTGAATCGCCCTTATCTAACATGTGAGTAATTATATTGTCAGAAATAAATGCAATCTGTGGATCATTTTTTTTTCCTTTAGAGTTTTGTGAAAGGGAAGGTATTTTTCCTTACGGTGGCAAATTTTTTTTGAAGAGGAGATACATGTGCTGCATAAATACTAAGTTTGGAGTACGTTATAGAAGAGTACACAGTTCAGCTGTAGACTGATGTTCAAAAACAGAACTACAAAAATTCATGTGTTTCAATATGAATCTTATCACTGCTTATTTTCTGGCCTTGGTTTATAGCCATTTTTGCGTTCTTAATCTCTCAGGTCCAATATTTAAAGGCTGGGGTTGAGATGAATGATTTCAAAGCTAAAAATTTTGTGCTTGATATATATTAATTTCAAAATCTTGTCATGTGTTGTAGTTTTCAGCTTTTGAGGATAATTTTTTACAAAACCATAGAACCCCAGACCCAAGCTTCTGTTCAGTTGTTAAAACAAGTATACAGTTAACACTAGCTCAATGCCTAACCGGTGTCATTAAACACATCATTGGTGGCTATTTCTAATTCCAAGCCTCTAGTTTGCATGCGGTATCTTGTTTACCTTTTTAAAACTTTGATATTGCTTCATAGTTTCATACTACCTTGGTTTCGGTTTTGTTCCCTGGGAAAAATGAAAGAAAGATAAAATAGTGCAATAATTGTTTGTAAGGCAACAATGAGGTTCATAGCTGTGCTCTTTGCATTATAAAATGGCACTCTCTGGAATGAGTTCCTTCTTGGTTTTTATGATTTGTGGCAATGTCAGCAGTGGTGAAGTAATTCTACCAATGTTAAAATCGTTCAGGAAATGGTTATAGTCATAGATTCATAGGAATTCAGTTGAAGAAGTGCTTTAATTTTGGCAGAAACATTATTTGTGCTTTACCTGCCACTTTTCTTTGGTCAAAAAATATAAATTTGCTGTCAATATAGGACTCACTTTCTGCACAACCTGAGTTGAATCTTTGAATAAATGGAATCACAGCGTTGGTCTGCAAAAGAAAATGTTCAGTGAACTGAATACTCTTCTGTGAGTTCTGTCATGGTCAAACTGCTCATATTGAGTCAACAACAGCCATGAGGCATCACATGGCGTGTGCATATTCTCACTTTCACTCTTAAACAAATATCATCAGGTGTGACTGATTTTCCTCATTCCTCATAATTATATTATTTCTATTTAGTGAGGAACTAAGGAATGAAAGGGCATCTAAACAATATCTATACCTATAGTATTAGTCTTTTGGGTTGGGTAACACCTTTTCCCCGTGAATTTTCCTTTTCATGTTCTGAATTATTACCATTATCTTCACATCATATGATCCATACTATCACTATAAACTTATGTTCTTTATGTAACATACGCATAAAGCATAGTTTGGGCATAGTTTGAGAATAGTTTATTTTACTGAAACTGAAAAGTTTTTACTAAAAGTTAGAAGCTGACTGAATAATATAATGAGACTCATGAATAATACCAATAGTATAAAAAAAAGGTAATAAGATCCATAAATAATACTAAAAAGAAGATAAAAACTCAAATAAGTTAAAGCTTGCATCTCATTCCAAACAAGTTCGAGATAGAATTTTAACTTATGACATCAATTTCATGATGATCTACCAATTGCTCTATCTCAAACCATAACACCAATTAATTTTTTTTGTATAGGGAACAAGAGATTTTTCCAGTTAATTTAATTGAAACCCAATAGTATACCTTAAGAGTTATTATCTGATGTCATTTTACACTGTTGATGGTGTATCCAAGACAGCTTATTATATATGCTTCATACCTTTCCCATCCCATGTTCCTTAGCTTTAATTTAATTACCCTCTAGGCATCTCTCTCTTTTAAATTACCTACTCTGCAAATATATAATAAATATTCAGTCAGCCCCACATGCCAGTGTCACGTGGAACTCCACTCTTACCACACAAACACCACACTCTCTATACTCTACTTCTTTTTCAAGTAAAGCCAATGTTAGTAAAAAGAAAGTGAAATTTAAGACCCAAATTCAAATTGGTAGTTGACACTTTAAAAAAAGTAAACTAAAAGTCTAAAAATTTAAAACCCAAACACATTTTCTCTTCTTTTCTTTTAATACTACTGCTGAAACCAAAAAAAAAAAAAAAAAAAACCAAAATTAAAATTTAAAATTTAGTCCTGAGTTTTGATAACATAAACCGGCCCCCATTTGGGTTGGGTATCTTAACACCGATCGCAGTCCAACCAGATTCCGACACGTCACGTCAGCATACCTGACGGTGGTGGTGATGATACATTTGCTCTTGCTGTTGTTCGCTCGTTAGCTCCTTCTGGCGACGAAGCTCCATGACCTTCCGGTGCGAGTTCGAGTGCTGAGTCAGCACGAAAGTCGGGCTCGCCGCGGGTCGGTACTCGGGCACGAGCCGACCCGACTTGAACCGCACACCGCACGCGTTGCAAAGCGTCTTCGGTCCCAGCGGACCCGTCCGCCACTGCGGCGTCTTCTCCGACGCGCAGTGCGTGCACCTCCTCACCTCTCCCTCCGCCGGAGAACCACGCTCTCCGCTCTTCTGCTTCGTTTGTCCGGTCTCCGGTGAAGCCTCCGTTCGGAATGCCATTGCTCCGGCGAGCTCGTTCGCCGGAAAGTCGGTGAAGGAGTCGTCAACGAATTGCGAAAGCCACTCCAGCTCCGCCACGTCATCGCTCTATAAACCAACAAAAAAAAAAAAAAAAAAAACCCACTATTAATAATAAAATTGTTTTGAAAAACAAAAAGAGTATAATGAAAATGACTTACGGGGACGGCACAGAGGTCGTTGGTGAAGTCGGTGGAGATGTGGTGGTGGTGGTAGTTAAGGCCGTTATTAACAATGGGCTGAGCGTGAGCGTGAGCGTGAGAGTGAGAGTGAGGGGTAGGAAGGTAATTTTGGGTGGGGGTAACATCAGAGTCGTTGGAGGAGAAAGAAGAGGAAGAGAAGAGTTGGTCGTTGGAAAAGTCTAAGAGGTCATCTATTGGGAAGTTCGAATCAGCTGTACTAGACACTCCTCCTCCGTACACATCCATTTTTTTCTCTTTCTCTCACACACTATAGCTTTATTTTTTGGCTCTCTGCCTCAATGGGTTTTAGAGAGAGAGAGAGATGAGATATATAAGTATTTGAAGGAGGAGGAGGAGGAGGGGAGCAGAGGAACGTGCTGAAGGGAGTGCGATCATGCAGTGCAGTGCATTGCAGTGCACTGCACAGAGAGACAGAGAGAGAGAGAGAGAGAGTTTTTGCTTTTTGTTTAATTTTTTTTTTTTTTTGGTTTTTGCTATCTGTCTGTCTGTCAATCTGGTGCATCTCAAATGGATATGGGGATTATTCCCTTTATATTATATTTTGCCTGATATTGAAACCGCCAAGTGCATGGATGGTTTCATGCATTTTCATTGACAAATGTCTACTACACTACTTCACATGCTTATCTTCTTCTTTTTTCTTCTTTTCTTTTTTTATTTTTTTTATAATTTAATTTTATGTTTCTTATTTTATAATTGAAATATTTTTTCTTTTTTTCTTTTTTTTAGAAACATTTAAATTGAACTGGTGTCAATTAGTGAAGCTACCAAACTTTTTGCAACACATTTAAAAAAAAAAAAAAAAATCTGCATCTTATCAAAGAAGCAATTTTTCCCATTATGGATGGTAGGTTATCATCCATAACTAAGTAACAAGATTATAAAGTCTTAAACTTTGGCTAGCTTCCTTCCTAATAAACATCATTAGGAATCTTGTTAGTGATTATTTTCTAGAGATTCCCCAGCTATCAAAAATAGGAAAGAATTCCATTACAAGGTTGGTACAAATATTGTTTTTTTGACCAATTAGTAACTTTAGCTTCAACTTTAATGTGTAAACCGGTAATCCTCAACTTAATCACTAGCAACAAGCCATCTTCTAATACACAACTCTGACAGTACACTCGCTTAACCACTCTTTAAAGAAAAAGAAAAAAAAACAATAATTCCACTTTTTTTGAATTTAATTCAACAAAAAAGAAGAATTTGATTTCTATTTTGCCTGTTCCCCCTCTTTTCTCCAAGAAAAAATTGAATATTTAGACCACTAGTCAAGTAGACAATGAGCAAATAACACCTACGAGTTAAATGTTGTTTGGGATAGTAACGCTTAACATTTGAATCACTTGTCTGCGGTTACAAACCATTAATGACTCTTAATTAATGTATCTCCACGTAAGAAAACGGTTTAGATAAAGTAATGTATACAACTACTTAAAAAAAAAGAAAAAAAAAAGAAAAAAAAAAAAAGAGGTGAACTCATAGAAAAAAGATAAGTATTTCTTGAATGGTTAACTTGAGCATCAAGTGTTGATGACCGAATACTATTTCAATTTTCTAGACCTTCCTTTTTCATTTCTTGGATATATTTTCAAACGCTTAGACTGAGCCAGTAACACCTAGTGTCTAGATCACTTGCCTATTGTTATAAACCATTAATAAACCTCGATCAATGTAGCTCCACATAAGGAAACCGTTCAAAGAAAGTAACGTATACGACCGTCTTAAAAGATGTGAACCTAGAGGGAAAAAGTAAATAATTCTTGAGTGATTAACTTGAGCATCAAAGTATTGATGATCAAACACTATTTCAGTTTTCAAGACCTTCCTCTTTTCATTTCCAGAATATGTTTTCAGAAACTTAGACTGAACCAGTAACGACCAATGTCTAGATCACTTACTTATAATTAAAAACCATTTATGACCCTCAATTAATATAATTTCAACTAAAGAAATGATCCAGAGAAAGTAATGTATACGACTACCTTCAAAAAAGGTGAACCTAGAGGAAAAAGGTAAGTAATTCTTGAGTGATTAACTTGAGCATTAAAGTACTAATGATCGAACACTATTTCAATTTTCTAGACCTTTATCTTTTCATTTCTTGAATATATTGTCAGAAGCTTAGACTGAACCAACGCTTGACGACTAGATCACTTGCTTGCAGTTACAGACTATTAATGATCCTCAATCAATGTAGCTCAACGTAAGGAAACGGTCCAAAGAAAGTAACGTATATGACTACATTCAAAAGAGGTGAATCCCGAGGAAAAAAGGAAGTTCTTAAGTGATTAACTTGCCTACAGTTACAGACTATTAATGATCCTCAATCAATGTAGCTCCACATAAGGAAACGGTCCAAACAAAGTAACGTATACAACTACATTCAAAAGAGGTGAATCCTGAGGAAAAAAGGAAGTTCTTAAGTGATTAACTTGCCTACAGTTACAGACTATTAATGATCCTCAATCAATGTAGCTCTACGTAAGGAAACGGTCCAAAGAAAGTAACGTATACGACTACATTCAAAAGAGGTGAATCCCGAGGAAAAAAGGAAGTTCTTAAGTGATTAACTTGAGTATTAAAGTATTAATGACCGGACACTATTCTGATTTTCTAGACTTTCATATTTTCATTTCTTGAATATATTTTCAAAAGCTTAGACTGAGCCAGTATCAACCTAATGCTTGGATCACTTGTCTACCGTTACAAAGTACAAACCATTAATGAACCTCGATTAATGTAATTCCATGTAAGAAATGGTTTAAAGAAAGTAACGTAAATTTGGAATAAGGGGTGCCTCCTCACAAAGAGGGTCATAGTGACGAGGCCTAGACGACTATTTACCAAAAATGCAGGTCTCCGCAAATTTGAAATTCTATTTCCAAATTTATTCAAATAACGTGAAACCCATAGCTGCTTAATATAACAAGTTTCTTCTAGATATATGGTGTTTTGTCCAAAATTTGCAGGATCCTCCACTCCTCTCCCTTTCTCTAGGCTCTAGTAATGACTCAAATCACCGGTCCATTTAAGTAGGAAAATTTTGGGAAATTATTGTGTACTTCCGAAGTACCATAAATGCGTACTCCCTGCTTTCACATGAATGGTGGGTCCTACTAATTAAATTCATGGTGGGACCTACCATTCATGTGAGAGGGGGGAGTACGCATTTATGATACTCCGGGAGTACCTAATAATTTTCCGAAAATTTCTTTAGCATTTGTCTATTTACTATTTTTTTTCCTAAAAATACAAGGGTCGTTTGGTATGGTTATTCGAGCAACATTTTTTAGTTTTTAAACAACATTATACGTATTTTCACATAATTTTTCATCCACACATATTTCCAGAAAATACAAACAACATTACTAGAACAACATTACCAAACGGCCCACAATCATTCAGACATGGTTCATCAACTTAGGAATTTTAGTTTTTTTTTTGGTTTGTTTTTTAGAAGAAAGCCTGACGTGTTTTTACTAGTAAACTCCCTTTTTTAAAAGCCCATGACGTTTCTTTCCAAAAAAAAAAAAAAAAAACCTATGACGTTGAAACGTGGTTTGATCAGGAAATCCGCTAGTATGCAGTGCTTTTAACTTTTAACATGAGCCATGTCTAATTTTCAATATGTTTATTCATCTTTTACGTATTGTCTCTTATTGGCCTCATTTTAATGGGAATAGAGTGTTACTTTTTCTTTGCAATGTCATCATTCTAAATTTAGCTGACTTGTTTAAATTAATTTAAGATTTGGCAATTTTTTCTCATTGTCTTGCTTGACTATTCTCTTCTTTAACATGAACTAGCCCAATTTTTCTTTTTAATTTCCTGCTTGATTTTGTGGGCTAAAATTTGATTTGACTTGATATGAAGAAAATCCCTCTTTCAAATAATGTAAACTTTATAATTCTTCATGTTGTTTGTTTCACTTAAAAAATATTTTTTCAAATTTCTCAATGCAATTTAGTTTCTATTTTGATTTAATTTAACATGAAGCACATACCATTTAGCTTTTGAAATATTCTCTACATAAATTTCTAAATTTTTTTTATTTAATAGTTTTAGTAATGAGAGGGGGAGATTTGAACTGTAGTCCCTCTCAATCCTCACAAAGAAGACAATGAGAGAGAAGCGAGATTTGAATCTTGATTTTCCTCATAAAGAAAAGCGGATAATATCAAGATTCTAGACATTTTCTAATTGAAATTTTATTCAACTTGATTCTTCAAAAATAAAATTTTATTATAGAAGATCTAACCGTGTAAGTTGTTTCAATTGATAGTTTTAAACAAATAATTTGGGATTGAATCCATTAAAATATGCTAGGAAGGGGGTTTATAAAAATTCAGAGAGTTACTTTGTCTGTAAATAAATAACCATGTTATAACCATTTGAAATTTGGCGGATATCTGTTTCAAAAAAAAAATAATTCGGAGAATATGAATATCATCATGTCATAAATATTACTCCTTTAGTCCGTGTCCCTTTCAAAGCCTAAACACCCCCCCCCCCCCCCCACCCTCTCCCCCCTAATTCCAATATCTTTTATTGTCCTCCAGATTTTAAATTTGATTCAACAAAACCAAGAAAGAAGCTTTCGATATCTATTTTCCTTTTCCCCTTCTTTTCTCCATGTGTAAACCCTTTCCCAGATCTCATTAGAATATGCTTTGCTCGACACCAACCTAAGGTTTGCCCTACTTGACACTAGATCAAAGCCTGCTAGTCTTATTGTTTAGATCCACCATAGGTGGGGCCCAAGGAATCCATGTGAAAAATTTGAATATTTAAACTATTAGTCAAGTACAAGCAGATAACATTCACGTGTTAATGTTGATTGAGCAAATAATGTTTAAGGTTTAAATCACTCGTCTGCGGTTACAAACCATTAATGATTTTCGATGAATGTAACTTCATGTAAGGAAACGGTTCAAAGAAAAGTAATGAATATGATCACCTAAAAAGAGATGAACTTAGAAGATTAAAAATTGAGCATCAAAGCATTGATAATAGGGCACTATTTAAATTTTCTTGACCTCCATTTTTTCATTTCTTGAATATATTCTCAAAAGTTTTGATTGAATCAATAATGGCCAAGATCTAGATCACTTGCTTATGGTTACAAACCATTAATAATCCTCGATTAATGTAACTCTACATAAGGAAACCGTCCAAAGAAAATAACGTATATAGCCACTTTAAAAAGAGGTCAACCCAGAGGAAAAAAAGATAAGTAATTCTTAAGTGATTAGCTTGAGCATCAAAGCATTGATGACTGAACACTTTTTTGATCTTCTAGATCCTCCTATCTTCATTTCTTGAATATATTTTTAAAAGTTTAGACTGAGTCAGTAACGTCTAACGTCTAAATCACTTGCCTATTGTTACAATCATTAATGACTCTGGATCAATGTAACTTTACGTAAGGAAACGATCCAAAGAAAGTAATGTATATGACCACCTTGAAAAGAGGTGAACCTAGAGGAAAAATGTAAGTTATTCACTTACTCTTGAGTGATTAACTTGAGCATCAAAGTATTGATGATTGAACATTATTTCGATTTTCTAAACCTTCAGTTTTTCATTTCTCGAATATATTTTCAAAAGCTTAGACCGAATTAGTAACACATGTTGTTTGAATCACTTTCTTATGGTTACAAACCATAAATGACCATTGATTAATGTAACTTCACATAAGGAAATGGTATAGAGAAAGTAACATATATGACCACCTTAAAAAGAGAAAAAACCTAGAGAAAAAAAGGTAAATAATTTTTGAGTGATTAACTTTAGCATCAAAATTTACTAACGACCAAAAACTATTTTGATTATCCTAGACCTTTATCTTTTTATTTCTTGAATATATCTTCAGAAAAGCTTAGACTTGTAATCAACTAAATCATCAATAAAAATATATAAGCTTTAAAGATAAATTTAACATAGATTTAGGAACTTAAAATTCCGTTTTTAAAATTCATCCGGTATTGTTCTAAATAATGTGAAACCCATTGCAGCTTAATTTATTAAGTTACTTCGACATATATGATTTTTCTTTAAGCACCCCCAACCACCAAATAAAAAAATCCCAGGATTCTCTGGATTTTACCCTTTCTCTAGTCTCTAATAATGACTCAAATCACTAGTCCATTTAAGTAGAAACATTTCTTTAGGATTTGTCTTTTTGCTATTTTTGGCTAAAAATGCAATCAATTAATACATATAGTTCACCAACTTGGCTGTTTTAATTCAAGCATAAATGGACTGTGATTTCCTGTACTTCTAGTGGTACTTATTAAAGCCTATGACGCTGAAACGAGGTTTGAACAAGAAATTCGCTAATATGCAATGTTACTGCCATAAATTATTTTAAAATTTTTTACAAATTATTAATGTGTCAAATTCTTATCGGTTCTTATTTGGATCTACTATTAATATTATTTTTTAACTTACCAATAATTATTTATGACACTAACTATTTGTAAAATAATTTGTAGTTTTAGTATTTTTTTTTTTGCAATATTTTAGCTACTTCTCTTCCTAATTAAAGTTGATACGTCCTTTATATGACAATGATTTAATTGTTTTGTAAATTGATAACTCCAGTAGATGACCAGTATTGAATTGTTTTTGTAAAGTAGGTGGGTGAGTGTTTCAATCCATAACTAAAAACTACCACCTAAAAAAGGCAAGTCATCCTCGGAGTTTCTTGTGATAGCTTTTCTAATCTCTTCCTCTTATTGATTTAGCATGAAACCTGCTTTATACTTTTTAGTTTAATTATTACACAAGACAATTGTATAAGCATTCTATGTCAAAAATTTGATGGAGACTCTTTTTTCCTTTTTTCCGGAGGATGAACGACAAAAAATTTGATGGAGACTTAAAAAGATAACAATCATTTTTGTTGACTAGAAAATAAAAATCTTCCGTCCTAACATGTGTGCTCTATTGACTATTCTATACTTCATCAATCATGACATGTCGAACGGCTTTTCTTTTTATTTATTTTTCCACTATAAAATAATTGAAGCTTAAAGGTAAAAAAAAAGAAAAAGAAAAAAAAAAGCATAGCATGTTACATGTGATGAAACATAAAATAAAACACTCTCCGACCTTAGTAGGGCAAAAGATTTTTGTTCATTTATAATTTTATGTGTGCAATCTTTATTAATTTGACTTCCTATTTGACTCCTCATGCGACTAAATCTCATTCTTAACAAGCAACCTCATTTCATCTTAAAGATGTTAACATCATAGAATAATTTGTATTGTCCTAAAAAAAAAGAATAATTTGTATTTATTTATTTTTTAAGTAAATAAAGGAATTAGAAATTTCGAGGTATAGATGTGTTTTAAGCATAACCCAAACTCATTCCCCAACACCAGAAAAAAAATCTAGAATAATTTAGACATTATATCCACTACGAGATATGATAGTTTCTCATAAGAGTTTTTTTTTTTTTTTTTGGTGAAACTCATTAAAGAAAATACTTTGTCAAGGTTCATAAAGGCAAGTAATGTCAACTTTGCTTAAAACTTTGGTACATGTGTTTAAATATATGTTTTCAATTTTTAAACAATATTACACGTATTTTCACACACTTTTTCACTCATATGTATTTTCAAAAAATACAAACAACATTATTAGAATAACATTACCAAACAGCCCCTTAAAAACTCAAACAATCACACAATTAGCAAGAAGAAAGGTCATAGTACACTTCCCTTATGGAAAGAAGCTCACACTTCAATGTGGCTGAACATTTTTCCCCCTTGAGCTACAATCAAAATTCTCTAAAATATTCCTATAAAAAAATTTCTCAAATAATTATTTTAAAAACTCCATGCCTAATTGCTGATAGCCTTTTTTTTTCCTCCCTTCTTGAATCTTGATTTTTTTTTTAATGAACAAAAAAGGGGTCTCACGCATGTAATCATTGACTTAACTAACTTAAACCCACTATTGACGGCATGGGATAGCCTTGGGCACATTAGGACCATATGCATTGTGGCACAACATTTTTGCGAAACGCACGATTCAAACCCAACAACTTTTAAACTCGCAGGTGTAACTAAATCCGAGATCCCTACAAACGCGTCACGCAGGACTTTCTTGAATCTTGATTGAAAGGAAAGAAAAAGGAACATTCATGGACTAAATAAAGAAACTTATAACTTAAATTTATTTGTTTAAAAAATTATATTTAATTAAGAAAAAAATATTTTTAAAAAGTCACACCTAAAGTCAACTGATATTTATATAAAAAATTAACTATCACACTTAAACCAACAAGCCTAAATTTTATTTATTTTTTTAAAAATTACTAAGATGAGTTTATAATAAATTAAAAAAAAAAAAGGAAAAATAATTTTTATTAGTGGGATATATCTATATCCACTGATTCTCAAAAAAAAAAAAAAAAAATGTATATCCAGCTGAGCTGACGCCACCAAACTACAACCTCGAAGAGAGAGTTAATATATAGCACCGACAATCAGTTCCAGCTGGCCATTTTTGAGTTTTGCACCTTTGGCTTGTAAAAGTGAAAGGCAAAAAAAAAGAAAAAAAAAAAGGACTGACTTTTATAAATAGCATTAATAAAGAGAGGCACGTGTTGAGTGCAGAAGAAGGAGAGGGAGGGGGTAAAAGTACAACCTTTTTGGTTCTGGTTTTGTAATGCTGTCTTTCCATTTTTTTTTTTTTTTTTTACACTTATTAATTTTACAACTTTTTACTGATTTGGTTCAAGTGAAAATGTTTCTCAAAAAACAAGATTCAAGTGAAAACGATAGGTAAAAAGTAATTGGCTTATATAATTGGCATAAAGCTTTTATCTATCATAATTTACCACTTTAATATGTTATGAAATATTAGATATAAAACTCAACGTGTCCCTAAATTAATTGTTTTTCTTTAAGGGGATATTTGATTTGTTAAGTTTGCTGTGATGTGATTATGATGTGATGCGCATTATTTTAATATCACATTAAATTATTTGTCATAAGTAATGTAAAATCATCTCCATTTAAGAATGTGATATAAGTCTATTGGAATATCGTTTATTTTATTGAAACTGAAAATTTATTACTGAAAGTATTGTAAATAAAGGTAAAAGTTAGCTGAAAAGTATAGTAGGGCCCATAAATAGTAGCAAAAATAAACTGAATAGTGAAATAATTTTCATTTTTAATCGGTATCCAAATGGAGGCATGATATATTTTGTAATTTTAGATTACAGTATTATTATAAAAAATTAAAATGAACCAAACACCTTAACATGATAATAAGGTAATGTGCATCATATTAAAGGCACATCACAACGAACCAAATGCTCCCTAAAATACAAAGAAATTCATAATTGTCAAAGATGAAAATTTATTAATACTAAAAAAGATGTTCTCAAAGATGAATTGGGGGGAAAAAACAAGTTTGACTACTCCAGTGGTGTGTAAATGGTGTTGCATGCACAATTTTTTTCACAACAAAATTTATAACTATTGAATTGTCAAGTTCTCATGGGAGGTCCCTTAATAGTATCACTTTACACTTTGTTTGTTTCGTTGTAAATTGTTTAATGAAATTTTTTTAGTATTTTAGTATTTTACCTTATTTGTTTCATTGTAAAATTTGGTCAAACTTGAGAGTGTGTTTTGTTGACTATAAAATTTTTTGTAAAATGTTGTAAAACGTTTTACCTTAAAAAACTTGATAAAATATTTTACAAAAACAAATTGTGACTCTCCACCCCTATCTAGTGATTAGGTTGTGGGTCCAATGATCGGATTGTTGGCTCCAATGGTTTATTCTTGAAAAATTTTACAAATGTCACACCAAAAACATGAAAATATTTAACTAAAAATGTTTCAAAATGAAACAAACATAGATTAGACTCTATGATTTCAAAAAATTTAGGATTACATTAAAAAAAAAAAAAAAAAAAAAAAAAAAAACCAAAGCTGGCCAAGTAGACCAGAGTGGTAAAAAAAAATTTACCGGTCTCTATGAAAATGACAAGTAGTTAGAATCTATTAGTTAGGATATTTACATAGAGGTGGGCCACCCCTATGTGTGAGGAAGAAAGTATACTCTATGACTACCAATAATTTTCCATAAGTGGCTGACTTAGGGGTGTGCAGCTAGGGATATCAATTCGGGTTAGCGTGTTGGGTTCTTATCGTGTCAAGGTAAAGATATTCAACTAAATACTTCAACTTGAATCCGGCCCATTTAATAATTGTGTAATGGCTCTTCAACCATAACTTGACCCCAACCCACTTGACACACTTATAAAACGGGTTGTGTTGGGTTGACACAAATGTGACACAACCCATTTCAACTCGCTTAATATTAAATATAACATCTATATAGAAATAAGTTCTTTACAACTTAAAAGTAATGCATACACTTCAAGTCTTCTACCCACATTCAAAATAATATAGTTTAACAAAAATATAACATCTATCTAAAAATAAGTTCTTTACACTTCAAAATAAATGCATACACTTCAACCCAAATTCAAAATAACATAGTTCAACAAAAATATAACATCCACAGAATTCGCCAAATACTAAATATCAATATTTAAAGAGTTGGTGCAAACAACATACTGATCATGACTAGGGTTTATAAAATTTCAATTTTCAATTATATCACTTGTAAGTTTTTATAATTACTCATTTTTCGTTTTAAGTTTAAAATATAGGTTTGATATAAAAGGTATTGAAAATTTTAAAATAAAATGAATATTTATAAGCTATACGAGTTAAACAAGTTGTGTTAAATTAGTCATTTTAGGTTAACACAAATAAATTGGTGTGTCAAACGTGTCTATTACAAGTTGACTTGCTTATGACACATTTCTTATCATGTCACTTTCGAGTTGACCTATTTATGAACAAAACCCACTAAAACTCAACCCTAACCCGCAAAAATCTGTGTCGTGCTCCCAGGTTGGGCCAAACATTGACACCCCTATGTGCAACAAACCAATGAACCTGCCAAAACCAATCTGACCCAACCCAACCTAACCTTCTAGGTTGGATCGATTTTAAGGGTTGGTCGGTTGGATTGGGTTATGAATTTTTTTTTTTTTTATAGCGGGTCGGGTTCGGTTCGGGTCATGAGATTTACAAATCAGCCTAACCAAACTTAATCAACCTATATTTAATATATTTTAAAAAATATATTATATAATTTTGTTATTTACTTTTTTGGCTTTTTTTAAAAATAAAAGTAAAATCCTAAGTTCCTCTCATATAATTTATGTTTGTTTAGTGTTATGCTCATGATTATTTAATTATAAATTTACTTTTATTTATAGTGGTGATGTTCTAATGCTCAATTTAATAATAATAATAATAATAATAATAATAATAATAATGGTAATTGAAAAAAAAAAACTATCTAACTCGATCCACATGAATTTGGTTGGACCTCTTTGATAAGTTGCATTAGATTAAGTGTGTGTTTGCGTACTGCAATTTCAACGTTTGCGTTTGATTGGTCTCATGACACTTTTTATGGATCAGGCGACTTGCACAAAACGAATGAACAGTATTTTGGTCTTTTAAAAAATATTGGCTAGGGCTGGGCATAGGCTGGGATTTTGGGAAAAGAAAGGGCAAACTCAAATGACTTTGTACAAGGTGAAGGTACTAGTTTTATACTTTTATTAAATAATAAAAGAAGGTACTACCCAACCGTACCGTGCTACCTCTTTTTATTTTGCTTTTCAAAGTACGTTTTTCCTTTCCTTTATTGATTGATTGATCGATCTGACGTATTATTTTCTTGTTTTATGCTTTATATACTTCCTACGAAGTTTTCTTATTGTGTGTATGAAATTAGTACGAGTGAGACAAATTATTCCAGCCTGGATTCTACAAACCCGACCCGTGGATTTTTTATCTTTATTTTTTTATTATAAAGAAAATAAAATGATAAATTACTAAAATTAGAGTAAATTTTTTTACAATTACTCACTTTTATTTTTTTATTTTTATATACAAACAATTACTTACTTGGTAGTTGGTAGTTGGTAGATTATTATTAGTAGATAAAAAAGAAGAAGATATTTTGTGAGTTCATAATTATTAAAAATCTGTCCATGTAAATATTGTAAAAATTATTGTATTTATAAGATTACTCAAGTCATGGAGTGAAATGGGTATATAACCATCCCAATTATATCTTATTATATTGGTTTGGGGAACTTATTTTAAGAGATCTTTGCTAAGTCCTTTGGTGAGATTGTTTGGATTGATGACAGGCCTCTTGTGCTTAGAGGCTTATGTTTGATAAAGGTGTACTCAGCTTTACTCCACACCAAACTAAGATCTACTCTACTCAACCCTAAACCAGAATATGCTTTGTTTAGCATACTAAGCATATTGTTTAGATGAACCACAGGTAAGGCCCAAGGAATTGCATAAAAAAATTCAAATATTTAGATCACTAATCAATTGGGCAACGAGTAAATAACGCCTACGTGTTAAATGTTGATTGAGTCAGTAACGGCCAATGCTTGACTCTCTTACTTGCGTTTACAAAACATTAATGACCCTCGATTAATGTAGCTTCATGTAATAAAATAGTCCAACGAAAGTAACGTATACAATCACCTTAAAAAGAGGTGAACACAAAGAGAAAGGGTAAGTAATTCTTAAGTGATTAGCTTGAGTGTTAAAATACTAATGACCAAACACTATTTTGATTTTTCTTAATCATCATCTTTTTTATTTCATGTATATATCTTTAAAAGAGAAAGGGTAAGTAATTCTTAAGTAATTATTGTCTCTGCCTATACTAAAAACCGACTGGTTGAATAAAAGATTTAGAGTTCAATCTCTGTCTACACTAAAAACAGATTAGTGTCTTGGTCTGATAATAAAGAACTATCATTAGAAGCGGACACTATATGTTGAAACTCTCTCTCTCTCTCTCTCTCTCTCTCTCTCTCAAAAAAAAAAAAAAAGCCAGTAACACTTAACATTTGGATCACTTACCTTTGGTTACAAACCATCAATGACCCTCAATCAATGTAGCTCCACGTAAGGAAACACTCTAAAGAAAGTAACGTATATGATTATGACCACTTTAAAAAGAGGTAAACCCAAATGCTTCAATGATTAACTTGAGCATAAAAGTAGTGATGTCTGGACACCATTTGAATTTTCTAGAGCATCATCTTTTCATTTCTTGAATATTTTTTCAAAAACTTAGATTGTTCAACCACTCAATATCTAAATCACTTGTTTGCGGTTACAAACTATTAACGATCATTGATCAATGTAGTTTGACATGATGAAACAATACAGAGAAACTAACATATATAACCACCTTTAAAGAGGTGAAACCAGAGGAAAAATTATATAGTCTAGGGAAAGTAACGAATGCAATTACTTCAAAAAGAGGTGAACCCAGTGGAAAAAGGTAAGTAATTCTTAAGTGATTAACTTGAGCATAAAAATATTGATGATCATACACTATTTCGATTTTCTAGACTATCATATTTTCATTTTTTGAATATATTTTCAAAAGTTTAGACTAAGTTGATGCTCAACGTTTGAATAACTTGCTTGCAGTTACAAATCATTAATGATCCTTGATAAATGTAGCTCAAATTAAGGAAACGGTCTAGAGAAAATAATGTTTATAGCCACCCTAAAAGAGGCGAAGCCAGAGAAAAAAGGAAACAGTCTATAGAAAGTAACGTATATGACCACTTTAAAAAAAGGTGAACCCAGTGGAAACAAGTAATTATTGGGTGATTAAATTAAGCATAAAAGTATTGATGAATAGACACTATTTAAATTTTATAGACCATCTGTTTCAAAAAAAAAAAAAATTTATAGACCATCATATTTTTATTTCTTAATATATTTTTAGAAGCTTAGATTGATCCAATGCATATTGTCTAAATCACTTACCTGCTATTACTAACCATTAATGACCCTTGATCAATGTAGCTCCATATAAGGAAACACTCCAGAGAAAATAATGTATACTACAGCCTTAAAAGGGGTGATGCACCAGGAAAAAATGTAAGTAATTATTAAATGATTAACTTGAGCATCAAAGTTTGATGAACGGGCACTATTTTGATTTTCTAAACCATCTTTTCATTTCTTGAATATAATTTCAAAACCTTAGACTAAGCCAATGCTCAACATTTGAATTACTTACCTGCGATTACAAACTATTAATGACTCTCGATCAGTGTAATTTCACGTAAGAAAACAGTTTGGAAAAGGTTCTATATGCAGCCACCTTAAGAAGAGGTAAACCTAGAGATAAAAAGTAGGTAATTCTTAAATAATTAACTTGAGCATCAAGTATTGATGTATTGCTTCGATTGATAAAATTTCTGCTATTTTGATAAAAAGTGGTCAAGACAAGAGTTGTGGGATGTACCTCTAAGCTCCAATTCTAGGTTTTCAATACCTACTATTTCTCAAAAAGAAAAAAAAAAAAAAAAGGTTTTCAAGACCCAAAGAGACGAATTGTTGTGATCCATGTTTCTTCCAAGGGAAAATGGTGTTCTCAAAAGAATTTTTAAGGGCAATGATTAGATTAAGGAGGTGTGAATTTACCATGAGAATGGGTGCAAGTTATTATTTTCTTGTAGATTTGTCCCATAGTCCTAAACAAGAGACTGCCACTTGGTATTATTGACATGTACTTTTGTTACACAGGTAGTAGTAGATTTTTGGTAAGAAATATTTAAGTTTTTTGGTATTGGTGGGAGAGACTTTGAATCACGTGACGTGACAGTAGAAGGAAAATGGTGATCCCGAAGCCACATTACTACACGTGCATGGTCATGTGCTCAGTAAACGTGACGGGATTATAAAAACTATGATTATTGATTTGCATTACCTTGCGAATCTTTTATTCTTAAACAAATCTCTCTCTCTCTCTCTTTTTTTTTTTTTTTAAATCAATGCAAGAATAATTGACCAATGCTCGGAAGCTGATGTCTCAAATGAATTGACCTAGGAATTTTTTTTCTTTGTTGATAGTTGACGCATTATTATTTGTTTGAGAATAATTTATTTAATTTTTTTTATTAAAAGTGTGTTAAAGTATATTTATACCATAAAAAAATTTAAAAATGTGAAAAAAAAAAGTAAAGTTTTAAAAAATTATATATAAAAATTAAAAGCTAAAAGTTGAAACTAATGCTAAATAGACTCTTAGAATAATGAATTATTTTCGTTTTGAACTATAGGGTAGAAAGAATTTTTAAAATTTCGAGATGTTACCTTTGATTTTGGGATTTTGTGCTACAGGGTTAGAAAGAGATTTTACCTTTGATTTCGGATTTTGTGCTATAGGGGTAGAAAGAATTCCTAAAATTTCGAGATTTTACCTTCGATTTTGGATTTTGTGCCCAAGTTGACATTTTTGAAAATGCAAACCATGGGGTTTATTTATACATGAACTCAAATCCGTTAGCAATAGCATCATCCATATTTACTACGTGTAACAAATGTCTACCTTCTTAAAAGTTTGATCACTTTTTTTTAGAATCAAGTTTGATCGCTTAAATGAATTATATGATGTACTAGAATTAAATTAGTGTATCTTTATATAATTTGAATTTTTCGTATGATAAATGGGATAACTCAATCTAACATGGATTGAAAATTGCTCTACTATTTTGTTGAGGACTTTTTCCAGGAAAATTATCAATGTTCTGTTGAAATGAATAAAATTCCCAGGACCAGCTAATAGTTCTAAGATTTTAGAACTGCAAGGGTACCAGGAATAGATTTTGTAAAGCTTTTTTTTTTAGCTAAATAAATAAAGATGGAGAGTTAATTTCATATTTTGGGTTCCAGGGAATCTAGAGCCTTTGGAGTGAGGGTAGATGAAATTTAACTAAAAAAGACAACTGACTAACTTGCAACAGCCAAAAGTCTTGTAGTTTAACTGATTTCTCGGGTCATTTTTGTTGTTAAATATTGGAGCCAGGAATAAAAAAATAAAAGTCTGAAATATCTACAATATTTAATGGGCCATGTCTGTGGATATGGCCCTTGGGCCCTGCTTGCATTTGATAGCAATGAATTGTAGCAACTTTATCACATAAAAAAATGAAGAGACTGACCACATTTTCACATGGATTTTGAACAGAATGGGAGACAGTTCTGTCACAAGATAACACCCTGAATCCAATGTATATCATCTTCCTACGTGATTGATCACCATTGGTTTGATTTTTTTTTTTCCTTTTATATTCCGTTTGATTTGAGGTCCTACTTTCACTTAAAATCACCGAAATGAAAGTAATGTGCCTCTCAATGAATCTGAAACATGAATTTTAAGCAAATCTGTTATTAGTTCATTCTGAATGTATGCCTTTTTTTTCAAAACCTTAATAACTCCCTCATAGCCCAATAGAACACCAGGTTGGGCCTGCTTATGCAATCTTAGATTAATTTCATAAAAATAATTTTACGAGATATAAAAAACAAGCAACTGATTAGATATTTGATATATCTAATTTACATATTTTCAAATTTTGGAACTGTTTTCAAGTAAAATATCTGATATATCTACTTGGTTTTGGCTTGTAAGCTTTGCCTATTATAATTTGATTATTACTTATTTAAAATCTACTGCACATACGTACATATTATATGTGATATCAAGATTTGATCAGTCGAATTATAGAAATTTAAAAATGTTCGTGTTATATGAAAAAAAAAAAAAAATGGACCCAAGAAATATTATGTTTGTAGTTTCAGGTTTTGATTTCCTTTTTCATCCTCCATGATTGGTTTGGATCGTATACTTTTGTTGTGTAGTTTCGGGTTTTGATTTTCTTTTTCATCGTCGTTGATTGGTTTGGATTGAATACTTTTACTGGTATCTGGATCGGGCGAATTGTTTTGAGGCGGTCGATCTGGCGTTGCGATGTTGTTTGGTTTTTTATATATATATATATTTTTAGGGAGTTCTTTCTTATTGCAGGTTTTTTTTTTTTTTTTTTTTTTTTTTTTTTTTTTTTTAGAATCCAGACCCAGGGGTTTGCTGATATTAAAAGAAAAGAAAACTAGAAAGCATCACGAGATACAAGGGGAGCTATATCCTCAAGAACAGACTCAATCCAAACCTGTGGCTCATTACCAGACTTGGATTTTCTGGCAAGACAGTGGGCAACTAAATTGCCTAATCGTTTTACATGAGAGAAATTACAACAACGAAAATCACTAGCTAGGACAAGAGAGTCATTGATATTATTAATGGAACTAAGTTTTTAGATATTATTAATGGGATGAAGTTTAATTTTGTTTCCAATATTCATTTATAGGGTAGCAAAAATAATAAAAATATTATATATAATTTTTTGCCTTCAACTCGGGACCGTCACTTGTTTCTCAAAAAAAAGGGACCATTATTGTCTTATTTAATGACACCACTTGACATAATAAACTATTAAAGTGCCATTAATAGTATTAAAAAAAGAACAAAGTTGGCCTAAATGCAAAAACACTCCTAAGGTTTGGGTCAATTGCAAAGACATCCCTTGGATTTCATTTATTCCTTATAACTTCTCGAGGCTTCTAAATCTACTAAATTGACCCTTGAGACTAACTTTTATCCAGTGATTGACACAAATTAGTTAGTGTTTTCTTAATATGGTCACATGATGGTCGTGTAATTTTTCCATCCATAAGAGCTAACGAAAGTTATTCCCAGGAGTTAATTTGGCAGATAAGAAAACCTCGGGAGTTATAACTTATAAGAAAGAAATAAAATCCTAAGGAGTGTTTTTTTGTAACCGACCCAAATCCCAAGGGGCATTTTGGCAAAAAAAAAAAGTATTTACTTTAGTATAAATCTAAAGTAAATTAGATATAATACGAGTAACATTTAATGTGTTTTATACATTTGATTATTGAAAAAACCTGTATTTTCCAAAGTATTTGTGATACATACGATATAATATATGCATTTTAATAACTATATTGGCAAGTTATATTATCACCATGGAAGTGGAACCCAGGAATGTTACCATGGTCCACGAGAACAGCAAGAAAAAATTCTTTCATCAGAAAAGGAAATTATACTAATCCTAGAGAAGAAAAAACAGGAGCAACAGTTTACTCTTATTCAACAAGATGTGTAATAAATAAGATGATCGCCTATACCTTGAGTAAAAAAATATCCAACTCCAAGTTGAGAGCAATCTACACCAATTTTAGTTCTTCACGAGCCTCCGGAAACAATTTCCATAAAGGAGGATACTGGTTAGGAAGAATTACAAAACCTAGGAATGGGTAGCTAAACATTCAAACTGGTGGCTTCCTCACCTGGGGACTGATAGACCAAGCTCTGCAAAGCAAACAGAAAATCAATTCACAACTGCAAAATGATCCAACAAAAAGAAAAATTCTAATCAAATTCCATGCGTTTCGGTTTACTTTACATGGCACTTGAAGATGCATCAGTTGCTATTTTCTTAGTAGTTTAATGAGCTTATCTACTTCTTTTGTTTGCTTGATAATGGTAATGAGGTTATCTATCGCTTTTCATCAAAAAAGAAGAAAAAGAAAATGAAGCAGGTTTGCAAATAACCCTGGAGTGATTACATTTTCTTAAAACCTCCTAACAAATAATTATATTACCATTTGCTATTGAATATAACTACTTTTATTGATGAACAGGCCAGCATGAACATCCAGAATACAGAAAAATCAAATTGGAGGAGGAGAAATATAGGCACATAATAGATATTCCAAGGTTGAGAAGCATTACTGAATAGTATAAAAAGTTAATATGCATTGGATTAATCATATGCTAAATATCAATGTGTTGTTATAAAGATGGATCAAATGTGCAACCTAAATATGCATACGACAAGCCCACCTTCATGAACAGCATGAAGCAAAACGATTCACGTACCATCAATTCCATCTGGTGAAAGTAACAATTCCGTCACTAAATTACCCATACAACATTTTATGAAGCTAGCTAAGTGTAAGATAATCAGAAATCAAACCATATTCAAGAAATTCAAGAAACCTCCTTGGCATAGTGAGAAATCACCTCCTTGGAGAGAGAGGTTTCAATTGGTCGAAACATTTGCTGGTCTTATGTTCTATAGCATTAATATAATATGGTTCTCCATAGAGAAATGAGAGATAGAAGGGTGTGATTTGTAGCCTATATTAGAGAGAGAGAGAGAGAGAGAGAGAGTTTAGACTTAGATATGCAACCTAAATATAATAAATGGGGCCACCTTCATGGACAGTATGAAGCAAAACAATTCATGTATCATCAACTCCATCTGAGGAAAGTAACAAATCTGTCACTAAATCATTCAAACTAAATTATACATGACTATCACGTGTACAAGAAAATATAAAAAATAAATATTCATTTTGTAGGGAATTTGTCCTGGCCATGTCACAGTTCATGTACCTGTAACATGAACTCCCAAAGAACAGACACACCAAGTATCATTTTCACTAGTGTTTTATTTTCGCAGTGGTCCTAGCGTTAATCCAAAAATGGTACACAACTAAAGTTCCTTACTATTTTTCACCTTCTTTGATGGGGAATGTACATGAATTTAAAGGTGATACTATAGTACTCCAGCACTCAAACTTCAGTTTCTTGAGTACCAGTAAATAGCAGTGATAACCTGTAAGGTTTGCCACCTAAAAATTCCCCACCCCCCCAAACAAAAAAAATAAAAGAGCCCAAAAAAGATCCTATTAATGGTGATAGTTTAAAGATTCTGGTGATGAAACTCTCCACCAAAATCTCTCAAAAGTAATTTGGGATCTCAAATTCTACTCCCTGTGACATTGGGAAATTCTTGGGACCATCTCCAAACATCAGAATAGCCTTCAGGATTCTGTCCATATGATGTATTCAAAATATTAATGATTGCTTGTTATTCTTACCATAAGTAGCATGAGTCAGATCATGATCTAAAATATTTATAATTATAAACATTATATCTAAAAAATAATACTTTGTGACAAAAGCCATTTTAGCTGACACCAATAAAGGGATTCAAGAATGGACATTCTTAGGGATACAATGAAAATCAGTATGAGGTGGACTCCAATTACTTGGGGGAAAATTTTTTTGCGAAACTACAACAAAAAAAAATGCTAAGGTTTATTCATTCTGATTTACTAGTTACCAAGTGGAACGACAGTCATGACAGGATTAATTCTATCCGAACATTTGTAGCTATGAATCAACACCACCCCCCCCCCCCCCCCCCCCCCCAAAAAAAAAAACAACCAAGAAAAAGAAAAGGGACTAGAATTCAAGGGTCAATTTTCAATGTCAACTTCAATTCTCTTTTCTTTCATACACACTATAGGTCAATCAATAAGTATAGAACACAAGCAAATACTGAAATTTCCATGGGGATTTAATTAGTAAGAGGAGCAACTACTCACAATCAAGAACAATACAAAAAGAGGCTAGGGTCCAGGAGAGGAGCAGCAGAGGATACCCTGTGAGAGAGCTCGGCTACTTCCGTCCAAGCTCAGGCAGGATGTCATCCTTGCTGTGGCCATGGCGCTGTGTAGAGGCATCAGAGATTGAACGCCACCAAGTTCCGATACCGAATTCCTACCCAAATCATAATACATACAGCTCTAAACAATGAGGAGAAAATTCAAACATGTGAATGGAAAATGATTGAACAAAAGCGCAGGCCATTTGGCTTATGAGAAAAAATGTGGGAAAAGAAACAAAACCCATGTTGAAATAAGGAATCTCATCTATATAATATAAATATATATATATATATATATATAAATGGAAGCGGCAAATTTTTCAGACTCTTTTTTATGTTGTCACTTAGGCTTTTGAAAGTACAAATTTTATCATCTCATCATTATGTATATAAAGATCATGTTAAACTTGGTTTAACACTTAGTTAATGCCAGTCACACCACTCAATCAATAACTTCTTATTCACTGTTGGATAATTCATTCTTGTTTTTCTTAATGCACACGACAACTACTATATTAATCAAATGTTATTTGCTATTTGTTCTATAAAAACATATTTTGCCATTCAACGTAAAAACTCGTGATTTGTTCACCTCTAATTAAACAATCTAACACTAAACAATTTTTTTTTTTTCACATGTCAGTTACTTAGAAAGTTAGAATTGACTGTTTTATTATTAAAAAAAAAAAAAAACAATTTAACCAAAAGTAACACTCCATAATTAAAACCTAGGAAGCATGGACACGGGTACGAGTATGACACAGTGATATGGGCACTTTCTAAAAAATTATAACATGACACAGTAGGTACGGTACAGGTCCAGCACACCACAAATGAAATGTCCATGCTTCATAAATTCGAGACTAAGCATATTTTTAGCCAACTCTACTCTACACTCCCTACACTCTACTCCCTTCCATCCAAATGGGTCCTAAATTTTTTTTCTTTTTCACACCATCGTTATAATATATATATTTTAATTTTGATTTTTCTTACATGTCAATTACATAGAATTCACTGTTTTATTATTTAAATAAAAAAAAAAAAAAAACAATTTAACACCAAATTATTAGAATAATAAAGCAATGTAACACTAAACAAAAGCTTAATTAAGTTACATTTAGTGTTACTAAACAAATTATAATATAATTACATTTAAATATAAAGCAACCTAATACTAAAAAAAAAAAAACATTACAATCAAATTACGTTGAATCATTTCTATTACATATTGAAAAAAAGAAAAAAAGTAACCTGGTAAAAGGAGAGAAACGACGAGTGGATGGTGTGGTTGAGGAAGAGGAAGAGCGAAACGACGTCGTAGAGGGGCGGAGCCTTGGTTTAACGGTTGATTTGAGGGACGAGAGGAAGGTTCTGCCGATCACACGGTTGCAAGTGGAAGCCATCATCAAGATCAAGGTTTGGTGGAGAAGAGAAGAGAGGGGTTTCACTTTCACCTGTGTGTTGGGTTTTTACTTCTTTTTTATTTTTTATTTTTTAGGGGTTTATGGACCTTTTAAGCTCACTGGTCACTAAAACCTCACTAGTTCAGTATTATTTCCCAGATCTTGCCACGTCAATAATCAAGTCTAATGATTTTTTTTTTTTTCTAAGTACATGTTTTTATGATATAAAATAAAAGATAGTTTTATTATTGATAATAATATTTTCAAGGCAAAAATGCAAACTGCGTGATTTAAATTTGACTAAAATTCATCTAAATGATTTAATTTTGCTTTCTTTCAATTAAGGTTTTTCTATCAACTTTTGTTAGTTTTTTTTTTTTTTTAATTTTTATGATTTGAAAAATATTTTTCAATAATTAATTGAAATTTTATAATTTTTTAAAAAAATTTGAAGGAAAAAAAATTAAAAACTTAGACACGGTATTAATGGAGGGATTTTAATTGAATGAACTTGAAATTTAGAGGATTCAAATAAATGAAAGTAAAGTTAGATGGCTGAAATGAATTTTAGTCAAATTTTGAAGGAGTAATTTGCATTTTTGCCTATTTTTAATGAACCACCACATGTGGTGAACTTTTATAGGTTTTTGATAAATTGAAGTTATTTTGTAATAGACTTGTTTGTTGTTAATGTTCTCTATCCAATTTATAATAAAAAAAATTGAAATATTTGTGAATTTTAATTAACTCAACTAAGAAAATCTCTTATAATTTGAAATACTATTGAATATATATATATATATATATATATATATATATTTCCAAGCAAGAAAGAAGCAAAGATTACAAGAGTAAATAGCTGGGAAAGTAAGGGAAAATATGAAAGCTAAAAAATTGAGTTCTTATTACAAATGAAGAGAAACATGCCTTTTATAGGTAGAAACAGACACTATTTGAATAGTAGAAAGCAGCAGGAATCACAGATGAATAATTAAGAGTAAATTTGATTTTTTTTTACCATTCATTTTACCATGATAGATCCACCGAATGCAAGGGAAATATTGTAAATGAGTAGTGTCATGTCTGGTGACAGCAGTAATGACTTTAACAATTTTGTCGGTATATACTGATAGTGGCAATCTTGCAATCATTGGGTTGAAGCAAGAATTAGGCCTCTTCCTCAGCTAAATCCGGAGTAACAATTGGGTCATGTCCACCTAACAACATTGTGACCATAAAATTTACTTCTCTAATTAAAAAGAGTACCAAGATTGCTGGGATAAGTTCTAGAGTCAGTTTGCGTAAACTGATTGGATCTGATTTGCTATTTTAAAAGGGTCTAATTACTCCTACACCTCCTGTTGTTTGTTTCTTGTCCACCAAATCACATTGCAGCAAATTTCTGCAAAGAGGATTAGATTCTGTGCTTCATCTTAAGGTACTTTGAGAACCCTCCAAGGGTTTAAAACAGTCTTAATCCAATCAACAATTGAGGAGTATTCAGCTCAATGAATTGAAATGGCCATGATGAGTGGTGACATAGACCATGCGATTTGAGCAATGGGGCAATCTATAAATAGATACTCCACAATTTCTTCCTTCTCAATGCAAAGAAGACAACTACAAATGAAAACTTCATCTATCATGGTTCAAGTTGTAGTAAATAGAACCCAACATAGCTTGCAAATGTCCCTAAAATGGCTGACCAAAACTTCTCTTTTTCGTGAAACCCAACTTGCTTCGTGATCATTAGAATGAGAAAGACAGTTCTGGCTATCATACGATTAAAAAGATTCTCTTTTTTTTTTTTATAAGTCTATCATATGTTTAAGAAGATTCTTCTACTTGATTTCAATATGATCTTATTGGAGATTAATATAGGGTGAGCTCTAAGACAAACCAAATCTTGCCAACTCCACCAGACAAAAATTCTTCACAACTAAGGGCCCATTTAGTACGTGTGTTTAAACAACAGTTTTCAATTTTTTTGAAAATAAGTGTAAATGAAAAAGTGTGTGAAAATACGTGTAATGTTTTTTAAAAACTGAAAACATGTATTTAAAAAAGTCTACCAAACAGCCCCTAACTTGCTAAAAGTGAACCTAGCAACCTACTAAGTTCACAAAGCTGCTTGGCAGTTCAAGCCATCTAGATCCATCCCAACCATTCCCGCCCTATTGTAAGATTAACCAAGCCTCTAAATAAACAACCTAAGCTAATAAAGTTCATTGCCTGGCTCGCAGTTTTGCCTGTACATTTGTTACAATCTCATCGTTATACAAGAAGAAACGACGTGCAGAAAAAATATGCAAAATGGTAGAGCGATAAAGAAAGCTTGATCGAGCCATAAACCCAAAAACTGAACACAACCGTTCATTTTCCAGTCTTTGCTTGAATTTTCATTTCTACAACAAAATCTACTTAAAAAAGTACCTGCATTCTGACATTTTACCAAGAAGTTATCCATAAAATTAAGCTACAACAATACAAGACCAAAATGAATAGAAAGAGAGATTGCCTCAGCCAAAGATTACAAGCATGACACCAGAAAGTCCACAGAAACAAACTACAAAAACAATCTCCCCCCCCCCCTTTTTTCCAAAAAGAAACCAATCCTAATCCTGGTCGCCCTGACCTTCATCTTTGACAAGCCTGATCATGTCATCAATTCGAAGAATTGTTATTGCTGCTTCAGTCGCAAACTGTCAAATAGAAAATTTCAGTAAACAACTTTAAGAGGCCATTTCAAATCTATATAATAAGTTTGTTACAGCAGCATTTGTATGTTTGACAACATTTACCTGAATTATCTTCACTTTACTCATTGCAGGCTCAATGACTCCGGCTTCTAAGTTGTTCCGAACTGTTCCCTTCATAAGGTCAAGTCCCATGCTGCAATAATTAAAGAACCAAACCAATTAATATGGAATGGCAGATCATGTGACAAAATTTCCTTCAGACGCCAAAAAATCCACATTATGAACTCTCTCTCTCTCTCTCTCTCTCTCTCTCACACACACACACACACACACACATAACACAAACACAAGTTATTATTATACTATTACCTATTACACTGTATATAACACTATATTATTGTTCCCTCAAAACAATAGTTTTGTTTTATTGGTAAGTTACATCTGCAGTGAGTTTTGAACACACCACCCTCCACCTTATTCTAACAAAGGGAAGGAAGCATCATTTGAGATAGAGCTCATTGGTGTTCCTCAAATAGTGGTATAATATAATGAAAGAATAGAATTAACTTTGCACATACTGCATACGCATTCCATAACTGTCAAGCTTACCTAGAATGAACTGTAACCCACAGTAGCAGAAATGTAGTAAACACTTGAATGGGAATGGGAATGAATTTCTTAGTGTGATTAGTTCCAATTTAGGGAAAAGAAGAAAAATAATAAACAGTAACCTACTCAAAACGAATTTTTAGTGTGATTAGATTCAGGTTACAGAAATTGCAGAGAATGACAGGTAGCAATAAATCGCCCATTGCTTTAATCCAGAATGCCACTCACAGGAGCTTCAAAACAAATACCTGGATAAATGCTTCTTATCAGCTTGGGTTTGTGCTATGGTATGGTAAGCCCGTAGTTTTGCAACTAAATCGGTGGCATCCTTAGCAGCATTGACAGCAAGCACCTGAAACAAAAACATGTTATTGTCTCCTCAATAATATCAGTGTGGATGGGGGCTTATATCATGCACGCATAAATTATAGCAAACCTTTGGGATAATTAACAGAGATTCGGCAAATTCAGCGATTGCCAACTGTTCACGGGATCCTAAAGTTGTAGCAAGGCACTCCAAATACCCAGACAAGGCAGCCTCAACTGCACCTCCACCTGCAACCACCTGTATCGCAAATATGAAAATGAAGACTATGAAAACCACATAGATAAATGAATTCTAATTTCTCTTCTTTTTTTTTTTTTAGAAAACATTGCACACAACTCCCAGACTTTTTTGGGGAGAAAAGATTGGGCCGGGTGGGGGGAGAGAAAAATGTCCTATTTGATTCTTGAGAGAAGAAAAAGAAAAAACAATTAGGAAATAGCCCATTTGAATCCATGAGCAGCTAAATGGCAAGCCCTGCAAGCATGAAATGACTCATGAAGATGAAATAACTGATAACTCTAATTTTGCCAAATAATTTGATATGACCATCTTCTAAAAGATTCTGCTCAACACCAGAAAGATGATACAATTTCACTATTCTAATAAATTAGTAACTACTCTCTCGTCTATTTTTGGTGGATACCAGAAATTAAGTCATGCCAAAGTGCATTGATTCCACATTAAAGAATAACATGAGAACAAATATGAAGTTCTTTTCCAATCTCAAAAGATTCTGCTAGTATGGAAATGACTCTCTTGTGCATATGCATGCTTTAGCAATTAGCAGGCCAGGCCTAAAAGCTTGTCAGATCACCAGATACCTAATATTTCAAATTTCATGATAAGATTTTGGTGGTGGCTCGTAGATATGTCTTCAATTGTAATTCTTTAGGCTACTTCATGACTTCTTCCATGAAGTAGACTCATTTCAATAAAATTATCATTACATAAAACAAGGGTTCTTAATATCCTCATAATTAACGTAATGACATATCAAGGAAAAAAAAACCTATAATCTAAATCTTTTTTAGTATGCATTCCAAAGCAAAGATTGTGCCACTAAGATACACAAAAAGCTTAACGGCAGATACGATAGAAAGCTCAATGCCCACAAAGCAGATTCTAACATAATTGCCAAACAATTTGGTTAACAGAGTCAGTGATATAATTTCTTTAGTTGCTTGATGTTTGAACAACAAAGGCACATAAAAAAAAAAAAAAAAAAATAAATAAATAAATAAAAAACCATCTTATTTGATTTTCCCATATCATTTTAAGAATTAAACCAATACAACCATAATCTAATATCTTAGCTAATCACAAAGAGCAACATTAAGAAACAACATACTAAAGAGTTCAAAATTATAATCATGTATTAAAGAAAGAGACAAAGTTTACCGTATTGGATTCAAGGGTCCTTTTAACAATAGAAAGAGAATCATGCAGAGATCTCTCCATCTCATCAAGCATATAGTCATTCGCCCCTCGGAGGATCAAGGAAACCTAGAGAAAGTATGTTGTAAAAAGAAAACATCAATGGCACATCCTCAATGTGTAACTAATATGTAACAATCAATACATTAAATAAATAAATAAACTAAAATTTTATATTAAACATTCTTTGAATATAGCTCAATGGCACATCCTCACATAGTGTGTAACTTACCAATATAAAATAAATAAATAAAATCATTCTTTGAATATAATTTAGCATAGGGTATCAATAATCAAACTTAACAGAGGTATGGCACCCATTGTCAAGCCCATAGGAATTCCACAAGGATTACAAGCAATTGGGTCCCAAACACAAAACTAAATCCAAATTCAAAATAAAATAAATTACTCACCGCACTTGTAGTTTTAGTCCCCTTTATCAATATCACATCATCATCAGCAATGCGCTCCTCAACAACTTCATCTGCAGATCCTAACAGTGAAGAATCAAATGATTCCTCTCCTTCCATATCAGCAAATGTTGATACCTGCATCATCCATCAATAGTACACAATCATAAAAAGAATAATAATGGTTAACCTGTCAAAAATCCAGTAAAATTATCATAAACATGCAGCGGAGAATCGACAATGTGTGAACTTGAATTGAATAAAGAAAGAGCTAAACATAGATTCCAAAAATCCCCTCCCTCATCACTCTGGAAATTCAGGATCAATGTTCTACATTATCCATTAATTAAGTTGGGAACACATGCCTTCAAACCAATCAAATGCCAACATGACAAGAAGTGCAATAAGGTCTCATGTCCAAGTCTAACAAGGCATTCTCTAAGACAAAACTGAGCACACAGCCTCAACCAAGCGACCTCACTCAAATCATAGACATCACTGCTTCCAGTCATCATATGGGAATTCTGGAAGACTAGGAAATTGGTATGTGCCGACGCACATATGGTTTAATTTATTAGGCAAGGACTAAATTAATGACCAAAAGGAAAATTAAAAAAAATATAAAACAGCCAACAAGAGATATAAACAAATTCAACTGTATGCATACCACTACACCTATATGAGAACATGAATAGGATGGTACTCAATTTTATAATAAGTGGCTCAAATTGCATTTTTTAACTTGTTCAATAATGCATGTCCACATCCAAAATTTATAGCATTAATTCTTAACTTTTCCAAAACACCCACAATACACATTAATTTCAAAGCGACAACTTTGTAAAGCTTTGTTGAAAGTTTGAAATGTTTTTAAATTGATTGCTTTTTTATAATATTTAATCATTTCTATAAAGACACTAATTATGGGACTAATGAAGTAAATAACCTTCCAATTGAAATACAACCTAAAAGGCTAAAAGCTGGAAGTAGGTCAAAAACCAAAATTATATTTTAGGAATGATTACCAATATAAATATATAGAATTATGGCAACAATAACCAATTGAATGTAGACATTTTATGATATTTCCACAACATCAGAAGGCACTGAGGCAGATGCTTTGCCAAGTAGAGGAGTACTTCCCACATGCTATAATTTGGTTCACTTTTTCCAGTGAACATTATGTTTTTAAGTTCTTAAGTTCTGTTTAATTTCTTGATTTCCAAGCAGTTACCATTTGAAACAAAATGAACGGCTTACACAAACAAAAATTATAGTGAATCACCAAGTTTCATATACGTAGTTAACATAGCTTTTAGAGTGGATTAGCTTCTGTGGCTAAAAATGTAAACCACTGTCTTCAGTAAAGCTATATCATGCGGCATTTGAGATTTAAAAATATCCCCGTGCTTGTGATGAAGGAAAAAGCTTCTATGCTTGGACACTATGTCAGGGTTAATCAAAGAGCTTATAAGAATCAACAAATCAAACATGAGTAGCCTGTACTAAGAATTCAGAGAATGCTACGGATAGAAGGAAAGTTTATCACATATTGATCAAATTCAACTAGCAATCAGAAGCCTGACTAGATACTGTATGTACACCCCAAGTGTTGCTTTCAGCATACTTATGATATCAGATAACTCTGTCACATTAATTGGTGGTGTGAAATAATTCTATTTGCAGCTTGTATATTAACAGCAGAGACCCTAATGTGGACCAAAAATACACTTTTTATTTATTTATTTATTATAGTTAAAGAACAAGAAGTACAACTCAAAAGTTTGCTCCTCTCACCACCCAAGAATTATTTAAGCTCTGCAGCTTCAGAAAATATGCATCGCAATATTCCAAACAAATTATTGCCCTTTGTACATCCATGATTGAATTAAGTATTAGCCAATGTTGAAAGAAAATTAATAGCATTACAGAAGCAGGCTAGGAATTTACCATGGTTGCACCTGTTGCCTTGGCAACATGGCGCATATCCTCCTTGCGAACACGTCTCACAGCAATGGCCCCAGCCTCAACGAAGTACTGAAACAACAACAAAAGAATCCACACAATAAATTTAGATCTGCTTGAGAGCTTGATAGTAGGAACACAATAAACTAGCAGAAAACCACAGAAGAACAATCTAAGAAAACAGCTTGTTAGGTTGAATTCACTGTAATTAAAGTAAACCCATTCAAGACACCATAGACCACACAATCAACAACATACTGTTCAAAAACTAGAAAGCAATTGACTCAAAACTTAAATATCAAAGCATCACGCTATAAACATTAACCAGGAGAAAAAAATCCTCCATCTCTAATAGGCCATTAGCTCAATTATCTTTTTCCCAGCCCACCCACTGTAAGTACAGCAACCAGCTTAGATGATTCAATAGATCAATAATACCTCTCTAAAACAAAACACAATAACAGCTCTATGTACTTCCTTAAAAATTTCCTATGCTACATGGAAATACCAAGGTGCGTGATATTCCAGGCACTATAAACTTCATTTTGTCTCAGGGCTTAAAAGAAATAGGAACTTTGACACTTCCAATTCCCTAAAAATTTTGTGTTTAAAAGGTTCTTACATTTCCAAACAGCATTCAACATTTCTACTCAAACCCATAAAACTGTGTTTTCCTCAATTTGGAGGGAAAATATTTCTCAAAACATGGAAATAGGCATGTAATTGGGTAATATGCCGATTTGTCCACTATTAATAGAATTTGGATTGGCTCTGGCTCCTTAAGAAAATATAATTAGAAAAACTAAGTGGTATCCAAAGGTAGAACTTCGACAAATCTTTCCATTCTCCAATTATAATAATCGCTAGACCATGACAAAAAAATAAGTGACCATTTGAGTTATGCCAACAAAAAGATGACTATAACCAATGCATGCATCCAACTTCAGGTAAAGTGGTAGCATGGGATAGAATGCTAATAATCATGCCAGCCAATTCAATGCCGGATGGGATAGATGAAAAAGTTGGAGAATCAAATATCTGTAGACGCTTACCTTGAGTGCCATGTCATCAATCCCTTTTGTTGTTAGAACAACATTGGCTCCAGCTTTCAAAAGTCTCTGAATGCGTTCTTTGGTCATATCAGCTTCTCTGTTAAGATAGATGTAAAATAAGTTCTACATAAGCAAGAAAGTAGACAAATATTGAATAATGATTTTCATCTTAATAACCGTATAGAAGAGGTGATAAAGATTATCACAACACAAAGCAAAAGCATAAAGTGTGAGACTCTTTGGATTGTGCCGAGCATGCGTTAAAGAATAGTAAATGAATTTTAACAAGATACAAAATCATATGCATGTATATATGCATAAATGGCTGATTTTGTGCCTTTACCAGACTGCTCTATTATATAGGTAATTGGATACTAAATCAATTACTGCAAAGAAGCAAGCAATTGGAAAGTGAAATGCATGCTTCAGTGGTGCACAAAAATAATAATTAATCAAGTAATGACAATCATTAACCTAAAAGAAAATACTTTTTATTATCTTATCACCTTTCACGAATTTTTTCAAGCTCCCTAGGATCACTGACTAAGACTTGGACACCCATTTGCATCTTTGTCTTCTGAAGATTAAAGTCAAGACAGGCAATCTTTGCAGGGGCAACTCTAATAGGCATTCCTTGGGCAGCACGACCCGTATTTAGAGCATACCCATTCAAAAGATAGCTATCTTTTGCACTTTTGCCATGAGCTTTCAAAATATTAATTCCCTGGAACATCATAAGAACAATTAGGGTATTACAACTTTCATATCCACAAATTTTAGCATATCTCTAAAACCATGAAAAGCAGGTTGAGCCATGTCAAGCTAAAGAATTTACTCGCCAGCAGTTTACAAGAAACACATAAGAGATTTCAATTTCCTATTAAGTATATGTCCACACTACAAAACCTTCCCAAGCAAGATGTGGAGAATGCGCAAACACCTACCTTAATTGGGTATCTGACTTCCCCCCGTGCATTTGTCATTTTAACAGATTGCACAGCTTCCACAACCTAGAAATACAATCACATACAAAAACCAATAAAACACACTAAACACTCATCACAAGCCAACGATACACAGATGGCTTGTCTAAGTATAGAAAGCGTATCAATTTCATTGACATCTAGATTCTTGGAACGAAAAATCCATATTACATTCACATGTACAACAAATCAGCATACCAGATTTGCAAAGAAGTCACTGTCACCAGATATCAACTTTGAGGACATGCTTGTCTTGGCACAGTTAATTAGACAATCTTTTCCAAGCTTTTCAACCTAAAAAAATCAACAAAAAAACCTTATCAGGAATATACTATTAGATATGTTATAGCTTAGACAAAGCATTTCCATCCAGAACACAATGAATGAGGTCCATCTTCTATGTTGAAATGATTAAATTTGTGATAGGGGATGATAGGAAAGTTCTTTTTTGCCATCACTTGTGTGGGGAGATGGCTTTAAATAATTTCTTTCCATATTTGTTTTTGCTAGCTGAGGGGAGGGATGCTTCAGTACCCACATATTTTCCATATTTCAGGAGAAGAAGACAGATTAGGATTTTCACTTTTTGAGAACCTCCCAATATTGGGAACTAAGGTAAGTGGATTCCTTGTTTGAGTTGTTTTTCTCTAATTATCCTTGAAGAAAAGCAACATTATAATGTGCAGGAGGTTGACTAGAAGCAGAAGATGTACAATCTTACTAAGGTGCTTTGAGAGGGTCCTCTATGTTCCCTCGGAAGAGGATTTGCAGAGTGAAAGCATCTCAAAAAGATTCCATTCTTTGTTTGGGGAGAAGCTGCATCGTCATAGAATTCAACAATGGACAATCTAGGAATGAGAGAGATGGATCGTAGACTGGTGCTGTATGTGTCATCTAGTGGAGATTTAGTAAACCATTTATTACGTCATTGTACGGCCAAAAGGAGCTCGAGGCTCTGGTGTTTTCTCTTTTTGGGACATTTCATGATGCCTATACGGGTTATTGAGGTACTTATTTGTTGGAAAGGGACGTTGGTAGTCCTACAAGAGGCAAATTTAGAGTGTGGTTCCTTTAAGCATTATGTAAATTGCATGGAGAGAAGGAAATAATCACACATTTGATGACGTTGATCTCCTTCTAAATTCCCTTAAGCCTATGTTCTTAAGATCTTGTATGATTGGATGAATGTAATAGAGCAAATTTAGAGTGTGGTTCCTTTAAGCATAATGTAAATTACATGGAGAGAAGGGAATAATCACACTTCTAATGCTGTCGATCTCCTTCTAAATTCCCTTAATCCTATGTTCTTAAGATCTCCGTACGACTGGATGAATGTAATAAAACAATACCCAGTGTTCTTCATTTTTAGATTTAATTGATCTCTTAAATTTGAGATTGTAACATTAGAAGAACTTGCATGCCTACATGCCTGAAATAAAGGCAGGCAAGTAAGCCATAGGAAAGTTGCAACAGATGCGTGAATAGACTAAGCAGAGCACGTGATACTACAACAACATTTTCTGATCTTTAGTGGGAACCACAGTATTGCATACCGAACCCTCTATGCCATTTTGGGCATAAATGATGAAAAATTACAAACTCAAAATAAGGTCTGTAGTGGCAGAGCAAGTGATTGAAACAAACTTTCATTCATGCCTTCAACTCATGATACTGTTTATGAACCTTAATTGTCTGGTTTCATATAAACACACACATGCAATTATTTAAGGACAAAGACAGAGGAGCCTTACCTTCACAGCCAATTTTTCCTCCACATATTTGCATGCCTCCCTCATAGCAAGCTATTTACATTAAAAACGTAGAGAAATAGAAAGGATAAAACTATAAGGCAACTTACCAAGTAACAAGCCACAAAAGACAGTGGTAAAACTGATTAGGGTTCAAACTTAAAACAGAAGAGAGAGAGAGAAAGACTCACTCTGTAACCACTGATTATAGATGTAGGGTGAATGTTGTTCCTCACCAAATCATTTGCTCTCTGCAGAATTATGATTAAATAAACCATTAAGTCATCATCCATCAGACCATAAAAGAGTTGCTATCATATGAGATCCCAAAAACAACACTTAATCGTGGATGTAAAGTAGATGTTCACTTTTTCTAACCATGATTATTATTTGCGCTCTGCATAATCATGATTAATTAAGTCGTCTTTCATCAGAACATAAGAAAATTCCTTTCATAAGATCCCAAATTAACAGGCTGGCTACACTTACCTTCAGCAACTCTGCAGCTATAATGACCACTGATGTTGTCCCATCTCCAACTTCTCGGTCTTGAAGCTCTGCCAACTCCACAAGTACCTGTGGACCATCAAAAAATTTAAATAAATCAAAACATGTTATAGAGTGGCAATGCTCGATAACACAGAAAAAACACACATCCAGTAATAAAACAAAGAATGAGCAAGATGAGACTGTTTATCCACCTTGGCAGCAGGGTGCTCAACTTCTAACATCTTCAGTATTGTAGCACCATCATTAGTAATTGTCACATCTCCAATATCATCAACGAGCATCTGAAACCATCAACCAGAAAGCAAATCAAAATTATACCCTTTGGCAGAACTACATAGTCCAAATAATAGCTTAGCGATGAAAAGGGAAAAAAAGGCAAGTTACGAACACCTCTATCAATTAATATTGAAAACACAGCAATAAAATTGACATTTGGTTAAGTATTTTAACTATATCAAAACCTTTGCAATCAAAAGGGAAAAAACGGTATGTCTCCAATGCCTCTCTATCAATTAATATCCACGATGCAATAACATTAACACGCACTTCAGCATCTTAACTATATTTCTATTATTAAGTTAAATAGTCTTTACTGGTTTGGTAACGTTCTGAACTCAAAAAACACACAAGACAAATAAACAAAAAAATACCCTTTAATCTTCACTGCCGCCTTATACAAATGTCATTCCAACCCATCGTGCATTCATGTATGAGCAAAGTCACAGCTTAGAGAAGAAGCAATACGCTTAATTTCAAATCGCATGGACAAAACTAAAGCATACTGGTAATTCAATACCTTACAAAAATAATTGCAAACTTTAAAATTCCTTACATTATAATGAATATTAAAAAATAGTATGCACCCGAGCACACACACACTTACCATAAAGGGTCCGTTTGGTTAGACGTTTTGGTATATTAAAAGATCGTTTTTTTAAAAACCAAAACTCTGATTTGCAACCACAACTACTCGTAACTTTTTTACAAGCGCCAATTTTAAACTCAAAAACACAGTTTTCCAATAGACCCAAAATAAAAATGCACCATAAAAATATGTAAAAATAAAAACCTAGCAAGAAGAAGCAAAATTACAACAACAGAATCGGCATAAACATCAACAGCAACAGTAACGGAAGTAGTAATACCTTGTCGAGTCCGACAGGACCTAGTGAGGATTTGACAATATTAGCAACTGCTCCACACGCCATCACTATTTCACCATTAACAGACCAAACAAAAACAAATCAAAGTCAAAACAACCTTAGTCGGTTCCTTTACAATACAACGATATATTGAACAAAATCAGGTTTTGTGTGTGTGAGAGAGAGAGAGAGAGAGAGAGAGTACCGTTTTGGGTGCGAACGTCTTGACCGGACTGGCGATCGCCGAGAATGTCAAGGGTTCCCATTTTCTTGTTAGCTGTGAGAGGAGAGAGAGAGAGAGAGGCAGAGAGTTTACTAGGAGAGTTTCTTGAATGTTCAGAATAAAGAAGAAGAAGAAAATGGAGCGTAAAGTTTTAAGCGAAAGGGTTTTGGGATGCCACGACGTCGTTCTGCTCTGCTTTATGGTTTTTTTTTTTTTTTTTTGATAATTGACAATATAAACCCACCCGGGACCACTCAAAACCTGGGTTCAAGCCTTTAAGGCATAGAGAAGTACCAACTCACCTAACGTGGGCGATAGTGCTTTATGCTTGTTTTTCCATACGGATGGGTGGTGGTTTTACAACCTCCAATAAAAATGTGACATGTCAGCTTATTGTAAATAAAAGACTAAAACTTGCTGCATCCAATTGAGTAAGTTTGATGACAAAGCCATTTTCACAACTTTGTCACAATTTGTCTATGTAACAACTTGTAAGTGGTGGAAATATTGACCCATCCACCATTTACAACTTGTCACATAGGCAAGTTATGATAGTAGATTTATTAGAAGTATGTGATTAAATAGTTAAATATACTATATCTTAATATTTTAAGCTTTTGGGACAATTAGTAATTTAAAATGGTATCAAAACATGAGATTCTAAATTAATCTCAACGTATCTCAAACCAACCTAACAAGAAAAATTACCCATGAAAAATTAACCATCAAGATACCAATATACACACACACACACACACAAAATCATACAAAATACATAATTGTCACCCAAAAAAATACCCAAACCCATCAAGAAAAAATCAGGAAAAAAAAAAATAATAATAAACTTAACACCACACTCACGACGGTTTCAGCTTCTTCTCTATACTCCAACAGCGTTTCTAGTGGCTTGGAGGTCTAGTGGTTCTATCATTGAGGAATGGGTGTTGGAATAGTTTTAAGTGGTTTCAACTTTCAAGGGTAATAGCCTAATAGGGCATTAAAAAGACTTGATCATGTGTGTTAAGTTGTATTTTTTAAGTTTCAATAAGCTAACAAATCACACAAGGATTGGAGATGTAAAACAAAAGTTTTACGGCCAATACTTGTTGAATTTAATCTCTTTTTCTTTTTTTCTTTTTTCTTTCTTTCGCTAAATTACATATTGAACCCTACAACCTCTTTTTGTTCCATCATTAACTTTAGTTTATTTTTTTGTCATTTTAGTCGTAATTTTTTTGGGTTATATTTTAGCCATTTAATTTTCATATGAATTTAGTCTTTGTCCACTCTTGTTAATTAGAGCACAACCATTAGGTGTGCTAAATTTTTAGCATTTAGCACACCAAACACCATACTAGTGCAAACTCAAATGGGGAAAAATGCCTTAACACCCCCTGAAATTTAGTGTAGTGGCTATTACACCTCCTAAACTTTTAATTCGGCCAATTTACTCCATAAACTTCATACATTTAATACTTCACTCTAATTGCCGTTAATATTCTAATAGCAAGCACACATGAGACCCACATGTAGTTTAAATTGGGCATTATAAGGTTAAGGTTTGTAAATTAAAATTTGGGATTTATTGTGAGATCAGTTTGATTAGGATGTTAGTATGAATGGTTGAAGAGGATATAGATTTAGGGGGGGAGGGTGAGATGCTTTTGCGATGTGGAAGTTGAACCCTAAGGTGAGAATCATGACTATAGTAGGTTGGACTCAATTGGGATGGACTTTGGAAGGGGGATAGAGATGTTGTGAATGGAACGAAACAAAACCTACAAGGAAAAATGTTGGAAATCTAATATAGTACTCCATGGATTTTTAGAGCATTTGTTGAAGTTCTCTATCTGAGAGGTTGTTCATAGAAAAGAGAAAACACCTTTATAATACTAGATTTGTAACTAGTAGCTCGTAGTGGGATAGGAGGTCAGATGACTCATATATCAAATGGAATTTTACTAGCATGTTATCTCTTATAATGGTTACCAAATGTTTATTATAAGCAAATATCATCGCCTTTCTAAAAAAAAATATATATTATATCATTGTATAAACTTGAGTCTATGGTCTTGATGACAAGACAAAGAACTTCAATGCCGATGCTACAGGGATGCCATTGTGGTTTTTGTTTGATCTCTCTCTCTCTCTCTCTCTCTCTCTCTCTCTCTCTTTTTGGTACTGTAAACTACACATGAGTCTTACGTGCCCTTACTATTAGTATATTAATGGTAGTTAAACCGAGGTATTAATTTGGCATATGTATAAAGTTCATGGAGTAAATTGGCCAAAATAAAATTTAAGGGGATGTAATAGCCACTACACTAAAGTTCAAGGGGTGTCAGAGCATTTTTCCCAATACAAATGCTAAAAATAAAACTTTTTTTTTTTAATTCCCCTTCTCCTTTCTCTCTCTCTCTTAAACCAACCACCAATTGTTTGCGGCCACCACCCATCGTCGTCTCTCCCATCATACAACTTTCTCTTAGATTGTTTTGAGGACCAAAGTCATATAATATTCTAGTTATTTAAACAAAGACATACATTTTAAAATATCAATAAAGTTTCTATCTTTTATCTCAAAAAATATCAATAAAGTTTCTTTCATGTTAGGTTTTCATGTTTTTCCTATTTAATTAATATAAGTGACGACTACATGCAAAACTCTCAAATTAAGGGGAAAAATATAATCAATCAAATCGTCATTCTAAGGGACACCAATGTGACTTCGCCTGTTCATGTAGGCTTGGCACAAACCAAAAGCCAAATACTATTTGCCACCATATGCATGCCCTTTTTAGTAATCTCTTTTTGCAATATAATTTCTTTATCAATTATAATTTTTTTAATAGATAGTATAAAAGATATTATTATTATTTGATGGTGAATTGAAAATTGAACCAACTCTAATTCGCCCATGAGAGTCGTCTAGGTCAAAAAGACAAGAATGGCTATACCCAGTAGGACGGTCATCCATAGGCATATGGGTCGTCCATATGGGTCCTCCAACCTGCAAGCTTCGATTCCAACTTTTCCTGCAGAAATTTGAAGTCTTTAGATGGTGATCTGGACATGAACAAGGGTGCACCAAGGTACACTGCATCCTTTTTGAGGGATTTCATTTGGAGAAGATGTTTTATAGATCTTTTGCAATTTGCTGTGGTGTGCTTAGAAAAAAATATCCCTGATTTGGTTCTGTTTAGACTCTGACCAGACCATTCGCAGTACTTCTCAAGACAAGAGGCTAAAGTTTCTGCATCTTTTCTCGTTGCCCTGGAGAACAGTACGATATCGTCGGCGTACATGACATGTGTTAGTGTTGGCCTTCTAACACTTGCTTTAGCACCGCTAATATTGCCTAGAATCAGCTCCCTGTCTAGCATTCTTGATAAAACCTCCTGCCATAGTATGAATAAATAAGGCGAAAGGGGGATCGCCTTGTCTTAAGCCTCTGTTAGATTTGAATTGATTCGACTTACCCCCATTAACCAAAACCTCAAAGGATACAAAAGATATACATGTTAGGATCCATTTGATGAAAATATGGTTAAACCCAAGATTTGAGAGAACTTCTTGGATAAATTTCCAATTAAATCTATCATAAGCTTTTTGGAGATCAAGTTTTAAGGCCATGAATCCAAATTTTTCCTTCCTTACCTTGAAGCTATGCAGCAACTCATGCACCACCACTTGGTTCTTTGCAATCCACCTCCCTGGGATGAATGCTGATTCACATGGGGAGATGATTTTGTGCAAGAGAGGTCTAAGCTTTGCAACTAACAGCTTGGAAATGATCTTGTAGACCACGTTGCAGAGGCTTATAGGTCGAAAATTGTTGACTGTGGTAGGGTTGGAGGTTTTAGGAATAAGCACAATAAGGGAACTGTTGGCTTCTTTTGGTAAGCTTCCATCAACGAAAAAAGATACTACAGCTTGGGTGACAGCTTCTCCAACAATAGGCCAGAATTCTTTGTAGAATAATAAAGGGAATCCATCAGGGCCGGGAGCTTTTAAGTCCTGCATTTGAAATAGAGCTTCCTTGATTTCTTCTAGGGATGGAATTCTATTTAGAATTATATTATCCTCCTCGGTGATGCACTGAGGCATAAGGTTCTCCAGTTGCGATGGGAATGTGACTTCTTCCTCTGAGAATAGATTTTTAAAGGAGTTGAAGAAGATTTGTCTAATCTGATTCAGACTGGTAATCCATTACCCATCCTCAGACTTGATAGCATCAATATGGTTCTGTCTTCTTCTAATAATGGTGGACAGATGGAATTTTTTTTTATTTCTGTCACCCTCCTTTAGCCATAATTCCCGAGATTTTTGTTTCCACAGGACCTCAGTTCTACCAAGCCATTCAGAAAGCTCAACTTGGAGTTCTTCTTCTATTCTGCCATTGTCGTCAGAAGGAGGCTTCTTTTGGGTTTCAGTTATATTTTGCATAATCTGATTTATCCTCACTTGGCAGTGCCCGAACACTTCCTTATTCCACTTTCGAAGAGCCTCTCTCGTTGCCGCCTGTTTTTTATAAAGCTTGCGAAATGCTTGACCATGTGTCTCCTCATTCCAAGCTTTTTCTATTATCGAATTGCAACCATTGTCACGTATCCAAGCAGCTTCAAACCAGAACGGTCTATGGGCAAAGCTGTCTTCTGGATTGGTGTCAAGCAGTATAGGGGTGTGATAAGACATAATGGTTCCCAAATGGGACACTGCAGCTTTTGGAAAGGCAAGCCTCCAAGAAATACAAGCAATGCCTTTGTCTAATCTTTTTTTAATTGCTGAGCTTCCCCATTTTCCTCTTGCCCATGTGAAAGCATTTCCAGAGTACCCCAAATCAATGGCTCCAAAATCGAAAATAAGCTCCTTTAGGTAATTGGTAGCGGAAGAGTTACTGCCTCTCCTTCCTCCTATACTTCCGCTGTCATCAACAGTATAGTTAAAATCTCCGATACATACCCAAGGGCCTTGGTAAACTCCTAGGAGTGCCATGAGATTCTCCCATGCTTTTTTCTTTTTGGAAGGGTATGGTGGGCTGTAGAAGGCAACTAGTAACCACTCACAATATGCATTAGAAACTTTAACAGTAATCAGGTTCTTGTTATACTCAACTTGCTGAATTGCAAACCCAGCTTTCCACATAACACAAATACCTCCCGCAATACCTTTAGCCTCAACAACACACAAATTAGAAAACTTTATTTCATTCATTACTTCTACCATTCTAGAGGCCGAAGCCTTGGTTTCACTGAGAAAAATAACATCTGGGCTAGTCCCTTTTATTTGAGCCTTAAGGGCTTTAACTGTCGCGGCTTTGCAGATACCACGACAGTTCCATCCTAGGACCTTCATGGAGAGGTTGGGGGCTTGATAAGGCCCACCTCCTTGGCCGCAGAAAAAGTAACAGAGCACGATTCAGAGAGAACAGGGGAAATAGAAAATCCATGTGAATAATTATGGTTGTGAATGGTAGTGTCGCAAGGCTCACCTTAAGGAGCTGTGGGTACCTAACTTGATGAGTATTGCTCAACTCCAAATGTAGGGAAGAAAGTGGCCTTCGCAGGGTCGAAGAGATTAGCTTCAGAGACATGATCAGCGATCTTAACCCTTTTTGAAAGGATCTCTAATTCTTTTTGTGATAGTTTTTTTTTTAGAGGAAGGGGAATCAGATTACAAGGTTTAGCTTGAATGGAATGTGGTGTCTGGGTATTCAACACATTGGTTGGGATTTCAGATTTAGGATGTGGAGATTGACGTTGGATGAATAGAGGTTGTTGTGACAAATCGTTGATCTGGGGTAGGTCTTTATTAAGTTTGGCATTTTGTTTAGGCTTGGGGGAGAGGTTTGTGTTTGGGCTGGTGACAGGTGGGCTAAAGCCAGGTGGGTAGAGTGGGTTTGGGTTTTCAATTTGGTCCAGACATACAGGTGGGAAGAGTGGGTTTGGGTAGAGATGTTTTGGGTTATCAATTTGATCCAGACAGATAGGTGGGCTTTTGGCATGTGGTTCGTCAACCTTTTCTGATTAGATTAGAACAGAATGGCTGATGTGTGTGGGTGAGGTTGTTAGTTGATGACTACTGGCTCCTACCTCTGAGTCAGCATCTTGGTACGTGGGCGGAATTTGCGCTGTCACGTTGTTGGTACCAAGCTCCTGTCGTACAATACAGTGGCAAGGCTCCTGTACCTTGTCCTTTTTTGATGCCATTGCACTGCAAGCTGTCATAGGAAGGGACGAATCGGAACTGGGAGGTGTCATGCTAGCTGGACAAAAAGGGACAGAAGGATTAGGAACAAGGAATAAATCCGGTGGAGAGGTGTTATTTTCTGCCCAGAGCCACGGGCCTAAGGTAGTGAAGTCATGGCCAAAAGGATTACGAATGCAAAACGTTTTGCCAAGGCAAGCACGTGATTCATGGCCAATAATGCCACACTGGTAACAAACATCTACTAATTTGTCATACCTTAGACTGATCCAGAGATGAGGAAGGTTATTTCTAGGCACGAAGATACCTGGCATTAGAGGTTGGAACAGATCGACCTCGACTTGTATACGAATGAACCTTCTCCAGGATCCGTCTCCTTCTCCAGCGTAATCAACTTCCACTACTTTTCCTGCTTTTTCTTCAAGCCTTCGAAGGTTTGTAGGTGATCTCCACATATCGGGGAGGTCATGGACTTGAACCTAGAAGGTTGAGGTTGAGAAAGGGATTTCCTGCCATGTGAGAGATGGATTCCAATGCTTAAGAACTAGATGACCCCCTCTAATGGACCAGGGTCTCCTTCGGAATGCATTGGCCATGTCCGCCTCATGTTGAAAGCTGAACTTAAACAGCTTGTTGTCTAGTCGAGTGACCCGGACTTGAAAAGCTGGTCGCCACGTCTTATTAACCACATCTGTGATGACAGCTAAGCCTACCTCTTTAAAGGTAATGAGTTTACCTATAAGAACCCATGAAGGTGTCTCTGAGTTAAGTTGGTTTGGAGGGAGCTCTACGCATGCATCAATCCAAGAGCTATTTTCTGTGCGAGCAATGAGGTCTGTGACCTCCATTGCAATGCTTAAGAAAAGGGCCAGCCGGGTAGAAGATAGAGGGCAGGGCCGGCTCAACAAGTTTTGGGGCCTTAGGCGAAATTTTTAAAGGGGGCCTTTTTATAATTAAATATTAATAAAATAAAATATATTTTATATATTGAATTTTTTTATTTAAAATCTATTTTTCTTGCTTTTTGAGATGCAAAATTACTAATTAAGTTTTTGCATTTAAGTTCCTCTAACATTTCTTTTTCAATTGATAATATAGCTAATCCACTTAATCTTTCTTGTGACATAGTAGACCTTAAATAAGATTTTATTAATTTTAATTTTGAAAAACTTCTTTCTGCAGATGCAACCGTAACAGGTATTGTTAGTAATATTCTATAAGCAATATATGCATTTGGAAAAGAATCTAGTCTTTTTAAATAATTAAGTACATTAATTGGAGTATTTTCATCTATTTGCACAACTTCTTTTAAAACTATTAGTTCAGAATATAAATCTAAGCCATTAATATCATAATAAACATCATGTTTGAGAAAACTTTCAAGATTAAGACAATAATTTTTCAAACTAATATCATCTAGTGCTTTTAGTTTTTCAAAATTAAATAAAAAACCAAAAATATCCTCATATATTTGAAATTGTTCAAACCTACTTTCAATTGATGAAATAGCTTGATCTACTATATATAAAAAATAATTAATTCTAAAAGATTCTTCAGCAGATTGTGTTATCTCATCATTGACATTCTCATCAAATTGTTTTTTTCTACGAATTATACGTTTTTCATGAAATATAGGCTCTATTTCCATTTTGATTGCAATCTCTTTAGATGAAATCATAGCAGATGTAAATCCATCTTCTCTATATTTTTTTAAAAAAGATATGAGACCCTTTAGTTGATCTATGGCAACGTCAATATGCATGTCTTTTGATTGTAAATTTTTACTAACAGAGTTAACAGCAAATAATATATCATACCAAATAGTCATGCCTAACAAGAATTCAAAACTTTCAAGCTCATATGTTGCCAAACAATCAGCTTCACTTTTTGTTTTAGGATCTTCACTCGTTTTTGCTAATTGTAACAAAGCATCTCTTATTTCTAAAGCTTGAAATTTTATTGCTTTTACACTTTCAATTCGACTTTCCCAACGTGTTTGTGACAATGGTTTAAGAGTCAAACTTGAAACATTATTTTGTAAAATTTTCCATCGTTTTGTGGAAGAAGAAAACAATGTATATATACGTTGTACTACTCCAAAAAAAGATATAGCTTTAGGACAAGAATTGGCCACATCACATAGCACAAGATTAAGATTATGACAACCACACGGTGTGTAAAATGCTCTAGGGTTTATATCAATTATTCTTTTTTGTACCCCTTGTTTTTTTCCTTTCATGTTAGACCCATTGTCATATCCTTGTCCACGTACATCATTAATATCAAGTTCAAGACTTTTTATTACACTTATAATTTCATTAAAAAGACCTTTTCCAGAAGTATCATTTACTTTTAAAAATTCTACAAAATGCTCATCTATTTTTATTGGACTAGTTGAAATATTCACACATCGTAATACTAGAGTCATTTGTTCTTGATGACTTACATCTGGAGTACAATCAAGTATAATTGAAAAATATTTTGCTTCCTTAATCTTTTTAATAATTTTACCTTTAATTTCATTTGCTAACAATTGTATCAATTCATTTTGTATATTATGTCCAAGATAATGATTATGAATTGCACCATGTTGAATACGTTGAACATGTTCTTGCATTACTGGATCAAATTCTGCAATCATTTCAATTAGACTTAAAAAATTTCCATTATTTTCTTGATAGATCTTTTCATTTTTTCCTCGAAAGGCCAAATTATTTTTTCCAAGATTTTTTACTATAGCAATAATTCTTAACAACACTTTTTTCCAATGATCTTTCTCTTTGTTTACTTGTTCTTGGAAATTTTTATCAATTGTTTTATTTTTCAATAATCTCATTTCTAAATCAATCCAAGCATTCATGTTAGTAACATGCTCTTTGCTTGTTTCATGATTTTTAATCTTAGTGCTAATATTTCTCCAATCATTAGTTCCTTCATTAGTAAGTTGATTTGTACTATTACTATGTGTTGTTGAATTAAACAACTTGCAACAAAAACAAAATGCTTTATCCAAATCTTTTGAATACACTAGCCATCTTCTATCAAATTTCTCCCCATTTGATAACTTTTTAAAATAAAATGTAGTAGAAAAATGTCTACGCTCTTTATCTAAAGGAAATTTTATATCATTCTCTCTAATTGGACCCTTTTCTACTAATAAATCTCTTAATTTTGTATCAATATTTTCCCATTGACTTGGATCATAGATATTATTAGTAAGTAGGCTAGTCATTTTTTCATTTTCTTCTAAATTATTTTGTTTTTCATTATCAATTATTGTTACATCAGATGTTTCAACATTATTAGGACTATTTTCATTATTCTCTTTTTGTTGTATAATTTCATCATCTTCCAACTCTTTTTGATAAGTTTCTTGTTCATTTGTAATATTTTCACCCAAACTTTCTATTGTGTTTTTTTTAATACTAGTAACAAATTTATCCATAGATCCTTTTTGAGATTCAATTTGTTTTTCAATTTTTCTCTTTTTAAGAAGTTTTTCATATCCGGATAAATATTTTCTAGTAGACATTTATAATGAGAAAATATTTATAGATAAATAAAACACAATTTATACTTAAAAATGATAATTTAACTAAAAATAAAATTTAAAGTACAGAACAATAGAACCTGGTTATTGCAATTTTTCTAGAGCCGTGACCACTTGAAAGTTTAAACCTGCATAAATAAAAATTAATTTAATACATGATTTAATAAATTAGTGTCACTATAATACAAATGAGTTAATATGATATACATCAAATTATTAATTGACATAATAATTTATAATAACAAATAAAGTGTCAGATAAAAAAAAAAAAAAAAAAGAGTTGAGAAACCGTCGGACCAAAGTGAATAACTATGGTCTTTTTTGAGAAACTAACTATGATCTTTAACCCAAAAAAAAAACTGTGCTGTGGTCAGTGGTTTGTCACGTGACGTGACATACCACTGACCACAGTACTCCTATTAAAAAAAAAATTGAGAACCACACCAACCGTCCAGCCGGATCAGCTTTTTTTCTCCAAATTTTATGGCTAAGTTTTAAAGTAGATAAAAGTTCACAGACGGGCAGAACAAAAAAACGTGTCCTATCCCATCAAACAGTTGTGCAGTGCAGTGAATGGGTGAAACAAACTAAAAATATATATAATATAAGTTAAAGAAATAGGTGGCTCTTGAGTCTTTATTTTCGGAAAGACAAAGACAAAGACAAAGAGAAAGAGAAAGAGGGGACGAAAAAACTGAAGCAGCAAAATACCTTCTGTGACTGCCGGCTGGTGCCTGATAGAGTGATATGCAGGAATCAACAAAGAAAAATTTTAAGCTAGAGGGGCTGACTGACTCACTGAGTTGATGAAAAAAGATCAAAAATCAAGATGAAGATGAAGAAAAAAAAGGTAAAACCGTAAGAATATAGATGAAGAGGCAGAGAGTTGAGAGGTTTTTCCTTTGTTTTTGACCTTTATAATCTCTATTTTAGCATATTTCAAGACAATTACGTTATATTATTAATGAATTTGTCTGCTATTAATTTTAATTTTAGCATATTTCAAGAATGAGTTAATACATTTGTCTCCTAAAATTTAATTGTGTTAGCTGAAATTTGACTTTTTTTTTTCCTTTTTAATCTTTTGCATTTTAGGATATAATGGGGCCTTTTTAATGTATTTTATTGACCAATAAAAATGCTTAAATTTTTTTTTAACTAAAATATATAAATAAATATATTATATACAAAATTTTTTTTTTACAAGTGGGGCCTTCTTTTATTTGGGGGCCTTAGGCGGTTGCATCTCTTGCATATGCTGTTGAGCCGGCCCTGATAGAGGGGAAGGTAGGAGGAGGATAGGGAAAAGGTAAAGGGAATAACGATGTACTAGACAGAGGGGAGGGGTGCTACTAGAGAGCACGGGAAAAATTTCTTTTGGCAAAAAACTCAAATCAGAGTGCTTTAATACTACTAGTTGTTTATTAACCTTGTAGTAGGAATCTCCTAATTTTAGTTGTTTATATACTTTGTAGTACTATTTATTTCACACCTAGTAGAAGCCAAATCTACTAGTTATTTCCCACTCAATAAAGACTTTCTTATAAGTAGCCAAATTGAATTTTTAGTGATGCAATGGGAATTTTATGTTCCAAAAACAAAGCTCAATCTTGGCATAAGAGTAAAAACTAATTGAAATGTGAAAAAAATCAGTAGGTAAACTAATACACAATATTTCAAATTTTTGCCACTTGGTTTGCCTAAACAAAAGGCAAACTACCCTTTAACCAAGACAGTTTGTCTATTTAAATTGATCGTAAAACTAATTATTTGATATTACACATATATAAGTAATAATATAATTTTAAATAGATGTTTTAAGTGTATGTAGGCAATATAATTCTCCATTTTGGTATAAAAGAGGGGAAGTAAAAGCAGAGATAAAATACATAACCGTTAGTAACCCTGAGATTATGTATGATTCTTATCTTGGTGATCTTCATCCTAGTGTCTTTTGCTTTGTCAAAATGAAGAAAACATGCATTGAGAGGTGTGGATTTGGTTTTTATTACATTTTTTATGAAAGGGAAGTCCGCATTAGGAATCATTTGTTATTGTACATGTAGCAATAAGAAGATTGATGACTTCTATGTTAATGAGCATTGTAGTTTATGATCATGCATATGGGCATTTCTATACATCTTCTAAATTAATATTTCATAATAATGATAAAATAATGCACGCACTTTGAAAAAAAATTCCCTCCCCATTTTAATAATTTCTTTTTGCAATACAATTTTATAGTGTAAATATAAAACTTTTATTTCATTAGATAATAATAATTATTTCTATTTTTATTTTTGATTTATGTTCATGATTTCAAAAAATACATTTTAATGAATCTACAATGTTTGTATCCATTTTTGTACAACTAATACATTTTCATACACATCAAATAATTTATGGTTATACATATAAAACATTATATGTTTATACTTTAAATTCGAATTTGGTAAGGATGGAGTTTAAAACCCATGTTTTACATCATCCATAAGAGATTGTCACATCAAAATTTTACTTAAAATTCAATATATCGTACCATACCTAATAACATCTCAATAAATTCCTAACTTGGTTGGATTTATATATGGGTATTAGAATTGATTGAGTGTGGTTGTTGTGGACTAATAGAGTCGCCACGTAGATTAGGTCTAGGAACCATATTGGGCTCTTTGGGTCAATCACTACAAACATGAATTTGCGTACCAGATTATGGGTTCAGATTTTGGGTACGGCTTGGAAAGTTGTTAGGCACCTAAGACCGCACGGCTTGTGGACCGGCCTCCATTATGTGTTGCTAGGCCATATTTAATTAAGGAGTTTATTAAGAGAGCCCTAATCCTTAACCTAAACATACGTCATGCACTTTAAATAAAAATAAAATAAAAAAACGCGTACAACATGTTAAAAACATATCACAATATAAAAGGAAATAAATAAAACATAATAAAAAAAAATTTAAATATGACAAGTTGACAATTAAATAAAACACACAAGTAAATAATATCAAATAGACTAAACATGGCAAAAATACTAAAACAAACATGGAAAATAATTAATCTAAAACAAAGTCAAACAGAATTAAAAATTGTGTGAAAATGATTAAAACAAATAAAAACAAGATTTTATCCTAATCTAGATTTAGGGTGCGTGCGCATACTCAACTATGCGTATGCATGGTTGAACCACGCGCACACATACTTGATGATGCGCACATATCCTTTAACACAGATTCAAATAATTACATTTTTAAAAATTTAATCAAACAAAGATATAATATGTGAGATCAAACAAGCATGTTAGAAACCCTAAAAACTAAACTAACATAAAACAAAAACACAAAGCATCAACATAAATAAATAAACATGAAACAAAACAAATAATTAAACTAAACTACACAAAATTAACATACATGTTATACTTTACATGAAACCAAAATAACAAACCAAGGACAACAAGAATAGATTATAAACAACCTAAAATCATATTAGAACATATCAATCATAATTAAAATATCAAACACATCAAATATAACAAATGGAGAAACTAAATTAAGAAAATCACGTGAATCGTATTAAGCAAGGTGATAAATTATGGAAAAGAGACTTAACTTGCTTTTGAATCACAAATTTGATGTTATTTAACCAGTCTTTTAGTGCCAAAACTACATAGTCCAAATAAAAGCTTAGCAATGAAAAGGGAAAAAATGCAAGTTATGAACACCTCTATCAATTAATATTGAAAACATAGCAATAATATTGATATGCAGTTAAGTATTTGGCGTAAATGCACTTTTAGTCCCTACATTTTGACGTTTTTCCATTTTAGTCCCTACATTTTATTTTTTCCACTTTTAGTCCCTAAACCAATTAACGCCCCTTCATTTAAGTCCTTGAAGCTAACTTCCGTCACTAATCTAACGGGAACCAGTAACGGATGAATAAAATAATATTAAAAATTTACTGTAGCACTGATATATCAGTATATAAATTTAAAAAATTAATTTAATAATTTTAACTAAATAAAAAAAATAAAACAGAAATAAAAAATCATGTTCAAACGCATCATCTTTTTGAAAGTCCAGACCCATTCTTCTGGATCTTTGCCCAGAATAAATGTAGGGAATAACGTATCACAATTGAAACAACCCCACCCACGCTGTCCGTCAAGCCACCAGATCAAACAACTGAGACCCAAAATCCATCAACCAAAAACTGTACAATCTTGATCACCAGATCCACCACCTCCGACCCACTAAAAGCAAGTCCCACTACAACATAACCTCTAGAAACCCAGCTAAATAATATTGAAGAAGGAACAAGATTGACAGTTGCGCCAAGAGAACTTGAGAACTGGTGGTGGCGCCGATGACATGGACCTAGTGATGGGTGGCAACGGTAAAGGGAGAGCCGGTGATGGGTGGGTTTGTTCTCTCTTTTCTCTGTCTCGAACCATCTCTCTCAGATCGGCATGGAGGGTGTGGGTTTGTGGGGATCGACGTGATGGAGGGTGTTTGTTTGTGGAGATCAGCGTCTGTGGTGGAGATCGGTGTTTGTGGTCGAGGTTGAGGTGTGGGTCACGATGGTTGCTGGGCTGTGGAATCGATGAATTGGTGGTTGGGTTATGGAAATTGGTGACTGGGTTGTGGGAATCGGTGTTTGGGTTGTGGGATTCGGTGAGTGGATTGTGTGGGTTTCGATTTTGGTGGGTTTGGGTTTGCTCAGATCGGCGTGGGTTTCGGGTTTGCTCAGATCGGCGTGGGTTTGCTCAGATCGGCGTGGATTTTGGGTTTGGGTTGTGGGTTTCGATTTTGGTGGGTTTGGGTTTGTGGGTATGGATTTGGCAGTGGTGGCGGTGGTGGTGTTGTTGGATTTTAGGTGGTGGTGGCTGATGTGTTGTGGGTTTGATGTTGTTGCTGGGTTTGATGAGAAAGAGCTTCATTTAATTTAAATAAAAAATGACCAATTAGGGAATATGGAGGTCGTTGCTGGGTTTGCTCTTTGATTCTGGGTTTGATGTTGTTGCTGAAGATTGATTATAGGGAAGAACACAAAGAACATGAACATGTTCTTCATGTTCTTCCCAAAAAAAAGAGAAACAAAATTAATTGAAAATTTTTTTTTTCTTTTTAAATTTTATTATTATTTTATTCATCCATTAGTGTTCCCGTTAGATTAGTGACGGAAGTTAGCTTCAAGGACTTAAATGAAGGGGCATTAATTGGTTTAGGGACTAAAAGTGGAAAAAATAAAATGTAGGGACTAAAATGGAAAAACGTCAAAATGTAGGGACTAAAAGTGCATTTATGCCTAAGTATTTTAACTATGTCAAAACCTTTGCAATGAAAAGGGAAAAAAGGGAATGTCTCCAACACCTCTTTATCAATTAATATTCATGATGCAATAACATTAACATGCACTTCAGCATCTTAACTATATTTCTATTTTTAAGTTACATAGGGTTTTTTTTTATTATTATTATTATTATTATTTTATCATTCATCACTCTTCACTCAATTTTTGTCACTCATCACTTATAACTTAAAATACCTCAATTTCCTATACCCACCCGTTTGGCACATTTTTTCAGCTTCTCATAACCCAATTTTTTCTACTTTTTGTGGGACCCATGCTTGACTCCTCACTCAGTGATTTCTGTTAGCCTACTCGCAAAACCCTCAAAACCTCACATATTTTCTTCACTTCTTATTTCCCATTCCCCCTTCAGCCTTATTTATTCTTGTTCTTCTTCTTAATCTACCTCCTCCTTCTTCTCCATCAAACCCAAAACCCCATGTCCAAAACCCCATTTCCTAAAACCCCATTTCATGAAAGCCTCCACAAACCCATCTCCTCCACCGCAACAATAGCCAAAACCCATCTCAGTCTCCAAACCTCGCCGCCCACTCGACGAAAACATCCCCGACGAGGCTCGCCGCAACAACCCAACATACTCCTACCTCTTCTTTGCCAAGTACATCTCTTTCAACCTGGACCCATCTCATCAAACCTCTGACGATCGGTGCAGCGGTGCAAGAAGGGTTTTTTCGAGGTCGAGGCGGCGCGAGTTGGGTGAGCTTCGATCAATGACTGCGTGCGTGAGGAGGTGATTATTCTTGTTGTTCTTCTTCATCAGCCTCCTCCTTCTTCTCCATCAAACCCAAAACCCCATCTCCAAAACCCCATTTCTCAAAACCCCATTTCATCAAAGCCTCCACAAACCCATCTCCTCCACCGCAACAACAGCCAAAATTCAGGTACCCAAATCAAAGTTTCAACAAAAACCCACTTGTATTTATAGCTTAATAATTGATAATTTGGTCATTTTTGTGTGGATTTAGATTAGTATGGAGTCTTTGAAATCGGCTAGTTTTTTTTGTGTGGATGCACATGTTTGTGGGTTTGTGTTTGTGTGTTAGAGAAAAGATCGTGAGAAGTGAAGAAGGAAAGAAAGAAAAAGAAGAAAAAAAGAAAAAGAAAAAAGAAGAGAACTCAGAAACCGAGTGAAAAGGAATGGAAAAAAGAAAAAGAAAAAGAAAATGCAACCAAACCCAGAAAACCAATGTGAAAAGGAAAGAAAAGAAGAAAAAAAGAAGATGAAGAAGACTAGACCAGACCCAACGTGAAAGGGAAAAGAAAAGAAGAAGAAGAAGAAGACAAATGTGAAAGGAAAAAGAAAAAGAAGAAGAAGATCACCCAAACTCACCGAACCCAATGAAAAAAAAAAAAGAGTCAAAAGTTGCGGTTGGACCTCTGACCGTGGGTCCCTCAATGTGTGTGTATTTACCAAAATGCCATCATAACTATGTTTTCATAACTTGAAAACACCTAAAATGTATTTTCAGTTTCCATAACTCATCACTTAAAAATCAGAGAATTGAGTGATGGAAACAAAAACTGAAAACATCCCCAAACAAACCATTCAGGCATGGGACCCACATATTTTGAGTCACGGGTGATGGAAACTGAAAATCCAAACAGCATGATAACACAAATGATCCTTATGTTTTGGAAACCATAACATTTTACAATAAATTATGGGGATAAATGTGTTGTATGTAAGTTTGAAATTATTTCATAAAGTTTATAATTACATATGAGATTTGGATCATTCAAGTGAGTAGTTTATTTAAGTGCATTTTTGGTTTCTTTGCACTTATCATGTATTTAAATATTATTCCATGTCATTTTTGAGTGCATATTGTCATGATCAATATTAGGATTGGTTGATCTTTATGATGCTATTTGAACTGGTGAATATCAAAATGACTTAGGAGTGGCCATAGCATCTCAAGCCATGATGATAATCACATCAAGAAATTTTTATGAGACTTCATTAGGAATAAAGACATTTTAGTTGCAATTAATTCATGAAGATAATGACTTAGCGCCATAGGGAGGTTATTATTTTTATGATTTAATTGGAATAAGATGGTGAATGTAGCATTAAGATGAGATTTTTCCTAGGCCCATAGGTATGGAAAATATGATTTTTAGTGTTTATATTTACTAGTTTTATGAATAAAGTTTAATAGTAAATTCATACTTGATGCGCCTCTGCCCATAGGAAGGTCAAATTTACTACTAAATTGACATTGGTTAATTTATAATTAAAGTTTAAGTTTCATAGCATTAAAGTTTATTTTCTTTGAGTTTGTGGATCTATGTTTTGGTACTCATGTGGATGAATCACCCATCTCATTGAACAAAATATGTCAAATAAGAAACTAAGTACGAGGGTGGGAGTGAACTGATTACTCAAGAGTAAAAACTTGGGAATTTATTCCTATAAAATTAAAGGTTTTGTGAAAGTTATTAATATTAATTACAAGATCCATTACGTTTGGCTCCCAATAAAAGTTTTATATATATTGCAAAAGTTAGGCACATAGGCATTCCACTAATGGTATATATTGTGTCATTTGGTTTTATTGGGCACATTGTTAATTGATGTATATACCTTAAGATCAGTGAGAGTAAATGCATTGTTTTTATACCTAAATATGAATGGCATACTACTTGGAAGTAGTGATTTGATTTTGTCGTGTAAGATATCCTATATGCTATGAAGCTAGAAGACAGGCATTATAGATAGGTTTTAAGGTTGTTGATTTTATGATTAGTCCTTTAAAGATTTTTTAAAGATAACTCGGCTATAATTTTCTTCTCTAAGGACAATGATTGTGAAAGCTGAAATAAACATATCGATATAAAGTAACTTAGTCTAAGAGAGAATTTTAAGAAACTAAAAGTGTCCATTGAGTTAAAATTAATGAGCTAATATATTTTAATTTTATAATTAAAGGTTTGTAAGCAAAGCCGTATAAAAGTCTTTTGGACATATGGAACTTGTTAGCTCATTTGGTGTTTAATTTCTTTCTTATTATTTTATGTTTTGGACACATATTTGGTTATTTTTGGAGAAGATATATGATTTTTATTTTGTGCACATAAAGTATAAGTATTAAGTTAGATATATTTGTGGAGATATATAAGGAGGATATATCCATTGGAATGTATAAAGGAGGATCCGAATGGCTAATGGGGAGTCCATTCATAAAGAATTAATGGCTCATAAAGTATTCGTGTAAGGATTATCATACATTATAATACATGAAGGAAGTTCTCATTATAATTGAGGGTATTGCCGTCATGATTCATGTATTGGATTCTTTATTTGAGTGGGAGCATTTCACAACTGGTTGACATGGGTAATATCATGGCCATATTAAAGTGAATATCATGTACCTATTAAGTTATTTATGATGGTGTCACAAATCATCCAAGTCCATAACTCGTCCATATGTCTCGTCCAACGAAAGAAGCTACGGTAGGCGAAGAGAAAGTTCCAAGCGTTCTGGCGAACCTCGTCCATATATGGATGAGGAATACCTCATGGAATCTACATTTACGCAGGGCAAGCCAAGATGGTCTCGTCCATCTTTTACTAAAGATGGACGAGCTCATCGTGGAAGTCTCGTCCATCTTTACTAAGGATGGACGAGTTCACCGGCCCGTCCAACCCAGGTAACTTCCACAGCGGTTATGGAAGTTATCCCCAATTCTCCGGACTCCTCGACATTGGGAACGGTTACCAAACAGATAACCGTTCCGCACACACTGTATAAGGCTTCTTCGATGAAGGGTAAGGGGATTCAGACATTTTCATTTTGAGAGAATACTTCTTCCTTACAGAGAGTTCAAAAGTAGCTAACTTCATCATCGGAGGATTTTTGGCCGGTCCCCACCGGTCCCCTCTGATTCAGTGCTCTTTGTATTACAGAAGATAGCCCAAAGATCATCGCTCGAGTCTTGTCAACCCACTGAAATCCAAGGAATCATCAGTTGGCGCCGTCTGTGGGAAGAGATTGTTTCACAGTTTACTTCCCCGTGACAAAGGGTTGATGGTTCGGACTAGATCAAGGGCTACTAGCCCAGGCCATCAGGGGAGCAGCAACCCGTATCGCGATCGCCAGTCTGCACCGGTCATGCAGTCATCTGCCCAACATGCACAATCTATGGCAGACGCTATGGCGGAGTTGACTCGCCAAAACCAAAAATTACGAATGGAGATTAATATGAGGAGGCAAACATATGAAGAACGTGAAGGAGGACAAACACAGAGTCATGGCGGTAGAGAGAATACCGAAGTTGGAAGTCAGTTTAGAGGCACCACTTCACGAACGGTACCACACTTGAAGGAAGAAATGGACCAAATGAAGAGAGTTATGGAGGAAATGAAGGAGAATATGAGAAGGGCGAATCCGATAGAAGATTTGGTTCACAGGACTGATTCTCCCTTTACGGCTTCAATCAACGGTCACCCCCTACCATCAAAGTTCAAGTTGCCTTCTCTGGATTCATATGATGGAACACGTGACCCGTTTGATCACATAGCCACTTTCAGGACCACCATGCATCTTCAAGGGGTGCCTGATGAGATAATGTATAGAGCCTTCCCTACCACCCTTAAGGGTTCAGCACGAGTTTGGTTTAGCAAAATACCCCCAAACTCGGTGAGTTCTTTTGAAGAGTTGAGCAAGTTGTTTGTTAACAATTTCATTGGGGGACAAAGACACAAGCGTTCCTCGTCTAGTTTGTTGACGATAGAGCAGGGAGAGAACGAGAGCCTTCGGTCATTCATCACCTGTTTCAACCGAGAAGCTCTCAGTGTGGATGAAGCAGATGATAAGCTCCTACTGGCAGCCTTCCATAACGGGGTGAATTCGGATCTGTTTATACACAAACTCTATGAAAAAGAGCCCCAGTCCATGGCCGAACTCGTCTATTCGGCTCAGAATTTCATGAATGCAAAAGATGCGATCATTGCTAAGAAGAGGAAGAGGTCTGAGAGAATGGACGCAAATCCCAGTCGCCATCACGAGCAAGGTACTCGTCCAAAGAAAGGACGAACGGAAGAAAGAAGAGACCGAGAAAGTAAGAAGTCAGGCCCTTCAGTACGGAACCAGCAGTATACCTCTTTAAACACCCCGCTTGAGCAAGTCCTTATGCAAATCAAGGATGATCCTTCCCTGAAATGGCCAGAGAAAATGAAGAGGGATCCCAACAAGCGCAACAAGAACAAGTATTGTCGCTTCCATAGGGATCATGGTCATGACACAGACGAGTGTTTTGACTTAAAGCAACAAATTGAAAATCTTATAAGGCAAGGGAAGTTGAGGGGTTTCCTTGGACGGGATCAGAGGGACGAGAAACAGAAGGGAAAGATGGAAGAATCATCACGACCACCACTCGGGGAGATAAGAGTCATTATTGGGGGAAGTTCAACTGGCCAGTCGTCCAAGTCCAAGAAAGCATACTTGAAGGTAGTACAGAGCGTCCAACTTTCTGGACGATCACCGAGAGCAAGGTCTACGGACGAGCGGGCAATCACTTTCACGGACGAGGATGCTGATAGAATTCATCACCCTCATGATGATGCTCTCGTCATCTCCTTACTAATTGCAATCTACACAACCAGAAGAGTGCTTGTGGACAATGGAAGCTCAGCAGACATTTTGTATTATCCAGCTTTTCAGCAAATGAGATTAGGACAAGACCAACTCCGTCCAGTGAACTCCCCCCTAGTAGGTTTTGGTGGGATGAAGGTGCAACCAGTGGGTACTATTTCCTTATCCGTGGTAGTGGGGGTATATCCACGACAAATCACCAAGGATGTGAACTTCCTTGTGGTGGATTGTCCATCCTCCTACAATGCCATAATTGGGAGACCAACTTTGAATAGTTGGAAAGTCGTTACCTCTACTTACCACTTATCAGTCAAGTTTCCAACAGAACACGGGGTAGGACAGGTACAAGGTGACCAACTGGCAACAAGAGAATGTTACTTGGCCATGCTGGCCATGGATGAACAAGTTCAAGCAATGAATATTGAAGAAAAGAAAGTTGTAGCAGAGCCTATTGAAACATTGGAAGATATTTCCTTGGATGAAGATAACCCTGAGAGGTGTACCAGGGTTGGAGCAGATTTAGAAGAGAAGATTAAAAAGGACCTCGTCCAATTTTTGAAGAAAAACATCGATGTATTTGCGTGGAGTCACGAGGATATGTCGGGTATAGACCCTAGCGTCATTACCTACCGTTTGAATGTATGTCCTTCCTCCAAGCCTGTGCGGCAAAAGAAGAGGGTGTTTGCCCCTGGGAGAGATGGTGCAATCAAGGACGAGGTCCAAAAGTTGATGGTAGCGAAGTTCATTCGGGAAGTGTACTACCCGGATTGGTTGGCCAATGTAGTAATGGTAAAAAAAACAAATGGCAAGTGGAGAATGTGCGTGGACTTCACTGATCTGAATAAGGCTTGCCCCAAGGATAGTTATCCGCTACCGCGCATTGACCAGTTAGTAGACTCAACTGCAGGCCACAAATTGCTTAGCTTCATGGATGCCTTTTCAGGATACAATCAGATAAGAATGGACGAGGTGGACCAAGAGAAGACATCTTTTGTCACCAGTCAAGGTTTATTCTGCTATAAGGTGATGTCATTTGGTTTAAAGAACGCAGGGGCAACATATCAGAGGTTGGTCAACCACATGTTTCGTCCGCAGATTGGGCGGAATGTGGAAGCCTATGTAGATGACATGCTGGTGAAAAGTCAGGACGAAGGAAGGCATCTAGACGACCTGCAGAAGACATTTGACACATTGAGGCAGTATCACATGAAGCTGAATCCTAGCAAATGTGCCTTTGGAGTATCATCAGGAAAATTCCTTGGTTTTATGGTATCCCATAGGGGAATTAAAGCGAATCCAGATAAAATTCAAGCAATATTAGATATGGAGCCACCGCAAAATACCAAGGAAATCCAATCCCTCACTGGACGAGTTGCTGCGCTTAACAGGTTTGTCTCTAAAGTTACTGATAAATATTTGCCAGTTTTTAAGATTCTCAAAAAAGCATTCGAATGGACCGACGAGTGTCAGAGAGCTTTCGAAGATTTGAAGGCATACCTTACCATGGCACCGCTGCTGAGTCCATCAGTGGAGGGAGAGGAATTATATTTATACTTAGCGGTAACCCTGCATGCCGTGAGCTCAGCATTGATAAGAGAGGAAGATAAAGTGCAAAGACCTGTGTACTATACAAGCAAGGCATTGAAAGGAGCGGAAGGACGGTATCCACAAATGGAGAAATTAGCCTTCGCACTGATCACCGCTTCAAGGAAGCTGAGGCATTATTTCCAAGCACATGTCATTAATGTCATGACAGATCATCCGCTCAAGAAGGCAATGAATAGACTGGAAGTTGCAGGACGATTAATCCAGTGGGCTGTGGAGCTCAGTGAGTTCGATATCAGGTATCAGCCAAGGCATGCCATAAAAGCTCAAGCCCTAGCAGATTTTATTGCGGAGTTTACCCCAAGTCACAATGAGACAGAAGACAGTAAGAGATGGATCGTCCACGTGGATGGTTCGTCTACACGGCATGCAGGAGGAATTGGTGTGGTCCTACAATCCCCAGAAGGAGATAAACTGAAACATAAAGTCTGTCTACAGTACCAAGCGACTAACAATGAAGTCGAATATGAAGCCCTCCTCAAAGGGCTAGAATTGGCTAAGTCTGTGGAAGCCAAGTCCATATGTGTCATGGGGGATTCCCAACTAATCATGGGGCAAGTGAATGGGATGTATGAAGCGAAGGAAGAACGAATGAAGAAATACCTTGGTAGGGTGATGCGCCTTGTGAAAAGATTTGAAAAAGCTGACTTCGTTCAAATCCCAAGGGAGGAGAATGTGGAAGCTGATACCATAGCAAAAGAAGCCTCAGCAGATGAATCATTAGTGAAGTCAGATGAAGTTCAATATATGTCAAGTATAGATGTTCTGGAAGTACAACAGGTGGATAACAGAGAAAATTGGATGACTCCCATTATATCATACTTGAAAGACGGACGACTACCAGAAGAGAAGGACGAGGCCAGGAAGGTGAGGGTGAGATTAGCTAGATACGTCCTTATGAATGAAGTGCTATACAAGAGAGGTTTCTCTCAACCTTACCTTAGATGCTTAGCTCTGGACAAAACAAACTACGTACTGAGAGAGGTTCATGAAGGGGCATGTGGCAATCACTCAGGAGCCAGATTACTTGTCCACAAGGTCGTCCGTGCAGGGTATTACTGGCCAAACATGCAAGCTGATGCTAAAGCATACGTTAAGGTCTGCGACCAGTGCTAGCGATTTAGCAACGTCCCCAGGCAACCATCGGAATACCTCACCCCAATGGTGGCACCGTGGCCCTTCACACAATGGGGACTGGACATTTTGGGTCCCTTCCCTTTGGGAATAAGGCAGATGAAGTTTTTAGTGGTGGGCATCGATTATTTCACCAAATGGGTGGAAGTAGAACCGTTGGCGAATATCATACAACAGAATGTGAAAAATTTCATGTGGAAGAACATTGTATGCAGATTTGGAGTGCCGAAGGTATTGGTGTCTGACAACGGACGACAATTTGACAATGCACTCTTCAAGGACTTTTGCTTACACTTTGGAATTCAGAACCATTACTCCTCGCCTACACACCCCCAAGCCAACGGCCAAGCTGAAGTTGCAAACCGATCCCTGTTGAAAATCATCAAGACTCCGCTTGAGGGGGCAAAGGGAGTATGGCCAGATGAATTACCAGGAGTTTTATGGGCATACAGGACCACAGTGAGGACCCCTACAGGGAAAACTCCTTTCAAGTTAGCCTATGGAAGCGATGCAGTCATACCTGCAGAGGTACATATGGCTAATCACAGGGTGATGATGTATCAAGACAAGGATAATGAGGACTAGCTTCGTCTGAACCTCGATCTAATAGACGAGGTAAGGGCAAACGCAGAACACAGGGCAGCAAAGTATAAGAACCTCATGGCTAGGTAGTATGATGCGATGGTGAAGCCTAGGCGTTTTAATATAGGAGATCTCGTCCTGAGAAAGGTCTCTTTGTCAACCAATAACCCAACACATGGGAAGTTAGGCCCAAACTGGGAAGGACTCTATAAAGTTATCAACTGCAAAAGGCAAGGATCCTACTACCTGGAGGCCCTGGACGGGAGAAAGTTAGAACATCCTTGGAATGTGGAGCACCTGAGGAGGTATTACCAGTAAAAGTGAACCTATGGACGAGACTGGGTCTTATCTGTCTACTAACGTACTGCTATGTATGATGCTGTTTGTGTTTGATACTACTATGTTTGGTGTTGCTTGTGTGTGAAGTTTGAAACTACTTTCTTATTACTTATTATAGTTGTGTTATGGTTATGGACGAAGTCATGAAGTATGTATTTATTAAATAAAAAGGCATCAGTGTGCATGTGCCTTGTCTGTAAACAATATTTATGTTATGTACAAAATGTTGCGTGAATTCTCCATGATATTGTCGTCCAAGTCAATCCTTAAGAGGGTTTAAAGATCCAAGACGAACAAAATCTCTGGACGCAGAGATGTAACGTCTAAATTTTCTTGAATAAAGTAAGGAAAAAGCCACCTCCACACTCGTCCAACTCATGGACGAGGCAGAGCCAACTGAAACAATCCAAACTCTGGACGAGAGAAAAAATTGGGCAAAATAAGTAAGATGGTATGTAAAATTAGTTTGCAAGTCTTAAGACGAATCAAGCTAATTAAAAATACTACCTGCTAAAACGAGTTAGACTACATGAAAAATATGTATTCTCAACATGGACGAGCTAAAGCTAGAGTTAAAATAGTTTAGCAGCATTCGTCCATGCAAAGAAAATGAAATCACTTGTCCATGCAAAGAAAATAAAACTTCATTCAAAGGGTGGACATCCTACGTCCAAAAACCCTTGATTAGTTTGAAAAGCAGAAATAGTTTACTTAAAAGACCCGTCCTAAAACCATGGACGAGTATAATGTATTCTTGTTACATAAAGAAGGTCCAAAAACAAAGGACCAAATATAAAACCAAGCAAAAAAGGAAAACAAAGGCCACTAAGGTTAAAAGTCTCGTCCTAAGAAGGGGGAGCATTCACAGCAGGCTCGTCCTGAGGAGGCTGAGTACTGGCGTTGTCTTCCACGTTGAAGTCATCAGAGCCGGTCTGGAGAAGAGAGCTTGTGGCAGCAGCAAGGTTAAGCTTGATTGCGCTAAAGTCAACTTCAGGGAAGTTCTCAATAGTGTCCATTCTAAAATCTTCAAAACCAGCTGCATAATTGCGATCCAAAGTGTCTGTATACGCTTTGGACGACTTGAACTCAGCCACAGCGTCCTCTTTTGACTTGGAGAGACAAGCATTCAATTCATCGTTCATCTTTTGCAAGTGATCAATGTGCGTATCCTTCTCCAATGCATCAGTCCTTAGCTCCTCAATCAGCTTGTTACGCTCTTTGACCTCGTCCTTAGCTTTTTCAGCAGCCCCAGCCCATTTTTTACAGTCAGCATTCACCTGCTAAATCCTTGTCTCCAGCAAGACTCTCGTCTTGTCCAGCCCCGTTGCTTGTCTAGACGCTGCTATAAACTTTGACATGGCCTGTGGATAGACAAAACAACATAGAATGATTAAGTGAGGAAAAGTTGCTAACTGAACAAGGACGAGAAATATTGACATACCTTAAAGAGGTCATGGACGCCTGAATGCTCAAATTCCTTCAAGCCCATGTTATAGCACATGTTTATATCCTCGTCCTGGACGGCTATCTAGAAACGTTCCTAAGCCAGATCTTCGTTCTCAACGATGTTCGTAGAAGGCTGGGACGAGCCAGGCGTGGTAGACTTTGCCAAAGGAGTTCTGGGCGGAGTCTTGGATGGAGTGGACTCAACTGGAGTGGACGAGTCAACATCGACTATCTGGATGGCAAGTTGAGACTGAGGAGGTTTGGACTTGACCACCTTGGACGAGCCCTGCTTAACTCTTTTGTCTCGACGACTGGGGAGCCCTTCCAAGTCGATGTTCTTTGGCAAGAACTTCCTTTTGTCCCCAGCCGTTGGACGTGTCTGACCCTCAGGATGATCCTGGGCCTGACCCTCAGGACGTTTCCCCTCTCCTACAATTTCCTTCCTTTTGTTTTCTTTCATTGTTGACATTCCTAAGACGAGATGAACAAATCAGGAATGAATGCATAAAAAAGAAAAAGAAAAAGAGGTTTAGCTAAAAACTTACTTTTTCGCACAGTAACTTCGTGGGCGATAGCTTCGTCTGAAGGCTCAGGACCTAAACCCCACTTGGCTAGACGTCTAAGAGTGACAAGAGAACGAAAGCTCCTGTCTGTATGAAGACGAGCCCTGTGGACGCGGTCATGGTGAAATTTGCTCAAGGACGGACGTTTGGCAGCTACAACACAATGAACAAACAAAGGTTAGAAATTGTAAATGTACCAAATAGAAGAAAGAATAAAAATAAACAAGGGGAAGGGACGTACCTTCTGGACGAAGGTTCCCTAGGTCCCCAGTGTAAGGGGGAAAGGGATCCCTGCCAACGTCCATAGGGTTCCCTGCCCAGAAGCCTGAAACAAAAATGAACTTCGTCTTCCACTTCCTATCAGACGAAGCTAGGGACTTAATCAACTTACAATCATTCCCCCTAGCAGTAAACTGATAAAAACCCTTAGATTGACTTATGGCAGAAGGTTTATAACAATAGAGGAACTCGTCCACTGTAAGAGGACGGTCTCCACCAAAAACTTCCCTCCACAAAATTTGCATGGAGATAACTAATCTCCATGCATTAGGATTGAATTGACAAACACCTAAACCTAACTTGACTAATAACTCTCTAGCGAAGGCATTTAAAGGAAACCTAAGGCCACCTAGGAAGTAAGATTCATAGACGCCTATTCCAAAACGGGGTTCACAACACCACTCTCCACGGACGGGCAGCCTAGGGTTAAACTCATCTAGGATTTGATACTAGGATTTAAGACTACTTAACCTTTGTTCGTCCGTTTTAGAATGGACGCCTACAGCGCAACTAAAGATAGTTTCTACCTCGTCTGTAGGATTGGACGGAGAACCAGCTTGAGAGCCAGAAGCTCTCCTAAGCTATTCTTGGACGACCTCAATAGGGAACCCAGGGGCCCCAGAAGAGTAATTCTCGTCCGTGCTTCCTCCACTATCATCACTAGCACTGCTAGAACTAGACCTATCACTAGTATCCTCATAGTACTCGTCTATAGCCTTATTAAGGCTATCAGTAGACGAGGAAGCAATAGACATCTCTAACAAGAAACTTAGAACCTAAAGACGAGGAGAAGAAGAGTACCTGGCTCTAGACGGAAGAAGACTCTAGACGCAGAGGAACTCCTAGACGAGGCTCTAGACGATGGATGTCAAGGAAGAAAATCTCTGGAATGAGGAGGGTTAAGGGAGGCATTCCACTATTTATAGGATGCTGACCTAGGTATTCGAAACGACCCAACCAATACGAAAGCGACACGTGGCATCTACCTCGGAAAAATAAATCGACGGAATCAGTCGCCAATAAAAAAATGACACGTGGTGCAGTAATTATTAACCAATTTTATATACGTCCAAAGGACGTCCAACCCTTTGGACGACTCACATGGACGAGGGGGCAACTGATGGTGTCACAAATCATCCAAGTCCATAACTCGTCCATATGTCTCGTCCAACGAAAGAAGCTACGGTAGGCGAAGAGAAAGTTCCAAGCGTTCTGGCGAACCTCGTCCATATATGGACGAGGAATACCTCATGGAATCTACATTTACGTAGGGCAAGCCAAGATGGTCTCGTCCATCTTTCACTAAAGATGGACGAGCTCATTGTGGAAGTCTCGTCCATCTTTACTAAGGATGGACGAGTTCACCGGCCCGTCCAACCCAGGTAACTTCCACAGCGGTTATGGAAGTTACCCCCAATTCTCCGGACTCCTCGACATTGGGAACGGTTACCAAACAGATAACCGTTCCACACACACTATATAAGGCTTCTTCGATGAAGGGTAAGGGGATTCAGACATTTTCATTTTGAGAGAATACTTCTTCCTTACAGAGAGTTCAAAAGTAACTAACTTCATCATCGGAGGATTTTTGGCCGGTCCCCACCGGTCCCTTCTGATTCAGTGCACTTTGTATTACAGGAGATAGCCCAAAGATCATCGCTCGAGTCTTGTCAACCCACTGAAATCCAAGGAATCATCAATTTAAATGTCATGTGAGCCAAGTGGGAGAATGTAAGATTTTAAAAAGGCTTTATGTGGCCCACATTTAAGTAATAAATGAAAGCTTACGTCTTAAGGATTTTATTTGTGAAAAACATTTTGGTGAATAACAATTTCTAAGTAATCTTCAGTTGGTATAGCCCCTTTGGTTAATAAACACCTTTGAAGTTATAAGTTTTAAACTTCTTGACGGAAGGAGGGTTATGGAACAAATCTTAATTTAAAATGATCCCTAATCTAGCCTATATATATAGCCCGTCTCTATCAAAAGAAAATATGTAAGGTAAATGCCATAGATTAGAATACACCTTTTATGGATACACTATCATATAGTGAGTCTTCTTTTTCTCTAAACACTTAAACAATTATGGCTAAAGGAATGTTTATGTTTGTTTGTTTTGTTTTTGTTGCACTCTAAATTTTATCTTACATGTAGAGCATTAGCATTGGAGGTTATAAAACAGCCAAAATGCTATTTTAGTACCCCAAACATCAAAAAAATACCCTACATTCCATATGCTAAACTTAAAAGAACTTAATATTGAGCTATTGTAAAATGCTACTAGTAGAAGTTAGCAGTTATTGTATCTCAAATGTTTACTTGAGTTTATAATCTCTCTCTCTCTCTCTCTCTCTCTTAGTTTTCCTCTTTGCTCTCAATTGCGATGATCATGGGTTTGAGAGAATAATGTTAGGATGTGATGTGAAATAGAAAAGAAGAGAGAAAGACACAATAAATGAATAGTATTTGAATGTGATGTAAAAAATAATAGATGAAATATAAGGCGAGTTGTGAAATTGTGTGTTAAAGTAAATAAAACATTTTTTTGGATGCTAAATTCTAAATTTTTTAGCAGTTTGGATTCTGTACAACTTTACGAGTCATGATCGCAAGTGCCACACAAGTGCAAATATTTACAATAATGCTACAACATCTCAATTTCCTAAACTTAAAAACTTCTAAACTTGTTCTTAATTTCCATAACCTTTACTCATTTTTTTGAGTGAAGTTTTGGAAATTGAAAACAAAAACTGAGCTAAACAATGATTTTTTAGATGGAATTCACGAATTTTGAGTGATGGAAATTGAGTTTTGAGTTAAAGTTTTAGATAAACCAAACATGCAAACACCATTTTAATAATTTGAGAAAATTACAACTTACTTTCTTGTGGTTTGACCGAAATTTAAGTTACCTACATTTGATAATTTGAAATTTGACACTTTATCCACCTAAGATTAGCTCAGTTAGAGTTCCATAACTCACTTCTATTAAAAACAAGATTAAATATATAGTTTTGCTTCACTTTTATGTCTTCCTCTTCTAAAAACACAAAAAACATAAAAATACAAGATCAAATAAGATGAATAACAATCAAGTAGAACACTTGTATTATGAGATTTCAAACCACAGGTAAGCAATTTAAATTTTAAATTATGGGTAGATAATTTAAATTTCGACCAATCAAACCACTTATAGGTAAGTTGTGATTTAAGCTAGAGTTTTACTTAAACCAGGCAAACACCCTCATAATAATTTATTTTTCAAATAACTGTTTAAAAACACAGCTCCATGACTCTATCCTTAATCCTCTGCCTGGGCCTACCTTTATAAGTTTGAACCGCCAATTTTTCCAGTTCACAAAAAAAGCACCCATCCATCCACTCATCCACAATGAAAGAGCTACTTCCTTCACACTTCTCACCATGGCTACATGTCTCCTCCTTCCCATTCCCTCCAAACCCCAAAACTCAAACCCAAACTCTCCCAAACACCGCCACACTAAAATCACCACCTGCTCCTCCTCCTCCTCCTCCCTCACAGCCCAATCCCAATCCGCCAAGCGCCACCTCCTCTCCCTCATCTCCGACCAAGACCGCGGCCTCAAGACCCAGCTAGACCCTCCCAAACGAGCTTCCATCGTCGAAGCCATCGACGCCTTGGCCGTGCTCGGCCGCGATACAGTCACCACCGGCGGCTCCCTCTCCGCCACGTGGCGGATGCTCTGGACCACCGAGAAGGAGCAGCTCTTCATCGTCGAGAATGTGCGCTTGTTCGGTACTGCCGCCGGTGACGTTTTGCAGGTCATAGACGTCGAGAACAAGACTCTCAACAATGTCATTACTTTCCCTCCCCACGGCGTTTTCTTCGTTCGCTCCGTCATCGAAATCGCTTCGCCTCAGAGAGTGAATTTTAGGTATGTTCGTTCGTTTGTTTCGACGGAAAATGTTTTACTGGAAAAAGATTTTCTCAGAAAATGACAATTAATCTCAATTCTTTAAAATTGGAAGTGGAAAATTGGTTGTAGCCTTCCTTAATATTTTTTTACTAGAGGTCAATTTTTACGCTACAACCTTACTTTCTTCTCCTTATATTCTCTGTGCTAAGATCAATAACTATAAATAAATTAAATTGTTTAAATTGCAAGCTTGTGGAGATTAAAATTATACATAGAATATAAGTTTATAGATCACATAGTAAATAATATCCGATTAACGTAAAATTTCACATGTGTATTAAGAGCGTAAAGAACATATAATTCAATGGTTAGATTTTTAAAATATGTAGTAATTTTTATTTTATTGAATAAAGTTGTAGATTAAGGCTACAACTAATTTTGTAGCTAAACTTTGTTCTAATGAATTTACAGTTTTACTTGTAATTTATGAAGTAAATCCAAAATCCACGTACTTGGAATTCCATTGGAAAAGTTTTAGTCCCAAACTGGTCTGCAGAGAAATTCTTACAACCAACTACATCGCGTGATTTATTTAATGAGTCATGTGATGTGTTTAAATAGCACACGTGTATGGTTTTATGAATCACTACGTAATGGGTTGGAGGAGATAACTCCAAACCGGGTTGGAGGAATATTTTGTCCAATTCCATTTCAGGTTGACAATGAGCTCTTAAGTTCAAGACTACCAATTGCATGTGGAATTACTTATAAAAGAAAAATCACAAGTATAGTATAAAGATTTGATTTGATAACATATCCCTAAAATGATGATTGTGTCAGATTTACGAGTGCGGTTTTACGTGGGGAGAATTGGGAATTTCCGTTGCCGCCATTTGGGCAAGGCTGGTGAGTCCTCACTTTTTGATCTCTTGGGTGCTTTTGCTAATGATATACTTGTAGTGTAATTGTTTCTGTTTTTGCTAATCAGCTGAGGTCGTGGGTTCAAAATCCACTGGGTGCATAACTAACTAATAAAAATTAATAATTGCTTTTGTCTATTGATAAAACTGCATAAGAATCGGTTAGGGATATAATCAAAAAGAAGAAAAGAACCAATTAGGTATAATGGAAATTTTTTTATTGAAGAACATAGAGATATAAACAAAAAAAAGATACTGATAATGAAATTATTTTGATTTTCGTTGAATCTTCTAAATTGCCGTGGTTAGATGCAAATTGTGTTTTATACCTCACATGCACGTGATAACCTTGTGTTCCTGCGTATTATCATATTTTATTTTTCTTTGATGTCTGATATGACATTTTAAATTTGGAAGTCTAGATAGGAAGTTGTATCTCATTAAGCCATGATGTTTATAAAATTAACAATTTTGAAAACATCAAATTACTATTAAATTTTGATTCAAACTCAGTTACGCTACTGCAACGGCTGTAATGGTGTCAACCTTGGCTGATTTAACTTGTTCAATTACATTATTTTCTATTTCAATTTACATTACTAGTTACTACATTTTATTTCATCTTTGTTAGTGCTAGTTGTTTTTGCTAGTGGTTCATCTATAGCTTTGTTTTTGTTTTGTTTGGTTTTTGTTTTTTGTTTTTTTCTGTTTTTTTGTTTTTTTTTTCTTTTTCTTGTGTAAGTACAAGAAATTTATTTAATCAAATAAAGAAGAAACTCAAGTACATGTGGAATAAACGAGAGAATCCCCCAAAGAATTACAAACTTCAGTTTAAGAGATCCGTAAAGTCAACAAGGAAGCAGAAGAAATCCTGCCAGTAAGAGTAGTCCATTCATACAAAGAGCTTAAGAAACAAGGAAGACTTTTTAGTACCCTCAAAAGTTCAGTATATTCCTCTTATTCCAAATTGTCCACATGAGGCAAAGAGGAGGTGCAGTCTCTGGCCAAACCACTCTTTTCAGCTAAAGTAGACATCTATTACCTTCTTCTGATGCCAAAGGTAGAAAATACAAAAGACCACAAATCTCTTTCAAAAGAGCAATGTGGCAATAGATAATTGATAGATTCACTACTACACTTACACAAAAAACGCCAATTTACATATACAATGTGGCAATAGATAATTGATAGATTCACTACTACACTTACACAAAAAACGCCAATTTACATATATAATATTACTTTGATAAGATTATCTGCAGCTAAAATTTTACGCAAAACAGCTGTCTACTCTTTCAAGGAAATCGCCCCTTATTAGAAGCTATTATAGCTTCACAATAAGAGTGAACACTAAAATTTCTCTTATGGTTCAACTTGCATCATATATGATAAATTCCACTAGTTTCTTTACTTCGGAGTCTACACAACCTGCCCAAGGTTGAGATTGTGACGTCCCATTGCTGAGTTGCAACAATCCCCCAAGTTTCTTGTTTCTTGCTGTTTCTTGAATTTTAGTATCTTCCAGTACAGACAACCTTGCAAGAGCACTTTCTTTCCTTCAACTTTAGACTCATCATTAGCTTTGAAAAATCCCAAAGTATTTTCCCCAATGTCCATAACCACTATGTCCCTAGGACCAAGTCATATCCTTCTAAGAGAAGGATGTCAAAGCCAGTCATGGTAGGAAAAGTTCTCAGCCATAACCTCATCCCATTGCCATTTTCCAAAGCTGAAAAACATGACTTACTGTCCTGAAAATATGGACCAATATACCCATAATGCAACTAATAATTAAAGACTCGGTATTCCCCTACAAGCTTGACCCATTCTGCTAACTAACAAATAAAGATTACTTATTCAAACAAAACACTAACACTTCCTCATGGTTTGCATGTAACAGATTTATAGGTGAAAAAGTTTGTGGTTTATATATATATATATATATATATTTGTTTCTCTTTTACGTGCATATTTTGTAAGTTGTAACTTGTATAACATTGAATTACATAGCTGATTTTGAGGTCTATTCTCTTAACTGATCTTAGGGTGTTATGTAGTCTTTTATGACGATTTATCGTGCTTGTTATTGATTATGCTTTTATCACTATCTGGTTTTATGTATTGTGATATAGAAGAATGTGATAGGGGCAGTTTGTTCTTCTGTTTTGTTTTATTTTCATATTGTTGTGGTATCAAGGGCATGTTGTTTCTATAGGTTTGAGACTGTGTACCTTGATGATGAGATTCGAGTCGTGAAGGACATCAGGGGAGACTATTTGGTTGTTGACCGTGCTCCTTATGCTTGGAAAGAATGAAGGGCAAAAGTTATGGTTTTGTTATAGTTGCCATTATGGGAACAAAATGTGAGTTCACTTATTCCAAATCCAATTGTTTAAATGAATAACTTGAACTGGTCTTCAGTTGATGTGTGAGTGCTATTGATTCTGTATGAATTTAGATCTAACCTAATTGCATAATTTTGTTTAGCTTCATCTTCTTTGCCAGTAGGGAGAATGTTGTCTTCCATTGGAGATTACATTCATTAATTATTGGGACCTGTACATACATGTCTGTCATTTAAACTACCTTTTCTTTCCCTTCTGTTTTTTAATTCAGTGAATGCTAGTAATCCATTCTTTCCTTTAATAAGGGTGGTCTGACATTCCTACTTTGATGGGGTAAAGTGGGTGGTCCTGGGGTTTGGTCACACAGGATATGCATCCAACTGAACTGAATAAAGGAATTTTATAAACAAACTTCAGCTCAAGGGTAAAGGCACTCTTAAACTGCAAAGCCTTCAATGCTTTTTGCCGCTAAAGTGAACCATCTTTACAAAACTGCGTCTTAGGCACACTTTTTGAAGCTTTTTCAATATGTACGAAGAAGACTTTTTTTTGGAGCTTATATATATATATATAATTTTAAAATAAATCATTTATTAAATTGTATTATTAGATCTTAATGTTATTGATAAATAGTTTTGATTTTCTATACAAAGACAAATTTTATGGTGTGATTTCATAAACATGAGCCCACCCCTTAACCTTCCATTTTTAAATTTAGAAGACATTATAAATATATATTGGGACCAAACAATCTCACCACCTCACAACACCGGATTGGAAGACTAAAAAGTCAATTCCATTTACCAGGTACATCTCTCTCTCTCTCTCTCTCTCTCTCTCTCTCTATATATATATATATATATGTTTTTCACTTTTCACTTTTCACTTTCTGCCTTAGTGTCTCTCTCTCTCTCTCTCTCTCTCTCTCTCCTCTGATTGACCTAATGACTCCATTTTTTTTTCCTCATGCTCTTTCCACTTTGTCCTGAAACCCATAACCCCCTTTTCATTTCTTGGTCTTTGTAGTTTGTCTCTCAAAACCCAGACCCCCATCTTTTTTTTGTCTTGGTCTTGGTAGTTTGTCCCAAAACTCAAAGATGATCTAGATGAGGAAGATGATGAGGGTTACAAATCTTGTGGTGACAATGATGATTGTCCTATGTTTAATGAGGTTGATGATTATATACTTTAGAATTGCATTGCATTGCTTATGTTAGGCATAAAAGTCACTACTTACCATTCTAGTGCTTTTTGATATTTGCCTTTTGGGTATATTTTGATTCAACTATTGTTGATACCCTATTTTGGCAGTCTTAGTGGCCGAGCATACACTGTATGTGTGGCCACTTGACACTCTTTGGACCCAAACAAGAACCCAAGTCTAAACTAAGCCAAATTTGCCCCAAAAATAAATATTAATGGCTGAACATACACTGTATATTCACCCATTTGGGCCTTTAAAACCCAAACCAATCCTAACCCAACCCAAAAATAAAATTGGTGCCAGAACATATACCATATGTGTGGCCACGTAAGTTCTATTGACCTTTCAACTCTTCTCAGCTCAAAGTAAAGCCCAAAGAATAAATGGTACACCATATGCATGGCCAACAATGCTCACCAGCTCACTAGCCAAGGATATATCTCCCTTCTTGGCATAAAGAGCAAGAACATGTGAAAAATAAGGAGCTTGTTGCACATAGAGTGACACCAAAAATGTGGAAGAAAGTCTAAATAACCAAAATTTAGGTTGATCATGCAAATATGGAAAATGGTGGCCAAGCATACATTGTAGGTGCAGCCACCAAGGTCTTGGAAGCCTATATACCCCATTCCCTCTTCGTTTCATTCATTGAGAACTTCCACAAAGAAACCACAACAGCTCTTAATCACTACAAAGGAGTCTTAAATGAGTTCCAAAAACCTTTAGGAGTTTCAAGAAAAATCCCTAGGACATAACAGATTAGATTTGGTAAGGAAGTCCTGAAAAGCACTTGAACTCAGTTGAGCATGTAACACGGAGTTGGAGTGCCCTTCCCACCAAGATTGGAGTTAACCCAATTGTATACCACACACCTATGAGGTTTCCATCTAATTGTTCTTGAGAAACTAATATAAAGGGTAGGCCTTGGACCCTCTAAACCTTGGAGTCCGTCACAATCCAGATATAGATATGAGGGCATGATAGAAGAATGATATTGTAGGGCAATCAATCCCATCGTTTGTTTCTTTTAGCATGCTTGATTTATTATTTAATTAATAAAATTGTATATGAATCATTAAAATCAAGGGATAATTAAAATATGATAACTATTACTAAATGGATGTCTTGGGGTATTTAACACCTTCTCCACGTATAAACGAACCCTTGAACCTATATACTTTATTGCCTGATGTATGATAAGAGACCTCACATGCTCTTAATCCTGAGCTGGTAATAAATTAAATTAGGCATTAGGCGTTACACCTAGAAATCCTATGATTGGTGGCGACTTTACTCCAAATTTGAGACCTCATCAAGGGGTCAGTCTGGAATTTGATAACAACAATCATGTACTTCATTTTGATCACAGTTATCAAATATCAGGGTTGTTTATATTTTTTAAAGCACAAGAGAATTATATAAAATGCTATGATTGAATTTTTATATGATCGATTGATTACTTGATTGTTGTATTGTCCATTAATTATTATTTTTCAAATTTACTACATTTTTTTTTTTTTTTTGGGGTAAAATGTGTGCTTTACTTTAATCAGGCACTTGTTTGTGCTTTGCTCTTTGCGTCTAAGCTTTGGAGGCCTTTGCGCTTAAGTGCGCCTCACACTTTTACCAACCATTATTATGACCTCAAAAGTTTGACCATTCATCTCCTCCTTAGACTCCACATTGAGAGGAACAGGATAGCTCTCCAAACTCCACAGGATGCCTTTCAAAATAGCAAACGTCTAACTTACCAAAAAAGAAAAAAAAGCAAACATCTAGAACTCCATTTGGCATCCTGGAAGAGGAGAAACAGGGTTCTAGCTCCTGGTCCTATTGCACCTATCTTCTTACATTTAATAAATTGATATGTTCATTTCTCAAGATTTAAAATGCCCTTTAGTATATTCTGCCTAATGCTTAGGGGCTGAAATTTTCCACTTTCGTTATGTGCCTTTTTTTTTTTTTTTTTTTTCCCTCACTTTGTTCTTCCTTAATTTCTGTAATTTCTTTCTAATAATCTTTTTTTAAAACCTGTCTTCTAACTTTTCACTTGCAGATTTTGTATTTCTGCTTACTATGAAATTTTCCCATGAACTTGCCAACACACACACACACACTATCCACGGAAATTTTTTTGTCAAATATTTGCTTGTTTGTTTGGATATATTATTGTTTGAGCTTTGAACAAGTTGGTTTTGAAACTGTGGTTTGCCCTTGTGTGAAATTACATGTTGACCTTCCCAAGGTTCATTATCATATAGCCATTTTTTTTCCTAGATGTTTTCTCTGTCTCAACTGTTGGATCAACAAAATACCATGTTTTACTTAATAATAAATAGCTGAAGTTTGCAGTTCATAATAACACATGCGGGTGAGTTAATCAATAGCATATTCCTAGCTTTCGAATTTCTGAATAACCCTCCTTCATGAAGTAAAACTATTGAAATTCTATAACATAAGCAGTTTTGATTCTGTATACCTAGATGATGATGTTAAAGTTGCAAAGGATATCCAAGGAAACTGTTTAATTGTTGATCTTGCTCCTTATAGTTGGGAACTTGTGTACTATCATCATTCTCAGTAATTTGATAATTTTGTTTCACTGTCCATATTTCTTTCTTGCTCTTGCTACTGTGTTCTCTAAATCCTCAGTTTTTTTTTTTTTTAATTGGTTTCAGGTTCTCTTTATAAGAGCAAATGCAACTCATGGAAATCAACTCTCCGAACTCATTGTTGTAAGTGTCACTCTTCTGTCAACAAAATGGCTTGCCTCACTATAGTCATCAGATTCTTGCTTTTCTAACCTATACTTTGAATAACATGAAGCTGAAGTCTATATTATTACAAGTTCTTTGGAACTAAGGCTGTGTTTATAGAGATATGACCTAGTTCTAGTTGAAATTTGCTGTCTTGTAAACAGGTTGGCCATGTGCAGCTCATTACTACTATTTATACTGTACTGATGCACTTCTCATCTAATCAGCATACTCTCTCTCTCCATACACACAATAATGCATACATATACACATTCCTTTGTATTTTATATTTCTATTTATGCGAGCTGGAATTTGTTGAAACTTGTTTAAGTGGCTTTTTATAAAGCTTTTGGGATGCACAAGGAGCACTCAATTTGTATGTATGTATGTATGTGCATGTGTGTGCGAGTGTTCCTGCATGCTGGAATCATGAAATTGGAGCTTGTTGGGATAATGGTGGTTTTTCGAATCAATATTTCTGGAATGCACAAAGAGGATGCAATTTATTTAGCTCTTTGTAAAGGAACCCTTGACAAGTTTATGAACCTAGTGTATATAGACCCTGAATTTCCAAAGCACCATTCAACAACAAGTGTGCAGATTCTTTTCTAATGATTTCTTTTAATAGCTTGCCAACACGATTGATCTGAATAATTATTTTGCCATTCACATTACACTTTCCAAGTCATCAAGTCTTTGCCATTGATGTAATCAGCAGAGGATTTGTTATGTGTCTAATTTATTTTAATTATTATAGGATAAGTAGTGACAGAGATATGTTTAATTTACTCAAATAATTAGTTTGGATTAAGATTAGTTTTATTGATAGACAACCGTAAGTTAATATTTATGTTTATCTATTTGGAAGTTTGTCTTGTATAATTCATATATTGAGAATGAATAAATAATAATCATGAATTTTTAAGTTACAAATTCTTAGCTAGTTTAATGTGGAGGTCTAGACTTCCTCAAAGTAGTCTCTTTATCAAATTTGGAGGTCTTAGTTTTCCTTGAAGCAACCAATGGAATTTGTGTCCATAACAGGGCTTCTCTCAATGTGATATGATTTCCTCTGTGCATTAAAATTTAATGTTTTATGCTTGGATAGTATCATAGTAATATGTTTTCATGAATACATATTTGCTTTGTTACATGAAACTTTTTGCATTTCCACCTTTTGTGCTGCAATGATGTCAATGTTGTTTGATTTGCCACATATGGATAAAGATAATACTCCTTTCATTATTATTGGTTTAAATGTACACCTTTATTATTGGACTTGTTGAATTTGGGTTAGGATAACATTAATTAACATCTCATTGCATTCCCACATCCCAACAGTAAAAGGGAATTTGTGTCCATAACAGGGCTTCTCTCAATGTGATACGATTTCCTCTGTGCATTAAAATTTAATGTTTTATGCTTGTATAGTATCATAGTGATATGTTTTCATGAATGCATATTTGCTTTTTTACATGAAACTTTTTGCATTTCCACCTTTTGTGCTGCGATGATGTTAATGTTGTTTGATTTGCCACAAATGGATAAGGATAATACTCCTTTTATTATTATTGGTTTAAGTGTACACCTTTATTATTGGACTTGTTGAATTTGGGTTAGGATAAAATTAATTAACATCTCATTGCATTCCCACATCCCAACAGTAAAAGGGAAACAATGGATGATGTAAGAACAGGTTCAAAGAGGGATCTGGGATGAAGAAAGTGATTAAAGTGCACACTGCACAGCATGATATGATTTGATTACGCACTAAGTAGGCTCACAAATGTCAGTTCCAGTGGCGTGGGACCATCTCATGTTGGCTGGGATTTGCCGTTCTCATTTGGCACATTTAGCGGATGCGGCGCGATGCCAACTTTGCTTTTACCTCACATATGAAAGATGCTCATTTGCGTATTAAACATGGAACTTCTCACTCACAATATGTAGGTCCTACAATTAGGTTAGACTCACAATGCTCATTTGCGTATTAAACATGTAACTTCTCACTCACAATATGTAGGTCCTACAATTAGGTTAGACTCACATTGTGAGTCTCAACTGGGAAAGCATATCCCAAAATTGGAATTTACTTGAAAAATTAAATGGAAAAGTGATTGGTTTGTGGTTTGGGCAAAAAAATATCATTTGTAAAATAGGTCAATGCTCAATCAATGTTGGTCACTAGCAATCATGGTGAATAAAGAAATTATTGTGGGAGTTATTTGGGGTGGTCTATTTATTTGTTCTATTGGGCTTGTTTTCTATGGATCATAAGGAAACGTATTGTTATTTACTTGCATTTTTTGTTATATAAAAATCAGAAACTATAGAAAACATTTTCTGAAGAAACAAACAAATGGTGTGTACTGGTGGTTGAATCTATCCTTGGGTAAGGGATGGTGGTCGAAATTGTTTGTAGAATGGCTAGTGTTGGCTATGAGGTGATGGCATTTTATGCTCAGTGGAGTTTGGGTGTAGTTTAGGGTGAGACTTTGGGCTGTGGTGATAGTTTCTAGTGCTTTGGGGTTTGAATCTGACTACTAGAATTGTGTGATGGTGGACGGTTGGAGGAGAAAAGATAAGAGGTTGAGGGGACTCACCTCTATGTGAGAGGGAGGAAATATACTCCTGAAGTACTTAATAAATTTCTGAGGTTGAGAAGAAAGAAAAAGAGAAAAAAAGAACAAAGAAGAAGAGTAAAATGGAAGAGAAAAACAAAATCTAGTGAGCATAAATATCACATCACATTAACTCCCCTCAAGAAAGAAAATATCATATTAACAACTCTCAAGAAAGAAAAGATCACATTAACAACGTTTAATTAATTGAAACTGATCAAAATTGTCAATTTTTTTCAAATGTAAATAAGGTAAAATAAATAAATTAATCATTCTTTTTTTAAAATTTGGTTATATATATTGAAATTGCTGAGAATTCTTGTACTCCAAAAACATGAGAAATGTTACACTATATTTTTCACAATAGTTTGAGTCTTTAGCGATTCTTATGTAGATATTTATTATCTACCACTCATACTTTTCACATATTGTAAAACATTTTGTGAAAATTTGTGTCATCTACATTGTTATAAAACAACAATATTAGAAACACATTTAATTTCATAATATGCTCATGCGGTCGATTGGGATTGGTCGACCTAAAGGGGTGAACCTATGAAATCGTTTTACACTTTTACCACCCACGGTTTGCTGTAGAATTTACTGTGCTGTAAAATAAGTGTGTTCCTAGAATTATTGATTGAAAAAAACATTTGATAGAATCAGTGTGAGGTCCCAGCTTTCATTAGTGAGCCCCACTGTTTCTTGTGGTTCACATGTTATGTGGGTCAAAGGGGCCCAGGTTGATTATGAAATTGCATGGAAACCTCGTTTAGGTCAAATCTGAGGGCAGATATGTTGGACCCACAATCAGCCACTTTTTATGATCATATCTCATCTGTACGTTTCTTTGGTCCCACCATTACCCCCTTAAAAACATGGTGCTTTACCGTACAGAATTAAAAAAAAAAAAAAAAAACCCTATAATGGCTTTAGCAAAAAAGTAAAAAAGCCTTCGCTGTTGGGCTTCTGGGCACATCATGGGGAGTGAGGAAGAAAAAAGAGGGTTGTGAAATGTGCTTTATTGTGAATGAGGCCGAAATAAATGGTAGGTGGATGTGGGCCCTTAATGGGCCACAAGGGTAACCTGGATTTTCTGTGGGACTCCCTTTGTTTCTCAGCCTCATAAAGTTGGGCCCCCAATTATAGAGGTCACCCCCTTTTTCATCCTGACAATGATGCAAATCCACCAATTGTTTTGGTTTTTTGCTGCCAAGCCACGTCATGTCCAAGTTCAGACAACAGTCTGCACTGGAACTCTAGAAGCAAAAAGAAAAATTAGATTCAGAAGTCGGCAATCATTTTGGTTAGGAAAACAGGGAAAAAAAATTTCTCCAACCCATGTAACAATTGATAAAAACATCCACGTGTAGTTTTCATTAGACAATTTATTTAATGAGTCATGTGATTTGTTTATATACTATACGTGAATAATTTTATAAATATTCATGTAATTGATTGAAAGAGATTCTTTCAAATTGGTTTGGATAAAAACTTTATCCTAAGATTAAGGAAGGTATTGTGTGTGTCTCTATATATATATATATATATATATAACAATTGATAAAAACATTTAAGTGTAGTTTTCGTTAGATGATATATTTAATGAATCATGTGATTTGTTTAAATACTATATGTGAATAATTTTATGAATATTCATGTAACTGATTGAAAGAGTATGAGACTTTAAGGGAGGTAGTCTATACATAAGGGAGGTAGTCTCTATCTTCAAACACTTACTTTTTAGGGTCTTTATCTTCAAACGGTAGTTTTATTATTATTTAAAGAGTACGAGACTTTAATGAATAATTCAATTGGTATTCAAATAAATGATTATCAATTTCATAAGTGTGATCTAAATGAATGTACACGTGTGTGTGTTTATATATATAATGCAAACTTCATAAAAGTTTTGCTAGTTTCAAATGAAAATCAAATCTCGAACTCTTAAAATCATCACAATTTAAAGTTTAATGTTTAAACCATGAAATTTTTGTGTTTGATTGAAGAGTTTAAATTTATACAATTCTTAAAATATAAAAAGTTCAATTGGAAAGTATCACATGCTTTTATTTGTAATAGTTTTAAACTATGGACATGACTTGTGTCGAGTACATTAGTGCATCAGACATGATTTAATTTGAAAAAATTTAAGCTATAGAGGTAGATTTCAAAATGCCCCTAATTACATGTGAATTGCCCAGTCACTTTCATTCACGTTTTTTAGGTTGGAAATGTAATGGCCAATGACTTTTCATTCAAGTTCTTTGGCACTCATGAACTAGCACTTTCCGAGAAAAGGACTTAAGAGGAAACGTTATAATTAATAATTTAATTGTCATTTTCGCTCGGCGTGCATCAGTTATATGTCTGTTTCAATGAATTGAAAGAAGAACTTGTTTAAAACATTTAGTCCTAACTTTTTCTTTTTATTCAATTTTCACTTTCCAACTTCCAAATCTCGAAGCAAAAGTAAAATAAGGCAGGAGGAAAAGGAGAAAGAAAATTTGGGAGATGGAAGAATCATCATGCACTCTACAATATCGTTTTCATAATAATAATAAACAAATGAAGAGAAAAAAGAGAGAGAAGCCAATCAATTTCACAGGTGAAAAAGAATGGGCAGAATAAAACAATGAAGAGAAATATTATACTGGAGAATCGGACCAAGTGAATCTTTTGATTTCTTAATTGTGGAAATATACTTTTTAATTTTATTAATGGGGAGTCTTTTCACATTGATGTGTGTTTTTGTGTCTCTACTCTCTATGTCTGTAATCTGTATAATTTATAGTGGCATTTAAATTGAACGGCTTGAAAGCAGGTGTTTAATAGGCAATAAGCACGACCGCACGAGTCATTTATTTATTGGATCCGGTTAATGAGTGCTCTGTCTGAGAGTTTATAAGGAAGTGGAATGGAATGATCATAAGAGAATGTGAAGGAATGAAATGTATTTAAGTAAGGAAAATGAATGGAAAAGAATGGAATTAAATAACCTTGATTGGATGTTTTAAAAATAAAGGAATGAAAATGAATGGAATGTAAGTAATCCTGTTTGGGAGCAATATGGAGGGAATGGAATGGAATTATTTTATAACAATGTTACTATTAGACCCCTATTTTAAAATAAATGATTGAAAATATAGGGGTATTTTCGTGTTTTAGTAAAAAAATTATTAAATCTAATTCCATTCCCTCCCATTCCTCCTAATTTCGAGGGGAATGAAAATTTGAGGTTTTAAGGGAATAGAGAGAAATGAGTGTTCCCTTTTACCAATTCCATTCCCTCTCATTTGAACTCCCAAATAAGAGAATGAACTTTCCATTCCCTCCATTAAAACTCTCAAATAAGGGAAGGGAAGAATATTATAAAATTATTCTTTTCATTCCTTTCCATTTCATTCTATTCCCTCCTTCCAAACAAGGCCTTAGAGTATTTGTTAATTGACTATTTAAAAAATTTTTGATATCACTTTCATGGAAAATATAAAAATCTATAAAAACAATTTGTTTAAAATACATATTTGGTCTCTATTCTTTATACCATATTTCAATTTGGTAAATAAATTTTGAAGTTTTTTGTAGTATAAATGTATAATTTATTGTAACTTTAGCATTTTCTTTCTTAATTTTGTTTGTTTGTTGAAAACCAAACATTCTTTGTTAGTAGATTAAAATATTAAATTTATCATTTTTTAATAGTTTCGACTTCTTAGACAATCATAAGTTCAAGCCCCCAAATTTCATTTAAAAAAAAATTCAAACTAAAATTTTAAAACAATTGATAACTTATTATCATATATTAACTCAGTCATTAAAATGCAATACAATTTACATCTTCATGAAACTGTTCTATGAGGAAAACAGGAGCTTCCTCGAACCATGTTTCAAAATTACCAACATTATGTGCTGCTTTGTTATCAACATTTTCCTTTCTTTAAATTCTGAGCCCTCAAATGAAAGAACATTATTATTGGACTGACTTTTGTAAACTAATCGGTTCGTTGAAAATATAGTACTCCAAGAGAAAAACGAAATAGCTGTCCAAGGAATAAAGCAAATAAATCTCACCTTGGCGGGCTAGACCTCCATTGAAAATTTATCTGCTTTCTGGGGTCTTAAAGAAGTCAATTGATTTGAGCCATGAGCATGACATGGCGGCACCACCATGCACTTGATTGTCAAATTCTATATAACGTGCCATCTATTATTAGTGAAATATCTCATAGTCTGTTGATTCAACTATCAAAATGATGCATTGGATTTAACGATAGAACCATCCAATCAAAAGATCAAGCCACGTCGAGATTTAATGGTCAAAGTACGCTTTTGTAATTTAAAGCCTAAACCATGTGGTTATGTACATGATTGGAGATTAAATAAAATTAATTATGTGTCAAATCCCCATTGATTTAAGTTGTAAGACAAGAATGTAATTAAAAGTATTGGATAAATTCTAAGGCTTAGTTGGTTAGAGGGATGGAAAAGTGGGAAATAAAAAATAGGGGAATGGAAGAGTGAGGGATATATAAGAATTAGTTTTTCTTCATGTGTATTTGGTTTAGAGTGGAAAATTGAAATGATGGAAAACTTTTTTATTTTGTTGAGAGAAAAATGAGAAGATAGAAAATTGTATTTGTATAAATTTACTTTCATACTTCTTTTACATAAATTGGTTTTAAAAATAGTTTATAAGAAAAAAAAAAATCTAATGTTTAGGGGGAAAAAAAACTAAACGTTAACATTAAAAAAAGAAGGAAACTAAGCGGAGGGAGGAGAGGGGCAAATGTGTCATTGTCTTCTATATGATTTAATTTTTAAGGTTATTTAATAAAGATGTGCTTCATGACTGTATTTTTTAAAGAAAAATAAGTGGCAACTCTTTTATAAAACTCTCGATCTGGGGGTAGTACATATTTAGTTAAGTAATCACACTCATGAGGAATCTTAATTAAAAATAGCTTTTCTCTGGGAGAACCATTTTTTATCCTCACAGTTCAATAATAGCGGTCATTGGAAAGTTTTGAAAAATTGACATGGTTAGTTTAGTTGTTGAAGGAAAATTTCCAAAATCAATAATGATTGAACAATCCACACACACAATATCAAACATTGTTTCATTGAAATTAATAAATAAAATGATAAAATGTTTGAAATATCATTGTTAGGAACAAAAATTAAAATCCCATCACATCACTTTCACTCTCTCTAGGCTGTAGCTTCGCCCCTTCACCTTTATGTATGTGTATATATATTATATCTATAACCAAAACCTTCTTATAAAGAAGTATCTTTTTAGAAGTGTCCTAAATTTTTTCGTAACTATTAAGTGGTTATTCCATTGTAAGTCCTCTAACTTAAGAGTAATCAATCATCAACAGTAGAATTTCAATGTTGAGATTCTCAACTGTTGTGGTGGTGGGGTTTTGTTCCAAATCACTATATTTCGAGTTGCAATTCTCACATTTATGCATACACATAGTGTGTGCAACTACTAGAAAGGGATTCAAAACATTAAGGGACCTGTTAACAAGTGCCCTTAAGGCATTTACTAATTGATAATCTTAAAAAAATTTTGATACCATTTTTTATGAGAAATATAAAAAGTAGTTGTGGGAGGGGAGGATTTGAATGCAACATAGAGCCCATGGACCCAGCCCGAGGATGGAAAAAAGCCCGTTCGCACAACAGTTCGGGCCTAACACATGGACAAAGGTTCGAGGAGGGAAGATGTAGAGACCCATCGTCCGAGGAGCTCGAGGAGCGAGTACACCTCAGGAATTCTTCAGCTGGCCACTTGCACCAAAGGATAGGATACCGTGGAAGAAAATAGAAACGTGCAAGTAAAGAAGAGAGGAAATACCTAGGTAAAGTAGCCATTATCTCTGCATTAAATGCACTGTACCAAGTTAGCTAGCCACATTAATGAAGGAATGATCCCTAAAACAGTAATCCTACAGCTCACAGCACACTCTACCACCTTCAGTAGCAGAGTCTTGATGGGACAAACATCCAAATTAATACCTTGAGACGTACAGGTGGAGGGCTCAAATGCAATGGAAGGGACTATATAAAGTAAAAGAATCCCTCCAGGAAGGGGGATGAATGATTGAGAAAGGATTGGAAGTCAGAGAATAGCATCTTGTATCAAACACTAAAGTTTTTGTTTTTATTTTTATTTTTTTATGAACATTGCCTCCTCGGCCAGACCCAACGAAGTGTTTTATCCATATTTTGTACTTCTTTCTTGTTATTTTACAAGCCTTACCTTCATTGATTTCATATCTAGATTAGAGCAAAGCATCAAAGTTAACCTTGCAAGCCCATCCTTTAACAAATTAATTGCATTGGGCCTGAAATATCTAACTCCACTGTTCTACATGGGCTTAGCAATTTTGGGCTCTTACAGCAGTAAAAAAATTATTATTTTTTTTCATAAAAAGTTTCTAAAAATATTTTTTAAACCAATACTTTTAGGGCATCGGTTAACTTTTTCCCAAACATTAATTAACTTTCAAAGAATTGTATAGTCTTTTAATTAAGCGCAAAGCTAGCCGCACATAATGTGTATGTAACCCGAACTGAAAGTCCCCAACCTTCAAGAAATTAGAGTAAGCCCTATATAGACCACTCACTTTAGGTATAGTTCTAAAACCCTCTTCCATACCTTGGGCCAAGGCCCCCACCAAATCCAAAAATAAATCAAACATAGATTAGAGAATGACTTTGCCTAAGCAAATTAAATTATTCCATCACCTTTGGATGGATAATAGAAATGGGGTAACTTATTATAATGTAGATGTTGTGGGGTCTCTAACAACTCCACAAATGTTTTATTGCTCAACTTATAAAATAAAAAGACCTTAACTAAGTTGGTGATAATCAGATTTTTTTTTGATAGGGGTAATCAGAATATTAAGTGATGATAAAATCCTATAATTGATGGTGACTCTCTATCTTTTTTTTTTTTTTTTGAGAAACGGTGACTCTGTATCTTACACGACAACTTTGTCAGAGAGTTGGACCAAATCCGATATAAAAAGAATGGACTTATTGAAGAATGTGTATGGTAAACTGAATCTAGGCTAATCTGAACTAACCATAAGATCGTAGTATTGAGGACTACTCGTACAATTAGGATTAAAATAATACAATAACCTTATTAAACCCATATTCCTAACAAGGTTCATTAAACATTATCCCAAAGGACCCAAACTCACATATAATTAATATACCTTGATGCTCACAAGTGACCTAAAATATCTTTTATATTTTTCTTCATGGGAATTCACTTTCCATGTAGGAAGTTCTAGACTTTTATATAGGGTTCCTATATTGAATTTCGTATCCATATATATTAGAATAGGACTTTGATGAGACTCACTATTATTCACTTTCTCAATAAGTGGACTAAACTTTCTGTGTGCAAATAGCACTCCTAGACTCAAATCAATAAGATTAAATAAGCGGTGTTAGAAATATATTAGCCCATTAGTATAGGCTCAAGCCTAATTCTACTTTGTGTGCAAGCTAAGTTTCCTACTTGTACTAGAAGTCTATTAGTCTAGGGTTTAGTTTACTATATATATACATGTTATGATTCATTGTAATACAGGATTTGTACTACACTCTAATATATTATTGATGTAGCCCTTTTAGGGTTTCCTCCGTGGATGTAGGCCGTTAGGCTAAACCACGTAACCCTCGTGTATTATTGTGTCCTATACTTTATGCTCTGATACCATGTTAAATATTAGCATTGATACACCATGTTCAACATGTTAGTATGGATGTGGAAGCAAAAGTATAAAGTATATAACATAATAACACACGAGGGTTACGTGGTTCAACCAAACGGCCAAACGGCCTACATCCATGGAGAAAACCCTAAAAGGGCTACATCAATAATATATTAGAGTGTAGTACAAATCCTGTATTACAATGAATCATAACATGTGTATATATAGACGGATATTTCTTGCTCATTATCAGACAATCACTTATTCACAAATCTCGTGTGAGGCTAATAGTTTTCATTTCCCATCTCATGGAAAACCCTTTTCGCTCCGCTTAGCCCTATCCCCCTCTAGGGGTATTTTAGTGATAGGTTCTATAGGAACTGGACAATCCTATTTGGTCAAATACCTAGCGGAAAACTCCTATGTTCCTTTCATTACAGTATTTCTGAACAAGTTCCTGGATAACAAGCCTGAGGGTTTTCTTATTGATGATAGTGACGATATTGACCGTTAGGGTTTCCTCCGTGGATGTAGGCCGTTAGGCTGAACCACGTAACCCTCGTGTATTATTGTGTCCTATATTTTATGCTCTGATACCATATTAAATATTAGCATTGATACACCATGTTCAACATGCTAGTATGGATGCGGAAGCAAAAGTATAAAGTATATAACATAATAACACACGAGGGTTACGTGGTTCAACCAAACGGCCAAACGACCTACATCCATGGAGGAAATCCTAAAATGGCTACATGGGCTTATGCTAATGGGCTAATATATCTCTAACAAGTGGAAATTAAATAACAAACATACACAAAGAACACAATAATTTACGTGGTTCGACAAACTATCTATCTTCACGGCACTATAAAAATAGGAAGATACAATAGTACACAAAAATACTCTAAAAAAACTTATATTTCAATTACATCCTAACACTTTCTTACAAAAACAATAAGAATAGAAGTAGATTACTTTCTTTTCTTTATTTTCTCTTATGCGGCTGCACTTTTAATAGAATTCTCGACTCACTATCCCGTACAACACAAACCTAATGTATATATTTATATATATCATAGGTCGGCAACACTAAGAGTTGCATTCCTAGTTGTATTCGGTCATACTTGACCGACTTACAAGTGGTGGGCCTTGAAGGCTTCAGTGGCAATTCAAGCCACAAATTGAACCCAGGTCAACACTTTCTGGATCTGCCAGCCGCTTGGACGGTGGAGGCTCTTTTGTAACACACAATGGCAAGTGTCCAAGTGACCAGACTTTACGGTTTGTTTTTCTGAAAATTGTTACTAAAATTCTGGGGCAGATCTTTGGTGGCCCCAATAATCCATGGATTTGGGGTTCAGGAAAAGAATTGGAGTTTGTGGTGGAAAATGTTTTCCTTTTGGAAACATTTGCTTGTGGTTAACGTACACAAAGACTTTTCCCTTGCCCACCTGGGCTAGGTTTTCGTACATGTATTTTACCTTTGTGCCAAGTTACCCGGGTTCGTACGTTATGTAGTGTTTTAAGGTTTGTGCTCTTGCTAATGTGTACAGCAGATGGGGTCTATAGCCTTATTTATTATGGCCGGTTGGCCTAAGTGCTATTAGGCATAAGCCCACACTTGCACCTAGCTATTAAACCTTTACTGCATGAAAAACAAAAACCTAAAGTTGATATAAAGATTTACAAATTCAGCCAAAAAAAAAAAAAAAATATAAAGATTTACAAGAAAACTTGACAGTGTACTTACATGACTTGATTTAATATGGCATAATGAACTAGGAACTAGCTAGCTAGGTAGGGTAGTTAACCCAACTAAGTTTATGATTGTACCTAGGTGAGATATTCAAGCATCTAAAACTACGTGTTAATCTAGTAAAGGATTCAACATGGTAATTCCTCAACCTAAATCTAGCTCCTTGGTATATGTGATGTGTTCCATTTATTTTTCTTTGTGATAATAGATGACCTTCTTAAAAACTATGAATGATTCACAAGGTAGCTATATATTAGAGTATTAGAGGAACTATTTGGTAGGTAACATCATTCTTCCCCCTAAAAAAAAAAAAAAAAAAAAGTTAACATAATTCTTATCGTTATATTTTAATGTCTTGAACCCATAACCTTGTCACTCATCCCATTATTACGAGAAAAGAAAATGTCAATAGAGTTATAAATTATGGGTTGTATTAACGGATGTCTTTAGGGTAATTATTAATAAGTCATAATAAAAAAGTTTTGATACTACTTTCATGAGAAATATAAAAAACTGTCAACAACATTAAAAAAAAAAAATTAATGTTTTGATAACTTTTTCCATTTCTCATAAATTTTGTGTTAATTTTTTTCTAAAATAGAGTATTAACCATTGCCTTTAAGGTATCTGTTAGCATGACCTATTGTTTTATTATTCTCTCAATAAAATGTTTCTATAAATAGTTCCTAAAACAATACTCTTAGGGCATTGGTTAACATTTCCCATAATTTATTGACAGTCTTATCTCATTGTTATGTAACACTTTGTCATTGTAGCAAAGTTGCACCTCTTATATAATTGACTAATCCCATAATTTGAAATATATTTGAATTTAATGTTGATGATGTGGTCAGAGTCATAACAATGAGTGGATTTCTTAGTCGAGTTTGATGGAATCTATCAATCCCCCTTGAAGTAGTCTTTACTAGCTACTGCACTCCAATCTTTCATTTTCTTTATCCTTTTATTTGTTTTTCTCTCCTGGTAATTCCCACCCTAATGTTTTCAATTTTGGGAGTTCCTTTTTGGCCTTGTAGGGCTACTATTTTCACTATTAATGAATTACTTCTAAGAATACAAAGGAGATGATTGTTATGGACAAAACAAGGGTTAGTTAGTAGTTACTCCCACCACTGTACTATTTTCTTGGTCAGAATCCAAAATCTCCCTTGAAAAAGGCTTAGATGTCAAAATCAGTTGTAGTGTAGCAATATCGGCAGGTGAGCTATGCACTACTATACATGTGGATTAATAGTTGTAGATGACTCCAAGGATCCCATTTTTATCACCAGCAATCAGCACTAAGCTTTCAAACCTAATTATCTTGTCAAAGGCCTTTCGGTCTAGTGGCAACTAGAATCTTTACTTTCCCTCAAAGATGTGAGTTCGGATTAGACCCTACCATCGAACTGAACTTGACTTCCTCTAGCTAGTTAAAAAAAAAAAACCCTAATTATTAACTATTGCCTCTAAGAAAGGGGGGAAAAATCATGGCCAGATTTTTATTACGTGATACAAACACTCTCAGCTCTTTTTCACCTGTTCAGGCCAATAAAAAGTACATTAAACTGGACCTTTGGGCAAAGTTCCACATTTTTAAAGGAGTAGAGATTAGTGATAATTGATTAGATACACAATTAATTTATTCTAATTAAATTTTCTATTTTTTTTATTCTTTGGATAAATTATGCAAATTGATTTTGAACACATAATTTTATGAAAACTTTTTTTTACCTTTAAACTAGTTTGGAGAAAAATTATTCCAATTCATCAAATAGAGGTGTGCAAGAGAACTGTTGACCCAACCCACCCGAGAGATCTAATCGAACTTGCATCAAATTCAATTTGATCAAACTTGAAAAACCTGATTCGACTGACGACCCAAGGCAACTTTGGTGAGATCCACCAAATTTGATGAATTCTCAGCTAGATCCGGTGAGATCTCACTAGATCCAGTGAAATTTCCATCGGATCTATCGAGATCTCACGAGATCTTTGCTGTTTTTTGCCAAAATCTCGATCATTGTTGCCTTCCTCAGTTTCAACCGAAATAGACTCAATCTGGCCTACTAGTGCTTATGGTTGGCAGCGGGTCCTTTGTTCTACTATCACCAAGATCAGGTTGAGTCTGGGTGGCCCAAACCTGTCCTAGACCGACTCATGGACAACACTACCATTATATGATAGGTGAAAAATCCATTGATATGTATTTTTAGACGTCATATGACATCTTTAATTAGTCATTTGAGTTTTTTTAAATAATATAAGTGCATGATCTTATAAATCGCCACTTAATGAGTTGGATGAGATTACTCTAAACTGGTTTGAAGGAAAATTTTGTCCTAATTTTATCCTCAACTTTGTTCTAAAAGAATTTAAACCTAGTACTCATTAACAAGCTTCTACTTTTTCTAGGAAGTACTCATATAGCCCCAATTATAGACAAATTTAGAAACTCCATCGAATGCTTCATGACTTTCTTTTCATTGATTTCATTAGCAATTATGATAAAAAATGATTATTGAGATTTTACTGCCTTTGATAATTACGTTACAATGACAAAATAACTAAATCATAGAAAAAATTCAAGAAAAAAACAGAAAATGATAGGGAAGTCACATCTTGAAGGGATGAAAATAATGATAGCTGGATTGGTTAGTAACGCTGGACAAGTTAGTTTGGACGATAATAACAAGAAGTAACATTTTAGTTGTTAATCACCAAATCTATTTTCAAGCCCCACACAAAAGAAATGGTAGCTTTGCCAACCCACTACCCACCTACGCTTCTATGGACTCCAATCACCAATGCTACTATCACTATCAGCCCCGCTAGCTATTATTCCCTATGGTTTTAACACATCATCCATGCATGATACAAAGCTATCAATCTTCTGACATTGAGTAATTCCCAAGTTTAAAAAAAAAAAAAAAAAAGAAGGGGAAAAAAATTGCATTTAAAAATAGAATGATTAAAAGTTTGAAGTTTGTGATTTACTTTTGTATTTGAATCTCATTTCTTTTTCGTATATATAGATATTGTATAGTTATACACTCCTAAAGTTTGAGAGTATTTAAATTTTATACCTTTCAAAATTTGAATTTTACATTCTAAAATTCTAGAATTTGTATATTTCTTTCGCATCAACAACCACTCTGTACTTATTATCTATTAAGTGATATAAATTTTTGAAATTTTAGGATGTAAAAACTAAACACCCTAAACTTTAAGGGTGTATAACTGTACAATGTCTGTTTATTTTGTTAAGTGCCACATGTATCAATTAATTGAATTATGTGTATAACTGGACAATGTCTGTTTTTATATAGACAATTGAATAATATAAAAGTACATGTACTGATATACTGAACTATGATGGTTTTGTCTTACCTTAGACTCTTGGATCTACTCAACTTATTATATTCTAGCATCATACAATTCCTTACATGCAAATAGATAATTAATTAAGTGTCATAATCTTAAAATCACCTATAAAGTTATGTATAAGCAGAGTTTTCTTTCTTGAGGACTACCATCCTGGTTTGAATGAAATGAGTCAAAAATCAAAGTGATACTCACCTACCTTTTCTTTTTCTTTTTAGGACTATCTTGGTAGAAAATAATCAATTATTCAATATTAGAGTGGAGGTCTATTTCTCATCCTTGAAACTAGATTTAGAAGCACATTATTATTCCTGATTAAAAAATTTCCCTTGGCAAGGTCGGCCCACCAATGCAAGTACATATCTCCTAGCTTTTTCTTGACATTGGCTAAGCATGCTAGAGTGGGAGAAACTTTTGGAGCAATAAGAAAGCCATGCACTCAATAAAGAGGAAATTAGTCATTCATTGATCCCAATTGCAGAATCTCTCGGAAAATAATCAATTATACAATAAGAGTGGAAAACTATTCCTCTCCAAAGTCTCTTTAAAAGAAATGACAAAGTTATTATTAAAGACAATCAGATTCAACTATGTGACCCATTAACTAATGCAAAAAACATGATTAAGTAAAAGTAAGAGATTATTTTTGTTGGCTAATATTAAATGACTTTTCGCTTATATTAAATGAGGGAGGAGATATTTTAAATCAAGTCTCTTCTATAGGAGAATAAAGCAATGCTACTGAGTTATAAGTCTCCTAATGTAAAAATATTATGTATAAAGAATTAATTATGAAGGTGAGAAAGAATACCATGTTTCAGTAATACCAACTTAGCATCTGTTTTAGTATTTCCTATTCAATAAATGAGTGACAGCTGTTTCAAAAAACCACATTAGACTACTCCAATAAATTAATCACAATCTTCTATACTATTGGGAAGATAAATTAATCATTTATTGGAGTAGTCTGATGTGGTTTTTTGAAATAGGTGTCACTTATTTATTGAATAGGAAATACCAAAACAAATGCTGAGTTAGTATTACCGAAACATGGTATATTTTCTCCTAAACACGAGTTGCAAGATTAATAACTACTAAATGAGAGCTTAACAACTTTCTAAGTTTACGTTTGAATTAACTCCATATTTTTGAAAAGTTTTATTTATTTAATTGTTAAATGTTAATAAAATACAACAATAATGTTAACAACAACCAAACTTTAGTACTAAATTTTTTAAAATAGGTTATAAATTCTCAACAAGTTAGTTAAGATTGATTATATGTATTTTTTTTTTTTTTTATAATTTTATTCCATCTGAAGTCATACTCTTTGTTACTTTCTTAATTAATATGTAATTTTTGTTTACAGTTTTTTCTATTTTTCCCTCAACTTGAATCAATTAACATTTCTTCATTGGCAGTTAGTAAATTTAATTGTAATTTTTAAAAATGAGACTTTAAAAATTTTACATAAATAAATAAAATAATAAATTAACAGGAAAAAGCTAATCCAAACCAACTATAAATAGTTGTGGAAAAAAAATTGCATTTGAAGAAGAAGGGAGGTTTGTTTGAGATAAGTTTTTTGTTTAAACTTTTTCACAAATTTACTTATGTAAAACTTTATTTTAAAATATATTTATATTTTGATCAGCTTTTAATAATTAAATAAAAATCACATCCAATTTATCCAAATATGAAATATACACTATCTTAAAAAAAAAAAAACAGTAAAAAACACCACCTTTATTTTGCTAGTTTAATTTCGAGCATTCATTAGAATTGACAAACCACAAAAAGTCATAAAGCAGCCGTCAAGTAAAACCACAAAAATAAGCCATCTGTATGGTGCAAAGAAACGTGCCATTCAGAACATTGACATGATCCACGTACGTAGATGTGAATGTGATTCTAACAAAGCCAGTGCTTCTCTCCCTTCATATCCTGCTCTGTTTCGTGCCTGCAGTAAGCAACAGTATCCTCCATGCCAGTCACACTCATAAATCTTAATTTTCACAAGAAAAATGAGTTAAAATCTATTTAGATTTGTCTAAAACTAATGCTAGGATGATAATAAATTATAAGTGTTAGCTATATTAATATTCAGAGGGTTCTTTCATGATACAACATTCTTTCTAAAAACACCCAAAAAGCTAATGTTCATTCTATGCATGCATTTGGTTTGACTTTTTTTTTTTTAAATATTTTATTTGCTTATGTACAACTGTACATATTTTTAATCTAGTTTGACTAAATTAACAAAATAATTAATAAGTATTTAATTATTGTAAGATTAGAAGGTCACATGTGCTACACATGCTTGTTTACTGAAAAAGATTATTAGAAAATGAGTGTTTAATATATAATATAGTTGAGTTTATACTCATAGGGCTTAAGTTTTTTGGTTAAATGTGTTTTTATATGTTATATTAATTATTTAAAGAATCTCTATAAAAGGAAGAAGAGAGTAAAATTGCAATTTGGCATTTGCTACAATGAGAGAGAGAGAGAGAGTTTAACATGTTGAACTGATGGGATGATTGCCTAAACGAAGGTATTAAAAACAAAATTGGGTTAGCTTTCTCTTTTAAACATGTTGAAGTGGATGACACTCAAATATATGTATTTAAATTAACAAATGTGAGTATGTGTGACAATGCAATGTAGAGACCAAAATGGGCTTGTCACTTATTCTATATAGTAGAGATATAAATTGATTTTTTTTTGGACTAAGCATAGATATAGATTTATGAAAGTGGAGGCCAAATTATGGATTTCTTTGATTTTAAAAACAGTTAATTTTTTTAGGGTTGACCAGCATACTTGCCCCCAACGTATCTATTAAATTAATATTTCCACTAATGCCAATCAATCTTTAATAGTTCGATACCTTCATCTAACTTTTAAACCGTGCTTTCGACAAAAAAGAAGAAAACTAATCTTAAACAATTCCTTAAAAAATATATTCTTCTTCAAAAAGAACAAATGGAAGATCCGAAGATATTGCTTTGAGTGGACGCCCAAACAGACACACAGTAAAACTCAGGCATAAAAAAAGAAGCCTGATCAAAAGAAACCTGGCCCCACATGATGCTTATCATCAGCTTTAAACTTTGTGTGCAATATAACATTCCACAATGTACTTGTGTAGCCCTATGGATCTTGACCATTGGATACACCCACCAATAAAATCATATGGTGCAGAAAAAACCAATAATTGTGCAGATTTGATGACTTTTTAGAGTCTCAATTGTGGAGAAAATCTATCATGTTTCGGCTACGTGGGATCCACCTCAATGTGAAAGCGAGGGTGAATAAATGTAGCCGAAATATGTAATATCACCTTATCAATTTCATAGGTTTAGTGTAGAAAGTTTTTGTGAGTTGTGAGTATGAGCAGTAATAATAGGTGCCTAGGCGATCTTACACTATAAGTCAATATGAGAATTTAAGACTGTGTTTGGCATTAACTTTTAGCATTATTTTTTAACTTTTATATACAAAATTTTAAAATCTCATTTTTTCTTTTTTTTTCCCACTTTTTTCAAGATACAAGTATACTTTAGCATATTTTTAGCTAAAAGTTTTAGCGTAAAACTAGATAAGTTGTTTCCCAAACAGACACTAAGTAGTGCGGGGGATCGTAACCATACTTACAAGCAAGAGAGTCGATTTCGTACCGGAGGCTATTTCAGTTTGGCCAAGGGAACGAAATATTTTGGTACCGGTTGATACTGGTGTATCGTTTCGAGATTACCGCTATTTATATATTTTCATACATATATATATATATATATTTGTATTATTTATGTTAGTATGAATTTATTAATTTTTGTATTTATCAGCATAAAATTGAAAATCCACATATTTAATAAGCCTACATATTAGCTGAAGTACATTAACCAATATATTATATTAAACAAAATGTTTTTTCAAATTTTTTATTATACTGACCAAAACACTAATATTGGCCGATACAACTCAATATTTTTTTCGGTATGTTTTAGAGGAGTACCAGTACAATATATTTTTTCAATATGACCGATATTGGTATGGTATTGATTTCGTTGCTTACAAGCCCTTTTTCTTTTGGGAAAAAATATCACTTTGGAGTTATTGTTGTCAATTTGGTCTCTACATTTTAGTAACAATCAATTTCGTTCCCGTTATTTTTAATTTACAATTAATTTAATCCTTACCGTCAACTCACCAATGAATATTACTCTAAATAAATAATAATAGAGACTAAATTAACTACAACTAAAATATAAAACTAAATTAACATTGACTCGTAGAAACCAAAATTGATTTTGCCTTTTATTTTAAAAATCATCAAATCTGAGGTGACACCATGTTGCATCCATGTACAGGTGCGTAGCCCCGTGTACTCCCAGCTCTACTTTCTTGTCTTTAAATTGTGGTGTTGTGGACTTTTTGTCCATACATAGCTTAGTAGTAGTAGAGTACTGTACCTTTTTTCTGGTCGTCACTTGTAACTTTGTAACATTCCTCAATTCTCCGCAACAACTTTTTTAATGTCAAGTCTATCCCCTTCCCTCATTACGACAACAACAACATGTACGAAGTTGACCAAATTGTTTGCCTTTTTAACGATTTTTTCACTTTTACCCTTTTTACCACTGTTATAAATCTCCAAAAGTGCTAATCTAGTCTCTCTATGTGGCGCGTGTACTCACTCTCCGTAGTTCCTTTCTTCCTTCTTCTTCTTATCCGGTTGTCCTTTTCTTTTGCCTAATATTTTATCATTTTCTAGCAAAGCACTAGCCTAAAATTAGCATTGGACTAGTCCACTTAAATTTACACGCTCATTAATCCCAAAAATCATTTGACATTGGATAGCTTTCCATTAGTCAAATAACATATTCTAATTTGCATTGTAGCTTAATTATGACTTATTTTATTTATGTTTAATCAGTCCATTACTATGCCCTAGCTCTTTCTCTCCCTTATTATAATGAGATGGGAAGAAGAAATCAAAGATCTTGCACCTCCATAAGTTCCTAGTGACAAATAAGAAATATTTGAGATTTGGAAGGTTTCGGATGACCAAGATTTGGTTGTCTAATCAAAGAAGAAGTCAGAGATCTTGCACTACCATGAGTTCATTGATGACAAAGAAAAAATATCCGAGATCAGGATGATAAGGATTTAGGTGAATCAATTAATTTAGGGTGACTTTAAACTAGACGAGTTAGTCTTCAAATAATTGAGATGAGAGGAGTAGAGACTAGTGAAAATTGGAGAGTCTATATATGAGTGGTCCCAAAGAAAACCAAACGAGTTTGTGTGATGGTGGTGGCGGCGGCTATGAATAGCCATGGCTGTTAATGAAAAAGAGAGGGAGATGTGAGAAAAGTAAACAGAAAATTAATAATAATGGGTCATGTTAACTGGTGCCTCAGGGTAATTGTTAATAAATCATTTTAGGAAAGTTTTTACACAACTTTTATGAGAAATAGAAAAAAACAGTCAAAACATTAATTACGTTTTTTTTCTTTTTTCATAAAAACTTTCATAAAATAGTTTACTAACAAATTTTCTAGGGCATTTGTTAATTTATCCTTTTAGAAAATGAATATTCAATTGAAAATGCATAAGAAATTTTTCTGGAGAATTTGACGCGGGCCCATTTGAAAAATAAGCTAGCTAAAATAGGACTTTTTTTGTGTGTGGATAAATTTGGCTAAAATTTTGACTAATTCAATGTGAGTGCTCTAAGACCATGCACTTAGGGGGAAAAATTAGTTTAGTACATGCAAAACTAAAATTCATGTTTTAGAGAGCTTTGAACTTTTAATACTCATTTGTGACCATGATAGGATGTAGAGCTTTAGTTATAGAGTTGGGGCGGGGGGGGGGGGGGGGAATTATTACTTATTGTTGATGATTTATTTTATAAACACTTAAAAGAGTTTTAGGCAAAAGGTCTACTAATATTTTGCCAATTCTTTTCTATTAAACAGCTTTTAAGACCTTAAAGCTCTTTAGTAGCCTCTTTAATATAGTGCCAAACAAACCTTTAGTTTTCTTAATCAAAATAAAGAACTTGGTTTGTTGAACAATTTTATGATAATTGCTGTTAGGATTTTAGTGTTGGCTTATTCCATGATTTTGGTTGTAATTAAAAATCAAGTTGTGGATGCATTTCATTCATTGGACAAGTTTGGTAAAAACTGTCTTGAAACTACTCGAAGAAGTGCAAACAGAAAAATTTTAACTCGAGCAAAACAATAAACGAACCTGAAACTTCTTCAGTTCCTTGCTCTAGGCTCACTTGAGAGAGAAAGCCAGAATTTCAATTTTGATTATGTTTCTAACCTAGTTTGTGCCATCTCTCTCTCTCTCTTTTTTTATTTATTTTTTTTTATAATAATTTTTAATTTTAATACTTGTATAAACATGATTTTGCATGATTTTCCTATAGAGAAAAGGAGGCCACACCCTGTTCTATTCAGAGATTAAATCATGTTCCCTTTCTCCTTTATGTTTTATAGAAAAATATTTGTTTCTTTACCCATTCATCTTGTGATCTTAAAGAGAGTGCTTCAAAGATTGAAACCCCACAAAGTTCTTTGTTCCAATAAGACTCACTGCAAAAAATCTTTAAGGAGAGAAACTCTGTCGAGTACCAGAGTTTCTTGTTCCTGCGTACAAGGAGTTCATGGAGGAAATTTGTTGAGGAAGATTTTAGAGATTCTAGGGCTACTGTGGTAAAAAAAGGTAAGGAAAGCGTATGCAGAGGTTGTAATAAAGTGTCTAGCTTAATATATGTTTTATATGTAGGCTGTTTTATTTGTTTTTCCTTAGAAAAATTTTCGAGGGACTAGCTAGGTCCCCAGAGTGGGTTTTCCATTGAATTGAAGATGTTCTTATTTGGTTTTTCACTCCATTACCAAATCTTCTATCATGCTTTTATTGCTTTCCTTATATTAGTTATAGATTTGGTATCTGCAGAACTATGGTTGAACAATCAATTCTTATATCGCTTTATAGATTTGGTCATGCTTTTATTGCTTTCCCTTTAACAATCAATCCAAGAATTTCGCTTTTTTAAATATAAAAAGGGGTCTAAACTAGATTTTTCAATTGTTTTAAGATTCAAAATAGTTAAAATAAAGCTATTGTAAGTTAGCTAACAAGCTAGGATTATTTAAGTTTTAGAAAATTATTACTTGTAGTTAAAATTAGAGTGTGTAATAGGCCTAGAAATATAACATCCTCAATTTTAAAAATTGTATGTGTAGGATTGAAGAATTTTTCATTTGGTGAATTTCAAATTTTTTCCCCAATGCATTGGGATTTATTGTTTATTTTTTTTTTGATGAACTGGGATTTATTGCTTATATGATTCTTAGTAGATGAGAAATGCATAATAATTTATCGAGACTTATGTCTCATTAAATAGAGGTCACTAATTCAAATTTTCTCATTTCCTTTCTCTTCTCTATGTTATTTGGGTTAACTCACTTTTTTTTTTTACTTATTATTATCTTTAAGAATCTTATGAAGTCCTTAATCCTAAATTAGAAAATTCATTAATTGATATGAATTTCAACAACCTTATAAGTATTTAATCTTTTATAAATGTATAAGGCAATATGAATACAACATATCTATTTAGTGATATGTAATATTCTCCTACCTTAGAGAGGAGAAAATATCTCCTATACAAAACATATGAAATCAAACCAACTTTCCTGACATGTAAGTTTCATGCATATAAGACCCACATATCAGTGAGATATTAATTTCATACATAAAAGATTTTTCCCCTAGAGAAAGAGAGATAAATGTTAAGGTGCGTGGTAATACCGGTATGCCACTAAATGGCAAAAGGCCAGAACCCAAGAAAGGACAAAAGATGTAAAGAAGAGGTAAGATAGAAATGAAATAAGGCTAGCTCAGCTCGGGACACAACTGTCATTTTCTCCACTTCTATTTAAGGTTCACATCTCTCTCTCTCTCTCTGTGCCTGCCCTAACTGAAAACGACTGCAAGCAACCTGTGGTCTACCTGTGTGTTTATCATATAAATAATATATATATATATATATATTTTTTTTTTCTTATATATATAGTATTTAACACCGATTCAAAGTCATTACTTTTTTTTTTTTTTTCCTAGTCTCTCTCTGTCTACCTTTTCTTTCTTTCTCTTTTGTAGTTATCTCTCTCTTTCTTTCTTAATCTTCCGTTTCTCTTTCATATTCTCTATCTTTAAGCAATGGTGGACACCCAGACTGTGTGTTGCATGTGCGGCGACGTGGGCTTCTCTGACAAGCTCTTCCGCTGTAACAAGTGCCGCCACCGCTTTCAACACTCGTATGTATAGTACTTGTGTGGCTTTTACCATCACACCCACCATATACATATATATAACAATTCTTTCACACACACACACATATATGATCATATTCCATCATGTTTCATGTACATATATCATTATCTCTATGTGTCATAATCATCATCCATAGGCGTACCTACCTCAACCAACAACCATATATCATCATGTTTTCATGTTTATGATATGTCATATTTCATACTCATCATCATCCATCCCAGCATGTTTATTATGTCATCTACTGTCTTATTAGTCTAAGTCTCGATTAATTAAATCTATAATGTCCACTCCATAATAACTGATATATCATCAGACTAAGTGATCAATAGATTTCTTTTTAGGTATAGGCAAGATTCGAGTCCCGGTTATTATTCTATATATATAAAAAAAAGAGCTTAGTACTCTTTGTTATCATATGATATTAATCACGAGACCCATATGGCTTTCAAGTTATATTATTTTATGAGTGATTGTGTTTATCTTTTTTGGGTTTGATTTCATAGGTATTGTAGTAACTACTACAGCGAATTTGCTGAGCCGATTGAACTTTGCGATTGGTGCCAAAGTGAGGAGAAAACCACAAAACAAGGCAGCTCTTCCAAGAAATCTGCGGCCTCAATCGACACCGGAATTACAAGCCGGTCTGAGTATTCAGGCGACAAAATCAAGCAGCAGCACGATCGTGAAGCTGAGAACGCCGAGAAGGGAAAGAGTCCAACACCTTCACCACGAACAGCTACGCGCAGGTACAAGCTTCTCAAGGATGTAATGTGTTGATCAGTGGAAAAAAAAAATTAAAGAAACCAAAAAAGAAAAAGTGACTATGTCAAAAAGTGTTGGTGTTCATAGTAGCAAAATGTTAATTATATATATGTTGTTTCGAAGTGTTGTTTTGGGTATATGAACGAGTTTTGTTTGTGACTTTGTGTTATGGATTTCAGTAAGTTGTTAATAAAATAATGTAACTTTCTTTTATTATAAGCTTTTTTTTGGGTACAGTTATTGTTTCTGATTTTGTTTGTTTCAGTACTGTTGCTGATGAATGTTACATGAAGCAGGTTTCGTATATCAAAGGGTTAATTTGAGCCAATTAAATTATAGTTTGTTGGACAAACATATTTAATTAGACGCAAGAGATTGACACAAAAATTGTTATGAAAATAACTGTTTGATAGGTATTGAGGTATGGTTGTTGGTCCTAATACTAAGAAAAACTAAAAGACTTGTGGTTTTTTTTAAAAAAAAAAATTTATGGGTACATGGAAGACTGTTTTTGAGAAGGGTTCGTATCTGTCACACTCCTTATTTGTTTTGTTGAGCCTCTTAAGGAGAATTGAATGCATTGGAATGCCTTTTTGCCAAAGAATTCATAGTACCTAAAGCCTGCTAACTTTTACAGGTTCATTGAAGGGCCTTTAATTGCTAGGCCCTCTATTATTGTCAAATGGATGGGGAAACAAGGAAAAAAAAGAACACACAGTGAGACACGCGCACAGAGACAAGAAGAAATAAAGTACCTAGGGGGAAAATTTTTACCCATGTTTGGTTTAAAATTTTTTTCCACAATTTTTAGTTATGGAAAAAGAAATATCGGGGAAGTGTTAGTGCTTTGAATAAGAGACTAGGAGACGAGGAAGAGTTTTTAGTGGTTGGTATTGCTTCTAGGCCATTCATTTGGTCATGAAATTTGCGATATTTTCTCTTACATGCATGTACTATAGTGTCTTGACCCATACTTTGTGAAATATCTTCGAAGTACACAAGTTGACAAGGCTTCCTCTAGTGAATTTGTTTTGGCCATTTATGAGAAACGAACAAAATCCCTTCTCATTGGGGCTCTTGAAGTGACAATGAAGCTATCATCTCTATCTGCCCAAATCAATTTTTCTTATTCTATTTTCTCTTCTCTCTCTTTTTCTGTTTTGCTGCTCTCTCTTAATTTTCTTCCATATGCTTGTCTGACCCTTCATGTGAACCTGATTTGAAGATGAAGGAAACTAGCTATAAATAACACATGATGACCCAATAATAGTTTCCTTCATATCTCTCAAACACTTTCCTTTCTTTCTAAACTACCATCAAGACGAGTCACATGGTTTCTTGGCTTCATACGATCTTTACCTTTCATTGTCCGGTTTACAAGCAAGTTCCAAATATAGGATCTAATAAAGATTAACACATGCAATAATACTATCATCACGTTTTCTCTAATTAATTCCCCATTCATCTAATTTTATATGTCAAAGCTAAAAACAAGCTATTGAATACATATTTATGTTCGTATAAAGCTTTCATGTGTGTGGGCTGTCATAGCAACTTTCTGCAGTGTAGCTTATAAATGAAAGAAGGCTGCAACTAGGTTTGATATATATAATATCTTATTTGGATTATGTGAGTCATCAAGAAGCTTTACGTCTTTGAGTATCTTCTTAGTGTCCAATGTAATCATCTCCATAGTTTTAAAATAGTTTAATGATCTTAAACTTGGATATTGAATGATTACATTGACCTAGTGAATGATTTGACGCCCTATTTTGACAGTAACATAGACTCCTGCTGAAAGATATTTGAACAGTTCTTTTTTAAATGTAAAATTTACATACGTATATGTCTACCTAAAGTAAAATCTATAAGCAATGATATGTGATTTTATGGAGTTGGTCTTCTGGGTACTTAAATTTAATATCAAAAGGAAGAAAAAAAAGTTGTAGTTAGCTTTTCCTTTGTGAGTAGGGTTATATACTTATAACAAATCAAGTTTAATCAGATATTAAAATTTTAAGATTATCATCTTTTAATATTATTTTTTACACGAGTACAACTTAAGCTCATCAATAAGTAAGATTACGTGTTCATATCCAATTTGGTTCATTTTTTGATAAAAAAATTCGAATTTATTTACAAGTTATTTTATTAACTTGTTTTCACATATATAATAAACACAACTATTTTTTTTTCGCCTATTCACAAATTTATGCTGATAATTATTTACTAAATTAAAGTTAAAATAATATCATTTGAGTTAGTTAGATTAAGTGATTTTCATTTACAAACTTGTAAAATTTACTATTTATATTATCAAATTTATCTATAATAATTTACTTTGTTATAAATTTATTTACAAACTTACACAATCTAATACTAAGGTTATATAATTTATATATGTATACATATAAATATATAATATCACATATATATATATATATATATACTTAAATTGAATCTTATATTCACAAGTTTATTTATAAACGCATTATTATGTTTGATCTCAACTAGTTTATTAGTTGAACTTAAACTTAGATTTGAGATTGAGCTATTTGCTAGATAAATTTATATAAATTATTTTTTCCCGAGCTAAATCTAAACAACTCTTATTTCCAATCCTATCTCATTCTCTTTGACGTCTATGTCTTTAATTGCTGTTAAAAATTAACATAATATATGGCTATCTCCAAAACTTGGGAGCCAACGATCTACCACATACAACAGAATATGTAGGGGCATCATCTCATGGATTGAAGAATTAGATGGTGAACTTAAAACATTACTACAAAAATTAATGACAATGAGCAGATTATCTTGTATTCAACAGACATGCAGCTGTTGTAGAACCATATACTTCAATATTTGCTTAAAATTTATAGGATTGTGGCTCCTGTAAGTAATGAAAGGGGAAGAAGTTATTCAAACTAGTGACCTCGACTTCATAAAGCGTTGTTCCAGGAAATAGTATATTTTGTTGTTGTTGTTATGGTAGTGAAGACATGCATGATTGTGGTGGGAAGTATCGAAGTATTAACCTCTTATTGTCATGTAAGAACAGGTATTTTTAACCTCAAGCTAGATTTTAGGTTCAATATCATGAAACTCCCATGATGTTTCTTCTTTCTACTTCGATATGTCCCTTTCTTCCTCACCTAGCTATTTTTCTGGTAAATTTTTAATGGGTCTAAGATTTCTTCCACATATACCTGCTTAATTTCCAGATAAAACTAAAAAGATCCAAGATGACTATAATTCCTTCCATTCATTTAGTCATATTATTTAATTAGCCAATTATAGAACTCATTTTTCCTCGATGTTGCTACATCTTTATTATTTTTAGAAAGTCTAAGCATGGTCCATTTAGTTTCGAGTACTCCCACGCAGACGTTGTAGGATGTGGGGTACGTATTGTCTAGCAAAATTAACAATCAATTTTGGCTTATATACGCTTCGTGGGTTGAAACTCTTTAACTAGCATAAACTTCGTGGCCGTGGATTGCGGATTTTTTAAAGTTCTCTTATTGGACAAATGGATCATATTTTCTTGTGACACTTGGATACCATTTACATCGAAAATGTCAACTCTAAGCACTGTTAAAATATGGTATTTATTTAATCTATGTGATGTCAGTGATGATGGGGAAAGATTACACGATCATTATTTAATTGAAACATGTTTCTTTAATTTTTACTTGGATTTCTAAAAGATGATCATATAATATGCCATTATCATATTAAAAGGTGTCGGTTTTGCCTCCAAGTTTTTATAAAATTATTATACGTATGACTGGTTTAAAGTCGTAAAGACTACGATGATGATTATTATAGTAACGATGCTAACTATGGTTTGCCACTATATATAAAACATAAGGTTTGTCAAGGTTTAAACCTTAAGTTTTTCTTGATTTTATCCGTGTGTTTGGGCTGGCGCTGTGCACGTTTTTTGCGTGAGAGAAAGAGCTAAGAAGAGAGTCACTCTCACAGTTCCCGAGATATAAGGTACAGATCTTTGAAGAAGTTTAATGTAATATTTTGATTAGAATAGAATAAAGGGTTTGATTTGTGTTCATTGATCACTGGACAAAGACACCGACACTTGTCGGTATCGTGGCCAATTCAATATTCTAATGTATTGGATAGAAATTTTGTCTTACAATAAAATGTATTTTGTGAAACATAAATTGGTGAGGTATATTTGTGATTAGGTCAAGAGTTTCATAACTCAATTAAAAGTTTTCAATAGAAAAATACAAAGTTTAAATCCACTTCTTGTAACTACAAAATTTTTTTTAAAAAGTTTTTGTGAGATTATTTAATTTTAATTATATTATTTAGTTTCCCCCACTTTATATATATAATAATTGAAAAGGAAAAGGTATGCTTTTGTGAAAATGAAATCTAGAACTTCTCCGGCCAGTTGCGTCCTTCAAGGGAGGTCCTATATATAACGTTGAGCAATTAGCGGGAATAAAGCATAGAATAAAACTACTTATGAATATTTAAAATAAAATAAAAACAAGAATAAAACCTCTATGATCAAATAATTGTTGATAAAAGCTTAAAAGAACCATATATGGCATTAATTTTAAAGTATAGTGACTGTAATTCTGGATTTTTTTTTTTTTTTAGAATCGTAATTCTAGAATTCAAAAGTCTCTTCTAAAAAAAAATAGAATTCAAAAGTCTTCTAGCTTCACTTTATTTATTTTTATTTTTATAATAGGTCAATATAAATGGTTTTTTGTTGTTGTTGAGAGAAATTGGGTAAAGTTTAAGTTAACCAATATTTTTTTATAATCGGCAATTAGATTCACTACAAAGAAAAAAAAAAAACTTTAATGTCAACTAAAAGTTGCTAAAAATAATAAAAAAATGGATAATTACACTTTACCCACCTGTGATTTGTCTCTAATTCGATGTGCTTACCTGTGATTTCAATTTTGATATTTTGCCCACCTGTGATTCTCACCATTACTGTGCCGTAACCCACCTCTCCACTTTCCGTTACTCTAACACAAAAAATGTAAAAAACAAAACCCCAAACGGATCAAAACACTCCTCACATGAAGAACATACACCTAGAAAACTAATACAAATCAAATCAAGCAATACCGTTTCAGCCTAACTCTCATCGAAACTCTCATTTTCGCTCTCTCCCAAGTCAAATCCCAAGCTGTCCATGGCTCCACTCAATCAAGTCTACTCTCAGCGGCTGAGTCTCGCAGTAGTTCACCACAGAGACGTACGACGGCAACAATAGAGATGCTCCCTGCGACGGTCCTTCTATGCGGTTAGGCAACATCGATGGTTGATGGAGAGAAGTTGATTCAGCCATGGCTATGGTGTCATGCGTCTTGGCTTGGTGGGTTCAGCCTTTGTGCTTTGTAACCTGGGCAAGGCATTTGAGTTTGAATGGGGTTTTGTATTTTTTGGAAGAGATGGGTTTGGTGGGCTTTTGTTTTGTGGGTCCTGCTTGGCTATGGCCTGTGGGTTTGTGTAGTTAAGGTGTTTGGGTTTTTGCTGAGGTTGTGGTTTGTTCTTGGTAGAATTTCGGAGTTTGGCTATGGAATTATGTGGGTAAGGTGTTTGATTTTTGGATGTTGTGGTTTGGGTTCTACTTGGCTATAATTAGTTTCTTCTTCTCTTTTCTTTTTTGGCTTTATTTCTTCATGTAAAGTGTAACTCTTATTTCTTGGGACCCTTTTGCTTTGGCAAAGCATTGATACAACCAGTCAGTCCAGATTGGATCAATCCATGTTTGTGCATGTTCTTCATGTTTGTGTATGTTCTTCACGTGAGGAGTGTTTTGATCTGTTTGGGGTTTTGTTTTTTACATTTTCTGTGTTAGAGTAACGGAAAGTGGAGAGGTGGGTTACGGCTCAGTAACGATGAGAATCATATGTAGGCAAAGTGTCAAAATTGAAATCACAGGTAGGTACATCGAATTAGAGGCAAATCACAGGTGGGTAAAGTGTAATTATCCCCAAAAATTTTTTTGCAAAAAATATAATATATTTTTTTGTGTCAACCAATTAGTTGCTACATAGCAATGTGGTAAATCGTGATGCCTAAAATCTTCATGTCAACCTTTTAAGTTGATATAATAAAAATTTATTTTGGCGGCAACTAATATTTTTTTCGTGTCAGCATTTTTATGGACGCAAAAAACATATATAACATTTACGCATATTGTATTTCATCTTTTTGTGTCAACAAACATGTTGATGTAAAAAAATTCAACAAATTTTTTACCACTTTGGTTGCCAAACAAAATAACATCTTGTTTAATACAATAATTATTTCAATTATTCTCATTGTATACAGTATACCTAAATATATAGCTACATCTTGTGAGATATAGAGAATTAGTTGATGAAGAGAAAGACCTAAATGCATTGATTGAATAGAAACTAAATTCTCTAAAAATTCCGTGTAAATATCTGTTAACACCCTCCAATGGAATAATGGTATATCAATAGTTTTCAAATAAAAGAAAATTACAAGTGGCCTAATTGTGGGTCTTCTTGGAGTTGTATTTGGAAATGAGCTTTTGGAGTTTGAAGTGTATGTAGTCTTGAAATTGTGCTTCCTTATTTCTTCTAATTGCTTACATAGAAAAGGGTAATAGTTCCCATAGAGTCACCCTCCAAACATATACTTTCTCTTTGATGAAAATCTAACTCATGAAATTGCGCACCCACAATTTCATCGGTCCTCATTAATAAATGAACTATTGTATATACTTTATTTTGTACCTGTTAATAATCTGGTTCCTAACTCCAATGATGAGCTTGACATATGTCAAATAAAGGTAATTAAAGAGTTCACAATAGTTTGAAAGTATTCACAACTCAACTCAAAAGTGCTCAAATCGCTTTGAAAACAATGCTGAAAAATGACCTTTGCTCACTGTTTTGATCATAACTTTTGATTCACAAATAATTTGTGAGTGAACTTTGTTTCATTGGAAATTAGATATCTTGGGCTTTAATTTGAACATAAATTTTGCACTATTTGGATTTATATTGAGTGAGTTATGACTGTTTGAATTTGGGCTAACTGTGTAGTCAAAATTATGGTTTTTAGAAAGCATGCGTAGCATGAGTTAAGCATGTGTACACATGCACGAAACCTGCGTACGTAGGCTCGTTCCCAAGTGTTCATAACTTGAGTTTTGGTCCCCCAAAACATCATTTTTGAAGGGGGCCAGCTCCGAGACCCTTGGGAACGTCCAAAGACCTCTAAAAAGCCCTCAAAACTCTAGTTTTAACATATAAATACTTACTTTATGTCTCCAATCAAAACCCTAACTAGAGAGAGTTTATTTTTTGCCTCCATCTTCTATAAAACCCTAGTTCATCTTCTCTAATCACCCATATAGCACCTTTGCATGCTTTTTTTTTTACAGATTCAAAACCTCTCTCTAGTAGTTTGACAAAAGCATAAACCTATTTTCTAATTTGTTTTCAAAACCCTTTCGATTAAAGTTTGTTCTTGAGTTGTGATTCTTTAGTTCTTTTGTGTTCTTTAATTTTCTCTTGTAATCTCAATCCAATCTTAGTATTGTAGGCACTGAGTGGTTAGTTAAACAATCTCAAATCTGTGATTCTAAAGTAAGGTAAGTCTCTTTCCCATGATTTCCCACTTTGCTATATAGGATTCGTATATTCTTTGTTTGATGTTATCTTAAGTGTTCTTATCATATTTGATTGATATTATGATCTTTTAATCTTGTAAGTTTGAATTTAATCAACCATCTTGTTGGTTTTATTCCTTGCCAAATGTGCTTGTATTTCAGCAATTAGTAACCCTGTATTTAGGTGGGATTTTTGTAAGGGTAGTGAGTGAGATAGTGTGAAGAAATGCTCAAGAGTGTGCAAGAAAAATAGAGACTCGCGACTGGATTTCACGGGTGACTCGTGGTTGCAAGCCGCCAGAAGCAGCACACGTGCCAGGCATGCCAGAAGTTGAAGCGTCATGTTAGCTGGAGCACTATAGGACAAAATAGAACAACTGGCTGTTCAGTTATCTCGCGACTCAGTCAAGCCGCGAACCAGCCTTGTTTTGAAAAACCTGACTCTTCTCATTCCATTCTCACCCCAGTATAAATACCTCATATACCCACGAAAGAAAGAGAGCTTCTAGAGAAAATTTTGAGAGAGAAACCCTAGAGTAAAACAAGATTGATTCATCCACAATCTTCACATAAGAGACTCTTCAAATTCCTCAACTCTCTTCCTCTCCATTGTTAAATCCTTGAGAGGATTTTTACCAAAACCTTTTCTTACCATATCCATTATTGTGAGAGGGCTGTTTGGTGTTCTAGGAAGTAGTTAGGAAGGAACCAATTTACATTGGTTGAAGTTATGGTCAAGTAGCGGAATCTGGGAAGCTAGAAAAGAAATAGGTTCGGCGCAACCTCGTTGGAGCAAGAAGTTTGGAGGGCTTAGGTACACTGGATAGATTAGGCTTGGAGGGTCTATTATTGTTCATGTATCCCAACTACATTTTCTAGTAGATTACTTACCGCTTGGAGGGCGGTGGAGAGGTTTTACACTGAGGGTTTCGGTTTCCTCTTCGATAACACATCATGTGTTGTCCTTGCATTTGCATCTTCCTTCCCTTTATCTTTGCCTTTTATTTTCTTCTGTGGATGTGATTTTAATTGGCTTAGATTGTTTACCAATTCTGTTTATAGCTTGTGTTCATTTTCCGCACACTAGTTGTTTGTTATAAAGCTTGAATTGGTTATTTTGTAATTGGGGGTCTAAACGTTTAAGGGTGTTTTATATACTATTTGAACTTTCAAATCTATTTTAATCTGACCTTTGGTTTATTTTAATAAGTTATTAAAGTTTTTATGCTGTTATTTTAGTTTCTATGTAAGTTTAACATGTTTATTTATTTTATGTCGGTTTAGTATATTTATTTGGTTTTTTTTTTTTTTTTTTTTTTTTTTGTGTGTGTGGTTATTTGTTTATATTAATGTTTTGTTTAATTTTCTTTATGTTAGTTTAGTTTTTTGAATTTCTAACATGCTTATTTGATCTCACATGCTATATCTTTGTTCTTTACAATACGCAATTATGTGATTTTGGATTTTTTGTACTGAGGATGCGTATGCATACTCAAGTATGCGTGCACATGTTTTCTAATATGCGTACACACCCCAAACCTAGATTTGGGCATGAATCTTGTTTTTATTAATTTAGTTATTTTTCATATGTTCTTTGATTCTGTTTTAGGTTAATTAATTGTGTTTAATTATTTTCCATGTTTGTTTTAGTACTTTTGCTATGTTTAGTTTATTTGAAATTTTTTCCTTGTGTGTTTTATTTAATTGTGAACTTTCCATGTTTAATATTATCCGTTTAATTTGTTTTCTTTTATGTTTTGTGTGATCTTTAATATGTTGATTGTGTTCTTTAATTAAGTGCATGATGTATGTTTAGGGTTAAGGATTAGAGCTCTTTTAATAATTTATTTATTTAAACACGGCCTAGCAACACATAATGGAGGTCGGCCTACAAGTTGGGCAGTCTTGGGTGCCTAACACCTTACCAAGCTATACCTAAACTTCAGACTCACAATTTGGTATGCAGATCTATGCATGTAAGTAAGTGGCCTAAAATGCGTAATTTGGTTTCTGAACATAAATTAGGTGGCTATTTCATTTTCTCCCTCCGCCCGGTCCACTCCAGGCTGAAGCGTACTTCTCATGAGGAAACCACTCGTTGTGGGCATTTGCACCCACAATGGACACAACGGGGGAATCACTACCTAGTTTTGCAATGGCCTAAGAACCATGAATATAGCGTCCTTTCAAGGAAGGACCATTAATCTTACTGCTAGAGATATGGGTTCTGAGTTAAGGTATGGTCTTGGGAAGGTGTTAGGCACTCAAAACCACCTAACCCTAAGGTTGGCTTCCTCTCATTGTGTCTTATGTCTTAACCTCATTAAAGGCACACTCAAAATTGTTATTCTAAACTCACACACACACATACACACACACTAGCATTTATCTAACAATTAACATGGCATCAAGCATCCCTAACCATACATCTATCACACTTGTCATTCAACCCTAGCATACATTTATCATGGCATATCAATCAAACCTAGCGTACATCTAGTATCGTATCACATGTCTTATCCAAGGTAACATGTTAAGTCAGAAACACAAACATGGCAACATCAAAGGATCATATTGGAAGCATCAAGAACATCAAGAATACATTATCCAACCAAGCATGTTCATACTCATCACCTAGGCAAGTTATCAATCGATATACATGTACATATGAAATGACTTACGTCACTTACCTTGCTGCAACTCAACACCTATGGCATCAATGCATGAGCATGTGAATGCGTGTTCATGGTAACAAAGCAAGAAAACAAAAGATAAACCCTAATTTAAGCCTGTTAAAGGCAAATCAATAATAAACATGTGAAGCAAAAACTCAAACTCATGCATATATATAAGAAAGGATTAAAACAGAAGCATAACATGTGAACAAAGCAAAGAAAACAAGGGAAAAACTTGAATTAGGATTTTTGGGCATCGACCTGCGGCGCATAATGCAGGTGTGCACAGGGTAGTTCAAAAACCCTAAGCCAGAAACACAAAAAGCATAAAAAGCAGAACAAAACTTAAAACTATAAATCTAACAACCTAACATGTTTAAAACATAAGGAAAACATAAATCTAATCTAAACAAACATTATAAAGTATAAACAAGACAAATAAACAAGATCAAAACATTAAAGAAAAGGGCAAAAATGAAAAGAAAATTTAGAACTCAATACCTCAAATAAGAAGCTTTGTAAGCTTGATTTTGACCGTTCCCCTTAGTCAAATCTATTCACTATCAATAAAAAGTGATTAGTAAACTTCAAAACTCAAAGATCAAGGTCAGAAAAGGCCCCAATCAAATAATAGTGACTTGAGGATGTTTTGTAAAAAAAACTCTCTTTGATTGACTATTTCTAGTGAATCTTAGGTTTTTCGGTAGGATTTTTTGTGTTTTTTTTTTTTAAATATACCATGTAAGGCTTTATATAGTTAAAAGATGGAGGTTTGGAATGGCCCCCAAGCAATGTGGGTTTCATTCCAAACCTCAGTATTTAATGCAGAAAACTTGCATTTCATAGTTTCTGAAACCCTACCTACATGTGTAGGCTTATGCCTGCGTAATTTTATTTGGCCTTTATTTTTCAAAAATAGATTTATTTACTCATAAAAAGTTATATCTTCCATTTTGTCGATGCTCGGCCATGACTGGCTAAGCGGAAAAGACTGCCGCCTCTGTGCCTTCGTTAGACCACCCGCCGTGGCGACAGCTCCTGCGCGCACGGTGCCCGTTGGAGGCCTATCTCGATGTATATGTATGTTGTTTGTGCGGAGCTTCGGGTGCTCTCTTTCTTGGTAGAGGAAGGTAGGTCTACCTTTGACGTTATTGCAGGAATCCGGGTCAAATTTTAAGGGATTATCAAAGGTAAGTGGAGTCGCCACCAATCATTGGGTTTTTTTTAAGGTGTGATTGGTCACCTGTTTCTAGTTGATTTTATCACTAATCCTAGGCTAAGAAAAAAGGGCGTTTTTCCTAATCTAATGTGGATGGCAAAAAATATTGATTCTTAGGTCCGGAAGTTTGGTTATGTGTGGGGAAAGTGTTAGGCACCCCATAACGCCTATCTAAGGACAGTCATTTGTTTTGATAAAACCTTAATTTTTGGAGATTGGCAGTAAAACACATGATTTTGACATTGGCTTTCAGGGCTTTGCATGTATGGGGTGATGGAAATATGCATGTGCGCAGCGAAAAATTAACGGATCTACTTCATTCGAAATTGATAACATGCACTATGTAAATTTCAGAATACAAGAAAAAGAGACTGTACCTTGATGTGGTGAATTTCAAAACAAAGATTGTAAACTCTTGGGAATACTTTTAATCTTCACTCCAATTCCACTAACGCCTAAGATGTGTGGTCTTTCAATCAATTATACGAATTTGTTCAAGAGAGAATTAGAGAGTGCCCAACACTCATATACACCATTTCATGCAAGTTGTTAGTTACTTTAAAAATCTGTATGTTTCTCTCTTAATAACTGATTATCTAATTGGGCTAGCCTTTTGGGCCTTTCCAATTGGGCTCTAGTATGTGGCTTGGAGTGGGACCAAAAGGGACCAATAAGACACTAGCTCTAATGGGCCTTGGACTTTTCTGTCAACTCTTGACAAGTCCAAAGTTACCATTAACTATATTTAATACCACTATATAAATATAGTTGCACTCTAGGCCTTATTTATAAATTATATCTCAAGACTTTATTGTACATGCAACCCCTTCATAAAATATTCGTAGTAATACAAAGTCATAAATGTAGACTGCCACTTTGTAGATTACTACATCTTAATCCTTATGTACCCAGTTTAATCCTTTTAAGTTATTTACCATATATTTATGAAATCCAATTTCATAAATATATACTTTAGTAATTTCTTACTAAAGTGGTTAGGCCTAACTCTCTGAATAACTGAACCCATTAAACTTATCTCAAGGGAATATTTTATATCTCCGTTAAGAGAATATGAATTTCATCTTGAGAATGTATGTTCCATCAACACTAAATGTGACTGCCCAACATACTGAGGTTTTGACTGTTACTTTAGATCTCATTCCTAATATATCAAAGCAACCTACATTCCATGATCAGGTCCATTATTCTCTCAGGATTAAGAGTTCATGTTAATATAAGTCGTGAGATTTATTATTCAATTGATAGTCGTTACGAGAATATTAAATCTCACAATGGTCCAGTTCAATATGTCTTAACTCTTAAAACATATCAACTTATCAACTAGAAGTCACCACTTCCATGATCAAGACAAAACATCTTAGTTGATATGTTATAGTCTTTACAGATGAAATGCCTAATTTCATTACCGACTACGAACTATATTCTAAGTTTATAAAGAACTTGTGATTTATAACTTCTGTGACTTTTCACATAAACCACATACTATGTATCTCATGGACTAAATGGTAATGTCCGAATATTCATGTTACCATTATTTCAAATAATAATAAAACAGCTTTATTAATTACAATATTAAGTCATACATCATGTCATACATAATATTACATATAGCATCAAATAATAGGATTTAAGGGCACTAATCCTAACATGGGGCTAGCTTTGAGGTTTGGCTTTTGAACGGGTGTGGTCTCAATATATGCTTTCCTAAGGCATTCAAGCAAAGTGCCAGATTTCCACTGCAAAAATCCAGTGAGAAGTCACCTTACTTTCGCGGTAGAAATTAGGCATTGCTAGCCTTAAGTGACACGAATCGTGACAATCACATTGGAAAGGGGCAAGCAGGTATATATATACATGCATCATGCACAATGCTAGTACACAGAGTTTGAAAGTAAATGCCTAGCACATAGAGTAGGAAAGTAAATGCCTACATCCTTTGAGCATGACCCAAAATATAGGTACAGGAAAATAAACAGGGGTTGCCATACTTTAGAGATGAGGACGAATGGTACAAAGCATGATATACCTGTAAAGTGGTGGGCTGTGCTAGTGGTGTTGGGCTGCCTCCTGCTGCACTAAGCCCAAGTTTTCTGAATAAGGGAGTTGGGATCGGTCCAGCTTCAACTTAAGTTGGTCCGGCTTGTGTGCAAACTAGGCCAGGTCTATTAGGAACGTGTTCATGGCAGACAAAACTATTTCAGGCAAGTCATGACAGATAGACATAATAATAATAAAATAAACAAAAATATCTGGCCACTCAGTGGGAAATGACCAAACTGCCCTTGAACTCAATTACAGCAGCAATATTTTTTTTTTTTTTTTTTTTTTTTTTTTTGGCGGAATGGAAAGAATAGAACAAAAGATATTAAATATTAATACGCATGGGTTAGTCAGAATATTAGGGAAATCAATCAAAATCCAATCCGTGGGAGCAGATCCAAAGAGGAAAGAACGTTCATTCTCAATGCAGTCAATCTCTCAGGAAAGAGTCCTGCAATGGAGATTAACTGCCCTGAGGGAAACAGACCTGAGTGGTTTTTCTACACAAATGCTCTCAAGGTTTTCACAGAGAGCCAGATTTCATGAGGAAGAGAAGGGACCAATCTACCGGTGCATGCCTACCATTCTAATTCTCACTTTTGTCTTTCTTTCTTGTGGTTTTCTTTCTTTCTTTTCCCACTCGTTTCTTTGCTATTTCTTTTTAAGTTTCTATTTCTTAGTCGAAGTTCCCGTCGTTCCCCCTTTCTGTTCACTGCAAGACCCTTCTTTTATAGTGCTTGTCGTGACCAAATTTTACTGTTTTAGCCCTTAACTCCCTTTGTCTGGTCTGGGTGTACTGGCCGACCATCACTGTTCCGTCTGTGTGTCACCCTCCCATCACCAGACAAGGAAGAATATTTTGTTTGCTTGTCTACTGTGGCACCCTTTCCTGCTACGGTCTGGGTTATTTCTCTCTCCCTATCCCTCATGGCATGCACCTAATGGTTCCAATTTAGCTTATCTCTTTTGGGTAGTAAGCCATCCCAGCAGGACACCTCCCTGAAAGAGCCTGAGCCGGAGCCTTCAAAATAGATTTTTCCCCTCTCCCCACTACCAAACCATGCCCTCTGAATCTCTAACCCCTTGACCTCACCATGCTCTGTATTAACTGGGTACAGGCTGGTGGTGCCTGGGTCTTGCGGGTGCCTTCATTCTATATGTGTCCAAAATCTGCCTGTTGCCCATTCGTCTGCCGTGGTTTGGAGGCTCGCTGTCCGTGTTTTTTGACCTTTTATATGGGCTGCTTTTTGTTTTCCCACTTCTCTTAGGAGTTGAACTTTATTTGATAATGGGCCTTACATTTCTTTGGCCTACTCCTTGGTTTCCCTCATTTCTTGCCATATTGTTCTGTTATTCCTATTGTAATGATTTAATCCTGCTGGGTCTCTTTAGGCCAGCCGTTTACTCTTTCTCCCAGTGGTTTGGTATGGCCACTGGTTTTCTCTTATTTATGGGCTCCTATGTCCCTTTTGTCTTTTCCTTGGGCATCCTTGGCCTGTTTGCATTCTTTGGGCTTCCTCGGCCCTTTTGCTAATTTTGCATTCCTATGGGCTTTTACTAACTTCATTGGGCTTCCTTGGCCCAATAACCTTATTCTCATCCTTGGGGTTCATGGGCCTGTCATAAACCCCTTACTTTCTTAGTTTGCATTACTTTGGGCCTATGGCGGCCCTTTCTCACTTTTCTACATCATACACTGCCCATGGGATGCTATTTCTCTCTTTCCGAGCTTCTTTAAGCCCACTTGCCTCTTCAAAGCCCATTTTGTTTATTTCTTGGGCCTGTGATCCATTATTTATGCCGCTTGGGCCTGATGATTTTGTTGTCTGCTTTGCCAATTCTTTGCTGCCATTGTTATTGGGCTTTCCTTCTTTCCACTTGGATTCTCACAAATGGCCCTCAACAATACCTAATACAAACCTTCTAAGGGAGAAAGGGAGGAGGAAGGAAGGGGTTTAAAAGAGTACATAACCAAAGGGATAAGCTAAACCCTAGCTTGCATTTGCACCCTTTTTGCTTGCGCCTAGGAGATCGTGCCCTAGCTCTATGTGTCTTCTCTTTATATGTGTACATGCAGAGGCAAAGACAAGAAACCAGTAGACAACCAATGGAAAGGGAGAGATGCATAGATAATAGCAAAAGGGCGCAAAATGAACAAGCAAGATTGCAATGACAAGCATAGCATACAAGATGCGAGCAAACATACGAGCAAAGGAGTAGACAAGCAAGATAGCAAACAACAAGCAAAAGGTAAACAAGCAAGATAGCAAACAAAAGATGGTGTCCGCGAGGGACAAATGTAGGTTTAGATCGGATGTCCAGAGCCTCAATGTGTTGAAACATGGATAACATACTAACAAGCAAGACTCATATATGAACATGTAAACAAGTGTGTAAGGATGCAAATAAAGCCAACGGATGGCACAAGCAAGCATGGTAAGCATATCATTGCACGAAGTGGAAAAGGGGAAAGGTATGCACGAAGCAATCGGCATCATGGAAATGCATCCCAAATGGCTACATCAAAACAAGGCCTCATGGGCGTCAAATGTAACCACACAACCACGAACTTGCTAAGGGCGCCAAACGTGGCAAAACGTAGAACAAGAGAGACTAACACAAGCATAAAACATAGAAGCAAGCAAGCACAGACATGAAAAATGGGTGATCCAAACCCTTTGATATGGGCCAAGGTGTATGGATGTTGACAAAGACCATAGGGCCTAGATCGAGTCCAAACCAAAAAGGCCAAAACACAAGAAAATGCGATAAAAGGAGCAAAAGGGCTGCAATAGCACATGGCATGACAAACAAGTCTAGGCCTAGGCACACAAGCATGGCATGGAGTGCACAAGCACATGGAAGATGGCATAAATCATAGATCCAAGCACGCAAGCATGTGAAAGCATAGATCTAGACATATAAGCATGGCAATGTGTGTGAACGTGTGAAAGCTAGCACATAAACATGGAAGAACATGAATCCAAGTACGTAAGCATGTATGGATGTGGATCTAAGCATAAAATATGGCAAAAAGCACACAAACACATAGATCCGAGCAAAGCATAACCATAGAAATGATATAAAGCATGTGAGCACATAACCCTAACATCGAAATAAAGTGAAAAGAGGAACGAAACAAAGGAAAGCACGGCATAAAGCCCTAATCATGTAGATCTAAACATGTAAGCATGTAAACAAGCGTAGAAACATGTAGATCTAGCCAAACAACATATAGAAACGATAAATCTAGGCATAAACATGTAGCACAAAGCACATAGATCGGGACAAAAAACATGTGAACAAGCATAAAAGAACACAGATCTAAGCTAAAACATGCTAGAAACAAGATAAAGCAAGAAACATGTCAAAGAAGGCAATAAAACATATTATTATGGAAAAAAAAGCAAGAACATGCTAGGAAAAAGATTTAGAAGGTTAGGGGCGTGGATGATAGCTAACAAAGCTACATCCACACCCCTAAACCCCAAATCCAAGATGTAGAACCAAGGAGGAGAAGATTGGGTACAAGAACACTACCTTGTGTTGTTGGTGAAGATGCAAGAATCAAGAAGTTTTGATGTGTTTTTGTTAGAGTGTTTTTTGGGGTTTTTTTTTTTTTTTTTTTTTTTTTTTGGGTGGTGTTTGGAAGAGAGAAAATGTGTAGAGAGGCTAGGCAGAAGGAAAATTTCAGAAAAAAAAATGATCTATAGTCTAGGTACCTGTGGAAAGATCTTGGCTTCCTAATTTTGAAAAGGTGTGGAACCTGAAAATCCAACGGTCAGATCAAAAGTTTGTGGTGCGTCGATCGGTGGGTCATCCCAGTTTTCGTGATATCTCGGCTATTCTAACTCCAATTTTGACCCATGAACAGTCGTTGGAATTAGAATTCAATAATCTTTGCAATGACATTGGTTTCAACCCGTTCTGATAGCTGGATCAAAATTAGGGGTTTTGGGCCCACCTCGGGTCGACTTCGAGTCAAACTTGGTCAAACTCTGTCAAAGTTGCTAAAAACTTTTGAGAAGCTCGGGTTTGATGTAAAATTATGAAAAATGTTGTTTTGTGAGAGTTTGGACCACATTCGACCTTTGGTCTAACCTAGGGCTGACTAGGGGCATTTTGGTCATTTTAGTGAAAAAAGGCACTTCGGGTGTTTCGGTGCCCGAACGGGTTGCACCCTGTCGTTCTAGATGTTCTCATGGCCCCGTAGAGAAAAAAAATAATATTTTTTGGATTTTCGGGGGTCTGGCATGTAAATCGAGGGCGGACAAAATACGGTATCAACAGCTGCCCCTTCTTTATCTGATATCTCGAGTGCAATGAGAGGTGTCGGATAAAGAATATGATTTTGAATTTTGTTGCCCCCAAATATGCATGTGGAGATTGCTCATGGCTCGAGATCAGACTTTACCTGCTTGGCCCAATTTGCTACAACTGCTATTGGAATTTTTTCCGGGCACGCCTCTGAGCTTTAAGATAGGAAGAGGGAAAGGTTTTTTTTTTTTTTTTTTTTTTTTTTTTAAAGGGTTTGATCGGGTCAGCATTGATCGAGTCAATGCTTCCCGGTGGTCCTAGAAGGGTCGCTGGGCAACCCAGGGCCTATAAAATTCCTTTGGGCCCCTTTTTGGTCATTTCTAATCTCCTTTCTACTTCTCACTCTCCATAAAATTTCCTAGAGCACTTAGAGCTTTGTGGGTCCGTGCTTTCAGCTTCAGTCTGCCATTTCAATCAGCTGCTTTTGTCTATTCTGCACTTGAGGTCAGTATCCATTTTTCTTCTTCTATTATTTTTTTTTTCTCTACAAAATGTTAGTAGCAGTACTACTAGAGATGCAGACTAGTATTTATTTTTATTTTTGGAATTTTCATAAGCATATATTTTGCCATGATTTATGCCATGTTATCTTAGGAAAAATGCATGTGTATATTTTTTTTGCCTTTGCCATATGATTGCAAACATGTGGAAATTTAGATGCTAAAAATAAAGTGGGACATAGGTGAAGGGACTTACCCGATATAGAGTGTAAGCATACGGCACGGCCACTATCACCCACGGTAGATTAGGAACTTGGAAACTTTTTAGGAACTCGAAAATTATGTGATGCGAGGCGTACGACACGGTTGCTATTACCTTAAAGCGGGATGTGAGCATACGGCACGGCCACTATCACCCACTTTAAATATGAATCCGACATTTCTTTGGGGATTGGTAATTGTGGTGGCGTGAGGCGTACGACATGGTCGCTATTACCTCAAAAAGGGATGCAAGCATATGGCACAGCTGCTATCACCCATTGTAGAAATGTGAGCATACGACTTGGCTGTTATCATCCACTGTAGGAATGCGATCATACGACACGATTGCTATCACCCACTGTAGATTAAGAACTTGGGACTTCTCTGGGAACTTGATAACTGTGATGGTGTAAGGCATACAACACGGTTGCTATTACCTCAAAAAGGGATGCGAGCGTACGGCACAGCCATTATCACCCACTGTAGAAATGTGAGCTTACAACATAGCCACTATCACCCACTAGAAATGTGAGCATACGACACAGCCGCTATCACCCACTATAGCATGCGAGCATATGGCACGACCACTATCACCCACTGTAGAAAATGCGAGCATACGACATGGCCACTATCGCCCAATGTAGTCATGTATAAAAATCTGCCTTCTTTGTGAGAACATGTACTTGACATAGACTTGCATGATATGCTTACTAAAAGTGTTAGTTCATCTGCATTGCCATTTATTTATGGGCTTACCACTGATGTCTGAATTTCTTGCTGTTTTGTAGATTATGTCTTGAAGAGCGTGTTCCAGGGGAGATCAGGGGAAGGCCCCTATGTATGCCACGTCCTAGGGGGACGGTTCTTCTGATGACAAGACCACTTCAGCTGGTGAGTAGGCGGCTTGGGTTTTGCAGAGTCATTTTGATTGCGGGGATGATAGCCCCAGGCCTACCGATGGTATACCCTTGGAGACCGAGTCCAGGAGATGACGTTCTGTTGAGACGGCTAGTGCTTCGTCTGAGTCCCGTACTGTTTCTAGCAGGGTGACTTTACAGCGCCGACCGATCAGAGGGAGGGAGGCCTCTGGAGGAGAGGTACAAGATGATGACATCCACATAGACATAGATGAGGTCTTTGTTGGGCCCGAGGTCCTATCGGAGTTTGGCGCTTAGAGGTGCAATCTGAGACTGTGGTTTCCATCACACCAGGCCAAGGGCCGACGCTCACACTCGGACCATAAATAGAGGCATCTAGGACACTCACCTTCAGCATGGGCTAAAGGATCATCCTTCTGCACCGGTGAGGAGGGGAGAGGTATGTTTCATTTCTTTTTTGGTCATTCAGATTCATGTTATATGCATGTGCTAACGAATAGTTTTTGATTTCAAATGTACGGGAGCGAGAGGCTCCTTGGTCGGGGCGCCCGGTCCACTTTCCTTCGGATATTGTTCACTCCTAGGACCCATCCACAGTACACTGCGTTTTTAAGGGAGCAGGGATTTGAGGACTTCTTACGGATTCCCTCGTTCACCCTGAGGCACGAGATCAGGGAGGCTTTGGTGCAGCAGTTTCATGCCAAGATAGGCACCTTTCACTTGAGTTGTGGGGAGTATGCGGTCCTCCCTCTTGACTAGATGACCATTCTGGGTATCAAGTTCAGTGGCCACCAAATTCTGACTGAGGAGATGAGTTTTGAAATGGCTTGTGATCTCTTGGGCATCCTTCTTCTGTTGGCTACAGAGACAAGGGGATATTTCGGGCCCATCGCATTGCCACAAATCTGTACTGAGTAGTTGCAGCATAGTATTCCCTGGGGCGAGGCCCTCATTAACGCTCATCTTTATCAGTGCTTCTTGTGGTTCCTCGGTAGTTGCTTCTTGGGCAACAATCGATCTGTGTTGACTTGTCAACTGCTGTGGGCTATGGGAGTAGTCTTCGACATCCAGACATATGACTGGGGGTCAGTGACCTACGACTTCTTCATTTCTTGCTTGAGGCGGGCCTCCTAGAGAGACTTCAAGAGTTTAGAGGGATGTTGGCAGATAATAACATAGTGGGCATATGAGTACATCCCAGCCCTGCAGCTGTATTATACAGGCTTGTCCTTGACAACATACCCTCGAGCATATGCATAGGCTCATTGTAGGATCACAAGGGTAGTAGTAGTGTAGCCAGTCACTATTTCTGCAACTCTGGATTGTGCCATTCGGGATGAGATCATAGTTCATCCATATGATGGCACATTACTGAGGAGACTAGAGCTCACCATTGCTATATGCCAGTCGAGGATCCGACGCTGGTTTTGGGCCCTGACAAGCTGGGAGTTCTTTCTGGTAGATAGGACCTTCCATCAGGTTATGCCAGTCTGCGAAGTGCCCAGGGATCCTCCTCCTCACGATTTGTCATTCGAGGCCATAGTCCTGGATGACCCAGATTATGCAACGAGCGCCTTTGATACTTATGTGGATATGAGTAAAGATTATTCAACTTGGTTTATAGAGTCTTCTGCGGGGCCCATCATTGGAGACATCCCCGTGAGTGGGGGTAAAGTTTTGGGAGGTGCCGTACGCATTCAGGTAGCCATTGGGGCTAAGTAGAGAGCACGTGCCGAGATTGTCGAGGCCAAAGTGACAGAGTTTGAGGCCTTGTTTACTGTTAGAGAGGCGCATATGTAGGAGGAGATTGGTCGGGTGTTAGCTCGGGAGCGGAAGGTCTGGCAAAGAGATAGGGAGATGCGAGTTGCTACGATGGACAGAGAGTGGAGTCAGTTCCAGATTGAGTTAGCCCTACATCGAGTTTATTCTATGCTTTTGGTAGAAGAGTTACGAGCGGCTTGTCTTACCGTTCCGGCTACCCTTGAGATTCTAGGTCAAGGGCCCATCATTCCTCTGTTCGAGCAGAGGTACATGCCAGTTCCACCAGGCCTACCGGGCGGTTGGGGTTCTTTTGTTCAGGCTCTAAGGCCTTCCTAGGGTCCTGGGTATGCTCTTGACACTTCAGACAGTGTGGTTCCTTCTACCAGCCGTTTTGCAGACGACAATGATAGTGATGATGGTGATACCGACTAGTTTATTGGTAGCAAGGATTCTCAGTAGAGTCAGCTTTTTGTTGTAGCATGATGTAGCCCCTGCCCATATCTTTTTCATGTATTCTGTAGACATTGCCCCTTGATGGGCCAGCTGTGTGTGTATACTATGTATTGCCTCTTGGTAGGCCTAGACATGTATGTATTGTATTGCCCCACAGTGGGCTTTGATGTATTATATTATCTCTCTATAGCATGATGTATGTATGAAACAATGCCTCTGATTAGGATTTATATGTATGAATCCAAGGATGTGCCTTTGAAAGGGAGGCTGATGTATGAAAAACAATGCCTCTGATTAGGGCTTATATGTATGATCTGGATAAAATGCCTTTAGAAGGGCGGCTAATGTGTATAAAAGACAATGCCACTGATTAGGACTCATATGTATCTCTGGATAAAACACCTTTAGAAGGGTGGCTGATGTGTATGAAAGACAATGCCTCTGATTAGGACTTACATGTATAGCTCTATATATTGCCTTGAAAGGGCTGCCGATGTATGTGTAAAACAACGCCTCTAATTAGGACTTATATGTATAATTCTAGAAAAATCTCCTTTAGAAGGGCTGCTGATGTATATAAAAGACAATGCCTTTGATTAGGACTTATATGTATGATTTGGATAGAACGCCTTTAGAAAGGCGGCTGACGTGTATGAAAGACAATGCCTTTGATTAGGACTTACATGTATATCTCTGTATACTGTCTTTAAAAGGGCTGCTGATGTATGTGTAAAACAATGCCTTTGATAAGGACTTATATGTATAACTATGGAAAAATCACCTTCAGAAAGGTTGTTGATGTATATAAAAGACAATGCCTTTGATTAGGACTTACGTGTATAACCATGTAAATCTCAGAAAATGCCTCTGAGAGGACTATTGAGATGTACACACACACTATTGCATTTTCGTTGCGGATGGTGGTATTGAACCAGCTTGTATCACATTCACCTGTTTTGCACTGCAATTTCACGGATTTGCCAATAGCTTTTGAACAATGATCGTCTCGTTAGGGGAGAAAGGAAGGAGAGATCGCGTGAAATAAACTGCCCCAGTTTAGTGTTTCATGTGACTCTTGACATAAAAGATATATCCTTAACGGTATGGACCCATTCTTGTATATTGGACAAAAGGGAGAAGGAACCGAGCAAAATAAATTGCACCAATTTAGGATTTTGAGGGGTTCCGAGCCTGTAGACTGGCTGTAGGTGGCCTTGGCTTCACAGGCCATGTAATAATGTTGATAACGAGTGCGGACACTTCGAACGAGATAATTTTAGACATGCCATGAGGCGGTATGCACTGATTGCTCCTGTTATTACCCGAGTTGGCTAGAAATCCAAGAACGAGACTTTTAAGGTACTGCTATGGGAAATGACTCCCTTTGTCCTCCAAATAAGCCGGAAAAGCCACCGGGGCTCTAGCATTTTTTCGTTGCAAATTTTGATTACCAGGGCTAAATCGACCCTTTAAACGGGTTTTGAAAACGAGGTTCAAGACATCTGAAGGTGCTGAACGAGATGCACAAATATAAACTGCCAAGTGTAGGATTTGTGTGGCCTCTAATGCGTGAGTAAGAGTTTCCAAAAATCCGATTCACTATTGGGTCAATCACACATTACGGTGAGCATTAAAACTAGGGAATCTTCACTCTAAAGCGCTAAAAAACATGTCAAATAGGAGGGGGAGTGTCAGCACATGTATGGGTTTATGCCTAAAGGGTTGAAAAGCCCTGGCACACTTCCCGAGGTCTAGGGGCCTTTCAAGGGCCGCCACCTTGGGATGTGTGTATAAAAGCTGGGCATTAGCCCAGCCCCAGCTCATTCGGTTCCGTAATTTTTTTTAGGTATTCTGCTGCTCTTTCTTCACTCAAAACACTTAGAAAACACCATTCTTCATCATTTTCTGTGTAGATCTTCATCAGACTCTCAAATTGAGTAGGGCTTGCTCATAGAGGTTCTTGGTGCTCATTCTTATGACACCTTAGTTGAGCTTGAGAGGGAGAAGTACCATGAGAGGAAGCTTAAGAAGTGGTAGGGCTCTTTTTTTCGTGGTGACTAGGCATTCATCCATCAGCTTATTGACGATGCCACCACTTTACTTCACATCACACTAGATTGGCACTTGTTAGAGGTCATCACTTCCTGTTAGGTGCCTGCTCTAAGATGCGTCGCTATTGGAGACATTGACTTGGTGCCTACTTTGGAGAAGTATGATCTTTTCCTCTCTCTTTCTACTCCTGTGAGCACTATTTTTGTTCCACCAGTGTGGATACACTACCGCAAGCAGCTTGCTGATCTAATGGGCTTTAAGAGGCCCATTGTAGAGGTGTTGACTTGGCATGGTAGCGGGGTGGGAGGGAGCATGTCCTTTGAGTTCCTACAAGATCGGATCCAGTTACTAGAGTGTCCGGCTGGCTACCGAGACAATTTTGTGCATTTGGAGGAGCGATGGACATCCTATTGGTGTCAGGCCTTTCTAGTGGCCTTCTTTGGTGCGGTGCTATTCCCTTCACCATCAAGGGCTATCAGTTTTGCCATTCTTCTATTGGTCCATGTTCTGTCTTATGGTTATTTTTTCATTCATGCTTTACTTTCCAAGACTATTAGGTCTTTCTCCTTGTGTCAGGAAATTGGTAAGGGTAGACTAGGCTATTATGTCCATATGTTACAATTATGGTTCTATATTCACTTGAGCGTCATCGCTAGGGATCAGCCTATGGGCTTTGTGGATAGGAATAGGATCCGGGCTACTGTGTCCTTCGATCTTCCTTTTTCCGAGGACGTTGATGGTTGGTTGAGATATTTATGTAGCCTGAGCCCCACTGACTAGACCTGAAGGGTCAAATGGGGTATTACCAAGTGGCAGGGGCAGATCCATTGTGTCGGCTTGCTTAGTATTCCCTTGGTGGGCATCTGGAGGTGCATAAGGTATTTCCTTGGTATGGCCATGAGGTAGTTTAGGGGTATTCAGCATATCCCCCAACTCAGTGATCTTTCTACTATCAGCTATGAGTATGGGCTGGTGGATATTGACATAGTAGTGGTAGGGCGTGCCTTAGAGTTTTGGGAGGCGCACAGATCGAGTATAGACATCCCCCTCTACTCTAGGGATGACCAGGAGTGGTTATCTATTGAGTTTAGGGTATGGCAAAACACGCGGGTTCCCGTCTTTGTGTTTGACCTGTCATCACCGGTTTCGACTGATATGCCACTTCCGGAGGACATCCTGAGAGATTATACCCTAGAGTTCAAGATTAGAGCTGAAAAGGCCCTTGTAGACCTGAGGGGGTGCTTGAGAGAGGCTGTTAGGGATAGAGATTACTGTAGGGAGATAGCTGATACACTCACGGAGGACATTGAGGAGATGAGCAGCATGCAGGAGAGTAAGCTTGCGGCTTTCAGTGCAGAGTTCAATCCAAGGGGGCCAGCCTCTCTAGGCATAGAGGCAAAGTGTGCCCTAGTTGAGATACCAAGTCACGGGTTTGGAAGACGAGCTTGTGGGCCTTATTCGGAGATTTGCTGCTCTAGATCACACTTAGGATGAGGAGAGAGCTGCATTAGAGGTTGGCAGGGTTGTGGCTAGCAGCCGAGCTGATGATTTAGCATTGGAGCTATTACAAATGAAATCTTATATCAGCATTGGAGCTGATACACTCACGGAGGACATTGAGGAGATGAGTAGTATGCAGGAGAGTGAGCTTGCGGCTCTCAGGGCAGAGTTCAAAAGAGGGGGCCAGCCTCTCCAGGCACAGAGGCAAAGTGTGCCGCAGTTGAGATACCGAGTCGCGGGTTTGGAAGACGAGCTTGCGGGCCTTACTTGGAGATTTGCTGCTCTGGATCACACTTGGGATGAGGAGAGAGCCATATTAGAGGTTGGCAGGGTTGCTGCTAGCAGCCGAGCTAATGATTTAGCACTGGAGCTATTATAGGCGAAGTCTTATATTCACTCCACTTTGAGCATGGAGTACGGGTGAGAGGGCGATGAGCCTAGCAAGCCACAACGGGCTTTTCGTCGCCTTCAGACTGTGCTGGCTGAGAGAAAGGAGGCCCTGAGAGTCGCTACTGCAGAGATGAGCACCTTGCAAGCTTTGCTAGAGATAGAGAGGCAGAGCTCTACTTCTAATGCCACGATGGAGCAGGAGTTAGTTTGTCTTCAACACTCACATGACAGACTTAGAGAGGTAGCCAGAGATCTAGGCTTCGATGCAGCTAGACTGCTTTGTACTCATGCTCAGGATGACCCAATTCTTTACACTGGTTTTAGGAGGCTGTGTTGGGCCGTGTGCAATTGTCTGGGCCATGTTTGATCTGCTGATATTCTTTTCTGTTTACTTTATTTCTACACATTAGCTATGTAGTTAGTATTCCACCATGTATGGAAAGGTCCTTCGTAAATTGCTAGGCAATTGTGTAAGGCCTTCCTTTTTTGTTTCGAGTTATTAAAGCGTAATCTAGTCTGTTAGGCATGCTTAGAAACTGAGAGATGGTGTAGAGAGATGCTTATGATGATATTCAGAAAATATATATTTATGGGATTAGATTTCATGTTTTGATACCAGAATGTATGAAAGAACAGAATGGCACAATACAGGCATGTTAATGAATATGCAGGCAAAAAAGTAATAAATGTAAAATCCATGCATATCAATATCTTATTTTTCCAAGGATATATCTTATTCTAGACATATCTTTTCCTTTTCCCATTGAGGTATATTTCCCATTGACATAAGTCAAAACATCATGAGCAGACCACTGGGTCATGGTAGTATTGTAGACAGAGAGCAATCTTGAAGGCGTCTTTACATCTTGACTTGGATGTTGGATCCCTTTAATCTTCTGGTCTTGAGCAAAAATTCAAGCGGGTGCAACTGACTGATTCTTTTTAAGATGTGACCAAACCAAGGTGGCTACCTACATACCTCCACGAGGAAGGATCAGGTCATCATGTAGTTCAACTGACTTTTTGATTGCCTTAATTTTTTCTTGGACCGCCCTTTCGAGTTTTCAATATAGCAGGCTCTCTCACGCTCTTTCTTTTACTCTCCTTTTGCGTAGATTGCCCTTTCGGGTTTCCAATCTACCTTTGCATTTTCTCACGCACTCTTTCTTTTGGCTCTCATTTTGCGTAGACCACCCTTTCAGGTTTTCAATCTATATTTTTTGTGTTTTTGTTTGTTTGTTTTGTTTTGTTTTTCGTTTTTTCTTTTCTTTTTATTTTGACATAAAAATGAGGTGCACTAGGAGGCTCCTTCATGCAAAGTACCGTATGATGGCATCAGAATTGGTGGGAATATTGAAGTCATGCCCGTCCATCTCGGCTAGAATCAAGGCTCCTCTAGAAAAGGCTTTCTTTACCACGTACGGGCCCTCGTAGGTTGGGACAAACTTTCCACTATGATTAGGCAGGGCCTGGTTGTGTTTCTTCAAGACTAGATCGCCTTGTTCAAAGACTCTAGGTCTGAATTTCTTGTTGAATGCTCGGTCGATGCGGTGTTGGTACAACTGTCCATGGCACATTGCGGTCATGTGCTTCTCATCTATCATGTTCAGTTGTTCATATTGAAAACAGGCCCATTTAGCTTCTGATAGCTTTTTCTGGGATAAAATGAAAGACGAGATCTCTACCTCTACAAAGAGGACGACCTCCATGCCATACACAAGTGAATACGAGGTCGTACCCATGGAAGTACGAACAGAAGTGTGATATGTGCATAGAGCAAATGGCAAGTACTCATGCCAATCCTTGTATGTGTCTGTCATCTTCACCAAGATTTTCTTTATGTTCTTGTTAACAGCTTCCACTGTGCCATTCATCTGAGGGCGGTAGGGAACTGAATTTCTGTGCTCGATCTTGAACTGTTGGTAGAGTTGCTGGATCATTTTTCTATTTAAGTTTGTCCCATTATCTGTAATGAGCTCTCTTGGCACACCGTATCGGCAAATAATGTTGTGCTTCAGGAACCGGGCTACCACGGCCTGAGTGACGCTTTTGTACGAAGCGGCTTCCACCCACTTTGTAAAATAATGGATGACCGCTAAGATGCACTCATGACCATTTGAAGCCTTCAGAATCATGGGTCCGATGACTTCTATACCCCAGGCTGAGAAGGGCCATGGTGTTGCTAAAGAGTGCAAAGGTTGAGGAGGAGCGTTCTTGCTGTCTTGATATGTTTGGCAATGGTGGCATGTCCTCACATGTTTAATGCAATCATTCTCCATGGTGAGCCAATAGTATCCGACTCTCATGATCTTGCGGGCCAACAGGAGTCCATTGGCACGAGCTCCAAGTAATCCTTTATGCATCTCTTCCATCAGATGATTAGCCTCAGAGGCATCTATGCATCAGAGCAAGGTAGAATTGTCATTACTTTTGTACAAGACTTCTCCACTCAGGAAAAATTGGCAGGCTATATGCCTGATGAACTTCCTTTCATTGTTCGTGGCACCAAGCAGGTATTCACCGTTCTTGATATATGCCTTGATATCATGGTACCATCGCTTTTCGTCGGCTTCGACTTTGACACTTATGCATTCTTCGATGTTCATGCAATAGGTTGGAATGCCTCGGACTTCTATGCGCAATTGCTGCACATTATCTCCTTTTGATAACTTAACCATGCTAGCCAAGGTAGCCAGGGCGTCTACAAACTAGTTGTGTGCTCGGGGCAAATAGGCAAATGTGATGTTTCGGAACTTTGAAATCAAGCGGCTGATGCATTTCTGATACGGAATCAACTTGGCATCTCGGGCTTGCCATTTTCCTTTGATTTGGGAAATGATCAACAAGGAACCTCCAAAGATGCTCAAGTCGTAGGCTCCAAACTCTAGGGCCACTTGCAAGCTAATTATGCACGCTTCGTACCCTATGACGTTGTTGGTGCAATCAAAATTTAGATTGACTGAAACAAGGATTTACTGGCCCTTAGGGGAAACTAAGACTGCTACCACTTCATTTTCGGTAGAATTGTCGACTCCATCAAAATAAAGCTTCCAATGCCACGGTTCCACACTGTCTAGTTTTGGCTCTAATGCCATGACATCCTTATCAAGGAAGAGGGATACTGAATGTTCTAGATTGTTCAGTAGATGATCCGCTAGGTAATCAATTATGGCCTGGCCCTTAATGGCCCTTCTTGTCACAAACACAATGTTGAACTCAAAGAGAAACATTTGCCAACGAGAGATCTTCCCTGTAAGATCTGGCTTTTCGAAGATATTCTTAATGGGATCCATGTGGGAAATGAGCCACGTGGTGAAGTAGAGCATATATTACCACAACTTGCATGATACCCACGCTAGGGCGTAACTTGTCTTCTCAATGGCGATGTAGTTGACCTCACAACTGGTGAACTTCTTGCTTAAGTAGTAGATTGCCCTTTCTTTTTAGTCATGCTTAACCGATTGGCCTAACATGCAACCTATGGAGGTTTCTTGTACCACTAGGTAGAGGATCAATGGATATCCCAACATTAGGGGAATTAGAACAGGAGGGTTTAAAAAATATTGTTTGATCATGTCAAAGGCCGCTTGGCACTCATTTGTCCATTCTATCTTTGTGTCCTTCAAGAGCTTGAACAACGGATCACATGTGGCGATCAACTGCTTTATAACGTGAGCTATGTAATTGAATTTGCCTAAGAAGCTGCAAATTTGCTTCTCGGTTTGTGGTGTTGGCATATCCCAAAGGGCTTGGACTTTTGCTAGGTCCACTTTGATTCCCCTTTAGCTGACCTTAAAGCCGACTAATTTCCCTGAACTAGCTCTGAAGACACAATTGTTAGGGTTTAGCCTTAATCTTTACTTGACAAGGCACTTGAACAGTTTTCTCAAATCTACCAAATGATCCCTAGCTGTGTGGGATTTGGCAATCATGTCATCTACGTAGACTTCGATCTCTTTGTGCATTATATCATGGAACAAGGTTACCATGGCTCGTTGATAAGTAGCACCGGCGTTCTTTAAGCCGAATGCCATGACATCATATGCATAAGTTCCCCAATGTGTGGTGAATGCTATCTTGGCTTTGTCCTCCTCTGCCATCTTGATCTGATTGTAGCCTGAGAATCCATCCATGAAGGAGAAGAACCTATTGGTAGCAGTATTATCGACCAGGGTATCGATGTGTGGCAATGGAAAATTATCCTTGGGATTGGCCTGATTCAAATCTCTGTAATCAACGCACATACGCATTTTCCCATCTTTGTTAGGCACGAGAACAATGTTGGCAACCCAATCGGAGTAGGCTATTGCGGTAAGGAAACCTGCTTTCAATTGTTTTTCTACTTCTTCTTTGATCTTCAAAATGATCTCAGATTTCATTCTTCGAAGGGCTTGTCGCATTGGAGGGCATTTAGGTTTGACTGGAATTCTGTGCACAAAAATCTCAGTGTCTAACCGTGGCATATCTTGGTAGGACCAAGTAAAGATCTCTCTAAATTCTTTGAGTATCGCTATGAGCCCAGACTTCATGGCTCTAGGAAAGTTTACCCTAATCTTGATGGGTTTTTCATTCTTGCCTTCATCGGCAAGGTTAACCACCTTTGTCTCTTCTATGTTGGGCTTAGACCCTTCGCTCTCTCTGTTTAGAGCTTCCAAAATATCACGAGGGAGACTCGGAATTTCCTCTAATCCTTCGATGTCATGTACCAATTCTATTGTCTCATTCTTGTCATCGATATTCTCATTATAGCAACATGACAATGTACCCGCTTGGGAATTAGAATAGATCCTATAGAACAACACATATACAAGGATACATAAGACAATTTGCACACACATATTCATAAGAAAGCAAATAAAGAGATAAATGTAAGGATTTCCTGAATAATACGCTGGATAATTTCATTAGTGGATTGTAGATAGAGGGATAACAAAGTTCATGCCTAATAATGATAAAAAGGAAACATATTTTTTGGAAAATGAACAGGAAAATACAAACAAGGAATGTAGGAAACAGGAAATAAACATGCAAAACAAACTAGATATGCTATTCCAACTCTTTCGGGCAATTGGAGGACTTAACTACACGATAATGGAATACTTCTTACTTAGTCGGTGTAACCACAAAGCAGGGCTTAACGGTCCAATGGCCTACTATCTCGCCTGGCACATAAGGCCTAATAGTAGTAGTCAAATCATCCCCTAGGGATATGATGGCATTCCCTGAGAATTCCTCTAGACAAAGGCGGATGTGACACGCTAGATCTAATTCTTCCTCACATAATTCCTGTGTTGCTTCTGATCTGATTACCTTGGTCAAAGCAGGAAAAGTGACCCTGATGTGGGTAATGGACATCCTTTGGCCAATACACTTCCTTTTCTTTCCTCTAGAAGCATGAAAAAGTTCTTCATCAGAAGGGTCATAGCCTAGACCGAAACTTCCTTTGTTGTCTAGAAGTTAGATCAAAGAAGCCTTCCTATGTCCTACGGCACCGAGGCCTTGGCCCAACTGATAGCCAAATTTGAGCATTTCCTTGGCGGCCATTAAAGTAGCAGAGAGCCATGCAGACTCGAGTTCTGGAGCTCTAGAAATCATGGAGACTAGCTCGAAACTATGAAAAGTCGCTTCCGGAAAGGCATTAGCACCAATATAGGGGACAGATGTCTCCTTGAAGAAAGTCAGGGGTTCCTTAGCCATAATAGTGACCATCAGATTTTCGAATGGGAACTTGAGTCTTCGATGAAGAGTAGAAGCAACAACGCCTGTGGCATGTAACCAAGGCCTCCCTAGGAGCATATTATAAAGGGAATCCACCTTGATGACCTGGAAGTTGACCATGAAGAACATAGGACCAACTCCAATTGCTAGCTCTATCTTGCCTTGCACCTCTATGAGAGTACCATCAAAAGCTCTAATGATCATGGTGGTAGGGCTGATAAGAGAGGTATCCACATTCAAATGCTCCAAAGTGGACATCAAGTAAACATTCAGGGCCGACCTGTTGTCAATCAGTACTCTAGCAATGATCATATCCTCACACTTTACTATAATGTGCATGGGCAAAGTGTAGTCTCTACCTTCTGGTGGTAATTCATCATTCGTAAAGGAAATCTGGTTAGTGGCCAACACTGTTGAGACCATGCCTTTAAAGGCAGATTTTGTAGCACTTGTAGGAACACGTGTCTCTTTTAGGACTTTCAAAAGAGCATTGCGGTGGACCTCAGAGGATATCAATATCGCCAAGATGGAGATCTAAGCTAGCAACTTGTTTAGCTGTTGAATCACACTGTACTCTAAGTTTCTAATAACTTTCAAGAACTCCTCTACTTCTTCGATTGTGACTCTGTTCCTAACGAGTTCGACAGTACCCTTACCTATCTCTTTCCTTCTCTTTTCTAGCTCCTCGGGAGTATAGCAACGGCCAATCCTAGTGAGCCTAGATAGACCTGAAGAGATATTGGAATAGACTCCCTCTTTTTTGGTTCGAGTGGAGATCAATGACACATCATATTTCCAAGGGACATAATGACTATCTTAATAAGGGAACGGCTTTGGCATGCAAATGATAACACCTTCATGAGTTTGCAAATTGGGCGCTATGGAGAATGTCTTCAGATTAATGACCACCGGACTTGGCAGCATGGCTTCAAGGGCCTTTGAGCCAGATACCCCCCGAGATTCCTGAGGCAGGTTTTGGCATAATAAAAGGATCGAAACCTTGGATAGTAGGAGCAATAGCGGTTCCCTACTAAACTAATGATGAGGTTGGCCCTGTGACCACAGGTAAGGCAAGAACTGAAGGAGTGAATCCATTGATGTCTGGTAAGACTTGCCCTTTCCTTGAATTTGATGACCCTGAATCCGCAAGTATTTCTACAATTTCCTCAATGACCATTGAAGAGGATGGTGCTGGAGCAATCTGGCCAAGGCGTTTCAGTAAATATTCATCCTACTCCTTCTTTGACCTAACTAATATAGCATTGTAGTTGGCTCCTGACTGGGTAGCTAGAGGACATAAGCTGGCTGTCATACAGTCACCTCTTCACACAATTTCCCTTTCAACCCAAATGATACCATGTTCGGCTAAACTCTACACTTGTGCTCGGAGCACTTTACAATCAAGCAGGGCATGACTGTCTTCACTGTTGCAAAATGAGCAGATTCCCCAATCAAATCTTGGGATTCCCATACCTTTAAGATCGAAGTGGCTTTCTTGGACCAAAGCTCGAAGCATAGCCTTCTATGGGAATGACGGTGAGGAGAAATCTGGAACCCTTTCTTCCACCGTGATGATGGCATTCACATTCCCTTCTAGATGGGGTGGTAAAAGGTTTGTGATGATGTTTGGATTGGCTGCATTATCGAACTATATCAGCTTGTTGTCTATGAGATCTTGGACACGGTCTCTCAACTGGAAGCATTCTTCTAGAGTATGCCCCTTAACCCCAAAATGATGTTTGCACTTCTTGGATAGATCAAATCTCAATGGGAGAGGACCTTCTCTGGGCCTCTGAAATAGTGGGGTCACTAACTTCCTTTCCAGTAGGTAAGCATAGAGATCTACCATGGGCATGGGTAACGGAGTGTAATTTTGGTTTTCCCTCCTGGGGGGACGCGATATATCTGGCCTTCCTCTCTAATTAAAGGCTCTGTTAGGGGCTTGAGCAGACTGATTCTATTGCTAATAAGGTTTAGCAAATGGGGTAGCATAAGTAGGAGCAACACCCCTAGGCATTTCTAAGGCATTGTCAACCATATGAACATTGGCTTCTATAGTCTTGCGACTAGTCATTCTCTTGACTTGCTTTTCAACCATGGAACTCAGAGACTCGGTATGCATGATCTTCTTGCTCTTAATACCCTTGTCAATGCACTCCCCGATAGGGATAAGGCTAGCGAAATGAGTGACTTGGGTGCTAATCATCTTCTCGTAATAAGGAGGCTTGAGGTTATCAATGAACCACTTGATCATCTCATTTTCCATCATGGGGGGTTGCACCTATACAGCTAGCTCACGCCACCTCTTTGCATACTCACGGAAGGATTCCCCACTCTTCTTTTCTGTCCTATGAAGAACGGTGCGGTCAGATGCTATCTCGGTGTTAAACTAGTAGTACTTTAAGAAAGAGTTGACCATTTCCCTCCAGCTAGAGGTCTTTTCCAATCTCGCATACCGGCCGTGGGGATGGTCAAACTATCAGGAAAAATCTGGCAAAGTAGGGGGTGATTATCCCCATAGGAAGCCATCTTCCTACAGAACATGCGCAAGTGCGCGCAAGGGTCTCCTATACCATCATACTTGATGAACTCTGGTGCCTTTAACTTAGGAGGCATAATGACCTGAGGGAAGTTGGTTAGACTGTCTAGATCAACACTTCCATGGATACTAGAGCCCTCTATGATACGAAGCTTCTCAGCTAGAGTTTCCACCTGGCTCTTGACTTGGCCATACCCAGATTCGGGGTTCTTGTCCTTAGAAGGATCTGTTTCTTGGTCATTGCCCTGGGGCAGTACATGGTGGCCCTATTCCTGTACTGGTAGAGGCTGATTTTCATTCTCGGTTTGAGGACCCCCTTGATTATTACCGAAAGAGTTTAGTCCTCTTCCTACAACCAGTTGTTGCATCATACACATCATTTCTACCATTTGCTCATTCAAAAGAGCAACTTCCTGAACAATTTCCTTAAGGGGAGAAGTACCATAGTAGACATCTCTCTTGCACGAGACCTAGTGATGATGGGATCATGATGTGGTGGTAGCTTAGCCTTTTTCCTTTTAGCAATCTTTTGATCCTGAGAAAGCGGGAAGTGAAAGAAACGGGGTATGTTTGAAAAAGTGGAAACACAACAACAAAATCATGATATACCTAATACAAACCATCTAAGGGAGAAAGGGAGGAGGAAGGAAGGGGTTTAAAAGAGTACATAACTAAAGGGAAAAGCTAAACCCTAAACCTACTGAACATAGCCGCTCGACTCATGTTGGCAAGCTTGCATTCGCACCCTTCTTGCATGCACCTAGGAAATCAGGCCCTAGCTCCATATGTTCTCGCTCCATGTGTGTACATGCAATGACAAAGACAAGAAACCAGCAGATGAGCAATGGAAAGGGAAAGATACATAGATAATAGCAAAAGGGTGCAAAACGAACAAGCAAGATAGCAATGACAAGCATAGCATATAGGATGCGAGCAAACATATGAGCAAAGGGGTAGACAAGCAAGATAGCAAACAACAAGCAAAGGGTAAACAAGCAAGATAGCAAACAAAGGGTGGTGTTTGCGAGGGACAAATGTAAGTTTGGATCGGATGTCCGTAGCCTCATTGTGTTGAAGCATGGACGACTCACTAACAAGCAAGACTCATGCATGAACATGTAAACAAGCGTGTAAAGATGCAAAAAAAGCCAACAGGTGGCACAAGCAAGCATGGTAAGCATATCATTGCATGGAGCGGAAAAGGGGAAAGGTATGCACGAAGCAACCGGCATCATGGCGATGCATCCCAAATTACTACATCCGAACAAGGCCTTATGGGCATCAAATGTAACCACACAACCACGAACCTGCTAAGGGCACCAAACGTGGCAAAGCATAAAACAAGAGAGGCTAACACAAGCATAAAACATAGAAGTAAGCAAACACAAACATGACAAACAGGTGATCCAAACACTTTGATATGGACTAAGGTGTATGGATGATGACAAAGACCATAGGGCCTAGATCGAGTCCGAACCAAAAAGGCCAAAACACAAGAAAATGCGATAAAAGGAACAAAAGGGCTGCAATAGCACATGGTATGACAAACAAGTCTAGGCCTAGGCACACAAGCATGGCATGGAGTGCACAAGCATGACATGGAATGCACAAGCACATGGAAAATGGCATAAAGCTCAGATCCAAGCACGCAAACATGTGAAAACATAGATCTAGACATATATGCATGGAAACTTATGTGAACGTGTGAAAGCTAGCACATAAACATGGAAGAGCATGAATCCAAGCACGTAAGCATGTATGGATGCCGATCTAAGCATAAAACATGGCGAAAAGCACACGAACACATAGATCCGAGCAAAGCATAACCACAAAAATGATATCAAGCATGTGAGTACATAACCCTAACATCAAAATAAAGCGAAAAGAGGAACGAAACAAAGGAAAGCATGACATAAAACCCTAAACATGTAGATCTAAACATGTAAGCATGTAAACAAGCTTAGAAACATGTAGATATAGCCAAACAACACATAGAAACGATAGATCTAGGCATAAACATATAGCACAAAGCACGTAGATCAGGACAAAAAAACATGTGAACAAGCGTAAAAGAACACAGATCTAAGCTAAAACATACTAGAAACAAGATAAAGTAAGAAACATGTAAAAGAAGGCAATGAAACATATTATTATGGCAAAAAAAAGCAAGAACATGTTAGGAAAAAGATTTAGAAGGTTTGGAGTGTGGATGATAGCTAACAAAGCTATGTCCACACCCTTAAACCCCAAATCCAAGATGTAGAACGAAGGAGGAGAAGATTGGGTACAAGAACACTACTTTCTGTTGTTGGTGAAGATGCAAGAATTAAGAAGCTTTGATGTGTTTTTTTTTTTTTTTGGTGATTGGAAGAAAGAAAAAACATATAGAGAGGCTGGGCAGAAGGAAAATTTTAGAAAGAAAAAAAAAAAGATTTCTGGTCTGGGGCGTGCCTGGGGCTATTTATAGCCCCAAGCGTGAATTTCGAGGGGGCGGCCCTTCAAAGCCCTCAAAAAGTGTGGATCTGGGTACCTTTGAAAGATCTTGGCTTCCTGATTCTAAAAAGATATGGAACTTGAAAATCCAACGGTCGGATCAAAAGTTATGACTCTCTGAAGTTTGCGGTGCGTCAATCAATGTGTCATCCCAGTTTTTGTGATATCTCATCTGTTCTAAATCCGATTTTGACCCATGAATAGTCTTTGGAACGAGAATTCGATAATATTCACAATGGCAATGGTTTCAACCTATTCTGATAGTCGAATCAAAATTAGGGTTTTTGGGCCGACCTTGGGTCGACTTCGGGTCAAACTTAGTCAAAGTTGCTAAAAATATCTGAGAAGCTCGAGTTTGATTTAAAAATGTGAAAAACATTTTTTTGTGAGAGTTTGGACCACGTTCGACCTTTAGTCAAACCTAGGGCTGACCAGGGGGCATTTTGGTCATTTTAGCAGAAAAAGGCACTTCGGGTGCTTCGGTGCTCGAATGGGTTGCGCCACGTCATTCTAGATGTTCTCATGGCTCCGTAGAGAGAAAATAATATTTTTGGATTTTTGGGGGGTCCGACACGCAAATCGAGGGTGGACAAAATAGAGTATCAACACATTTTTACACCTCTCTAGTCAATTTGTAATCTAATTGGGCCCCCAAACCAACCTTGGGCCTTAGAATTTAAGTATCATTGGGGAATGGAGGTTTGAGTCGTAAGTGGTACAAAATGTGGTGTCTACACCCACAACTATCAATAAAGCAAAATGGATACCAACTTGAGAACATCGGAAGAAATACAAGAAGTGGAAGCTAGTAGATGAATGACAAATGCTGAAAGAGATATTCAATCAAATACAACACAAACCAAATGATCCATCACATAAAATGAATTAAAAAGTTGGATTCTTTAAGAATCAAAATAACATTTACCAATATAATTGTCGAGTTTTGAACTTAAGACTTGAGTATATAAAAAATTAAAACATATACTAGAATGTAGAATCTTAAAGTATAAGTTATAGTTTGGACCCTTCTCTTTTTCAAATGTATTGTTCTTTAGGAATTTTGGATTTTTTTTTCAAACCGAGTACAAAACATGTCTAGTATAAGATCTTAGAGTCTTAGAAGTATTATAGACATTGCTCAAGTTCATACAAGTCAAGATTCAAGAACATACAAGCTGTAGAAAAAGGAATTCAAAAACTGAAGTGCTTGAACAATCAAGAGAGACCATCAACCGATTGAACTGCAATTTGTAGAATTTTAAAGAAGGCCCAATAGCCCTCAAAACGTTTATGTGTGGGCGCAAGCACCTATAACGTGGTGTCATCCTCGCTATTGGTAAGTATGCCTTGGCCTAGGGTGGACCATGGTGGAGGGTGTAAATGGAGTTGCCACCTAGTTTAGGTCTAGGAACCATAAATATAGCACCATTTGTGAAAGGCCTAATCTTTTACCAAAGTACATGTCCAGAGTTTAGGTATGGGGATGGGAATGTGTTAAGTTTCCCCCACCCAACCTGTGGGTCGGTTTCCACTCATTGTATTTCAAATCTTAATCTCATTGAAGGCAATTTTAATATGTTATTCTAACCCACACACACACTAGCATGAATCTAAGACACAACATAACATAATCATCCCAAACCTAATCATTCATCTATCATGGCATTTAAACACAAATTTCCAAGGGCAAAAACATCACAAGGCATAATCAAACAAATATGTTAAAGCATCTAGACATCAAGGGCATAGCATTTGATTAAGCATATCATGTTCATCATCCATATCATACTTATCAACCAAATGCATGTTCATGTGATAATGCATGGCTTATCTTGCTTACCTCACTGCATCACAGCACCTATGCATCAATGCATGTTTGTATTTATATGCATGTTTATGGTATTTAAACAAGTCAAGACCCTAATGGACATAAAAGAGGTAAAATAAACAAAACAAAACAAAGCAAAGAAACAGAGACTTAATGACAGATAAAACAGGTTAAACAGAGGCTAGAACATATAAATAAGACAAAGGAAAAGCAAATAGGAGTGAATTAGGGTTTCTGGGCAAGAGTATGCGTGTGCATACATAGGGCATGCATTCACATCCCATCTGTATGCATGCAAAAAGCATGCGCATGCATACAAACCCGAAACCCTAACCCAAAAATTCAAAATAGAAAAACTCAAAAAACAGAAAATCTAACAACCTAACATACTTAGAACACAAACACAAAGTAAATCTAAACTAAACAAGCATATCAAAGCAAATAAAACACAGATATAAACACAAAATCAAAAGAAAAGCAAAGAAAATCGAACAGCCAAAGTTAAAAACTTTACTTCAAAACTAGAACTCTCTAAAGCTTGATTTTGACCATTCCCTACAGTTAATCTAGTCACAACCAATTCAAAACGAGTTAGTAAACTTTAGAACTCAAAGATCAAGACCAGGAAAAGGTCCTAATCAAATAAAGTTTGACTTGAGGATATTTTGTGAAAAACTCCCTCTTTGATTCACTATTTTCTAATGAACCTTATGTGTTTTCTCTCTAGAATTCGTCCTCTTTGAAAATGTACCATTTACGGCTTTATATAGTCGAAAAATAGGGGTTTGGGGCAGTTCCCAGACGATGTGGAATTCATTCCAAACCTAGTTTAAATGTAAAAAACTTGTCTTACATAGTTTCTGGAACCCTAGCATGTGCATGCATTCATGTCATACGCATGCATGAAGCATGCGCATGCAGAGCTTGAGCACGCATGTGCATACACGTGTATGCGTACACATGCCTTAGGGTTTCTATGGTCTTTATTTTCCAAAAATAGTTTATTTGGTCAAAAAAAAAGTTATATTTTCCATAAATACTTTCCTCAAGTCAATTTTCATCTGATCGAGCCCTAAATCAACCTTGGGCTTTAGAATTCTTACGTCATTAGAGAACGAGGCCCAAGTCATAAGGGTTACAAAATGTGGTGTCTACATTAGGTTTTGAGTCCAACATGGCTAGGTGTAAAAGCAAAACTCTAATACAAGTTTTTCAAGTCATGTGAGTTACTCCTATGAGATCTATGAGGTTTTGTAACCTTCTAACTCAACAAGCACCTACCGGAGATCAAATCGATATTGCTAGTTCTGATGGAGTAAAGTTGCTACATCAAATCAACCATAGTCGATAATCTAAATCTTTGAGCGGAGTTCTTAGAGTCACAAACAGGAGTGTTTGTGTGTAATAGATTCATAATAGAAGAGTCCATGGGTTCGGAGTTGCGGTGGTCACGTGAGTAAGTACTACATGAAGTAGTAGTAGATTTAGGACTAAGTCTATTGTAAAAACTTTCATTCTACTAGTGAATTTTTGCCTTCTGGATTGTTTGGATTAAATCCACCCCATGTTTTTTTTACCTTAAAACTAGATTGTTTTATTAGTTTTCCTGGGTCATCACATTCTGTGTCATTTAATTTCCACTGTGTTGATTGCATGTGATGTATGTTTAACCTAAATCTGAATAATTAACCTAAGTAACAACTTGGCTAATAAATTAGGTTAAACATATTGTGTTTTACAGGGGTCTAAACTTTAACAATGGTGATTAACATTATCAAGTTTTAAGGGATGATGAAGCGGTATTAGAACTAAAGTTGGATGAAAAGTAGTAGAGTGGATGTCGGTAGCTTTCACTTCAATAAGAATAAGGATAACATATACTGTCATCCTTAGCAAAAGTTTTCTCACAAATTTCATGTTTATTTGCTTCTACCTAAAAAAAGTTCTTATGTTTAAGCTAATTTCATAATGATCTTTAAGGCTTTAATACTCGTGTCTTATATATAATTGAATGGTTTGACACCTTTGAAATAAACACAATTTAATTTCATGTCTATTCATCCCTAGCAAGTGTTGTCTAGCAGTATTAACCTTTAAGAAGCACTAGCTTGTAACTCCATGCATATGCATAGAAACACTTAAAGATATAGAATAAGATGTATAATATAATTCCTATATATATAATTTAAATACTATTAATACTCATTTTTATATTTTGTTAACTCTTTAAAAAATTTTGTACAGATATTATTAGGTATAAAATGTAAATTGTCCACTTTTTTTATTATTATTATATATAATTATTGTGAAGCACTTTTTTTTTTAAGATTCATTTATTCTAGACTTTTTGGTTTTTGTACTTACTAACTCACTTGGATGAATATTTATGATGTGATCCTACATTTGATTCTAAAATTAAGAAATAAAACTCTTTAAGAATAACTAATTTAGGACACATGGCGCAAAATTGGAACTCTAATTTAGAATTCTAATTTGAATTTCTCTTAATTTCACCTATTATTATATATATAGATGAGCGGTTTTGTGTTAAGTATCTTACAATTTAAGTATTGCTAATTGGCTTGGGTCACAAGATTTCAAAGTTATTTTTACATTAAGGAACGTTTTCACAAAAGTCATGTTGGCTTGTAACAATCCCATAAGTTTCAAGTCACGTGTGTTGATGGTTGAACTAATAATCACAATATGTTAGATAAAATTACTCATTTTCTAAAGGTTTGGAAAGAATGTATTGGTAATGGATGAGTGATATTGGATTGTAGGAGTTCATATCATCATATTAAACATTTAAAAAAATGACAATGTATATGATAAAACCATGGTTTTAAAAACCGAACCGGTTAAAGAACCGTAAAAGAGACTGATTACCGGTTTTTAGGTCCGACCCCGATGGTCGAACTAGTGACGCAATAAATATATAATTATAAAAAATAATTTTAAATATATAATAATTTTATAGCTATCAATATTTACTAAAACAAATATATATATATATATATATATAAAACATTTTAGAAGTATTTTTATGCCAAATTTAACTCAAATTAAAATAAATTAACCTAAACAAACTATCAAATAAAAAAGGTTATGGTTTTTAAGTTTTATGAAAACGGGTTTAAGGTTTTATATTCATATATAATTTTATTTACTTTTAAGTTTTAACAAAACCATTATTTATTTAGAAAAATATTTACCAATGTTAACATAATTCACACCTAAATATTTCTCCCAAAAATATTAGTATATATTATGTAAATATTTTAGGCTTGTCTTGCAAAATGCAACAAGCCACTGTTTTGTTATTTACGAAGTGTAAATAAGAATTTGGGAGTCACAAAGTGGTCTCCCACCTAACCATCAGGCATCAACGTGGCCAATCAACATCCAACCACGTTGATGCTAATCTTTTGAAAAAACATAAAGTCTTCTCATCTGCCTCTCTTTAAAAGGTAGATCTAGAAGAAGTTAGAAAATTACTCAAAGCTCTCTCTCTCTCCAAAGAAGCACCAGTGGCAGATTTAAATTGCTCTCTCCTTCAAGCCCAGCAGTTCATCCTCACTCCTTGCCCAAACCAAACAGATCTGAGATATTTCCTAATCATTTTCTCGCATTGCTTCTCACAACTCCTTAAACAAATATGAGATTTGAAAGTCCATAACGTCTCATTCGTCTCTCTCTCTCTAATCTCTCTCTCCCTTTCTGCCAAGATCTAAGATTCTCAAAATGAGGAAGAAAAATTGTTTCATTCCCATCATTCACAGCAACAAAGTAACTGCTGCACCAATGAGAGAGGCCGAATGGGGAAGAAATCAAGAGAAGCAAAGTCATTTTCTCTATAGTTTATCAAAAAAAAAAAAAAGTCATTTTCTCTGTATTTTGCAAAACCGGTTCGACCACGCCGGTTTTCGATTTTACGGTTAAATCGGCCAATTTTTACTATTTATCGGTTTTAAACTCATTTTCGGTTTTTTTACCATAACCGGACCGGATTGGAGTCCGGTTTCCAGTTGAACCGGCAGGTCTGGTCCGATTTTTAAAACTATGGATAAAACTTATATGAGGTAGAGTGTGCTACAGTTGGTGCGGCAAAACCAATGGTTATTTGACAATAGCTTAAAATTACATTATTATCTTATTTTCAATAGGCAATATCACATCAATTAAATGCTTAAGTACACTCAAATATGTGAGTTTGAAATATTTCTTTGGAATATATTCATTACATGTATTTTCTTCCTATAAGAGATAAAAACTAATCAGCTAATCAAGCAGACATGCAACCAAGAGAGTCCAAGAGTCAAGATCAACTGGGCATTTTTTTTAAGTATTAAATAAGTCAAAAAAGTGTGAGAATAAAAAAAGAAGATGTTGGGTTAAAAATGTATTGATCACTTGCAAATTAATTAATTACCCAAGTTTAATTAATTAGGTTCAATTACATGCAATAGCGTGGTAGTACAAACAAATCACCAATTATGCTAAATGCAGTGGAAAATAAATTTGACACGGGTGATTTGTTTACAAATGGGGAAAATCACAGAGGCAAAACCTCACCAGGTGATTTTAATGTCATCATTCCCAAGAATCCACTATTATCAATTACAAGCGGTTACAAGTATAAGGAATCTTACCAAATCCTTTAGCCTATCCCAAACTATCAATCTACAGTTGAACCCTTACCCTAATACCCAATTGGACTTGTATTGTAGCGGCAATTTTTCTATTCAATGTACGAATCCCAATACGTGACTAACTCTTTTGCACGAATACCAGTACGTGACTAACTCCACAGCAATCCTTTGATTGATGTAGTTGATTTGCAACAATTTCACATAGAAACACCAGTAAGTTCTTCAATGATCATGTGAGAGACTTTGCTTGGTTACAAAACCCAAAGACGTACAAGAAATGCAGCAAGAACTCTTTCTTCTATAAGAGAAGGCTAGGGTTTCAAAAAGAAAACCTTATGAAGCTCTCTAGGGTTAGGTTTTTCTTTTTCCACCTCCTTGTTTAAATAGGAGCTCAATGGGCTCTCCTATTCCAAATAGATATACACAAATTTTGGGCTTTCCTAGTTCAATAAGGATTATACAAACCCATAAACAAATAGCCTTTTAGAATAAAAAGGTTGCTGGCTATAGCCTGAATCATGTAAGCTCGATAGATCGAGACATGTGTCAAACTTTAATGAATCTTGACAGATTGAGCTTCTGTCGAGGAGGTATCAAGACCTACACATTGCACTTTTCTTGAGCAGTTCTTGAGTAATCTTCATGTCTTCAATGTAACCACTTGTAATGATCACCTTGAACCTACTTAGATTTACCCAAATACAAGTAAAATGCGTTTTGTTAAAGGATATGTCAATTACATAAAAATATGTCCCTTCCAGAAGGAAAGAAATTCGTCCAAGTCAATATTAGAAAATTCCTGATATGGAAACATCATGTGTTATTTTAGTATTTTTACCATAACTTTTTGCACAGATGTCCGAGTGAACTGATTCTTGTGGCCACAGAAAGAAGACTCAAATATCTACAACTTTTTAGTTTACCACAAATTCGGGAAAAAAAATATTTTTGGAGGTTAAACGTGGGCTGGAAGCTTACAAAGAAAAAAACTCCGAAAATAAAAGGATTCACATCCTAAATTTGAGGGATTTTCTCTTTTTCTTTTGGAGGAGGTTGAAGTTATAGAGGAGGAAAAACCCTAGAACATTTTTCACCACCTATTTATGCTTAAACATCACCAATGAATTATTGAGCCTCTTTAAATACTTTTACTCGGTTATCAAGCTAGCCCATAACTATTCTCCTTGATTAGGCTGCAAATATAAAATATTATGAAAAACCCAATATTTTGCGAGGCCTATAGTTCTGACCCATAGCAAAATTATTTTATTAAAAGGGTTCAAATCCCATGATCAAATACCATGATACAAGTCCATGGAAAATTATCTGTAAAAAAAAAACCTCAATTCTCATTGGCAATATTGAAAGCCCATTTGCACTATTAAAAGCTCAAGTTAGCTACTTGGCAATATTTAGTAAAATACCCAAGGTTTTTAATACTTGGAAAATACCATATGTTAAACTCAATGAAGAAATTATCTAAATTCCCAAACCCACAACCACAATCATTTTAAATCTTGTTACATACCCATGGGATTTATCTTAAGAACCTATGGCTACTTATCTACTTTCAAAACTCATGGGAAGTTATCATTATTTTTCTTATGTTAGGTTTTGAGTTTGTAATGTTGGCAAACCATGACAAAACATGACAAAAACTAAGTCTCATTAGTTTAGAATGGTCTACATTGAAGCCCAAGACAAAAAACTCAAGTTCAGGATAAAAATAAATAAATAAATAAAGAGTTACAAGCTATTTGGTTCGATTGGTACTCAATTGGTACTTGTGATTTTTGATCGATTAAAAGTTGTATATCAGCAAAATCAACAAACGTAAAAAGGCCATGACTTATCCGTTTAAAGCCCAAATCGCGAGCCGTTTTTTCCAGTATTTAAAGGAAATTATAAGCTAACCCTAGGTGGGGTTTTGAGAGTTTTTTAGAGAGATTAGAGTGCATCTTGTGCCTCTTTTGTAGATCTAGGGTTTTGTACCCAAAAGCTCTCTTATGTCTTCTACCGGTGTTATTCCTTGAAGAATCTCAAGATCCGGTATTGTAGAAGTTGCTGCATACAAGATCAACATTTAAGGAGATCCAAAACCTTTGAGTGGAGTCTCAAAGTCACAAGCAGGTGAGTTTGTGTTGTTGCAAAGGCCAAAGAAAGAAGTAGTCCGTTGACTCGGAGCTATCATGGGGTCGTGATAGTAAGTTTTCTACTGGTGGGTAACAATAAAATGTTAGTGGTCTAAGTTCTATTGTACAAATTTCAATTCTTTCATAGTGGATTTGCTTTTTACCTTGAGAATAGTTAGGTTAAATCCTCCCGAGATTTTTTACCGGTTCTGGGTTATCATATCGTTGTGTTCTTTATTTTCCGTACTTTACAATGATATGACATATTTGTGTTAACCTAGATCTGATTAATTTGACTAAGTAATCACTTGGCTAATTAACTAGGTTAATCCAATTGTGTTTTAAGGAGTCTAAAAACGAACAATTGGTATCAGAGCGGGTAGCTCTTTTGTTTTAGATCTTTTGATCTAATAGCTTATCCTTGACCCCTGTTGTCATGGATCATTTGAAGTGTCTTTCTGATCATGTTTCTGTTGATCTTATTGATGCCTGTGAAACTCTCGGTAAGGAATTATTGAAATCTATGAAAATTGCTAAGAAATTCAAGGAAGAGTTAAAATTGGCTAATCTTGAAAAAGAGGAATTGGTTGTTAGATTAGATGAATCTAATAAAAAGAATGAATTTTTGAGAAATCAAATTTCCTCTCAAGATAAGAAGATGAAAAGCTTGGAACAAGAGTTAGTTGAATCTAAAGTTAAAATTGAAAATTTGACTAGTACCAAGCCTGCTATTGATAACAGAAGTGTTTTTGTTTCTCTTAAGCCTAAAACTGATAAAGTTTATATCCCTTCTTTGAAGATGAATAATAAAGAAAAGGCTTATTTTGCTAGGTTAGACAAAGGTAAAAGTTCTAATGTAGACGCTGAAGTTTCTAAACCTATGTCTAAACCTACTGTTAGAGAGCATAATAAATTTGTTTTTGTGCTTACTTGTTACCTTTGTGGTGTTGTTGGTCATATTAGACCAAATTGTTCTTTGTTGAGGCAAAAACCAAAATCTGAGACTAGATTTGTTGTTAGGAATACTAATGTTCCTAAATTTGTTCCTGTTTGTCACTTTTATGTTGTCTCCAGTCACATTCGTCCTAATTGTCATAAATTGAAATTTAAGCATTTTGTGTTTCAGTCTAGGATTTGTGATAATATTTCTCCTATCATAAGTCCATATAAATTGTTTCATATTCTTTTGAAAAATTTGAGCTTGTTGGCTTGTGAAAGGAATTTGTAGGATTTCAGTCTCTCTCAGAAGATTGGTGTAATTCCTCAAATATACTCTGCTTCTAATGGATTTTCACCTACAAAGCCAAAGACTTGTGCTATATGGGTGAGAAAAGATTCTCTAAGGTGAGTGTTATTTTACTTGTCCCTAATTTAATTCTTTCATTTGTTTGTGGGCATGTTTTGTTTTTGTTTTTGGTTGTTTTGTTTTTTAGGTTGTTTTTTATTAAAAAAAAAAAATCCAAAAACATTGAAAATTTTCAAAAAGACAAAAATGGTTTATTTTGTGCCTTTTTTTATTTGTTTTTGAGGATTACATGAATTATGATATCTCTCTCTTGATTTAGAACATGTTTGACTTTGTGAAGTAACTTGAATAGTATGTGTCATATAAGTACTAAGCTATTTCTGATTTTGTGTGAGTATGTATTAATTTGTACATGTACTTAAGGGTTAATTAAGAAATTGATATTTTTTGTTTGTGTACCCTCTATAACTTAGTTAAGCACTGTCATGCATTGCATTTGCATTGTTCATTTAGCATAATGTGTGCTTTTTGTTTTTGGTCATAATTTTTTTTACCAAAAAGATTTTTGTGTTTTGTATTTCACATCTTGAATTTATAATCAAGGATTGGCCATATTATCTTTACATAACATGTTTATGTACCTTGTTTAGCTTGGATGAGTTTCTTTTATTACACTTTACTAGTTTGAGCTTTGTAGTGCATGTTGTGTGAGAAGATGTTTATAGCTTTTGATCACATGATCTTGATCTTGAAGTCACATGTCTTTGACTTTCAGACTTGAACCTTTGGAGAAAGGCATAAATAACCATCTCACCACTGCTCACTAGCCAATCATGAACACCTTAGTGCATATCATAAGATTTTGTGCTCAAAAAAGTGTAGTACATGCACAAAAAGAACATAAGATGTAGCCTCGGTTTAAATGCTAAAATTGGTGTGTACATTATTGGACTTTAATTAAATCAATCAAATAAAATTGGTGTGTATATTATGAGGCAAATCAAGAAATTTACATGATTGCAAGCTTGTTTTCTAGAAGATGTGGGAGTTATATGATGTAACTCTTTAGGTGATAGTCTCTTTCAATTCTATGTGATGAATTTTGTAGAAATTGTGGTTGATTTCTATTTACATATCACCTCATATGTATCTCAAACTTTTGCTAGTTGCACACACTGCACAAGTTACTCTTTGCTAAACTTGGTACATTATGTTGTGTGTGATCTTGTTGTGGCCATCCAAAATTAAAGTTCCTTGATTTTAATGTAAAATGTGTTTAACTTGAGGTCAAATTGATTGAAAATTTTGTTTTTGGAAAATCTGGATTGAATTCAAGTGTTTTTGAAAATTTTTTAATCTTATACTCATGCATTTCATTCATAAAATTATGTGCTTTGAGGAGTTTTTGCATTAAAATGTTTTGTTTTTCAAAAATCTAATTTTTTTTTTCAAATTTTCGATCAATCGAATCTGTCTCTTGACCGATCAAAATTGCAATAAAAATTTTGGTTTGAATCTACCTGGCTCGATTGGTATTCGATCGATGCTCGACCGATCGAAATTAAAAATTTTCAGTTTTTAAGTATTTGACCAATCTATTTTTTCATGCATCATTTGTGTTTAGTATTCACATGCATTGCATTGTTTTCTGTATCCATCTTGTAGTTTTGCAGTCATATCTCTCATTGTTTTCACACATAACATGCATACACTTTGCTACATTGGGTACTCAACTTGATTTAAAAATTGATTGATTAATTTTTGAGTTATGTACTTTTTATTATATGCTATTTTTATGTGTGAACTACATAAAATATTTTTAAGAAATATGATGGATAATCAATATGCAAATATTTTCTCTACTTATGCAACTGTTCATGGGTCATATAATGTCATGTTTGCATTTATTGAAAGATAGAATATTTTTTTATGTGTATCCTTAACTTAGTTTTTAAGTTTGGCTTGTGTCTTTTTATTTATCCCCACCTCCTAAATTTTCCCCAAAATTGTTTTCCCAAAAAAAAAAATTTGTTTTTCCTATTTTAATAGGGGGAGAAAAGTTTTTTTTTTAACCTTTGTTGTTCTTATGGGGAGTTGCTGCTCTTCATAGGGGGATTTGTCTCTATTTTCTATAGAGTTGAATTGTTTTGTGTTTCCTTAATTCTCTATTTTCTCTTGACTTTTGTTGCGTATGTTGTTTGTTTACTCTTTGTTTGAGTTGTCTTTGTCAATACGTGACAAAAATGGGGAGATTTAGATGAAATGTGAGAATATATGGGAATCCTGTTTGTTTTGTTTAGGGGGAGTTAAAATTGTTTTTCAAAGGGGGAGAATATAAAAACTTTTTGATGTATCTAACTTAGGGGGAGAGTCAGAATTTATTTTTGTTTTTATATTCTGCTTCGTATTATTGTTTATATGTCTTTCTTTCCACACATGCATTGATGTGTTCTTTTGAGTGTTTTCAAGAAAGACAGGTACATTTTGATCAGGACTTTCTACCTCTTCTTGCAACTTCTAGGTTAGGAGTCTTAGATTGGGATTTGTGATGTAATTGGGCATTTTATTGTATATGGGCATTGTGTTGTATGTGTGTTTTGTCACGGATTGCCAAAGGGGGAGATTTTTAGGTTTTGAGTTTGTAATGTTGGCAAACCATGACAAAACATGACAAAAACTAAGTCTCATGAGTATAGAATGGTCTACATTGAAGCCCAAGACAAAAAAACTCAAGTTCGGGATAAAAAAAATGAGTTACAAGGTATTTGGTTTGATTGATACTCGATTGGTACTTGTGATTTTCGATTGATCGAAAGTCGCATATTAGTAAACATAAAAACGCCATACCTTATTCGTTTGAAGCCCAAATCGCAAGTCCTTTTTTCCAATATTTAAAGGACATAATAAGCTAACCCTAGGTGGGGTTTTAAGAGTTTTTTAGAGAGATTAGAGTGCATCTTGTGCCTCTTTTGTAGATCTAGGGTTTTGTACCCAAATGCTCTCTTATGTCTTCTACTGGTGTTATTCCTTAAAGAATCTCAAGATCCAGTGTTGTAGAAATTGCTACATACAAGATCAACATTTAAGGAGATCCAAAACCTTTGAGTGGAGTCTTAAAGTCACAAGCAGGTGAGCTTGTGTTATTACAAAGACCAAAGAAAGAAGTAGTCTGTGGACTCGGAGCTGTCATGGGGTTGTGGTAGTAAGTTTTCTACTAGTGGGTATCAATAGAATGTTAGTGGTCTAAATTCTATTGTACAAACTTCAATTCTTTCATAGTGGATTTACTTTTTACCTTGAGGATAGCTAAGTTAAATCCTCCCCAAGTTTTTTACCGGTTTGGTTTTCCTGGGTTATCATATCGTTGTGTTCTATATTTTTTGCACTTTACAATGATATGATATATTTGTATTAACCTAGATCTGATTAATTTGACTAAGTAATTACTTAGCTAATTAACTAGGTTAATCCAATTGTGTTTTAAGGGGTCTAAAAACGTATATCTTAAACCCATGAGATTCGTATGAAAAACTCATGGTCACTATTTATTTTATATTCATGGTGCTATGGTAGATTATTCATCTTGGAATTGCTTCAATTCTGAAATTAATTGCATGTAGTGCTTCCCAGTCAATGATGAAGGGTTTTGTGATTGCTGGGGGAAGAAGGGGTGGGGGGAGTGGGAATGCTGTTTCTGACTTTAATAATTTTCAACAGGCAATAGCTCACCAGCTATATACAAGTAAAAAAATTTCTTTTTGCATTGTGCTTGCTGTTGCAGTATAATTTATCATGGACAAACAGATATGAGATTACCTGATTCACTGGTGCTTTGTATCCAGGTAATATATGTGGTGTGCCCTTTCCCTGAGCCTATTGCAGTTCTACAAACTGTTATTGAATCTTCTGTTGCTGTTGGATCAGTCATTCTCCAATCAGATAGAGAGAAAAGATTGATATCACACAGTCAGGTTGGGAAGGCTTTAAGCTGCTCAGCAGCCGTGGATGAAGCAACAATATCAAATGTTCTAGTACTTTCAGGGTTTAGTATTCCTAAAATAGTACTGCAGATTGTGACAGTTGATGCCATTTTTAGAGTTACTAGTCCATCACTTCATGAGCTCATCATGTAATTCATGTCATCATTATTGGGTCTTATTTAGAACCCATAAACACTACCTATATTATTCTCAAAAAATCATAGAAGTCATTATATAAAAATAGTAAATATTATTTACGAAGCATATTGGAAAAACTAAGCTTAAGTCAAATACTATTATTTTAAAATCTTACAAATCATTACCGAAGAACCTATTACAAATATCCATTAAAACCCAAAATATATTGAATATTTACTAACAATGAAAGCCCTTGATGATTAAAAACCCATGGCAACATGTGTCAATATTGTCCATTTTGTAGGACCCAAGAAGTAATAGAAAGGGAACAAACCCAAGTGAAGAGGTGCACAAAAAAGGCCCAAGGCAAGTTGTGGGCGCAAGGGCCCACGATAGTTTCATCTTGTGGGAAGTACATCTCCGCTAAGTGGACCAAGCGGAGGGGTGGTGTACATTACACCAACCAAGGCATGTGAGAGTGCTGGCATGGATGGATCCAGACCGTACATGTGGAGCAACTATAAGCAAAGGAAAAGGAATGCTGGCTGAGGGAAGGGATCTTTAACCCATGCCAACGGCATGACCATCTTAGGGAAGAGTGAGATTTGCACCTAACATGGACACTTAACACTTACAAAAAAGGGAGATAGCGACCTCCTATGGTCAGATGCTATAGAACACCCCTTATTGGCTAAGCTTGTGTTGGACCACTGTTGGAGACATGTGTATCACTCCTAGCATCCCTGATGTCCCTTTCCTTGTCCAAAGTTTGCTCCCCACATAGTAGCAGAGCCGCCCTTAGTTCCACTACCCTGACATTGGCATGCTTTCTCTTTCCTCCAACCGTTACATAGTACAATAGTTGTATTAAGATTCAAATGGAGGAATCATGGTTTAACACCTATCCTTATGTATGCGGTAACATTCCTCGGACTATAAAAGGAACATGTTGTTGAACCATTAGGGTAAGAACCTAGAGAAACTAAGAGAAAAGCTAGAAAGTTTGGGTAGGAAAGTGAGGTAGAGAGAAAATGCATTATTTGAGAATGAATCCCACCATTGTACAAAGACCTTCATTTTCTTTACATAATAGAAAATTGAAAAGAGTAAGGGACATTCCCCTTGCTCACCCATGTTTTTTCATCCATTCTAAAGGGTTTTCCACATATTTCCCATGTCTTCTTTACTTTCCATGTTATGCTTTCTTTTTCTCTTGACATCAAAGTGTTAAAGCTTTCATTTTTAGTGTTTTTAGGCTTTTTCACTTAAACGTACTGTTAGATCCATCACCCACTCTCTTACACAATTTGATAATCTAACTTGCACATATAGGTGGATAATGGAGTTGGCACCTAAATTAGGTCTAGGAATCGTGTGTATAGCGCCCTAATGTGAAGGATTGCTCTTAACAGAGCAAGTTTCTAGGAACCATATACATGAAGCATGCACACACAGACCCGCCCAGAAACACAGTTCTTCGAGTAGCAACAAAACAGCAATTCAAACACAACCTAGCATGCTTCTAATACGAAAGCTATAAAATCTAACCTAAAGCAAAGATAATGAAGCAACAAACAAAGAAATAAACAAAAAATATGAAAGAGACAAGTTAGTGTGATTAAAACTTGAAGGTCAAGACTTGAATAGGTCCCAACAAAGTAAATTTGAACTTGAAGATATTTTAAAATAAAAATTCCCTCATTAATTCACTATTTTATAGTGAATTCGGTCTATTTTGGGAAAGAGCATTTGGGGCCTTTTATGTTGATCACAGAGGGTTGTGGGGCGGCTCCTAGCCAATGTGGGATTAGATCTGTATAAATTTTTCATCAAAAATTTTCCATACAAATATTCTAAAACCCTACATGCATGCACATACTTGATGTATACGTACACATGCTCACAACATGTGTACACATATATAGGGTTCCTGCAAGTTTTTCTTTCATCAAAACATCTTTAGAGCTAAAGGTTTACAAGATTGGGCCCTAAACTAACCTTGGGCCTTTGAATGATGTCATCATTGGGGAGTGAGGGCTCGAGTCATAAGGAGTACAAAATGAGGTGTCTACACAAGTGACTAAGCCAGTTGGACAGCTTCTCTCTCGTCGATCCTTGACCAAGGTTCAGCTAGAGGGCTCCTCAAGAAGTAACCAAATCTCTAAACTAAACTAAGGGCTGGCCACTTGTCTCATTAAATTTTCTACCCCTACCTTCCTTAACGTAGGCAGTGCCCAGAGGCTGAGCTGGCAACTAAAGTTTAATGGGTAATGGAACTCCATCATCTTCTCCAAGTTTTATTTCCAGCAAAAGGAGGTCATAACCAAGTTACTCAAACTTCAACAAATAGCCCTCCAAATGCCAAAAATGTTCTAGAATTGGTTCACGCACCAAGCCATGAATCCTAAAAGGGAAAATTTTGGTAGAATGTGATTTGGGAATGAAGAGATCTCCTGTGAACCCCTCTAAATTTGACTTGAAATTTGACACCTGGCTTGAGGTGATGAATCCTACTCTTTGGGGTTCAAATCTCAATTGCAGCAATCAAGATTCTGACCCAAATACCTGCCTTAATTCCATTGGTTGAAGCCAATTCCAAGTATCTCAACATTTAATGCAAGATTAGCCAAATATTCACCTCCATCTGATGTACCCAAAAGAGCAAGACATCCCAAAAGAAAATCCACCATTTTTTAACCAAATCCTAGGATGAATAGTCTGGCACCCTTCTTGCTAATCAACCCTACGTTTTTGGACTCTTGCTAACCACCCCCTAAGCTCCAGCCCATAAATAACCTCTCTTAGTCCATAAAAATCCACATTCACCTACCTACAAACATTTTTTTCCCTTTTCAACAAATCCCAGCTCCATAAGTGTTCTTTAATTGGTCATAAGTAACTCTCCCTTACCAATGACTTAATGCAGCTGAGCCTTCCCATTATTTCCCCTCCATACCATCACAAACTTGCTTACCCATTCACTTAAAAGTAGCCTTCATCATCCCCCATACATTCCTCATATACACTTCATAAGAATATTGGTCGAATATCTACTGCACTGAGCTGGATTCTCTCTCTCTCCCTTCATTTCATACCAAATAGCCCATTTTCCTTACCATGGAACCTCTAGTATTTACTTTTTGCTTTTCCATTGAAGGATATAATGAGTTTGTAACAATGGAGTTTTTTCCTCATATTGATGTAGTAGTAGCAAAAAGTACCCAAGACCCTTTTGATCAAGGAACACAAGGACTTTCTGATGTGAACATTTACTTGAATTTGTTCAATAATTGATTGCTGGGCCATCAGTTTAATTTTACTCTACTATTGGAGAATTTTATTTTCTTGCATTGTTGTAATTAAGCTACTTTTACATTAATTAATCATCATAAAACATTTCTTTGGGCCTTAATGTTGTTCTTGTTGAGGTGCATCCTTCATTTCTTGCTTTGAAAGGCTTATCACTACACCAAAAGCCTTTTGGTAGCATCTCAAAGCCCAATGTTGAGTCTTGGTTTGGCTTCCTCGTATTTTATTCAAAAGCATTAATTTTCCCCCTCAATAGAGGTGAAACCTAATATTTTTATCATGTGTTCTTGGGATAATCTATGTGTTGTATATGTATTGATGATTGAATTTTGAGATTGAGTTACTATTCGGAATCATTGCATATTGACAGGTTCTTAAGATTTAATATGATTATATATATATATATCTGTTAGGTTAAGATAGCTTAACCCTGGTTAATTAATTCAATTACCCAAATTGATTAATTATGTCAAATTACATGCAAATTGTGGAGGCACCAACAAATCACCAAATAAACTAAATACAGTGGAAAATAAATTGAACACGATGATTTGTTGACAAATGTGGAAAACCTCGTAAGATGAAAACCCTACCGGGTGATTTTAAGGTCATCACTCCTAATAATCCACTAATCAACAATCAAGCGGTTACAAGTATAAAGAATCTTACCAACTACCCTTATCCTATCCCGAAATATCAACCTACAATTGAACCTTTGCTCCAATACCCAATTGGACTTGATCTTGTAGTATCATTCTTTCCCTTGATGCACAAACCTCCAATTTGTGACTAACCCTTTGCATGGATCCCAAGTATATGACTAACTCTAGCAACTTGAACAAATGTTGTTGGCTACAAAGTTCTTCATTTCATCAACAATGAAGATCTAGAAGCACTTGGTTACAAAATCCTATGGTGTACAAACACAGTAGCTTCACATAGAGAAAATAAGTCTCTTATTAGTCTCTATCTCCGTATGTGACGGCCTTTAAAATAAGCCTTATATATGTTTAGGATTGTGAGAAAAAAAAAAACCCAAACAAATATGCAAGGTTGGGCCAAATTTCAAATCTGGAAATTCTGAAATCATAATTCTCGATAGATCGAGCTCTATCGAGCTATCTATCGAGCTTCACATTAAGTCTCGATAGCAGGCTTCTGTCGAGCTATCTATCGAGACTTAATGAACAGCTTTTCTTCACTTGTTTTTTAGACCAATCTTCATGTCTTTAATACTTGACTTAAACAACATGTTTCTTGAAATACTAAACCTATCTTAGATCTACCCAATTACAAGTAAAGTGCATTTCATCAAAAGATTAGCCAATTACACAAAATATGACCCTAACAATATCGAATGCTTGAACTCTTTGATTTGTTATGATTTAAGAATATGTTGAATGCTTAATCTCCTCTGTAACATGCTAATTGAATTATTTGCTCAATCACTTATATTCAATCTACTTTAAACATTATTTGTATGTTTTATTGTTTTATCTTCCAATTAGGCAAGTTGGCTTTCTATCCTAATTGAGTTAAAAATAATCCAAGTTCACACAATAAATATCAGGTGGATCCTTAAATCCTTAGTGTTTTTCTCCATAAATTCCTCTTAAAATTATTTTGCTATTTTTAATTGTAGTTTTAATATTATTTTGTTCCATCATTGGGTGGAAAAACAAACAAACAACTATTTTTATTTTCCTCTTAATAGTAAAGGTTTTTACATTATTGTCAATTAATCATTTCCTTTGGATTGACCTTGGACTTACCAAGATATTATTACTTGCAAAAACTCTGTACTTGGGCTTGTATTATTTAATCACAACATTTTAAAGGTTACTCCTTCCTCCTAGACTCATCACTGACATCACTTTTTATTTACAACCAACAATCTGCCATATCAGTCGGGTGTGAAATTTTTTTTTGCCTATAAAATTTTTCAAAACCTATTAATAATTCATCAAGCAATTAAATTGGAGAATTAGAATATTGGGATGGCCAATCAAGAAAACAAAGAAAAGAATAAATGGAGTGGTAAAGGCCACAAAGGGAAAGCCCTTGCCGTGGTCGATACCCTACTTCAAAGGACAAACTTGTCCTTCATCCTTAATATAATGGATTATTCTTTTCCATCTATATTGAAAATTTCACAATTGGAGACATTCAATAGCATGAAAAATCCCGTTGACCATTTAGAGACATACAAGGTACTAATACCTTTGCAAGTTGTCTTAGATGATTCAAGTGCACGACATTTGTGATTAGAATCAAGTTGTCTTATTGAAACCCAAGAATTCTAGCAAATCAATCAAGTTGTAAAGGACTAATGCACTTGATTGATACGAAAGCTCAACCTTACTTGATTTGCACTTGTGTTGGTGCCTCTTGACCTCCTAATTCAAGGGTTTAATAATAGAGTTGTCACTTATTTTCATTGAAAAAAATAAGAAAACCAAATTGAAAAAGATACATCACTTTTATTGATGAATTGAAATGGTACATCTTTTGATAATAACCAGAAAATTAAATGGCTTTGGTCTTATATACAATCTAAAGAAAAGTATATGGCTTTGAATCTTAGTTAAAATCTAGAAATTGAAAATTATAAGAAAAAACATAATATACTAACTGTAGACATCCCATTTTGTTTCGAACTATATCCAAGCCCCCCGATCCCAATGATGAGAAATCAAATTGCTACCAAAATGATCAGCACCATGTGTTGAATCCAATGAGGATGACAAGTTTAAACATGACCCAATACAGTCCAAGCTTAAGCTCAATTATAAAAATATGTAGGAAGCCTAAAGCCCAAAAGACAATTTTGACCTAATTTGGCCCAAGCTTACAAAGAGTGTGTACGTTGGGTATTTAATGCGTACACACCCAATCTATGGCATACACACTCTCTGGAAAGAAAGCCTAAAATCACTCAATTTCTATTTTGACGAGATTCTAAGGCAACTAGCCTAATCAACTGGCTGCCCAAATGTGTCATCAAACCCTAGCTACCTATTTTCCCTATAAATACCCCAATTTCCAACATCCAAAGAGTCAGAAAATTAAGCCTTACTGAAACTCTACCAAAATTCCATCCAAACTCTTAAACTTAGAGTTTTAAGCCTAGAAAGGTAGAAAGGTTGAGGATTAGATTGATCTTCAGATTGCTTGGTTTGAAGGTAGTCTTTTTCTCACCCAAATTCGAATTCTAGTTTGCTTCAAGCTTGCAAATACCATCATTAAGGGCATCTCATTTTACCCTGATCAAGTCACTTAACTCATCTTCCCACACATACAGATGCGGTAATCGATTTTACCTAAGGGACCGGTTAAACTATATCATTGTAAGTGCTATGAGGAGGAGATGTGGATCTTTTCCATAACCCATGTTCTCCTCCTCGATTCTTGTTTCAATTATGTTTTTTGTTGTTTTTAAACCTTAATATGTTGTTTTTCATGTATATATTTCATACTATGTCTTTAATTTTGTTAATTTTTGCTGTTTGTGTCAAGAACATGTAAGAACCCTAATCTACCTCGAGATGCGTACGCACTAGATAAGACGCGTACGCGTCCATATCCTGGCATACACACTTTTCATGCAGCTAGGGTTCTTGTTTTGGTTATTTTCTGAAGAAAAAAAAAAAAATTTGAGTCTCAAGTGCGTACACTGGTAGAAGAGTGCATATGCACCTTTCTTATGGTGTACGCCAATTTGGGCTTAATCAGATTTCCTGCCTTTCATGTTTCATTTATCATTAATGTTATGTTTTATTATCTTTCCTTATCTATTTTTACCTGTCTTTAATGTGTATATTCTATTTGTCTTTATTTCTTTTCTTGTTTGACATTAATTGTAAAATACCAAAAACATTTCTTTTTCTTTCCTTTTCCATCTCCAAACCCTAATTGACTCTCTTTCTTCTCTCTCATCCAATCTTTAATTCTCATTTAAACTCAATAAGGCAACTAAAAGTCTTACAGGTAAATAAGGCAAACATTTCAAATATAAAAGACTTAAATACTTTCTAAACTTAAAGTCCATACTTATTTAGCATTCAATTCACTTGAACTTAATTAGCTATTCACATATAAGGAAAGCATTTCAAGGATGATTTTAATTAAGGTGATTGATTTGAACTTAATTGGTAACATCAAAATTGAAGTTAATCAAACCCTAATCAATCAAATAATTGTTAAGCCTCAAGAGTCACAAAGCTTTTAACATCAAATCAAGACAACTCGAGTCTAATAAAGGGAAAACACACATTAATTAATGAAGATTCCACTTCAATTAATAATATTTCCTCATAAGACTTAAACATCCTTTGGAGTAAGACTCACAACTCTGTTTGGTATCCACATGCACGTACCAGCATACATGCACGATTAGGCATACACATGCACACACTTGTTTGTCTTATCATGTTGTCTTCCATGCCATGCCTTGTTTCTTTGAGTTCATTGCCATGAATCATTTTCTTTTCCATGACTACTTCTATACTATCATGTTAATATGTCTACATTGCTTTCCATATCTTGTCTCACATGACTTGTAAACTACACCTAGGTCTAGATTCAAACACACACTTTTGAAATTCTAGGATAAATCTACCTCTTGTCCAAATCAAGCAATGATATATGAAGGCCAGCTACGACAGGGCAGGTTTGGGGTGCTTAATTTCTTCCTATCTTGTACCTTAACTCCGAACTTTGTCTGGTAGAAAGACTTTTATGGAGTCATTTCCTGGGTTCCTAGACCTATAACCATGTGGCAACTAACCCAACACCCTTCTCACCTTCTCTCTTGTCTCTCACACCCTAATTTTTGCCAACCCCCTCTCCTCTATCCTACCTTCCCTTTTATAGTCTCCCCTTAGTAGGGTCTTAATGATTACATTTCTACCTTTTTCTCACGTGGTCCCCACCTCTACCTAGAATCCCTAGTAAACTGGTCCTTTCTGAGAATTCTCTTGAAACTTGCACTTGATGCCAAATGGTGCTCAGCAACGAATTCTCCCAAGGCACTAGCAATGCTCGAGGGGTCGGAGTAAGTATTGACTTCTACCCCTTCGGTTAGCCCTGACCCATTCTATGTTATTGGGTCAGGCCTAGCCTGATATTTACAGGTCACTACGGGCACCGACCCTATGTCCACACAAGATTAATAATTCAAAATTTTCTCCATTGGATTACATGTTCTCTATATTCTTAACATGCATACTAAAAGCTCAAATAGTGTGAAAATATTATTGCTTGTATAGACCCCCAAATATAAACTTACGGCTAAATTACTTTTATCCTATTTAACTAAGTGCGAAATAAGAGTAAGTGTAACACAATGAAACAGGAACAACTCTCTAAGGCATAAGCATATACAATAAACAATAAATGTAAAGCTTAAAGCGAAAGGGAAGAGAGACGCAAATACAAGATAACACTGAGACGTGTTATCGAAGAAGAAACCGAAGTACTTGGTGAAAAACCTCTCTGCGGCCCTCCAAACTAAATCGATCCACTAGTGAATAAATTTGGAGTACAAGGATATCAAAAAGACCCTCCAAGCCTAATCTACCCAATGTACTTGAACCCTCCAAGTTCTAACTACCAACAGACTTCATCGAGTCATGTCTTCACTAGTTATCCAGATCCCGCAATTAGCTCCAAATTGCATCCACCAATCAATGGCTTCTTCCAATGCTTCCCACACACACCAAAACTTCTCTCGACATTCAGATTAGGTGAGGTAAGTATTTGGACTAAGAACCTCTCAAGGATTTGTAATTGAAGAGATAGGAGTAGATGAAAATTAAGAGAAATTGTATAGATGATTGTGGGTTTACAATCTCTAACTCTCAAGTGTTTTGCTAGTGTTTTCTCTCCGAAAGTCTCCTTACAATTTCGTGGGTAATGTAGGCTTATATAGTATTGGTAAAGAAATGAGAAAAGTACTCTTTAAAAAGTTCCAGACAAAGAGTTTCGCGGGTCACTCGCGACTTGGCCGAGTCATGAAGTGACTCACGAAAACCAGCCTGGCATAAGTCCTTTCAACTTCCAGCATGTGCTTCTCACGTGACTCTTTGCGGGCCATCCACATGCGAGCCAGTCCTGAGCAAGTCACAAACTTCACTGTCTTCACAATTCTTCACCGAACTCTCACACTCAACTCTTACATTAAATCCCATAAACATACAGGGAAATGTGTTTGGTTTTAGATCTCTGTAGACTAAATTGTTTAACCTAATTAATTAACTAACTGAATACTTAGGTTTATTATTCAAATCTAGGTTAGAACAAAAGAATCATATTATGCAAAGCAGCGAAAAAGTAAATAACACAACAATATGATAAACCAGGAAAACTAAACCAATAAAAAACCTGGGAAGGATTTAACCTAGCTACCCTCAAGGTAAAAAGCAAAACCACTATAGAGAATCGAAGTTTACAATAAGACTTAGACCACTAACATCCTATTACTACCACATGTAGAACTTACTGACACAACCACGTGAAAGCTCCGAATCCACGAACTCCTTCTCTATTAGGCCTTTGCAACATAAGCACTCACACTTGGGATAAAAAATACAAACTCTTCTGTTTGTGACTCCAAGACCACCCTTGAAGGTTTAGATCATCAGCTATTGTTGATCTTCATGTAGCAACTTTAGATCTACTGGTTCTAAAGATATCAGAGTGATATCTGGTAGAGAATTTGATAAAGGAAGGCACAGAACCTTTTAGATCTCACAAAAGCACCTCCAAAGTCATAATAAAACGTGTCTAGGGTTTTCTTTATATACTAGAAGAAGTAGATCAAACCCTAATCCTTTTTGGGTTTGAACTGCAGTTAGGCTGAACTTAAAATTCTGCAGACCCGTATTTTGATCGATCGAGCCTGTTCTTCAATTAATCGAACCAGGCAAATTTCAAATTCTCTTTTCTACAACTTGCTTGTTCTTGGATTTTGACTTGTATCACCTTGAGCATTGTCTAATAATACTTATAGACTCTAAGATCTATATTGAGACAAGTTTTTGTTCACAAATTGCCAATTATTCCAAACTTTTAGAACCTAACAAAATGATTGAACAAAAATATAATCAAATTTGACACGGAATTAAAGCCAACAAAAATATAATTGTAAATCACAACTTTACACATACCAAGTTTCGTGTCATTCAGATGCTATCTACTATTTGGCGTAGAAACCCATTTTTTATGTCAACCAATTAGTTGCTACATAGTGATGCAGTAAATCGTGATGCCTAAAATCTTCACGTCAACCTTTTAAGTTGACATACAAAATAAATTATTTTGGTGGCAACTAATATCTTTTTGTGTCAACATTTTCATTAACTCAAAAAACATATATAACATTTACGCATATTATATTACATGTTTTCATGTTGATGCAAAAAAATCCAACATATTTTTTATTAATTTGGTTGTCAAATAAAATAACATCTTGTTCGATACAATAATTATTTCAATTATTCAATTGTATACAAAGGTGAGATATAGAAAACTAGTTGATAAAGAGAAAGACCAAATGTATAGATTGAAATAGAAATTAAAATTTCTAAACTTCAGTGTAAATATCTTTTAACACCTTCCAATGGAATTGTTCTCAAATAAAAGAAAATTACAAGTGGCCTTATTGTGGGTCTTCTTGGAGTCATTTGGAAATGAGTTTCTGGAGCTTGAAGTGGATGTAGTCTCGCAATTGTGCTTCCTTACTTCTTCTAATTGCTTACGTAGAAAGGGGTAACAGTTCCCGTACAGTCACCCTCCAAACATTTACTTGCTCTTTGATGAAAATCTAGCTCATGAAATTGCGCACCCACGATTTCGTCAATCCTAATTAATAATTGAACTATCAATAAAGCTAAATGAGGTATTCAATCAACTTAAGAACAAAGGAAGAAACACAAGAAGAGGAAGCTAGTAGATGAATGACAAATGCAGAAAAGAGTTATTCAATCTATATAATGTCATAATTCATTAGGGTAACAACTAATTTTAGGTTCATGTGTTGGATGAGTTTAATCTAAATGATTGGACCTATAAAAAGATACTTGTAGACGCCTCAATTTGTACCCGTTAATAGCTTTTAGTCCTCGGCCCTAATGATGAGCTTGACATATGTCAAAAAGGATAATTAAAGTGTTCTCAATAGTTTTGAGGTAATCACAACTCAAAAGTGCTTAAATCACTTTGAAAACAATACTGAAAAATGACATTTGCTCATTATTTTGGCCATAACTTTTGAACCACAAATTTTTTTTGATAGAAGTGTTGGAAACTAGACATCTTAGGTTTCAATTTGAACAAAGAATTTTCCTAATTTGGATTTAAAATGAATGAGTTATGGTCGTTTGAAGTCAGGCCATCAATGTTATGAAACACCTTTGGGGCTATGTGCGCACACTCTTGAGGTTGCATGCGTAGCCTCACTTCCAAAACACGAAATTTCCATATTTAGAGCCTCAAATCTTCAATCTTCGGGTAGAGCCACCCTCCAGACCCTTAAGCCGTCCAAAACCTTCCGAAAGGTCCTGAAAACTGTAGTTTACTCATATATATTATGCCTCCATTTAAAAATCTAGCTAGAGAGAGTACCTCAATCTTTCTAAAACTCTACTTCTCTCTTCTAATCTCACACACATCACATTTTCATGCTTTTAATGTATTCAAAAACCTATTTCTAGTAGTTTTACTAAGGCAGAAACTAGTTTTCCATTTCGTTTTCAAACCTTTTTCAAAATAATTTGTTCTTGAGTTGTGATTAACTAAGTTCTATTGTGTCTTCAATTTTTTTTTTGTTTTCTCAGTTTAATTTCTATGTTGTAGGCATTGAGGAGTCAGTTAAATAAACTCAAATCTTTAATCTTCAAGGTAAGTCTTCTTCTATGACTTTTCCTTCCGTTGAAGAATCTTAACTTGTTTGTTTGATTAAGTTTATTTGAATATTCATATTTGATTTCTATGATGATTATGGTGTTTTTTTTAATGTATATTAATCTAAACATATGATTTAATTTGGTATTTCTTTTGTATTTTCTATTGTTGATGCCTCTAAATGTCAAGTATATATGTTATAATATGTAAAACCATTCACATGTTTTTTTGTTTGATGATGTACGTTTTTAGACTCCTTAAAACACAACCAAATTAACCTAGTTATTTAGCCAAGTGATTAACTTAGGTAAATTATGCAGATCTAGATTAACACATATAAATCATATCATTGACAAGTGCGGAAAATAAAGAACACAACGATATGATAATCCAAGAAAACCAAACCGGTAAAAAACCTAGAGAGAATTTAACCAAGCTATCCTCAAGGTAAAACGAATCCACTATGAAAGAATTAAAGTTTACACAATAGCAACTTAGACCACTAACATCCTATTGCTACCTCGAGTAGGAAACATACTACCACGACCACGTGACAGTTTCGAGTCCATGGACTACTTCTTTCTTGGATTCACCGCAAGTACAAGCACTCCCACTTGTGTATCTTTAAGCTCTTGAAGCAGCAACTGAATTGATCACCAAGCTCTTGACATCAATCTTGAGTTTGGAAACCCTAAGTGTATATGAAAGCAAGTACCTCTAGATCTCACAAGAGATTCATACACATAGCATAAAGAGCAACCTCAAAACGTAACTAGGGTTTTCTTTTTTATACTTAAGGTAAAACATAAAATCCTACACGTCAAACGGGTCTAGGTTGAGTTGGAAAATTCTGTAGAAAAACAATCTACATGAACTTCGATCAATCAAGTCAAGCAAATTTACACAGCAAATCCTATAGTACACTCGATTCCAACTTTACACTTAAACATACTTTGAGCAAATCTAAAACAAGACTAAACATTTTGATCACAGTTTACCAACATTACAAATTAAAGTTCTAATACATTTAAACCTAAAATCTTAGAACCCAACAGATGACTTTGATCGCAATGTCCCAAAAGAAAGATAGCTTCTTGAATCCTTTGCTCACAAGTACGATGATATTTTTTAGCAGCACAATAATTTAAGTCGTCTTCATTTAACTGTTGTTGATATAATTATCAAAAAAACGTACAACGCACAATCCGAATTGTTTCCCTTGTTTTTTTTTTCTTTTTTTTCTTTTTTTACAAGTACTAAGTGGACCTTTAATGCAATCATGAAAATGGTGATTAACTCTACCAAGTTTTGAGGAATGATGAAGTGGTATTAGAATGAAAGAATGATGAAAAGTAGTAGAGTTAATGTCAGTAGCTCGCACTTCAATGAGAGTAAGGATAACAAATACTGTCATCCCTAGCAAAAGTTTTCTCACAAATTTCATGTCTATTTATCTGCTCCTACTTCAAAAAAAAAAAAAAAAAATCATCTTTTTAAGCTAATTTCATGATGATCTTTAGGGCTTTAACACTCATGTCTTATATATAATTGAATGATTTGACACCTTTGAAATAAACACAATTCAATTTCATGTCTATTCATCCCTAGCAAGTGTTGTCTAGTTGTAGTGGCCTTTAATAAGCATGAGTGGTTTTATGTTAAGTAGCTCACAATTAAGTATTGCTAATTAGCTAGGGTCACAAGATTTCAAAATAAATTTTGATAACTCATAATATTGTAAAACAAAACCAATCTCTTTCACAAGAAATGAGGAAGAGATTAACACCATTAAAATTGTATTATTACTCTAAGTAAGTAAAACTGAATTCTTCGAGAACAATTCAAGAAAATGGAATGATCGAAAGGGTTTTGCTAAGGTGTTGGGTTAAGATAGCTTGATCCTGATTAATTAATTCAATTACCCAAGTTAATTAATTAGGTTCAATTGCATGCAAATCGTGAAGGTGTCAACAAATCACTAAAAATACTAAGTGCAATGAAAATTAAATGAGACATGGTAATTTGTTAACAAATGGGGAAAACCTCGCAAGGCAAAAACCCCGCCGGGTGATTTTAAGGTCACCACTCTCAAGAATCTACTAATCAATAATCAAGCAGTTACAAGTATAAGAAATCTTATCAACTACCCTAACTCATCCCGAAATACCAACCTACAGTTAAACCTTTGCTCCAATACCCAATTCAACTTGATCTTGTAGTAGCTTTCTTTCCCTTGATGCACAAACCTCCAATTTATGACTAACTCTTTGCACGAATCCCAATACGTGACTAACTCCAACAACTTGAATAGATGTTGTTGGTTACAAAGTTCTTCACTTCATCAACAATGAAGATCAGGAAACGCTTAGTTACAAAACCCTATAGCGTACAAACGCAGTAGCTTCCCACAAAGAAAATAAGTCTCTTGGTCTTTGTATCCATGTGTGACGGCTCTTAAAATAAGCCTTATATATGTCTAGAGTTGTAAAAAAAGAAATCCTAAACAATTACACAAGCGTGGGCCGAATTTCAGATCTGAAAATCTTGAAATCGTAATTCTCGATAGATCGAGCTGCTGTCGAGCTATCTATCAAGCTTCACATTAAGTCTCGATAGCAGGCTTCTATCAAGCTATCTGTTGAGACTTAATGAATAGTTTTTCTTCACTTGTTTCTTGGACCAATCTTCATGTCTTTAATACTTGACTTGAACAACATGTTTCTTGAAGTACTAAACTCATCTTAGATCTACCAATTACAAGTAAAGTACATTTTGTCAAATGATTAGTCAATTACAATAAAATATGACCCTAACACAAGGGTTAATTTTGGTGATGACCAAATCCTTTGATTACAATCCCCATTATTTTCTCAAATTACTAAAATACTCTTAGAGTTTCCCACAATTAAGGTTGATGTCATTATTGTTTTAAGAGAAAGAGGGAAGTTTAAGTTACACATGGACTAATTAAATAATGTTACACTATTTAATAATTTTTTATTAGATTAATATTTCAAAATTTTCTCTATTGGATTACATGTTCTCTCTATACTCTTAACATTCATACCAAGTTTCGTGTCATTTAAATGCTATCTACAATTTGATCTAGAAACCCATTTTTTATGCACAATTTTTAGTACAAAAAAAAAAACTTGAAATTTAAACATTTGATTAATGACATAGTTATTGATTTCAAATCTTCTTGAAATTTTACAATTATATAGAGTATAAGAAGAAAACATAATCTAATGGTTGATTTGTTAAATTTCACATCTAATAAAAAAATATTGAGTGGTGCAATATAGTGCTAGAAGTACACTAGGTGTAACGTGAACCTACCACCCCCCCCCCACACACACACACATTCTTCTTAATATGTCTATAATATATAATTTATATTTTATTTATTTATATATATAAATGAATAAAAAATTTTGATAAAAAATAATTAGGGTAAGAGGCTTTAAAGCCTGGATGTTTCCTTTGTAAACACTAGGAGCTTCCAACCAGTTAGTTGCAAGGCACTTGGGGTTTAGTTTTTCTCCTAATATTTTGTTAGATAAGTTCTGGAAGTCTTACAATTTCACAAGTTATTATTGTAGTGAAATATTTACTTTATTGAGTATAAATTCTATTATTTTATATTTAAACCATTTGCGTAAATCTTATTAAATCATATTTTCTTTAAATGATATAATAATAGTTCTATATACAAATAAAATTATAATAAATATATAATACCAAAATTATCAAAATTTATATCTAAAAATAAAAATAAAATATAAATTATATTTTCTTAATTTTTTTTGACATTTCACAATATTATTATATACTGACAACGAAGTTCCTAAACAAAGAACTAGCCTCTGAGCACACGCTTACGCGCGTGCTCAGAGGCTTTTTTTTTTTTTTTCTTTTGAGAAAAAATTAATAATTTGCATCCATTATAACTTGGAATTACTACATTTTTCAATCACGAAAAAATCTAAGGGTGTGATGAAAATGTATTTCACTTTCAAACACATAATACTCATCACACCCCTAGATTTTTTTCTTTTTCTTTTCTTTTTCTTTTTTTGTGATTGGAAAATGTAGTAATCCAAATTATAATTGATGTAAATTATTAATTTTTTCCCAAAAAAACTAGAAGAGTCTCTAATCACGCACGCATGCTTAGAGGCCAGTATTAATCTACTAAGAATGCTTCTAGTGACCAAAAACGTGAGCAGAACAATTCCCCTCCAAGTATATGCATTTTGTTGAACCGAGGCACATTGGATATTGATCTTTCTAGGCCATTTGACAAAAAAGTTCTACACTTACATTTTTATATATTTGTTAATGAGACAGATGATAGAACATCGGCCAAAATGGCCCATTAGCATTAATTTTTGAAATATTTAGCAACAGAGCACTGTTTCGGAAATAATTAGGGTAGTACCACTTTTTCCGAAAACGCCGCTATAGGGCCCGAAAACGTCACTATAGGGCTTAAAAAACGTCACTATAGGGCCCCTTGAACCTGTTATGGGGACTTATAAAAAAATTTTGCAGGAAAACGCCGCTATAGGGCCCGAAAAAGTGGTATTTCCCTAATTATTTTCGAAACAGTGCTCTGTTGCTAAATATTTCAAAAATTAATGCTAATGGGCCATTTTGGCCATAGAACATCTGCACCACTGTTTTCTTTTGCAACTTCAATTTCTTTATAGGCCATTTCTATAAAGAAAATAATAATAATATTTTGACCAATTTTTATATACCCGTACTTCTTAATTTTTGAATTATTTGACTTTTGCTAACTTTGTCTTATTCATTATCAAATAAAATTAATTATGTCATGCAAATCTAATAAATTTTTTTTTTAAGATTGTAATATTTTCTTTCAATTTCATAAATGGACTTGAACTAATTTTAAATGAATTTAAAGAAATTTTAAAATAAAATAATACTTCACACAAAAACTATAATGCACCTAAAATCTATTGAAACACTCCATAAAAGAATTAAAATATATTGTAACATTGTGAAATCTATTGAAATATTTAATGCAAAAATACTGAGTACAAAAATTAAAGTAATACTCCATTCATGCTATAGTAATTATAAAATAAAGTAATACTTGACACAAAATCTAAAATGGAATTGAAATCTCCAAACACTCGATATGAAGCTTAATATATTGTAACACTTTGAAAACTAATGGGACAGTTCATACAAAAAAATATGTTCGTTTTAACATTTGGTACAAAAATTAAAGTGGAACTACATGCGAGAAATCCCGCTTTCTTGAGTTTCCACTGCCACTCTTGTATTTGCAAGCGTTATATAACAATAGCCAAAACAAATAAAAAAACAATAGCTAAAACAAATTTAACCCAAAACAAACAAACAAATTGATATGATTCTATAAAGGGAAACTTGAAATCTATGAACAAATATTTGGCACTCCAATTATGGATCTATAGGAAGATGCCAAAAACATTGAATAAAATTCAAATTTTTAATTAAAAGCAAAAAAGTACAATAATTACTAAATCAAAAGAAACAAAAATTTTAGGAGATAATCTTCTACTTTCTTGTGCAATTTTTTCTTGAAACCTTTCACGCTTTCTTCTCCATTTTTTCTTGTGAGAAAATTTGAGGCATTTGAGAGCATTGAGTATGTCACTACTCTTTTGAGGGGGAAGTTTGAGGTGGTGGAAACACATATTTGTTTTCTATCCTAATATTTATAGGAATATTTATGAAAATTTTTGAGCATATCTCTATGGTTAAGGATGTAGAGGTTTTTTTTCCGCAAACCGCATGGGACATAATTAAAGAAGTCAATTGAGTTCAAATAGAAATTAGCATTATTTGAATGTTGAACAAACCGAAAGGAAACGTGAGGTTGTTAAAAAAAAAAAACAAAACAAAACAAAACAAACGCGGGATTGTGGGTTAGTGGAAAAGTGGTAAAAAACGTTAAGAGTTTTTTTTTTTTTTTCTTTTTTTAAGAAAACATAACAAAGCTTGGATAATTTTTTAAAAAATTAAACCCGAAAATTTTGGTAAGAGAAAAAAAAATTAGTTCAGATTATTAAAAAAATAAAATAAAATAAAATAAAAAATAAAAAAGATAATGAAGCTTGGATAAGAATTTTAATAATTAAAGCCAAAAATTTTGGTAAGAGAAAAAAATTAGTTCAGGTTTTTTTTAAAGAAAAGATAATGAAGTTTGGAGAAGTTTTTTAAAAAAATTAAACCCAAAAATTTTGGATGAGTTTTAAAAATAAAACCTAAACAGGGGATTATTTATTTATTAATTATGCTTGACTACTAACGTGTGTGAGAAATGTGATTAGAAAAAACTGCTTTTTTTTTTTAATTTAGCTAAAATATAGGAGTTTTTAAAATCGGTAATTATACATATTTAATCCTATTATTTAAGTTTTACAAACTGGTAAATTTAAGGATATTTTTTACATTAAAATTGAGGATCCCAAACAAGATAAACCTCTTAAACAGTAGTATAAATAGAAAATTACCTTCAACCCCCCTAACCTCCACTTGATCAACTGTCACATGGTTTTTCCTTTTTACTGTTTGCTTCTCCCCATGACTTGGTTCTTTATCTTAATCGCTGTTGACCAAGTTATAAAAAAAAAAATAAATAAATAAATAAATAAATAAAAAATTATAGCAGTAGATTAATTAGGTTATGATAATTTTGGTGGAAATACCATATAAAATGTCACAATTTTTGTCACAACTATTCTATATGGCAAATGGTAATTCGTTATCTATTACTTTCACATGGACTAACAATTTTTTCTCTATTAATCATAGTTTGCTAGAAAATTGTGACAAAAGTTATGATTTTAAATTTTTTTTTTTTTTTGGGTGGTGTTACTGATGAAGATTGAAGAATGTAAACACTAATTAGGCTTTTGACATTGACATTGACTATTTATCATCTGAAAGTCCTTCTCCATTAATTTTTTTGACACTAAGGGTCTGTTTGGTTGGAGGAGTAGAAAAGTGGGAAAATGGAAAATTAGTGAGAGGATAGAAAAGATTTGGTTTTTTCTCATGTGTGTTTGGTTGGAGGGGTGAAAAAGTGAGAGGGTGGAAAACTTATTAATTTGGTTGGAGAGAAAAAGGGGAGGATGGAAAATGTAGTTTATATAAATGGGAAATGCTAACGAGTGCCCTTAGGGTACTAGTTAAGAATCCACTTAAAGAAATTTTTTATGGGAAAAGAGAAAAATAATTAATATTTTGATAGTTTTTTTTATTTTCCATAAAAGTGATGTTAAAACTTTCTTAAAATGGATTCTTAACCAGTACCCTAAGGGCACTCGTTAAATTAACTATTATGTCCTTGTTATATAATAGCGGGAAAGTGAGCGGGGTATGTGAGTGTAATAAAGTGGAGATAGTTGTGTAAAATGCATTTCTCATCACTTTTCCTTCCTCATTTTCCTCTCAATTTGGGAGGATAAAAAAAGTGGGCACAGGAGGGAAAACTTTCTCCCATATTTTCTATCTCTTCTATTTTCTTTCCTCAACCAAAAAATGAAAAATAATATTTTTCACCTTATTTTTCATCCTCCTTATTTTTACCCCAACCAAACACACCCTGATAAAACCAGTTTCAGAGGAAACTCTTCTACAGTGTGAATTGGGTACACAACCAACCCAGTTGGTGTACCACATAATATCATATCACCCAACTTGACGGTGATGTGCCATTTGCTCTCTTTCACTGGTAAATGATCTCTGATTTGTTGAGTCAGTTCTAGTAACAAAGACACGAAATAATAAAGTTCTCACATTGTTGTTGGATTTCGAGTTTCTTTGTTAACATAGTCATTAATTAGCTTCTAAAAGCTAACCAATAGCTTTCGTTTCCTCCACAGTCCACACCCAACCCAATACAGAAAAGAGATGATTAACAAATCAAATGTTTATAGTCTAGAAAACCACGCGGTTGTGCCTAAAGGTTTTGATAAAGCAACCAAAGTCTGTCATAGCATAATGATAAAATTCCAAATTGGATAGAAATGGTGGAAAATTATACTTTTTTTTCATTTTTTTTATATATGTTATTTGTCTATTATTTCATTAAAAAATTTTCATTTTTTTAAAATTACTGAATCAGTAATCAGTTTCTATTTTTAAAAAATTTCTAACACAATAATTTTATACAGGTAAGAATTTTTTTAGTAAAACAGTGGATCACATCACTTACCCACTATAAGGACCTTATAATTTCTCGACCTTGATTTTTGTTTCAGATTGGTTGCTTACGTATTTATGATTTTATTGATGCTGTCTTTCAATAGTCAGGGCAGATTTTAAACTCTAATTAACTAATTTAACGGTAAGTAATGAATCACAAGATCCTATCAAACCAAATTGGTCCAATCAATAAAATACGAATAAAACTTAGATACAGTTCCTCAATTGTAATAAGAAATTATACCTAAATTTTATTCTTAAAACAATTAATTTTGTTTTGTACCTGTAATCTACTATTCTTAAAGAAATAAATAATTTGGTTTTAGCAGTAAACCAAGTAATTTTGTTTTGTACCTGTAGTCTTAATAAAATTTTACATATATGCTCTAGAGGAATGAAATATAAGGTACTGATCATTAACTGTATCATGCACAATAATAATTGGCACAAATTAATAAGATAATTCTCATTTAACTTTGTTTTCTTTCTATAATCTTAACAGAGTGTGTGCAAGCAAGAATTCAAATTAAAGAATGAATATTGTAATCTCACAGAATTGAACTCATCAAATCATGAACCCTAAAACTATTTCAAACTTCAAAGCTATAGTTAAAGGGCAGTCATTATAAGCACCCCCATAGATTTGGGCTTTGTGACTACCTCTTTGTTTCCTATCTGAACTTGAAGAGCCCCAATATTAGTCCTTATCTTCTGTACCCTGTTTCCTACCCCCACAGGAATTTTCCTCCACAACACCCAAAAAAAAACAAAAAAGAAAAACAGTGTTCATGCAAAATTACATGCACAAACAAAGAATCAAAAACAAAGTAACCCACTCATTATATGACCTAGTATTTCTCAAACCAACACCATGGTTTGTAGAAATATCAGACTCTAACATAGAACTAAACCTAAAATTAGGGTTTGATCCATACAAAGCTTGCACTCCTTCTATATCATCCATTGTCAATTCCAACTTCTGATCCCTAGGCATTAAACTAGGGTACATTACAGCTTCTGTAACCGAGCTATGTCCCAACCCTAACAAATGGCCAATCTCATGGGTCGCCACCGATTCCAAATCCATCGCCACATTCGATTTCTCCTTCTGAAAATCCACCGCCCATGTCTCCGCCGCATCAAGGTGAAACCTACCACTTTCAGGCGAAAATGAGTGTGCTAAAATCCCGAGAACCCCATCAAATGGCTCTCCGTCGCCATGGTCGCCATTGTAGAACCCTATTTTTATGTCGGCGAAGCCATAATCATCGGTTTCAGTGAAACTCACGGGAATGACCGAAGCCCATTTCCGAAATGCGTGTTTAAATGCGACCCTTATCTCCGATATGGTCAAGTTGTGGATCATGTACTCCGGCGAGAACGCGTAGGTGAGCATCATCGGCATTTGGCGAGACCACCGAGGTTTTCCGGGGAAATACACGTAATGTTTTGTCCCATGCAGCTTGTTGTGGTGGATATCGGGCACGCCGCATCTCGGGGTGAGTATTTGAGAAACGGTGGCGATATCGAGCTTACCGGTAATGGGGAGGCCGAGTTTTTCTTGGTAGAGTGTGAGAGCCGATTGGAACCGGGCATCGAAAACGTTATCAGTGAAAGTATCGTCTCGAAAATGGAAGTAACCGAAACGATGCAAGTGTTTTTTGATTTCCGATATGCCGATTACTTGGCTGCCTATTGAAGCGTCAAGAAAGCTTTTGCTGTTATAGCTTTGTAAAGTAACATGACTATTCAAAGGGAAACCGGGTGTTTTTCTGGCGGGAATGCATGGCGGCAAGCCGAGGATGAAGATGAAGAAGAAGAGAGAGATGAGAGAGTTACTGAATGAGAGAAACATTGGCAGTTTGCTTGGTTTGAAGGTTTGGAAGAATATGGAGGGAGCTTTATTGAAAAGCAAAGGTCCAATTTATAAATGTGAAGTTAATAAAATTTTCCTTTTCTTTTGGATATATAAGAAAGGGAAAATATTCGTGAATAGTTTAATGACCACTCTATACATCCACAATATTCATAATGTTATACACATTGACCTTTGACCACATTTTTTAAGGTGAAAGGTATGTTACTTACATATATAGTGTGTGTTTTAATAACTGAAATCAAGCCTGTCATGAAAACAGTATGTAATACAATATAATAAACATGAAAAATGATATGGACTAAAATCATGCACGTCATGAAAACAGTATCTAATAAAGTGTGTAATACACATGAAAAATGAAATATTTATAATATTTTCACAACAAATCATACGTGACAGATTTAGTAGATAAAAAAAAGTAATTTTAATAGTAGATTTAAATTAGAACGATCAATAATAACTAATTACCTATAATTTATTGTAAAAATATTATGAACATGTGTAATAAGCAAGGTAAAAAAGAAAACGTTAGGAGAGGATTAGAGTTTGAAAATGTATGACAGGGTAATGATTAAAGGGTGTGAATTATGATAGTGATGTAATGGGAATTTTAGAAGAATCTGCCAAATGGTTCTCTTTCAATTGTTAGATTCTGAGTCAGGTAGGCTTGAAAATGATGATGATGATTGGTGAGTGAATCACTGCTTTTTACGTTTTTTCTGGTCACGGTTGTGACTTATATCCTATCCATAAATTAGTGTGAAGCTTGACGTTTACATTAACCGAAGGATAAACTAGTCCCAACTCCCAACCTCATATACATCAACTTTGTTATTATTTCATTTTCAGTTGCTTGAGCTTATCTTGTAAATGAAGCCAATCTATCTTTTAGTTGCAACTTTTAAGGTTTCAATTTTTCTTCAATATAGCTTAGTCAAACCTTTTTTTTAAACCTCAAAAACTCAGTTTATAATTGTACCCATGATCAATTTTTATTTAACTAATTTTAACTTGTACTTCCAATATATATTCAGGATTAGTGGGCTTGTGCATTTTGGATTAAATTTTTGCAGAAAATGTACTTGCATTTATTGAAAGTTGGTAAGAATATAATATTATACCTAAAAAAACAGAGTTACAAATACTGTATATATATCATGTCATTCTAAGTTAGGAGTAGGGAATTCAAACAACATTATTCTAGCTAGTAGGGGACATGAGCTTAGGCCAAATATGAAGTGGATTAAGAATTTGTTATTGTTATTATTATTACTATTACTAGAAGGAATAAGCTAAGTTAATAATGAGTTAATTTTTATACATCAATGTCACACGTATACTAATACTATGCAATGGACATCGGCTTAACATTTTTATATATATCAATGGAAATTTATGAAATGGTTGATCATTTGAAAAGTGTGTACCTCAAGAAATTACAGATGTCATTTTATTTTATTTCTTTTGTGTGTGTGTGTGAGAAAGGCTATAACCACCAGAAGCAAGTACTTGTGGTTGTTGAGATATATCATTTTGGTTTTAACTTTCTCCTCTGTGTATTATATATATAATAGGAGTGAGGATGACTCAATGTATCTCATTGGCTCTGAGTAAGTCATGAACAATAGTGCTTGCTGGGCGTGTAGAAGACTCAATGTTCAACCCTGCTGGGAAGTAGGAAAGTCATAAATTAACAACTACCATGTCTGGGGACTACATATTATATAGTTGCTTGCTTGATTTCTATCAGGAATTTCCCAAAGTATCCATATATATATATATATATATATCCTATTGTTTATCATATATTTCTTTTCAAGAAAGGTCATTTTATCAACTTCTCTAACGGTACCCGAAATTTTCATGTTATCCAAACAGATAATGCTTTGCCTAGCTTGGTATACAAGCTGATTGATTGAAATGGATGTCATTTCCATTAAAAAGGGAAAGCATACACAGCAAAAGGATTTTTATTTTACAACGTCCCATATATTTATTTGGAACTTTTTTTTGGTCAATTGCAATTTATTTGTTTGGGCTGTATTTACGGAAAATTTTTAGGTAGTGTCGGAGTATAGTGAAATGGTGCTCCCTTTTGTCACATTCATGGTAAACCCCACTATGAATTTAATGAACAAACCCCACCATAAATGTGAGAAAAAGGAGCACTATTCTCCGTGCTCTTGAAGTATCTAAGAATTACTCTTGATTTATAATATGATTTTTTAATGATTTTGGCCCATTTTTATTAGTACAACTTTCCATAAATAGGTATGTAGGCCTGTTCAAGAATTCACCGGCGCCGACAAAACCGCCCGAAACCGCGCCGATCCGACCGCCGAAAGCTCCACCGAAGGTTCTCGGCGCGATGATCGGTAGGCTTTTTCCGTTACCGACGTCGGCCGGTGCGGTGGTCGGCAGCAAGATCTGCAAACCGAAGAGAAACCGAACCGAACCGATATATATATATATATATATATATTTTTTTTTTAACTTATACATATATAATATATAATCATTCATCAGTTTTAAAATAAAACAAATTGAGAGCGAGAGAGAGAGAGGACCAGTTTGGCGTGAAACTGAGAGGCGTGAAACTGAAAGAGGCAAAGGAAGAAGAAGGAAAAATAGGGTGTAGGTTTATTTAGTTAGAAACGACGCCGTTTCATTTAATTTTTTTTTTTTTTTTAAATCTGATTCAAAACGACGCCGTTTTGAAACCATTTAAAAATTTTACTATCAGGTTCAAAACGGCGTCGTTTTAGTGTTAGAATTAAAAAAAAAAAAAAAAAAAAGAACGCCAAGAACGACGTCGTTTTTTTTATAGGTTAGGTTAAATTTGAAAAATCCTTCGTTAGACGCAGACCTCTCCTCACTCTCTCTCATCCGCCTCTTCTCTCTCTCTGTCTATCTCTTTCTCAACAGCTTCGCCTCTCTCCCACCTACCTACGCCGCTCGCCACCACTCACCAACAGCGTCTTCTACAGATTGATGGCAGTGTTCTCCAAGCTTTCCTCTCTCTTCTCTCCTCTGTCATGGCTGTTATATAGAAATTTCTAGAGTATGTTTTGATGCTCAATAACAGGTATGTGAATTTGTATAATGCTCAATACCTAGGCTACCTCTCCTTGGCTCCTTGCTATGCTTCTATAAATATTGGGAATTTGTTTGAAAATTTTGTGTGGAAATTAGATATATATATATAGAACATGTTTGTTTGTTTGTTTGTTTGTTTTTTTTTGAATATTTGGGTTGTTTGATAATTCCGTGTGGCTTGTTTGAGGATTGATTTGTTTTATTTTTTATTTTTAATTTATATGTTTGTTTTAACTTTGCACCGAACTAACCGCACCGCACCGTTAGGGTGAACCGAAACTGGAGTAGACCGGTTGCTGGCCCTTTACATGCAAGGTGCGGTCAGGCATGAGGGAAACCGCACCCTATAGGTGCGGTGCAAAAATTCCCCCCATAACCGACCGCACCGCACCGTGTACAGCCCTAGTATGAACCAAATGAGTGTCATTGGGAACCACCCCACCCCCACCCCCCAAAAAAAAAATGATGTGATTTCCTATATTTATGATACATAGATAGAACTCCATACCAAACGAAAAAAGCCACTTGATACAAAATTTAATTTTTTCACATAACCTTTTAAGCTTTAAATTTTTTGTATTACCACTTTAATTAATTGCACTTCGAAAGTATCTAATAATTTTTTAGAGAGTTTGCTTAAGAGTACTCAAATGTGCTACAATTTTAATTTTTAAGACCCACATTTATGTGAGAAGAAAATATACTACACCAAATGTGCAAAATAATTTCTTTTGAACTATATATGTTGATGTCTTATTAAATTTTTCTTGGCATTCTAATAAGTAAAGAACGAATGTATTTGTTTCAACTTATTTGCTAGTCTATTTTAGTTATTTGGTAAGGTTACAACTTTGTTGGTATAAATTTAGACTCTAATGTTGATTTTATGAGGAATTAGGCCAAAGTTGATTAACTAACCAATTATGAAACTAAAATCAATTTAGGGTTAATCAAATCATATAAACAATATTGCCAACAACAATAAATTGTGAAAAATAAATAACACAACAATATGATTACGACATGAAAAACCAAGGGCAACACTAAAGGAAAAAAAAGGGGGGGGGGGTTTATCCACTAACCCCAAGGAAACAAATCCACTAAATTGAAATGAAGTTTTTATAGAAAACTTAATCTTAAATCTACTGTTACTTTATGTAGTACTTACTGACATGACTATATACAACTACAAATCCATGGACTCTTCTACCCTGAACTTTGTCACATGAACTCCCCGCTCATGACTCCAAAAACCTCCTGAAGATTTGATCTTTGCAGCAAATCTTGAGATGGTGTTCCTTTGTTATGGCAGCCTCAAGATCGTGAAATGTATTTCTTTATTTGCTTTTCAACTGATTAGTTGGATAGATGGAGGCCAAGGTCTTATATTCAGCCTTACAAAAATTTGTGGTTAATAGTGCCCTTATATTGGCTCTCTATTATGGTTACAAAAACCCACTTAATAGCTGACTTGATGCAAAACGCATCATATCAAAAACTGAATTTACGATTAATTCTTGATAGATCAGCAACTAATTTCGATAGATCGACTTTCATGTAACAAGATTCCAAAAACTCTTCTTCATTAATTGAGATGCTTCGTTCTTCATTTTGGACTTAAAGTTTCTTTTTTTTAGAAACAGTAATATATCTACTAAGCTTAGTTTTTGAACAATTTTGGGGTATTTGAAATACATTAGGCGTTTAGCCTAATAATAATTTAGTTGATTGAATAAGAAAATGAGAATTTTATGGGTAAATGAGGTGTTACCATGATAGCTAGGAGTTAGTGTTTTAGTATATATATAAAAAATAAAAAATAAATAATAATAATAATCATAATAATAATAAAATAAATAATAATAATAATAAAACAACAACAACAACAACAACAAAAACACCCTAAGGGTCCGTTTGGTTGGAGAAGTAAAAAAGTGAGAGGATGGAAAATTAGTGGGAGGATAGAAAATACTTAGTTTTCCCTCGTGTGTGTTTGGTTGGAGGGATAGAAAAGTGGGAGGATGGAAAACTCTTTTGTTTGATTGAAAAGAAAAGTGAAATGATAGAAAATGTAGTTTATATAAATTGACTATTATACCCTTGTTACATAATAGGTAAGAAATAGATTTATTTATACTCATTAAATAATATAAAATTTACCACATCATACATATAAATTTATATTATTATTTTATATTATTATAATGTAAAAATTACAATAGTGTACTTGCATTAAAAAACTCATTAAAAATTATAATGTAAAAAAAAATGGTCAACAACATGGTCAGCAACCGGGAAACTTTACAATAGTGTATTACATATTCTCAGCAACGTGGTCAGCAACTGGACAACATGGTCAGCAACGTGGTAGCAACTAGGTATTTATGTAAAAGTGCTTTCACAGCACTTTCTCTCTACATTTTTCTCCAGATTTGGGAGGATAAGGGTCCGTTTGGTTGGAGGAGTGGAAAAGTGGGAGGATAAAAAATATTTAGTTTTCCATCGTGTATATTTGGTTGGAGGGATAGAAAAGTAGGAGGATGGAAAACTCTTTTATATTGTTGAAAAGAAAAGTGGAATGATAGAAAATATAGTTTATATAAATTAACTATTATACACTTGTTACATAATAGGTAAGAAATATATTTATTTATACTCATTAAATAATATAAATTTTACCACATCATACATATAAATTTATATTATTATTTTTATTATTATAATGTAAAAATTACAATAGTGTACTTGCATTAAAAAACTCATTAAAAATTATAATGTAAGAAAAACGTGGTCAACAACTGGGAAACTTTACAATAGTATATTACATATTATAATGTAAAAATTACAATAGTGTATTACATATTCTCAACAACGTGGTCAGCAACTGGGCAACGTGGTCAGCAACATGGTAGCAACTGGGTATTTGTGTAAAAATGCTTTTGTAAGAACCAAGTACGAGGCCTATGGGCCTTGGATTATTATGGGCTCACAATCTATTTGTAGTGGGCTTGAAGATTTCCTACTATGGGTCGTTCTCGGCAGAGACTCAAAGCAACGCCCAGTTTGATGTTCACTCTTTCCCTCTTTTCTCTCCAAAAAAAAAATCCTCTTTCTTCTCCCATCTTTCTTCTATTTATAGCCAAGGTTAGTGGGAAGATCATGATTACAGCCACCGTTTGTGCCATTGAAGGTCCAATATCATTTGATTTAAGTGGATGTTTAGGTGAGAGGGCGGTGCTGCATTTATGATCTTGGAACTTGATTCCATCTGGACCGATAATGCTCGGCAGCACCGTCTCCCGTGCATACCACATTTTCCCGGGAATAACTCATGTACATGACCGGGAACGTTTGACCGAGCCCACCTTGGAACTTAATACCCTACACCTGTTTGTTATTTATGAATCCCCGGGAATGGCGTAGGACGACTGGACCTTTCGGCTGGGCCTGTGGCCAAAGCCAGTACGGGACAAGGCCCAGGGCCTGTATGGGCCTGGGATCACCGCACTGTACAATTGGGGCAGGGCCCGGGGTCTGTATGGGCCTAAGGTCTCGGTGCCGTACAATAGCCCCCCCTTGATTCATACTCGGTCATCGAGAAGAATCAAGGAGCAGCATGGGACCTTTTGACCTCGGGAGTCTTTTAGCCTGGGACTTCTGGCCGTCATTTCTCATTTAATATTCATCTCAAAAGACGCGCCGTTTCGCGGCGCCAGGCGCAGTCGTCATTATTGCCTGACGGTTCGAGAACCGAAGCGACGTGCGGATTGGTTATGCTTGGCGTTCGTTGGACTGCTCGTAGACCGCGCCCATTTAATGCTTGATTCAGACGCTTCTTCTTCCTCCATTCATTTTTCTTTCCTCTATAAATAACCTCCCTCTGAACAGCATCCCATTTTTCCTCTGCCAATCTTTAGAGCTCTTTTTCTCTGCCGACCACATTTCTGTGCGCTTGCTTACCCAGTGTTCTTTTCCTCCTTAGAACCCAAAGTAAGTTTTTCTTCCCCTTCCTTTTCCTTTCAACTTTCATTTCTTTGAGTTTACTTTCGCATTTTTAGGCGTTATAGATGGGTTACTCTTACCTCCTAGAGTCCCCGGCTGCTTTGGCCACCTTTAGGAGTAAATTTAACATTCCCAATGACGTGGATGTGGCCTACTGCCATGAGAGCGATATTGAACTCCACCGAGGGCATGGTATAGCCTTCTTTCCTTTGATGTCCATTCTAGAAGGTGGGGTCAGGTTCCCCGTGGATCCCCTCTTAATAAACACACTCACTTACTACGGGCTGTGCCCGGACCAACTTCCCCCCAACTTTTACCGGGTAGTTAGTTGCGTCAGTAAGTTGAACCACACCTTTAACTTACAGTTAGACCACCATGACATTAACCAAATGTATAGGCTCTGTGGGAGCAAAGCCACCGGTTATTACCTAAAGACAAGGGATGCACGGGTACGGCTGATATCATGCCTACCTGATTCGAACAGGAACTCCGCCAATGAGTTCGTTAGGGTGAGCGGCAATTGGTTTGCCGGGGAGTTTCCTTGCCCCCTTACGCCGCGTGAAGTGGGTTCGTTCCATCCCCTTCATATAACTGCTTTCTTTCGCCTCTCATTTTCTTCCTCTCGGTAAAAAGAATTTTTATGATTAGAGACTAATGCGTCATTTGATCTTTTGCAGACGGCAAAGTGTTTGTGCAGGACCTCAGAGTCGTCCACGCCAAAGACTTAAACTTCGTCCTCCGCTCTGAGATATACGTGCATTGGGACGGGCAACTCCGGGCTTCGCATTTGATCCTCGGTGTGGAGCCGGTTTATTCTACTTGGCAGCCGTTCAAGCAGGCCCTGATAGTTGACAGCCCCCTGCTGTCGTATATAGACGTTCGGTACGTGAACTTTTTACCGCCGAGTCTTACAACCGGGGAAGCGAGGGAATTTGGCCGGCGGGTTACTCGCGCAGACGAGCTAGCCCCTTTGAGAGACGAATCCGCGGAAAAAGCATCCCGGCGCATCAGGGAGTTAGCCCACGAAGCCGTGCAGCAAGGCCAAGCGCAAGAGCAGCCAATCCCCGAGAATCCGGCCGCCGTGAACCAACAACAAGTGATAGAAGCGGCCGCCCTTTTAGCTAGAGCTGCCCGGCCTAAGGGAAAGATGGTATCTAGAAAAGTGCTGTCGGTAGAACGGTTTGTGCCCGGTGCCCGACAATCCAATCAGCCCCCTCCTCCAGAGGGCCGGGGTCAAGTGCCGCAGCCTTCACCCCCACCGCAGGCCGGACGTGCCCGGAAGAAGCAAAAGGTCACCGATCAACCTTCCACTTGCCCGGGCGAGGTCGCTGCCCAGACTCCTCCCCGTCCAACAGGTGGTATTGTTATCCGTGAGCCGCCGACTGAAGCCGGCACGGGGGGCGCGTCCTCCTCCCAAGTGGCTCCTGCGTGGGAGCCGAAGATCCTTCTGGACGGCAAACCATTGCCGTCAACCGCCTGCATTCGGATGTGGGATAAAGGCGAGGGCGGCCGTATTGCCCAATCTTTGGCCGAAGCTCTCCAACTTCCCGAGGATGTGCATGCTTTCGAGGATGGATCCGAGGAGTCCGTAGGGCGCCGGTTAGAGTGGCACGCCATTGCGGTAATTTTTTTGTCTATCTAGTTCTTCATACAGGTTTCCTTTTGCCTTTTTTCTAACTTTTGTCCTTGCTAGGCTGCTCAAATGGCCCACATTGTGGCTGCTCGGGCACGGGAGCTTGCTGAGGAGAGCGAGCGCGAGAAGGAGGCGCGCGAGGCGGCGGTGAAAACGGCTAAGGAAAAACTGAAGGCCGCCGAGTCTGCTGAGAAAAAGGCTGCAGTTGCCGAGAAGAACCGGTCCCTTGCCGAGAAAAGGTGTGCGGAGCTCCTAACCCAGCAGAATGAGACGGAGCTTAAGCTAGCCCAAGCTATCAGCCTTAACACCTCCAATGCCGAGGAGATAGCTGACCTTAGGGCAGGCTTGGCAGCCGCGGAGCAGAAATGGTATGATGTCGGCTTTGCTGATGCCGAAAACTCTGTAGAGCCGGTGGTTGCTCGGGCTAGGAATATGGGCTTTGAGGCCGGGTGGTTTGCCGCCCTTCAGGCAATGGGTGTTCCTGAGGATTCGCATCTGAGAGACCCCGGCCAAATCCCATTCCCGAGCCCCGCCCCTGCTGCTCAGGGTACCCCGGTGGCGATTGACGAGGAAGAGACAGCCAGTATGAGGGAGCTGGTTGAGCAAATCGATGCTCACGCCGAGCCTGAGGAAATGGAAGTCACCAGTATCCCGACTGTGCAGGAGCTTCTCGGTGAGGCCCCGCCTTTTTCTTTGGCCGGCCAGCAGGAAGTGATACCGCCGAACCAACCTCCCCGCTAATTTTGCTTTTATCTTGCTTGCTCATTTTTATTTTATTAGTTTTACTTGCTCACGTCACCGGGATGCGGTGACCGAACATTTGTTTTATTTTGTTGGTTTTATTTGCCTATGTCACCGGGATGTGGTGACCGAACAATTGCTCTACTTTAATTAGAAGTCCGTTTTCTTTTTCCGTTTGAATTTGTCGAATGAAATTATCTCTGTTCGTGTTTTGCTTGAACCACGCCAGTGCTATGGCGGCTTAATGTAATAGTACCCCCGAGAACCATTTACGCGGCGCTTAGTGTATTTTGAGAGCGCTTTTTGACTTAGTATTTGAAAAAGGGTCGGGTTAGGCTTTGGCTGAACCGGGAATCGAGCCGAGGGTCAGGTTTTCGTACTTAGAGAATTATTTGTAGGTTTCCACCTGCTCGGCGATAGTGATCGAGCCGAGGATCAGGTTTCTATCCTTAGATTATTATTTGTAGGTTTCCGCCTGCTCGGCGATAGTGATCGAACCGAGGGTCAGGCTTCTGTCCTTAGAGACTTATCTGTAGGTTTCCACCTGCTCGGCGATAGTGATCGAGCCGAGGATCAGGTTTCTGTCCTTAGATTATTATTTGTAGGTTTCCGCCTGCTCGGCGATAGTGATCGAACCGAGGGTCAGGCTTCTGTCCTTAGAGACTTATCTGTAGGTTTCCACCTGCTCGGCGATAGTGATCGAGCCGAGGATCAGGTTTCTGTCCTTAGATTATTATTTGTAGGTTTCCGCCTGCTCGGCGATAGTGATCGAACCGAGGGTCAGGCTTCTGTCCTTAGAGACTTATCTGTAGGTTTCCACCTGCTCGGCGATAGTGATCGAGCCGAGGATCAGGTTTCTGTCCTTAGATTATTATTTGTAGGTTTCCGCCTGCTCGGCGATAGTGATCGAACCGAGAGTCAGGCTTCTGTCCTTTGAGATTTGATGGTGATTCTTCCGGCGTACGGCTAAGGAATGAAAAATAGCTTATACAAAAGGATTCATCATGCTCTTAATTTCAATGGGATACAAGTAATGGCTTACACCGATGATTATGCGTAGAACTTCTTCAAGTTGTTGGCGTTCCATGGTCGGGGGAGTGGCCTCTCGTCAAGGTCTTCCAAGTAGTAGGCCCCTGCACCCGCAATAGCTGTGACTCTGTATGGTCCTTCCCAACTCTGAGCGAGCTTCCCTGCAGTCAAGTCCCGCATGTTTCCCACTACCCTTCTTAATACTAGTTCCCCGGCAATGAACTCCCTGCTCTTTACATTTCGGTTGTACCTTTGGGCCAGCTTCTGTTGATACTCGGCAAGACGTATGGTCGCAGCCTCCCTGCATTCTTCTAGCCAATCCAAACGCTCCATCATCAGGTCGGCGTTCTGTACGGGGTCAAACCCGGCGACCCGTGCACTGCATAAGCTCACCTCGGTTGGTATGACTGCTTCCGAGCCGTATGTCAGGGAGAACGGGGTTTCACCCGTGGATCTCCTAGGGGTCGTGCGGTACGCCCATAATACACTGGGTAGCTCTTCCGCCCATCTTCCCTTTGCTCCGTCCAACCTTCTTTTGAGCCCGTTCAAGATAGTCTTGTTTACCGCTTCAGCTTGGCCGTTGCTTTGTGGGTATGCCGGGGTTGAATACTTGTTTTTGATGCCAAGCTTACTACAAAAGCTCCGGAAAGCATTGCTGTCGAACTGCAGCCCATTGTCTGATACCAGCGAATTCGGCACCCCAAACCGTGTAACTATGTTTTTCCATACAAACTTTTTCACGTCGGAATCCCGGATATTAGCCAAGGCCTCTGCTTCAGCCCACTTTGTGAAGTAATCTACAGCCACCAATACAAAACGGCGGTTCCCCGTTGCCCGGGGGAAAGGCCCAAGGATGTCAAGCCCCCATTGTGCAAATGGCCACGGGCTGCTGACAGGATTTAGCTGTCCTGCAGGTTGATGGATCATTGGGGCGTGCTTTTGACATTGTTCGCAACTTCGTACGTATTCGGCGGCATCCTTCTGCATCTGTGGCCACCAAAACCCCTGTGTCATTGCTCGGTGTGCCAAAGATCGTCCCCCGGCATGCCCGCCGCACACTCCCTCATGCAGCTCGGTCAGGAGCTCTTTGACCCTGTCTGGATGTAGGCATAAGAGGTAAGGGCCTGCAAAGGATCTTCGGTACAATTTTCGGTCTGAAGACAGCCAGTATCTGGGAGCCATTCGCCGAATCTTGTTGGCCTCGGCCTCATTCTCCGGAACTTTATCCTCGGCAAGGAAGTCTATGATCGGGCTCATCCAACTTGGACCAGCTACTGCCACCTGCGCAATCTCTACTCCGGCTTGGTCGGGAACATTCTTCACCTGGATGCTTGGCTCCTTTACAAGTTCTACCGTGATGAGCCTTGGCGTATCCTCGGTAGCCGATGAGGCTAACGTGGCAAGAGAGTCAGCGTGCTTGTTTTGTGACCGGGCTACCTGGGATATCTTTACCGTTCCAAACTGACTGATAATCTGCTTTGCCGCGCCGAGATAAGCTTTCATTCTGGGGTCCCGAGCTTCGAAGTCCCCAGTGATCTGATAAACCACCAGTCGAGAATCAGAGTAGATCTCTATGTCCTTTGCGCCCAGATGTAATACTGCCCTCAATCCGGCCAACATGGCTTCGTATTCGGCTTCGTTGTTCGAGGCTTTGAACCCCAGTCTGAGGGAGTGTTCCAGTCGTATACCCTCCGGGGTGACAATGACAATACCAGCCCCGGCCCCCATAGCATTCGATGCACCGTCCACAAATAACCTCCATGGGCGAATCTCCGTACTACAGATTATTTTGCCTTCATCCTTGGGTGTAAACTCTGCGATGAAGTCAGCCAGAACCTGTCCCTTCACCGAGCTTCTAGGCCGGTATCTTATGTCAAACGATCCCAACCGAGTCCCCCACTTGGCAATCCGCCCTGTGAAGTCTGATCTCTTCAATAGTGACTGCAATGGATACTCGGTGAGGACGAACACTGTGTGTGCCTGGAAGTAATGTGGCAACTTTCTCGTGGCGTGCACCAGAGCCAAAACTAACTTCTCGAGAGGCAGGTACCTTGTCTCGGCATCGACCAAGGTTTTGCTCACGTAATACACCGGCATCTGCACTCCCCGGTCCCTTAGCAACACAGCACTTACCGCATGGTCGGTGACAGCGAGATACATAAACAGATCCTCTCCGGGATCCGGGGCCGTCAACCTCGGCGCCTTTGCCAAATATTCCTTTAGCTCTCGAAAGGCTTCATCGCAGCTCTCGTCCCATAGAAACCCCTTCCACTTTTTCAGAAGCTGATAAAAAGGCCGGCAACGGTCGGCAGACTTGGAGATGAATCTGTTCAGGGCCGCTAGCATTCCAGTGAGCACTTGCACCTCTTTGGGATTGCTTGGTGGTTTGAGGCGGTTCACGGCTTCTATCTGGTCGGGGTTGGCTTCTATACCCCGAGTAGAGATCAGATACCCCAGGAACTTACCAGCCCCCACTCCGAAAGTGCACTTTTCGGCATTCAAGCGCAATTTATACCGACGTAGTATCTCAAACACTCCCCGGAGATCTTCGGTGTGCTGCGACTCAATTCTGCTTTTCACCACCATATCATCGATATAAACTTCAACCGTGCATCCAATTTTTTCTCGGAACATTCTCGTCATCATTCTCTGATACGTAGCCCCGGCGTTCTTTAGTCCGAACGGCATGACCTCGTAGTGATAATTTGCATTCGGGGAGATAAATGCAGTCTTTTCTCGGTCTTCGGGCGCCAAGGCAATTTGGTGGTAGCCCTGGAAGGCATCCAGGAAGCTCATCCTCGGATGCCCGTACGTTGCATCTACTAGCTGGTCAATCTTGGGCATCGGGAATGGGTCCTTGGGACATGCCTTGTTCAAGTCTGTGAAATCCACACAAACTCTCCATTTCCCGTTCTTCTTCTTTACCACGACAGTGTTTGCCAACCACTTCGGGAAGAATATCTCCTTTATGGCTCCGGCATCCTTCAGCCGCTGTACCTCCAGGTTTACTGCCTCGACGTGTTCCCTCGACGCTCTTCTCGGTTTCTGCTTCTTTGGGGGGGAATAACGGATCCACATTGAGTCTGTGGACAATGAACTCGGGATCTACGCCGGGCACTTCATACGGGCTCCACGCAAAAACGTCCACGTTTTGCAATAAGAACAGCAACATATCTACCCTTTCCCGGTCGTTCATGCTTGTACCTATCTGGAAATACTTGTCAGCATCTGGGAGAATCCTTACCTTCAGCACCTCCTCGGCCACGTCCGCCCCAGCTTCCCCCTGGGGTTTCTGTAATTGCTATGAATTTTCTTTCTCGTTCTCCTCAGTTCGACCGAGCTGTTCGTTCTCCCACCGGACCGCGGCGACGAGGCACTGCCTCGCCACCTGCTGATTCCCCCTTACCACGGCAACTCCATTCTCGGTAGGAAATTTCACTTTTACGTGAAGGGTGGACGGGACAGCCCCCATTGCGTGAATCCACGGCCTTCCCAGGATTGCGGTGTATGGTGCGAATGATCGGACCACTATAAATGTAACTATAACTGTCTTGCCTTCCATGTTCACTGGGAGAGAGATCTGCCCCTCGGGAATTACAACCCTCCCATCAAACGAGACCAACGGCGTGTCATACTTCGCCAAATCCTGGGTCTTTAACCCTAGCCCTTCAAAGAGATCCGGGTACATGACGTCGGCTCCGCTTCCTTGATCAATCATCACCCTCTTCACCAGGAATCCGCCTATCCGGGCTGTCACCACCAAAGCATCGTCGTGGGGTTGGACCGTCCCCTCGAAATCATCTTCTCCGAACGAGATGGTCGGCCGTCCACCTTTTTTCTTCTTTTTGGATGATTCTCCTTCCGCGCAGGCTACTGTCAGTATCCTTTTAGCCGCTGCTGCCCTTCTTGGTGCGGCATGGATGACTTCGATTACCCCCAGGGGTGGTGGAAGGGGGTTCCTTTTCTGTTGGGATCCCTGCCCGGTTTCTCGGTTAACGGAATCTGTTACAAACTCTTTTAAGTACCCGGCCCTTGCTAGCTGTCCGAGATGATCTTTTAATACCCGGCACTGTTCAGTCGTGTGCCCCTTGTCTCTGTGATAGGTGCAGTATAAGTTTTGGTTCCTCCGAGATGGGTCGCCCCCCATTTTGTTCGGCCACCTGAAGAATGGCTCGTCTTTGATCCGTTCCAGGATCTTGTGAACTGGCTCTTTAAACACCACATTGACCCCGTCGATCTGCCCCTCTGGTCCCGGCATTCTGAAGTCTCGTTTCGGTTTTGCCGGCAAAACGTTTTGCCGAGATCTCCCCACTAACGGAGCTTTCCCCCTGCTTTGCAACCGGTCATCTTCCAGGCGTTTGTACTCCTCTATGCGTCTCATCAGTTGCCTCATGTCCTCGGGGGATCTTCTCGTCAGTGACTCCCGTAATTCAGAATCCTCATGAAGCCCCATTCTGAAGGTGCTTGCCGCAATTTTCTCGTTTCCTCCACCAATCTCGTTATAGAGTTCCCAGTATCGGCTGGCATAACTCCGAAGGGTTTCCCCAACCCTCATCTTCATGGAAAGTAGTGCGTCAACCGGCTGTTGCACCCGGCTACATGTCACGAACCTGCTGCCGAATTCCTGAATCAGCTCGGCAAAGCTGTGTATGGAGCCCTTCCGCAAACCATTGAACCATCTTAGTGCCGTGGAACCGAGACTAGAGGGAAAAACCTTACACATTAATGCATCGTTGTGCGCATGCAAAGACATCATGTGGATGTAATGGCTAACATGCTCCACAGGGTCTGTCCTTCCCTCATACGAATTGAATGGTGGTCGTGTGAATCTGCTCGGCATAGGGGCCCGTTCAATTTCATCGGAAAACGGTGACCGGGCAGCCATCCGTAGAGCCCGGCTCATTGCGTCCATGGAGGCATTGTGGTGTAGACGTTCTTCCGGTGATTCTGATCCTTGGTGATCATAACCGTGCGACCGTGAGCGGTTCCGTCGATTGCGTGGTTCCCGTGATTGCCGGTGCGACTCTTGGGAGCGCGACCGGTCTCGGGACCGATGCGTATTAGACCGGCTGGAGGCCTCACCCTGGTTTCTCCTTTGCTGGGAGTTGCGATTCCTTTCATCTCGCCGAACCCTTGCTTCCAGCTCTAGGTCCATTACCAGTCTGCGTAACCGTTCCAGCTCTCGGTCCCTTTCGTCATGCCGCCGATGCGCCGAGACGTCCGAAACCGTCCAGTGTGTCTGAGCCGATCCTTCTCCTTGTCCGGACCCTTCCTCCCTTCTTGAGTGCTCCCTATCTTCCCGCCTTTTTTGCCTTCTCTCCCTCCATGTTGACCCCCGAGAAGATCCCATGGAGCCGCTTGGTGCACGCTCCTCAGACATCCTCGTCGTTTGAGTCCCAGTCGAACTACAGCTTTGTAGGAGTGCCCCACGGTGGGCGCCAATTGTAAGAACCAAGTACGAGGCCTATGGGCCTTGGATTATTATGGGCTCACAATCTATTTGTAGTGGGCTTGAAGATTTCCTACTATGGGTCGTTCTCGGCAGAGACTCAAAGCAACGCCCAGTTTGATGTTCACTCTTTCCCTCTTTTCTCTCCAAAAAAAAAATCCTCTTTCTTCTCCCATCTTTCTTCTATTTATAGCCAAGGTTAGTGGGAAGATCATGATTACAGCCACCGTTTGTGCCATTGAAGGTCCAATATCATTTGATTTAAGTGGATGTTTAGGTGAGAGGGCGGTGCTGCATTTATGATCTTGGAACTTGATTCCATCTGGACCGATAATGCTCGGCAGCACCGTCTCCCGTGCATACCACATTTTCCCGGGAATGACTCATGTACATGACCGGGAACGCTTGACCGAGCCCACCTTGGAACTTAATACCCTATACCCGTTTGTTATTTATGAATCCCCGGGAATGGCGTAGGACGACTGGACCTTTCGGCTGGGCCTGTGGCCAAAGCCAGTACGGGACAAGGCCCAGGGCCTGTATGGGCCTGGGATCACCGCACTGTACAATTGGGGCAGGGCCCGGGGTCTGTATGGGCCTAAGGTCTCGGTGCCGTACAGCTTTCACAGCACTTTTCTCTCCACATTTTCCTTCCGATTTGGGAGGATAAAAAAAGTGGGCCCAGGGGAGAAAACTTCCTCCCCTGTTTTCTGTCTCCCCTATTTTCCTCTCTCTATTTTTCATCCTCCCTATTTTCACCCCAACCAAACACACCCTAAAAAAAGTGGGCCTAGAGGAGAAAACTTTCTCCCCTGTTTTCTGTCTCCCCTATTTTCCTTCCCCAACCAAACAGTGGAAAACAACATTTTCTATCCTATTTTCCATTCTCCCTGCTTTCAGCCCAACCAAACACACCCTAAATCACATTATTAAGGAGAGAAAGGTTGTATTATTTTATAATTGATGGTGTTATTTAGCTTAAGTGACTTGTACCAAAATATGCTTAACCCACACATACGAGTTGAGGTGAACAGATTGAGGTATAAATAACAAAATGTCTTAGTTCTCTTAATGCCAAGACTAAAAAAATTCAAACTGAACTTTATGAATTTTAAGGATTTTACTTTGGAAATAGATATTTTATCAATATTTGAAAAATAAAAATGATTTTGAACCGTTCAAAGAATGTCTTAGAGAAATTGAGAATAAATTTAGTGGGATTTTTTTTTTCTTTTTAAATCTTAAACTAATAGCTATGAATATGAATTTTTAGGATTCAACTCATGTGAATTGTCTTGAGGAGTTATCTATGATTCTATATATGGAACTACCACCACCACACCCATCTAACGATATGTGGAAGAAAAAAAAAATTGAAAAAAATGTTGTTTAGACCCAGACGACTTAATTGCCAATTTCAAAAAAAAAAAATATTACAAACACAAACTATTTTACAACATTTTTACAAATTATTGTTAGAGCCAATTTTTATTGGTTTTCATTTGAGCCCACTACTAACATTACTTTTTCATTTATTAATTTCCAATAACCACATCAATAGTTTGCATATCTAGCATTTTTTAATAAACAATCACAATCACACAAAAAATATGTAATTGTTCATGTGTTCATGAGAACTCTTGTAAATTGATATGATTCATAAGATAGATGGGTCAATCCCCGGACCTTCATAGAGGGTTGATATACATATCTTTCACACTTCTATCATTTCCTTATTTCATCCAATTGTATTCAAAGAGAAAATATGAATACGATGTGGTAAGTTTGTGTAACACAAAATGTCTTCTTCTTTTTTTTAATGTATGTGCCAATAAGGCTAAAGTCCTCTCTCTCTCTCTCTCTCTCTCTCTCTCTCTCTCTCTCTATATATATATATATATATATATATATCTTTCACACTTCTATCCTTTCCTTATTTCACCCAATTGTATTCAAAGTGAAAATATGAATACGATGTGATAAGTTTATGTAACACGGAATGTCTTCGTAAGACTCTTAGCAAAGTTCACCTTTTTAAATTGGTTTCACCCGAATACATAACAATTTATTCATTAATGTTTAGCTTGCTTTTTTCTTTTTTCTTTTTGGGTGTGGAGTCCATAACTTTAACCCAATCTGTGTAACCTATAAATTTGGCCCAATATATTAAGACCAATATGGGCCAGAAAACAAATGAAAACAGTAACTATCGTCTTTCTTTACTACTACGATTAACGTACAAAGGTTGAATTTCCACAAGTTAGCTCGGTTTCCTTTGTGTTACACACTTACGCCTCTTAATAATTTTTTATTGGATTAAAATTTTAAAAATTTTATTATTGGATTACATGTTATCTATGTTATCAACCTGCTTGCAAAATTTTATGTCATTCGGATACTATTTATTATTTGATCTAGAAAATTATCTTCTTCTTTTTTGCATAATTTAAAAATATAAAAGCTTGAAATTGAAAATTTTGATAAATGACATAATTATTAATCTCTAATCCTATTGAAATTTTTGCAAGCATGAAGAAAATAATATAATCCAATGATAGATTTATCAAAATTTGCATCTAATTAAAAGGTATTGAGTACCATAACATTACATAAAATGACACAAGATCAATTTTTTTTATTAATTAATTAATTTAATAATCACATAGTTATAAATTGAACCTAACTCAATGGAACTTTTTTTGGATTTTTACTTTTTATTAATAAAAAATTTCTAAAGACAAAAACACTGACCAGTGACTACAACAGCCTATTTGGGCCCAAACCTTCTCCATCTGCAAGGGGAAAAGCCCAGGCTAATTGAATTTAAGGTAAAGTTTAATCACTGGAGAAGCCCTTTTCTTTTTTATATGGTTGTCTAAAACGTAGAATTTGAATTTACTATCTAGAGTTCAATGGTGATAATAATAATAATAATAATAATTAATGATTCCTATTAGCCATATATTAGAAAAAGATTTGGGATCTAGTCTTGTCTATACGAATATTGTGGAAATTATGTTTCTCAAAAAAAAAAAAAAAGAATATTGTGGAAATTATGATCGCAACTTTGATAGATATATTACTTAAAGAAAAAGAAAGAATTTTCATTAGGATGGTAGAAAAAACCTTGCACAATATTGAGCATTGTCAAAGTCTTCCACACAGAACAGGGTCATATCAGTTGCAACAAAAACACTGGAATTTCAAAGATCAATGTCAAAATCAACATCGCAGCCCAACACAATCATGTGCAAAGCAATAAAATAATGCCCTTTTGGATTGAACGTATAGGGTGGCCAAAGACTCTGACGGTAGCTTAATCGGCACTCATTGATATTTTCAACAAAGAAAATGTTTAGATTTAAATCTCGTCTCCTCCAATTATTGAATTATCAAATAGAAACTATGCGGGGAACTTCAGGGTCTACCAATCACAATGAATCACATCTATCACGGGCTCTTCAACTCATCTCTTCAATTGAAATGAATCCTGGCCATCCAATCAAAATTCGACCCCTCAAAATCTTGCATCTTACGATCCCGGTCAAGAGAGATGAAAAGGAAAAATTAAAAAATAAAGAGAGAGAGAGAGAGAGAGAGAGAGTATGTATAAGCTAATGACAAGACCAAGCTTCTATAGATAGGAAAATTATACCATGTTTCGGTTATATGTAATCTCTTTCTCATACAAATAGGTCTCACTGATGTGTGAGATCTACCCGCAATAATAGGAGAGATGCATTTAGCCCATACATGATATACCTCTTCATATAGATGGTTGTGTGGTGGGGTTTTTTTTTTTTTTTGTGTGTTTTTGTTTGTGTGGTTTAGAGTTTGGGAGTAGGTGGTACGAAGTACAAATGATTAAAAGAGTGAAATTATTGAGGGGTTTCGTTTGTGGGCTGACAGCGGGGAGAGATTAGAAGATGGGGCCCATGAACAAATTTGGCTCAGAATTCAGATCCATTGATTCAGAGAAATCAGGACCCAGATTTATTAAAGAGCTCGCAGAGAAAGAGATACAATGTTAGTGGGAAATGGCCCCCATCTTGACTCAGCTTGATGGAACAACCTTCTGAAACTACATATATTTCTTGCAAATTTCCCTTCTCACAAAAAAAAAAAAAAAGATAATCTTTGTGGGTAATCTCTTACCATAATTTTAAACTTTCTCAATTTTATTTTACAGAGGTTTTATCAAGATAATCTTAATCACTATTATGGGAGCATTAAAAAAATTATAAAATAATGAAGTGGAATATACTTTATTTTATATATATATATATATATATATATATTGTTTTGACAAGTAAAAGATGTTGCAACATTGGAACTTCTATGGCCCAAGCATAAGAGAGTTTATGAATTATTTAAGGGTCATGTCAATGAATATTTTTAAAGTAATAATTAATAAATATAATAAAAAATTTTAATATTATTTTTATAAATAATATAAAAAAAATTTTGATAATATTTATTATTTTATCATTCTACCAATAAAATATTTTTAAAAATAATTTCTGTGTTAACATTTTCCTTTTATTTATTAATATCTCTCCTAATAAGTTCTCGTTGAGAAAAATATCTGGAATATCAATTGAATAGAAGAAGCTTCTTTATCCTCTTATATTTATTTGAAATCCTGACACAGTCAGAAAAGCTTGGTCCAAAAACCTGAGAAACTGTAGAATTCTGTCATAATATATATTTTTATTTTAAATTGCTACAAGACCTTGTTGTCTTTATTTTCTGTCTGGTGATAGTGTCATGTCAATTCAGTGATTAGAAGAGTGTGTTACGGAAAAAATAATAATAATAATAATAATAAGGAAAAGTTTGCTGTGTTTTGAGATGAAATGGGGCCTCCATCTCAAATCAATTTCACACTCATACCATTTTGGCAATGACTGAAGGAGCAAATGCCACCACTTTAAGCAACATTAATATAGAAAAAATCTTGATATATAATCTAGATTTTCATGAGATATGGCCATGTGTCACTAAATAAAATAAATTTTCATGAGACATGGTCATGGGGTTCATTACATTAATGATTGAATTTTGTATAATATTAGTAACTAAAATTTTTCAGTTGTAATAGAGAATATATTACTAACAGAAATTATGAAATGGGAACTCATAGTCATGGCATTAACTAAGGTAAAAATCCAAATTACACCCTTAAGTTAGGATGAATTATAATGTTTTTCTCTTAATTTTATTTATAATTATTTGTCTTTAAACTTTAGTAACATTTTTATGGACATATATATATATAAAAGAATGGACTAATTTGACAAGAACATTAAAGACATGTTTAGATTGAGAGGGAGGGGAAGAAAGTAGAATAGAGTTGGTTGAAAATTGGTTAAGTTTGAGGCAACTCTACTCTACTCCCCCTCCCTATCTCTTAATCCAAATAAATTATAAGTATTAAGTGTAAAGACTGAAATGATAAAAATAAATGTTAGTAACCAAAATGATAATTTATCAAAACTTAAAAATGTAAAAGTAAAATATAATTTACTTAAATTTTAACTTGCCTATGACAACCACAATAATTGAACTCGCACATGCACTCAAAACTTTACCTTTTGGATTTGTTTGATTGTAGGGATATGAATATCTACTTTTTAGAATAATGATAGTTACACATTGTGTATTGGACACATAATTAAACTCATGTTTTTAAAACACAATTTTGTCACATCACAATTATAATTGAAATTATATTTTCAAAACACTATTCTTCATAAACTATGTACGGCAGTGTGTAATTAGATGTGTGTAACAATAATTAGGACCACTTGAATAAAGTTTAGAGCAAAAAATAAGAGTATTTAGACACTTGTAGATATAGAGTTAGGAGTTAAAAAAGTGTCAGCACTTCGAAGTACAATTAAGTGAAGACACACTCATCTTTATGCAAAGTTTAGGACCTAAAAAAAATTCCTACATGCAAATTGAAAATGGTCCCCTAGAGAAAAGAGAGAAGACGTAGAATTGAAGATGGGTATTGGTCCCCTCCTTCTCCCCGTGCTTCTTCATCTCTTTTGCAATCTTCTTTGTGTTTCATTAAAAGAAACAATGTAGTCTTATTCTTCACAATGTGTCACAGTTACCCGACTCTGTTGGTTTTAGTACGAGTGAATGAGAGACTGTTTGGGAATCAAAGTTTGTTATGTACACGTGTCAAACACCCAGTTATCCAGTACAAAGTCGAGAATTCCTTCTTATCTCTCTCCCTGCTTTGTATGAACTTGTTTGTTTGCTGTGAAAATTGTTAACGCTTCTCTGCAGAACTATTAATTAAAAGTTTCTTTTGGGGCATGTACGACAAGATAGCACCACCAGCAACATCAGAGGGTGGACCATAAATAAATACCACAGTGTCAGAAATTTTCATTCACTCGATTGGGTCCCACATCTTTGGATGCCCAACAGATCAGATTTTTTTTTTTTTTTTTTTTTTTTTTGGTGATATAATTTCTGATCTGATAATCAGACTCTTGATCTGATTTGTATTTTGTTGGATCAGAGTGTTTTGAGTTTTGAGTTTTGAGCCATTAGCCATACATACATATTTATGACAAACCTGTGTTCAGGGATGTTCAAACTTCAAACATGTACGCTTTTCTTTAAAATTTGCATATTTACCCAAAAAAATAATAATAATAATAATATTCCTTGCCTATTTCAGCATTAACTTGTTCACATTGTTACTATATTGAAAAACTAATAGATTCTTAAAAAAATATTAATGTATGGACCAAGAACTTTACAGTTCAAGGGACATATTTTAGTGTTTTTGATAAATATTTTTTTTTTAAATCTAATACTACATGTTATTTGAACCTTCAGAGGTTAGTTTTGTGAAAGAAAGTTCTCTAAAAAAAATAATAAATGAAAAAGAAATCCCATCTGATTTGAAGATCATTGGAAATATAATATCATTCACAATACCATTTGTTTTTATTGTTTATATATTGTTTTTGTAATTTCTGGCAGATTGAAAAGACTGCTTTAGTTATAGATCTTTTATTTTACCAAATTTCCAAAATGTCAATAACATTGACAAGTACCATCAATGTCAGTCAAGTAATATGCTCTTTTCTCTGCATGGCACAGACCAGATTTTTTTTTTTTTTTTTTTGAGAAAACAGCTTAAATTATTACTTTCTTTTACTTAGTTTTTTAAAAAGGGTTTTATTTTGGGTTCAGTGTTTGTATAAATACATTTTCAATCTAAAAGAGGTACCTAATGATTTGTATTTACCATTTTACCGCAAGCAAAAAGGGTTGTATATGATTGTAGACAGGGCATTTTTGCTAATTTTAGTCTCTGTTCCTTTGTTATTAAATGTGATTTGCTTCAAGCTAAAGTTCATGTCAGAAGATTAAAGTCAGTGCCCTGTAAATGTAACAGCAGCACCTTTTTTTTTTTTTTTCTCTGAATAATTTAATTTCTCATGTAGCACTTATAATTACAGGAATACCGACCATTTTTTTCCACAATAATTCAGACCATCTAAAAAAGAACGGAAAGAAGAGTGGTCACAATCAGCCAATCTTGGTCAATCTTCGCTGTATTTGGAGAGATATCTTTAGGTGGAACCCATTTTTTTGGCCTACCCTAATTTATGACTGTATCAACCACTTTACAGTCTGTGTTACATTACATACTTGATTCAAATGAAAGATAAATCTGCACTTCTTCTTATTGAAACCTTTTTTTTTTTTTTTTTTTGGTGCATAAAAAGTATTTCAATATGCACTTATTTATTTATTTATTTATATATCAATTTTTGGATTTACTTTATTTTGAATATAAAAATGCAGTTTATCAAATTAATATTAACTAAAAAGGGTTTTAAGTGATGGTTTCATGGTAATGACATCTTTTTCGTGATGTTTTATTTATGTGATTCTATCTTTACATCTCCATTCTCCTTCTTTTACTATCCACCTATAAAATAAAATAAAAATCAAATTTTATTTTGTATCATCTTAATTAGAGAACTAAAACAACAATCGAAAGAGTCTGGAGTTTCCATGACATAACCTTTAGCTTACACTTAAATTTGCTAGTACATCTATAATCTATAATCTCGATTAAGATATATTTTTATATATTTTGAGGTCTAAAATGATACATTTTAATTTTTTAATATTTAAATTAAAAATAAATATTACTTATTCAACTATTTTATATATATATATATATGTGAAACAGATTAAAATTTCAATAGGGTTAGATTTATATTGGTTTATTATTTTGGGGCCTTCTTTAAGGTAGTTGAAAGAATGCATAATCCTTCTATATTTCTCTTCTTCTTTTTTTTAAATAATTATCATTCCGTGATTTTGAAACATTTTGGTACAATTTTAAAGGCTTTTTGTTTATGTAATGGGGGCTTTTGAGACCTTTTACAAATTTTTGGGCCAAGTGGCACCTTAGGTCTAGGCTTAGATCAGGCCATAATCATAATCTAAATGCTTGCTTTGATATTAATATTTAAGGAATATTTATCAAGTTAAATATTGATTTTTGTCTCATTTTTCTCAATTGATTCATCTATTTTTTTTTATCATAATCATATCCATTGATTTGATTCATTTAAATAACATATGAGAGAGAGAGAGAGAGAGAGAGAGAGAGAGAGAGATTACAATAGCAACCCCTTTTAATTTAAGTAAATTGTTTAGAACACTAAGAGGTAGGGGCAAAACCACCCTTTGGCCTTGGGGACTATTGCCAACAAAAATTTTAAAATTTTCTTCATGTATATATTTTTACATGAAGAAAATTTTAAGAGGTCATCTGGGCAATTAGTTTTATTTTTTAACCCATTCTGCTAGAATAATATTTCTCCTTTTTAATTTTTTTTTACTCCCTTATTTGGTTAAGTTTGGCTGTTGAGTTTAAGTTGTGAGTTTGTTTAATAAAAGAAATATTATTTTAGAATTTTAATTTTTACATTATCTAAGACTGAGTCTTTCATTGTTTTTGTTAAGTTTCTCCAATGCTTAATTTAGACTCAACATGTTAAATAAAAAACACTAAATAAAGAAGATTAAATAATTAGGATTGTAAATGAATCATGTCGTATATGACTTATGAGAGCTTGACTTGAAAATAAAGACTTGTTTATGTTCATTTACTTAGCAATGATCCAAGCTGACACTTAAGTTTAGACTCAACTATTAAATAAGCCAAACTCAAACATAATAATGTGTTTGTGAACAATCTCATGAGTTTTATAAGGCTCAATTAATGTGTGTGTGTGTGTGTGTGTGTGTGTGTGTGTATATATGTGTGTGTGTGTATATATATATGTGTGTGTGTGTGTGTGTAAATATTTAAAATATACTTATATAAACTTGATAATGGATTGTGTGGGTTTGAAAATAAGTTCACAAGATTTTTATTTTTATACAATTTTTAACAATACAATGTTGGTGAATTCAATTTCTATAAATTTATATACAAAAAACATTCTACCTAATTAACATAATAAAAATAATTTCAATTATAGTTTAGCATACAGATATAAGTATAGATTTGTAAAAGGTTAAAAAAAAATTAGTCCTAGTGTTTAATATATATGAGAAAAGAATAAGTTAATCAAATTACCCTGTGAATAAGCTTGAACTTGTTTAATAGGAAAATAAACCAAATTTGAACATATAATTTTGTTAGGTAATAAACTCGAGTTTGGCTTATATTCAAAATAATAACTTTTAAGGACAAAGTTTGGCAATAAACTTGGTTGTAACTTATGGTTATCAGTATCCTGATCCAGATCTTAAAATTTTACGATTCTAATATCCTACATCCCTAAACCGTTTTGAATCTCATTAGCATCTCTACTAAGGTCAAATCCATGTGGAATCCTAATTCGGATCTTAGAATCTTACAAGTACTCGATCCTATAGCAATACTAAAGATCCTGTGATATAGAAGAAAATTAAAAAAAAAAAAAAAAATCTTCTTCCTAAATTGATAAAAGAAAAAAATCAACAAATTAACCTAGTAATCCTAGCCCAAATTGATAAAATATAAATAAATAAACATTTATGAAAAAAAAAAATTCCTAAGGGTCACATCAATCATAAGTCATCACCTTAATGACTTATCCTAATAAAAAAAAATCACAAAAGACATAAAAGAAGAGAGGAGACTAGACTACCAAAGAGTTGAAGGCTAGTTCAAGAGTCTAAGAAATCCGACAGTGAAGCCACCATGAGAAAGACCATTGACAACAATATTGAGTTTTTATTTTTTTTTTTGCTAATTCCGCTGTCAGTTGCTTACTCATGAGATGTATTGGCTTTCAGTTGCTTAATTTTTATTGTGATCAATAAAATTTTAGTTGATATAATGTGTTCCTGGCTAGTGTATGGCTTAATTCATCATAATTATTTGTTGTGAATTGTGATGACTTAATTTTCTAAACTAATCTCATGAGAAAAATGGTTTCCAGTGAGGCTATGATAATGTCTAGACATGGCAAATGGGCGGGTAGGGTCGGGTCGGGTTCGTTTCAGGTCAATCGGGTATGCAAGTCAAAAATGGATCAATCGGGTTGCAGATCGGGTCGGGTTGAGCCGCATTTTTTAAACAAACTTTTTTTTTTTAATTACAAAAACAAATTCATGCCAACCTTTTTAGAGAGAATGAATAAAATCAATTAAAGAAATGAATTGCACCTAATGCCATTTGTTAATATCCTTCAAATTCTAATAGTTTTGAGCATGACTAAAATTCTTTATAGTCACAAATTCGTGATGAAAATGTTTTCAATGTTAATAATTCACTGTCAAAATGCTTGTAATTAGAAATTTCAATTTCAAAGAGAGATAGATCTTAAGGAACATCAAAAAGTATATATTTTAAGTTTACACCACTAATAATATCATTCCCACCAAAAAAAAAATTGTGGAGCAATGGAGGCGTAGGTGTGGTCTAAAGATTAGGTGTTTGGTTTGCTTGTTTGGACTTTTTATTTATTTTATTTTATTTTAGTTTAGTAGCTTCAACTGGTTTTGTCACTTTGTGCAAGTAGACAAGTAGTGTTAATGTGTTAGAAACTTAGTGTGTGTCTGGTTCCACTTTAAGGAGCCAAAATGCATGTTTTCGAGCTGAAAATCCAAAAAGCGTGTTTGGTAACGAAATGCAAACGTGCGTTTTAGAAAAGCCCATTTTCCAAATACAAAAGACTCGCAAGATATCGTGCGACAGCTAGGCACGAGCTTTTGCAAAAAGCCACAGCGCGTTATCAATATTACCGTTGAAAGCTACTTGAATTTCCCAAATTGCTCACTGTGTTTCAAAAGGCAGATCATGCTATCTGTAGTCCTTAGTTCTAGAACTAGATCTCATCTCTCTGCTACAGTGGATACTGCTGAAGTGAATTGGGTCTTGATTTTTTATGAGAATCGTGGAGTTACTGATCAACACAATGATCAAAAAGATGCCTCAAATGGTGGTGCCGAAGTGGGTCTTGATTCTTGATGAGCCATAAGGCTATGCACGAGAATAAAACTGTGACTCATAGAAATCACTTTATTGAAGTGTGGGTACTAGGTTAAGCATGCAATATGTGAAACACAGAGTTAGAGAGAGAGTTGTTGAAACTTGAAAGAAGACAAAATGTGAAGAAGTGTGTGCAGAGGAAAATAGAGATAAGGGAGAAATAAAGAAGACAAAAGGTGAAGAAAATGTGGCTGAGAAAAAAAAGGAAAGAAAAAAAAAAGGGTGTTGTGTTGGTTATATGTGTGGTGTGGGGCAAGGGCATAAATAAATCTTTAAAAAAAAAAAAAGCTTATGAAAAAAATAATAAATTATATTAGAGTAATGCTATTTTTAAAATATTTTTACAACAAATTTTAGTTAACAATATTTTTACAATAAATTTAGTTAACCAAATACTTAACTTAAAAAAAAAAAAAAACATTTTTTAACAGTTTTTACCAAACACTCAACTTTTTAAAAAAACCCAATTTCATATGCACTTTTTGAAACCCCCACTTTTTCAAAAAGCACTTTTTAACAGATTTGTTTACTTGTTTTCAGTTTTCCTTTCATTTTAACCTTTTTTTTTAATAAATGGGTTGTCAACTTGTCATGTGACTTTTATTGGCTGAGATTCAGGCGATTGCAAATGATATACTAGTAAATATGTCCCTCCCCATGTGAACATATTTTATTGTTTAGGCGGAATTATCCTTACTTGTTTTTTAGTACAAGTAGCTACGGGATTTGCTATGACCTTTTACTATCACCCAACGGTTACTGAGGCTTTTGCTTCCGTTTTTATTGGCTATTGGCTAGGCAGTAGGTTGCCACCTAGCCATACTTTATGCTTTATGCACCTAGCACCTAAGGTATAGTCTAAATATTTTTTAGCAAATTTTTTTTTTTTTAAAGGGTCGTTTCACGAGTTAGTTGGGTTGGGTCAATTTGAGTCGCAAAAAAATCAGGTCGAGTCACGAGTAAGCTCGTCTTTGCTTTAGGTCAAAAAATTCGGGTTCGAGACAACAAATTTTGACCCGTTTCACCATATCTAATAATGTCTTTAGGTGACATTGGTGGTAGTGGCAATGGCACTTCGCCTAATACATCTACACCTACTCATTTGAACTTTATTTATGTATTTGGTATTTGGTATTTTACTTTTTATTAGTAAATTCATTAATTTGTGTCAAAAATTACTTTTTTCAATATTTCTTTAATATATATCATGAATTATAATTATAAGTAATTTTTAATATATTTTTTTAATCGGAAAGTAGGATCTTACGATCCTCGAGTCGATCCTAACTATGATCTGATTCCCAAACCCTCTCACTAATCCCGTGTAGGATCTTGATCATGATAACCTTCTTGAACCTTAAGCTATAACTCCACTTAATTTTTTTTTAATTGGATGTGAGTTTTTGTTGTAGCCTTAAATTACAAAAATTTAAAATTTAAATATTAAAAAAATTCTAGTTTGCTCTGCGACTCTCTCTCTCTCTCTCTCTCTCTCTCTCTCTCTCTCTCTCTCTCTCTCTCTCTCTCTCTCTACGTGTGTCTTTCGTTCATTGCCTCTTTCATCCAGATCCTAAAATTTTCTTTTTATTAGATTCATTCCGTGAAAGTTCGTGTGGTCCTAATCTCCAACTCTCTACTTTTCTCAACCAAAATAAAATCTCCAACTCTCTATACCGACGGTCCAAGATAGGGGGAATTTTGCGAGTATCCCCCAAATCTTAAGCAAATCTACTCTGTCATTTTATTTTTTAGCTCACCTTTCTTCCATTTTCTGGTCCTTTATGTTTTCTTAAAGTAAGAATCCGGTATGATTTCTTTAGAAACTGATCGAATTTGAGCCAAAGAATAAATTCTACAATGAAATTATTATTCTTTGATAACCAACGAAAAAGAAAAAAAAAAGTCATTCAATTGTTTGGTTGCATTGTTATTAATGTGAATAATTATTCTTTATCAAAATGTCCGTATTAATTACTCCCTCCATCCCACTTTGTTTGTCCTCTATTCTATTTTGAGATGTCCCAAAATATTATCCTGTTTCTAAAAATAAAAGTTATTAGTTTACTAATATTCCTATTATACCCCTAAACCTCATTAAGAATAACTCCTTTTAAAAAAAGCTAATAAATTTATTTAAGGGTAGTTTTGTAAACTTATACATTTTTATAAGGCAGACAAGACAATAAATGATATTCCCTTAAAATGTTTGACTTTTCAAACAGGACAAACAAAGTGGGACGGAAGGAGTATTTACTAGTCCATGACTCCCTGCTATTATTAAAAAGAATAACAATCCCCCAAAATAGTCATTGGATCGCTGCCACTCAGCTGAAATTTTTTGACCCTCTCCTCCTCATCAGTAAAGGTTTTTTTTTTAAAATAAAAAAATAAGATTTGATTTATTGGTTGCACTAATTTAATTAAGAATAATTAACGTCTATTATGGTATGAAATCTAATAAAAAGGATATAAATTACAAACTTCTTTTTCTGATTTATTAATTAAAATTACAAAAAAATGTATTAGCTTTTTTATGAAACATGATTTTTTTTTTTTGATTTTTAAATTTGTTTCTTATATCATCATGCTAAAAACGGAGTTATTAAAATCTAATGTTAAGGTAAGCAATCAATGTTTTCTTTTTGGATACATATATATATATATATATATATTAATTTTGAATATATGACAATGATATTATTCACATATAATTGGATATTAAGTAAGACTCTAAAAATTTATAAGAGATTTTTGGGAAATTTGACTCTAATGTGATTCCATTCTATCATTTAATCATGTTGTACCAAATTGTGAAATAAAAGTAAAATATTCTATTCATCTACTATCACCAAATAAATGAATATAAATAATGATTTAATCTTGACTTCTTGTATTCTTACTAATATTCATTCCTTTTTTTGACAAAACTAATATTCATTCCTATTTTCAAGAAGTCATTATTCTAATATATTAAAAAAAAAAAGGTGTCCTAAGTTTTTCAAATCAGGATATAAGTGAAAAATTTTGTATTCTTGATAATATTCATTCTTAGTACCAAATAATCATTATTCTAATGTATCAAAAGTGTCCTAAAATATTCTTAAAATCATGATATAATTCAAAAAGTTTCGCATGGGGAGGCACATTATCAATTTCCATCGAAATTAACATCATTAATAATTGACACTTTTTTTTTTTGAAGTGATAATTGACACTTTTTAAGAGTGTAACTTATTTTTTGAATTATTCACAAAAAAAAAAAAGGACTTATTTTCAAGGGATAAAAATAGAAAGATTCGAATTATGACAAATATGCTTTCCTAAAAAGCACGTGGTCTCTGATTGTACTCCCACAAAGATTTGGCGGAGTTTAATCGTGTAAAACATTTTACATATACAATGTTTATCAAATATCAACCGTAGAAAATTCTACTGGCTGAAAATTTTTCACTTTGTTAAGAAAAAAAGAAAAAAGAAAAAAGAAGAAGGGTCATTTCATGTTGTCGGTTTGAGGGTCCTGAGAAGATTTGACTTTCCCCACAAAATCTAACAGTTGTCCCATCTTTGTTACCGTATGATTTACAATAGTCCCTAAGGCTAAGGTCCCATATTCTTTGATCACTAGCCGTTCGGGTACGTTTCTTGTTTTGGTAGTTAGCTTTAGCTTTTTTGCTTCTTTTATTTTTGGTTGGCAAATGTTTTTCCTGGACAATGAGAATCAGTCACAACATCAGCCACAATACCAGAAGTCAACTAAAGTAAATATGGAAAGATCTCAAGCACAAATATTGGAGGATATATTGTCATGATTTGATTGTAATTGGCATTAAATTTGTAATTAATTTGATCTGACCATATTTGCATTTACTTTCTGTATCCCATGATTTCAGCGATTTGTAGTGATAATGTATATATAAAAATTGTTGCTCCCAAGTCCATCTCTCTTAATTCTTTCTCATGCTAAATTTGCACCTCCTTAACTGGATCATTTGAGATTTCTTCTTGAGTTACCATGCAATCCGGTGGTCCGGGACCCTTCTGCATGATGCATTCAAGTCCCGCACATCTTCATAAACGATAAATTAACATTCCTTCTTGTACTACTGCACATTCCCAGAATCCTGAGGAGCTGGGCTCCCTCTTTTATTTTTTTTCTTTCCAAAAGGTTTCTCAAGTCACGGATACCCCTTATTTCTTATTCTTCCAGGATAGGTGCTCTTGGGGTCCTAGGCATGGGGCTCTCATCATCTGGCTCCAGCTCACTGTAAAACATTGTTTCCACAAAGTTCACTTCTCCTTGGCTGAAAGGGTTATGGCTGGCAGATATCCTTATTGGCCTTTCATTCAATCTCCCTTTAACACATTGATGGTATGTGGAATGAATAAGGCGGTGTTTATAGAGTCATGGGTGTCCCAACAACACATGGTAAGAAATTTCCAAGTTGATCACATGAAATCTGGTCAGTGCTACTATTGGGCTCGCCTTCAAGGCCAATTGCACATATCCCTCAATTGATTCTGTAAATCCTCCAAACCCTATTATCTCCATGGGAGCCCCCAAGATCCTTCTGCCAGTCAGACCCACGGCTTCCAAGGTACTCAAGGTTATGAGGTTAAGTAATGCCCCTGTATCTACTAATACTTTCCTGACTTGAACGCCGTTTATGGTGGCCATCAGATAGAAGGGCTTGTGATGGTTCGGGTGCTTAACCTCTATGTCCTCATCAGTGAAGGTTATTGCATTGGTTGTCTCCAAATAAGCTTGATTAGCATGGGGTTTTACTATGAAACATTCCATTCCCGAATCTGCTGCTATATTTATGAGGGACTCCGTGGCTACCCTTCTTACTTTTGGCCCAAATCCAAACTGGTTGAATAGTGATCTGAACTTAGGATTCTTCTGAAGGGTCCTGACTGTGCTTGGATGGAAGAATCCTTCAGTTTCTTCTGCTTCTACCAGGTTCCCATGGATCACTACAGCCACTGCTCCTTTTCCATTATGGTTGGGTAGAGGATTCATTTGCACTTCGAGTTCCTTTTGAGTGAGCTCTAGGGTTCTCTCCCTAAATTTCTTGTGAAAAAGCTTACGGAGGGTCCAACAGTCCTTGGTAGAGTGCTTGACATAGTTATGAATTTTGCAAAACAAAGGATTATTTCTTTCTTTCTCAATTGGTGGCCTGGACACAGTAAATGGCTTAACAATTTCATCTCCAATTCATTTATCCAAGATATGGTTCCATTCCTCTACAGTACATGGGATCACGAGTGGTTTCTCGAACACTTTCCCTTCAGGCCTCTTCCTTTTCTCTTTAATTGACGTTGTCATGGCCTGGGGTACTGGTACCCTCTTTGTTCTCATAGTCTGTGCTATCCTTCTAGTTCTTTGCAACATGTCAGCAAACTGGGTTATGCATAAATTTTCGAGGTTGAACCTGTAATCAAAGAGCATGTTGGATATGCTGGTCTCCACAAGCTCTTTTTCTTTATGGTCTCTATAACAGTCCAAAGATGCGTCCTCAAACTTTTTGATGAACTGGACAGAATCCTCTCCAGGCCTTTGCCTCACCATTTGAAGACTTTGGAAGGTGACCTTGTCCTTACCTGGGTAATACTTCGCACAGAAACTTTCCATCATTTCGTCCCAAGTTTTAATGGACCCAGACCTCAGTGTGGTGTACCAGGTATATGCTCTGTCCACTAGGGACTTAGCAAACTCCCTTAGACACAACTCTTTGTCTCCTGCGTAAAGGCTCATAGTGTAAATAAACCTACTCACATGTTTCACAGCACTTCCATTCCTTCCATCAAAAGAATGGAACTTCGGGGGTTCATATCCTTTAGGATATGGCTTGCCAAGGAGTTCGAGTGGGAATGGGAGATCCTGAGAAAATTGCTTGGGAATCCTCGAAAGTTTTTCCCTTTCCTACTCTAAAAGGGCATTAACATTTGCTAGCATTAGTTACTGGGGGTTGGCTCCCCCTTCTACTGCTGACCCTCCCTTTAGTTGGGCTTTGTCTTGGTTGACCACAGGGGGGACATTATCCCTAATTTCCTGTATTCTGCCATCTTTGAGGAGGTGAATCTCTTGCTGCAAATCTTTCAGCATTTTTGCCATTCGAGCCACAGGGTATGGCTCCTGTTCTGCATGCCTTTGTCTTGATATGACCTCCTGTTCTACCAGAGGCACCTCGTTCCTCTGTCTAGAGGCCACTTCATTTTCTCCTATAGGCTCAAAGGCCGCAGGTGGCGCATTGGTGCCTTTGCTGTTTCTTGGTCTTGGAGCCATGCTTTGCAAAGGGACTACTTCTTCTCTCTCCTTTACCCAGTTCCCAGTGAAGTCGCCAAAACGTGAGGGTCCTTTTTTGGACAGCGTCCAGGCCCAAGTTGAAATAAGGACCCTAGGTCTTTGAGTTGTTGTTTTAAAGGGACTGGGCTTGGTTCACTGCAGCTAAATGGGCTATTTACAAAACCAAGTAATGCACATAGCAAAAATCCTACAATATGTACATACTAGTAAGAATATATATGTATTGAACAACAAAAAACAGTAAAGGCGAATAATGTAATAAAGAGAGAAACGAATATATTGTTAAGGATCCTTAAAACACTATGAAATGTTTCATTACTTTCTTTAGTTGTAAATCACAATGTGCTCACTAAGACGTGTTACAAGGTTCAAATAAGTTCAAAAATTACAGACTTAGATGACTATCTATCTAAGCCTTTAAGACTTGTAAAGTTTGAATCAAAGTATGTTCTATAGTGGTTGTTTGGGATACCGGACAATATTTCTCTTTCTTTTACTACTTTCTTTGAGTTTTCGTAGAGTTTTATTAATGATTTTGTTATGATTCCCTATTGCTAAATGCCCCTTCAATGTTAGCTGTTTCTCCCTTTTATAGCGTCCTTCTAGGGTTCCGGGGTACCACTGATTCCCCTCATCTGCTCCCTTGGTTACCAGAGCCTACGTTGTGCCAGCCACTCTAATGACTAGTCCTTTCCTTATTTCTCATAGTTTTCTTCTTTTGATGCTGTTTCCCTAAAAGTTTTTTGCTGACTTTCCATTATGAGTTGTCCTTAAAGGGTTGACCTCTAATCTCTCTTCTCTCAAGGCTTCTAATTCTTACCTTTTTCAGACTCAGCTTTTTGGCTGTCTTTTTTTTTGTCATTTTTCTCAGGTGAGCCGAATCCATTCTTGCCAAGTTGAAGGTTTTCCCGGCTACTTCTCTTTATAGTTCTTCTTTTTGGGTTGCCCGAGGTACTAGCCCTTTGTTTATGACTTGTTATTCTCCAAGCTTTTTTTTTTTTCCTTTCTGCATCACTGGGTGATTAAGAATGACGTATATGTCCTTCGTTCTTTATGTTTCTTTGTGCTCTTTTTGAACTGTCTCAATGGGTATCCCGACCCAGTTCTTCCCACTGGACTTTCTTTGATTTTATGGTTTTGACGGGCTAGGCTTTTTTTTCCTTTCTTCCCTTCGTTTCATGGGCCCTAAGGCCTATCCTTTCGTGGGTTCTGGGATTCAAATCTTTCTTTTGATGGACTTGGGCCATCATTTTCTCTTGTGGTGAGCTTAACCTTTTTATATGAGGTTCACCCACTGTGCTTTTTTTGGGGCCTTGGTGTTATAACTTTTTAGACCTCAACATCTTTAAAGAGAAATTTCGAGAATACAATCAAATACTTGAAATTATTTTATGCTTGGAAAATATTTTTTTGATGGAGATTATTATTTTACGCTTGAAAATATTTTCAAGTGAAATAAACGTAGCCTAAAAACTTGTGAGAGAGAGAGAGAGAGAGAGAGAGTACTTTACTAATCATATGAGGTTTGGAATTATCCTTTTTTTTTTTTTTTTTTTTTTTTTTTGCTGAATGGAATTATCCGTCCTTTACTCTATCTTTTCTTGATGAATCTTCCTTTACTTGAGTGACTGTTTTTATGGTTTACGAATGAGGGACAAAATTACCATTTTCATAGTAGGGTTTTTGTCATAATAGGCTTAAAGTTTAGTTTAGTTTACTTTACCAAATTTTTTTTTTTTTTTTTTAAAAATTTAGTTTTTAGCTTTTATTTACAAAACTTTCAACATGAAACTAGATAAATTGTTTCTAAAGGGTAAAATTTCCAACCCCCAAAAATAATGATTTGGGAAAAGAAAAAGACAGTAATAATAATAGTATCTGGTTAATGTGTGCAGGCATACATTAACCATCTATTTTAAGAAACCTTTTATGAAAAATTGAAAAAATTGTTAATTCAATTAGTTATTTTTTTATAAAATTTTTCTTAAAATGATTTGCTAATAATAATAATAATAACTTGAATTTTTTTGACAATGGATTCTATACCTCACCAGTCATCCCTAGTTATGAAATAAATGAATATCTATCTGATCTTTCTTTCTCTCTAACCCTATTGAGTCTTATCTCTCTCTCTCTCTCTCTCTCTCTCTCTCACATACCTATATATGATTCTTTTTGATGTGTAGTACAATATTGTTGTGCATTTTTTTCATACCACTTGGAATTTTTGGTATGATTTGGTTTATAATAAGACTGATGACTTTGATATAAATGTGTTATTTTAATTAATAACAAACATGTTGTAAACGAGTCGAGTCAAACAAGTTGTTTATTGGGTGTTTTTTTTTTTTTTTTTTTTTTTTTTTTTTTTTTTAAAGATATTGTAACAAGTACTTTCTTCCCTTTATTTGTTTGTTTGTTTTTGTTTTTTTGGTTTTTTTTTTTTTTTTTTTTGGAGCAACTGAGGAAAACTATTGTTATTATTTGTTGATTAATGAAATTGGGTATTATCAAAAAAAGAAAAGGAGTCGAGCCAAACCCAATAATAAAATTCAAATTTGTTTATTGAATTTTATTTCAAATAAGAGTTGAACTTAGATTCATAACCAGACAAGATTATATATTCAAATTTGATTCTTTTTTTTTTTTTTTTTCACGAGCTATTTGATTAATTTATTATTTTCATTCCTTCTAGCTAGCCTCCCGCTGCAGGGCCAACACTTGCTTCCTCAGCCTATCCATTTCCCTATTCTTGCTGGATTGGGAGGGTCCCATGGAGTTAGCGATTAAACCTCTCCCTATGCGAAGGAGAGATATAGAAACTTTTATAGAAACTTTTCCCTCCTTTATCCCTCCAACTGGCCTGTTTTCAGCTGGATTTTCGGGATATTTGTCACATCACTCCTCTATTTTGCCTCCATTTCATCAAGAAATTGGACATTTAAAGGTGTTTGCTCGGTTCAGGTTACCCTCTGTCCTTAGGCTTCTTTATTTCTTTCCACATCTTTGAGCCAAGCCTATCTTTTAAGACGTGGTCTGCTCGGCCCCCCCCCCCCCCCCCCAACTGTTTATAACCAATATAGTTCATTTATAGCCTAATAACAAACCATTTAAGAACAATATTTTCACAATTTCTCTTTAATAATATTACTCTAATTACTGTTAGACTATTAGTCAAGTCAACCGATTATAAAATTTGTAAAAGCTCTGTTGGACCCACCATCACGCTTGCCACGTGCGCTACATCATCCAAACCACTGTATCTCACGTGCCAAATATGCTGTCTCTCCCCCACACCTCTTTCTTTCTCTCTGCAGCTTTGCAGCTTTTTCTCTCAGGACTTTAACCCCATTGGAGTAGAACAAAGAAACCATACCCTTCAGTGCTCTCTCTGGACTCTGATTCTTTTCCTGTTTCCTCCTCCTCCTCCTTCTTCTTCTTCTTCTTCTTCTTCTTCTAACACAACCCCCAGTAAATCCCACTTCATGCGCATTATATAAAACCAAACCCAACGACCTATCAACCACAACATAACCCTACAAAGACAACATACAGAGAGAGAGAGAAAAAGAGAAATGGAGATTGGCGGGAACATGTTTGGGCAGAGCAACGGTAACAGGGGGCAAAATGGTAATAATAATGCCAGTCTAGGCTGGGATATCTGGGAGCTTAGTACTTCAAGGTTAGATTGGAATACTAATAGTAACAACACATTTTACAACACCACCACCACCACCGCAGCCGTATCCACCGCCGCAGACGACACTTCCATCACGGCGGGGAGTCCCACCACCACTCGTAATGATGCAAGTGCATCCCACGCGCTTCTTTTCTCCGACCACAATGATAGTCTAGGTTTACTCCACCACCACTTTCACTACCAACACCAAAATCACCACCACAACCAACAGCCTCTCTACGCCGGGGATGGGTCCCACCTCCACCCGGACCCACACCTCATGTGCTTAAAGCTCGGCAAGCGACACTACTTCGAGCAGGACACTGCAAACCCTCTGGGTGATCGACACGTGTCTCTGCCAATCCCATCATCATCATCGTCATCATCTATAGGCAAGAGAGGCAAACCCTACTACAGCGGTGGTGTTGTTACTGTTACTTCTTCCTCCGCCGCCACGTCATCGTCGTCATGTTCGACGTTGCCGGCGACAGTTCCGAGGTGCCAGGTTGACGGGTGCCACGTGGCACTCATAAACGCCAAGGACTATCACCGGAGACACAAGGTGTGTGAAATGCACTCAAAGGCTCCAAAAGTGGTGGTTCTAGGGTTAGACCAGCGTTTCTGTCAGCAGTGTAGCAGGTACATACACATCCAATACATACCACACACGCTTTAATTTTTCATCTTCCTATGGAGTTTCCATGTTAATTAGCCTAGGGAAACGAGCCCAAAAAGTTTTTAAAAAAAGAGAAAGAAAAAAAACCAAAACCCCCCAGGGACTTTTATAGGAAAAGAAGATTATAAGATTGAATGGTAATTTGATCATCGACTTTTTCTTTCTTTTCCTATATTTCGCTAATCAACTTTATTAGGTGGGCCTTTCTTTGAGACTGAAACTGTGTAAGTTCTATCAATGGAAAAAAAAAAGAAAAAAAAGAAAAGAAACACAAATACTATTTGTTATTTATTTATGTATTTTTTGAATTAAGAAGTTTTCAAATTTACTTGGTGAAAAAAAACAGAGAAGAGTGATGGGTGTGAAATGAGTGCAGGTTTCATGCAGTGTCAGAATTCGATGAGTCGAAGAGGAGCTGCAGGAGGAGATTAGCAGGGCACAACGAGCGAAGAAGGAAGAGCAGTCATGATTCTGCTGCTACCAAGAATTCTACTCAAGGTACATCCATAAATATATACTATTTTTTTTCTTCTTCTTTTTTTGAGAATCATAATAAATATATACTGCTTGTTTTGTCAATTTTTTTTTTTTGGATAGAAGATTGATTTTTTTTACAAATTTATAACCAATCCATTTCTAGCATAATTTGCACTATTTCCTAATTGGGATGCTCTCGTTTGTGGGATGCTCGTTTTAGAAAGTTGTACCGGGGGCATATTAAATTTCTCTAGGGCAAATCATTGGCTTGGGGATGAAGACCTAGGAGCAAACCAGGGATCACACTTCGTAAAATTTACATTTCAAATTTATAGATGACATAATTGTCAAACATTCACATGAAATGTCATTTTCATATTTTTTTGGTACTACGGTGAAAGTAAGATACAAAGAAAATTTCATTATTGTTGATATAATGTTACGATAGTTTGGGTTGCCTAGACTAAATTCGAGAGTGACATGTAGTCATTTTTGGACACATGTTGTGATTGCGTGCCCAATGCATTGGACCACTCAATGCAAGCCAAGCTCTAGTTTGCGTAACAGATATAGGAGATGGTAGGAGAGTTGTAGCCTTGAGATGGGATCTATATCACAAATGTTATTGAGGAACTAGTCCTCCAGAAACCAATGAAAACCCTACACAAAAGCTGCATAGAAAAGAGGAGGAACTAAACAGAGAATCAACTACTAATTAGTTCCAAAATTTCACTTTTCTATGTGTGAACATTGATTCCTTCGTGACTTTCCTCATACTTAACCTTTCTGCTTACCGATTTGTCTAATGTTTTAGTTATGGATGTTGAAATTTTATTAAGAGTACTTGGATAATAGTTTCAGTTTTTAATTTGGTGTTAGAAGTAGAACTGATTGAGAATTTCAGTCGACCTTGTATTAAAAACTCAAGATTGATGGTGCATTTAGGGTTCTATTTGATTTTGATTCCTTACTTCTGACACAAAAAGACACAGTTGTTGCAAGGGTCTCTTACAATTTTAGCGAATAAAGCTTGAAAAAAACAATCAAGTAACCATTGATTGTAAAGGACTATATGGGTAACCAATACGTACGCAACAGAAAGTTTTCAAATTAATTTCCTGATCAGTTTGGGCCTTTGGGGTAGCACTGAAGTCTGTTGTGGAGGAAAAATTTTCTTTTGGTTGTTCGCAGATTTACTGTCTGAGATTTCATTAGAATAGATTTGAAGCTCGTAGTAAGAATTATTGGAAGGTAGCTTAAGTTTTAGGCTCCAAAAATTTGGCTAAATGTGTTTTGATGCCATGATCTGATTGACTTGCTTGCCATATGTTACTATCACTTGCTGAATTACCAAGAATATGCTATGAAGAAAAAGAATCATATTTCTTAGGCGGGTTGGTTTCAGGTCAGGAAAGTTAATTACAAAGAGTCAGGACAGAGGAAAACCCAGAAAAAGGAATAGGTCAATTTTTTCAGGAATTTAGCTATGGACATGATGGCATCTGCAAAAGAGCGATTGTTAACCACTGATCATAAAAGAAAAAAAAAATTGTTTAGTCAATCCCCTAGAATTGAGGTTAAGTTTGGTTGATTTGGGTTGGTCGAAAAGATCTGCATAGTGTAGTCCAATTGGCAGGCTTGATGGTAAGATATTATAGCCTTGGATTTACCCCAAAATTTCAGTCATTTGGAAAGAAAAATCTTGAGGAAGTTTTCTTTCCACACAAATTGTAAATAATCTATCATGCATCATGACTTGTTGCAAGTTCGCTACTATATATCCTCAAATTTAGTCACACGATTTATGATTTAAAACAAAAGGGTTTAGATGTTGATTTCAAGCTATATTGGAATTGGCATGAGTTTTATAGTTCACTAGCATTACCTCATCTCTTTTATTAGAGAACTAGAATTTGAAACCTCTCCTCATTGTTGTAATTATCAAATTATATATAGAAAAAAACACAATTCTGGAATTAAAAATAATTAAATAACTCATAAAACAGTAGAAAGTCACATTTTTTTCAATCTTGAAAATTATATTAAAATTGATTTACCTATGCAAACTTAGGTATATAGTAAGTGATGGAAGTTTAGTTGAAAGGAAAGCTTAGTTCAATCATCGTGCAAATGATTAGCATACAAGAACCACTTGTTACCTTGAAAGAAAATAAATATATACATAGATGAATAAGGCTTGGCACCCAGCACAATGTATTGGTTTTAAAGATCAATGACATACTTGTGTTGAGAGAAAGGAAATGCTTCTTATTAGGAATTCTAGATTTAGACCTTGTTTGCATTGGGTGATTAATGATAGGCGGAACAGTTTCAATGTAAAATTAACATTAGGTGAGAGCAGGGTCAGCTCAATACATTTTGTACCCTACGGCGACAATGTAAAGTGATCTTTTCTATTTAATTTATTTTATGTGAAGAATTATTAGTTTCTCCCAATATCCCAATAGCAGTCCTCCTTAACACTTCTTTGCAAAGCCATCAATTTGATATTTGTGTGTTTTTAATAACTTTAGCCTCAATTGAATTGATTTCTTCATACTAATGTACAATGATGATAATGCTAAAATAATGAAATAGTAACCATGTTATTGGCATTTTAAATTTCTTTCATGCATAGTATGGTCACATGGCCCACATTGCCATGAATAATTTTCATATACGTAGGGTATTTTAAATATAAGTTTTTTATTTTAAATTGTAAATTCTAAATGATGTCGTTTCTGTCAAAAACATCAATTCAGCTTCAAACGGATTCATTTTAAACCTCACTTAAATTTGCAGTCCGCAATACTAAGGTACAGTCTAAGACCAACTCAATATATTTTGGAGCCTAGGGCAAAAAATTTTAGTGGGGCATCCTCTTATTTTAAATATTAAATTATTAATTGAATAATACTTATGTTTTAATATATATTTTTCATTTAAAAATCTATTTTCTTGATGTCACTTCTGTCAAAAACATCGATTCAGCTTCAAATGGATTCATTTTAAACCTCACTTAAATTTGCAGTCCGCAATACCAAGGTACATTCTAAGACCAACTCAATATATTTTGGAGCCTAGGGCAAAAATTTTTAGTGGGGCATCCTCTTATTTTAAATATTAAATTATTAATTGAATAATACTTATGTTTTAATATATATATTTTTTTCATTTAAAAATAGATTTTTCATTTAAAAATCTATTTTTCTTGACTTTTTTTTTCAAGTTTCGTTAAGATTTCCTTTTCAATTGGTAATATCGCTAATTCACTTAACCTTTCTTGCGACATAGTTGACTTTACATAGAATTTTATCAATTTTATTTTTGAATAACTTCATTTTGCATAACGCAAATGTAAATGTATTGTTAGTTAATATATATTTTATAAGTGATACATGCATTAGAAAAAAAAAACCTAGCATTTTTATATAACTTAACACATTAATTGGACTATTTTCATCTATTTATAAAATGCATTTTAAATTTTTAATTCTAAAAATAACTCTAAACAATTAGTACAAGAATAAATATCATGTTTGAGATGGTCCTTGTCTATCTTGGCAATGCTAGACTCTTAAGTAGTGAGCAATGAATTTGTCCGAAAAATTATTATTTATAATTATAATTTTGATAGAGAGAAAGGAAGAGTAAAATTTGTGGGGGTTGAAAATTTTGACACTCTTAAACTACCACAAACCCAATAAAACATATTAATAGAATGCTCAACATTCAAAAAGAATATAATATTTTTAAAAATAATTTTTATTCATTAAATTTTGGGCTTAATTAAAAATTTTACATAGTAAGACCAATAGACAAGGCAGTCTATTGGCGAATAGAAGAGGTTCCTTATTTTTTGCTAGGTGAGAGGACTTACTTTATTATTTATTTATTGTAATTTTATAAGTCAAATAGATATAATATATTCTATTTTAGCGGCCTTCTTTCATCTGGGGGCTTTAGACTATTGCCTAAATGGCCTAATGATTGAGCCACTCCTAGGTGAGGGACTAGAAGATGTTGGTATGGAAGAGTTGGATGTTGTTTAGGGATAGAATAGAAAGCTTGATGTTGAGGAGATAAAGAGGTGGGAGAAAGTGTGATAGGAGCAACATGAGAAGGGGCATGATCTAGAATTGAAGTTGAAGTAAGAAGTATTAGCATGAAAAAATAGGAGGTTGCTAGGCCGAGTGTTTGTGGTAGAAGCTATAGGTAATGAAGAGAAGAAAGTTGAGGAATGGATGAATGGAAAAATCAGTTCATCAAATAGAATATGTCAAGAAATATAAGTACGAAGAGTGGTAGGATCAAGACAAAGATAGTCCTTAGAGTTTGATGCATAACCAAGAAATATACACTATTAATGAGGAACACAAACAATAGTGAAAGCATATGGCTGACATTTCAAAGGTAAAGAGGATGCTTCCTTTTAAACAATACCATTTTGTGAAGATTTGTGTGTATAAGTATACAGTATACTGGTGTAAGATACCTATGGAGGAATATAAGGACGGAAAATCTTTAGTATTAAGGCCCAATCCATGTTCGATTGAATGTCCAAGAAGATTTTCCATAGTTAATTTGTATAAAATGATAGATGATGTCAAAACTTGAGATTTGTGTATAAGAGAGGAAAGAACAATGCGAACCTAATATGTGTATAAGAGAGGAAAGAACAATGCGAACCTAATAAAATCATCAACAAACGAAACATAATGCTTAGATTCCATTTAAGAAATGATAGGGTAGGACCTCATATGTGATTGTGTACAAATCTCATGAAGTTTCGATTGTTATTGAAACAAAATCAGGAAGGGGCAATTGATGCATCTTTCCTTAAAGTACAATGCTTACAAAAGGAAGAAACTGTAATAATAGAAGCGATAGTATCAAATTGGTATTGAGTACATGTTACTAAACTTTAAGCCTATTATGCCATGTTGAGCTGGAACACTATCGTCAGTGTGGGTTGAAATATGATAAGAGAAATGAACAGGAAGAGTTAAACCATGAATCATAAATTTGTTAACATCAAAATAAAAGGCACAGTTATTATCACCAACAAAAAATTCATACTTTTATAGATCTCCAACTGTGAAAGAGGCACAGTTATTATCACCAACGAAAAATTCATACTTTTATAGATCTCCAACTGTGAAAGAGAGGACTCCATTTGGGAAACTTACTTAAGTGATTAATATAACATATAGAGGCACACTTTAATCCAAAAGGCCTAAGCTCAATACGTATGTGCTTAATTATGTTATATTAATCACTTATTCTTCTCATCAGTATTCAATGTGGGACTTTACTCACACATGTATACCCAACAGTGTCTTAACGGGTCAAATTTATTTGTGTGATTAATTTCAAGACTTTGTTTGTTTATGTATGGTACAATATATAATTTTACACTGTTTACTGTGTGTTGGTTATAATAACACCATTGGATAGCAATTGAGTTCATGCATGCTTTCCACTCAATTGGATCTTATTGGAGTTTCTTTACAAGTTTCCCATTAAATACATCCTCCCACCTCCTCTCAGAGAAAGTTTTAAATCCTTTTTTAATGCCCTGTTGAAAGGTTCTGTACCTGGCCAATTGATGGAATACAAAGCCAAACTTTCCCTCTACAGTTTACGTTGAATATCTGAGCAATTTATTTCCCCATTGAATATCAAAAAATTGCTAAATATTATTGAGGAATTATATCCATTATTTTCATTTGTTAAGCAATCCTAAAGTGAAAGGGTTTTAGGTGAAGGCTAAAACTCATTACACACATTCTTAATTATAAAACACTTGTTCGTATACACACATGTGACATTTGGAAGACTAGCAGAAAGTGACACCAGGGAATGAGTTTGGAATAGGCCAGACAAATGATGCTGGTTGTAGTAGTCATACAATTAATGTCCCTTCCAGTTGCAATCCTTGACTTGCACATCTTATTAAGGATGATAAAAGTGAGGTAGATATTCATTTACTATGTTATGAAAATGACATCAATTAAGTTAAGCTTTCTGTAGTAACATCGGTATTAATTTTAATAATTTTCTTTATTATATCGTTGAAGTGAAATAAATCATATTCAGCTATGTTAATTTGTTAAGTCATTTGTAGTAAAAACTGGTGCTAGCTTTAGTATTTTCCTAATATAAACTAGTATATATAATACAATTGAAGATTAGGTAGCAGTAGAAGACTGGATCGATGTAAAATTTTGTTTTCTGAACAAATTTATAGGTGAGAAATTTCCATACTTTTCATCATCACCGACAGGATGTGCTCTCTCTCTTCTGTCATCAAAGACCGATTCTTGGGTATCTCCTCCTGATCTCTCCACAAGATCCAGTGCAGCACTGCGTGAATTGATAGCAGAACACCGTGCAGCCATCCTATCTCGGCAGCTTGTTTTTGATAGAGACTGGCACACACAACACCATGCAATGGAGGAACTAGGAGATGCCCAACAACCAAGGTCCAATTCTCCTATACCCCATCAGTACCAAATGTTTCCTGAGCCACATAGTTGGGACAGGTTCCATGAAAGTGACACACATGTTACCTTAGACCTCATGCAGGCTTCTAGCTCAGCATTCGGATTATTGTCTATGAGGGGTAAAAATAAAGATGATGAAGAATGTTCTGACTTGTGGAACTCCTTTCATGGAGCTCATGTAATCTGATTTTTTTTTTTTTTTTTTTCCTTTTTGGTTAACACTTATTTGATTGTATCATTTAGTGTGAAGACATAAAAATAGACTGGTAGCTAGGATATGATAGTTTGTGAAGGTATTCATTCATCGGATGGTGGGACTGAATTTTTTAGGAGTATGGTTTTTATGGCTCCGAAAGTTTCATAATTTTCTCAATCATTAAGGATTTTTATGTATGAAACAATTTTCTCAATCATTTGGAAGAAAATCCATTTCCTAACCTTCTATGCAGTTGGGTGTGTTAGAATTGAACTGCCATTAATTGGACTTTTAGTTTTATAAAATGGATTGGATGTGACTCAATTAATATATTTGAGAGCCTATTAATATGTTGTGGTCAAATTTAGTATTGGACCTTAGTACACCTTGTTTTACTAGGTTTATTACATCCATTTGATGTGAGGTCAATGTAGAGTTTTAAGCTTGATCCATGATGGCTGCATGTTGATTATATATGTGAGGTTTAGGTCCACTCTCTACTCATAACTTTAAACAAAATCATAGATCCCATTCTTTCTAGAGATCAGTGTAGTTTGTCACATCAGAGCCGTCTTAAAGGGTTTATTTGGTTGGAAGATGAAAAATTATGGGAGGATGGAAAAGTGAGAGGATAGAAAATATTTGGTTTTTCCTCTTGTGTGTTTGGTTCGAGGGGTGGAAAAGTGGGAGGGTGGAAAACTCTTTTGTTTGGTTGGAGAGCAAAATGGAAGGATAAAAAATGTAATTTATATAAATTGACTATTGTGCGCACCCAAAAATATTGTTAACGGGGCTAAGCCTATTTTTGGGCTCACAACTTATTTGTATTGTGGGTTTTGAGTTTCCTACTATGGGTAGTTCCTTGCATGGAGACCTAGGTACACACTCTAGACCATACGTACGCCACTCTTTTTCCTTTCTGAGCTGCTCTCTCTACTGCTTATATTATTTTTCCTTGCTCTCTTTTCTTGCTAGAATTGCCAACCTCCATTTCTCAATCCATTTTCCTATTTATAGCTGAGAGGAGTGGAGGTGTTATGATTATTTCCTCACTCGTGTGGATGGGGTCCAATTCCATTGTTGCTAAGTGGATGTTCCGTCAGGAAAAGTGGTAATGGCATCGGAACTGATTCCTACTTCCGAAAGACTGCTTGGCAGCGATATTCTCGAGGGCATTACTGAACAGTCGAGTACAGGGTGTTTCTGAGCAATGTTACCCCCGACTAGGTTAAAGACGATTGGGAAGGGCTTGCTATTGGTATCCGAGTCAGTGCAGTCCCACTCCAGCTTCCGGGCCCAGATTGGCCCTTGAGGTGTTCAGATAGAGGTTGCAGGTCTAATGAGGGCAAGGTGATGTATTGGGCCACCAAGCCAAGTCCCAAGGCCCAACGAGCCTAGGGCCCTAGCCTGTACAACTATTATATCCTTGTTACATAATATGTAAGAAATAAATTTTTTTTATTCATTAAATAATATAAAATTTACCACATCATACATATAAATTTATATTATTATAATGTAAAAATTACAATAGTGTATATATAAATTTAATTGGGCAAAAGATTTTAAAACCAGCAAAAATGTGGTTAGCAAATTTATACTATATTCAGCTCACAAAAACGTGGTTAGCAAACTTTTGTGGGCAAAAGATTTTGTAATCATTCAACGTTGTTAGCAATTGGGCAAAAAAAAAAAAGAAAAAAAAAAAAGAAAAAAGAGAGAAGAGAACCTGGACATTGCTGTGTTGTGAGAAGGTAAAGTGATAAGGATGAGAAGGGGGAAAAGTTATCAGGTCATGAATAAAGTGAGGGGTGAGAGGGTATTTGTGTAAAATGCATTTCACAATACTTTTCCCTCCCCATTTTCCTCCCAATTTGGGAGGATAAAAAAAGTGGACCCGGGAGGAAAAACTTTCTTTTTTGTTTTCTGTCTCTCCTATTTTCTTTCCTCGGCCAAACAGTGGAAAACAACATTTTCCACCTTATTTTCCATCCTCCCTGTTTTCACTCTAACCAAACACACCCAAAAGGAGGAGTATGGAGAGAAAGATCTATTGGATTGTGTGTTGAGTGTGCATGTTTGCTGCTACTACTAGTTTATTTAGGTTTGCTCATAGTATTTAGAAGGTATGTACCTAAACCCTCAAATTTATTGATTTATTTGTGTTCTAGTATCTAGCACTTACGTGCCTTTAAATCTTACAAGATAACAGATACCTATCTAACAATATTGATCTTGGAATTTACGAACTTAAAGTTTAGCATTGAATTTTAGTATATTTATTAATTTTTTAATTGTCAAAATTATTTTATTTATATTGACTCTCAAAAAGATAAAATCATGGTTTCATCCCTATATCTTTGACCGGTAACCGGCATTAATAAAAAATAAAAATAAAAATAAAAACCTTCACATTCAGAAAATTTTAATGATTTTTATTAATAATCTGCAATTTTAATATATCTTTTTTATAAAAAAAAAATTGCAAGTCAAGCAAAAGACAGCCAACACAAGCATCAACACAAACTAAACAGAGGTCCTAGACTTGTATAACACCATGTGAAAAAGGTTCCCCAGAGATAAAAAGAATTGGTGAAGACAAAACAGAGTTCTCACACATTATTTCAAAGTTAACAGTTTCTTTCGCAGAGTGCATGGCTCAAATTGAGACTTTAAATTTGTCCTTATAACCAAATTTAGAATGAGATTTCACTTCCACCATAATCATTGCTATATGAGCAGCTGTCTCTTTTTTTTTTTTTTTTTTTTTTTTTTCCCTTCAAAACTTATGAATTATGACTTGCTGTCTTCACGTGGCTTAGGACCGAAGGCTTAGGAAATTATTTTAGGGATTGACTGTGGATCTACAATTTTTCATGAGTGTACGTAATTATTGACCGACTAGTCTCACTCTATTACAATTTGTCTTTATTTCCAAAGCCATGAAATAATGACAAATTTATCAATTCTGTACACATCTAGTATCGAATAAATTCAAGTTAAATACTACAAGATCTAAAAACTTAATTATCAATAATTGTTTACCTTATATCCAATGCCTAGAACCATAATTACTATGACCATGGGTGGACCAAGAAATTTTTGTTTGGGATGCATACAAAATTTTCAACTTTGGTAGAACTTATCATTTAAAAAAAAAAAAAATTCTAATAAATATACACAAGTTGTTTAGTTTGATATTAAACATCTACAAAAATATCAAAAAAAAAAAAAAAACTTATTATCTCTTATAAATGTTATACTTGATTGTGATATTTTTTAGAAAAAAACAAAAAAAACTATTATCATGAAGTTTTCATAGCCACAAATGATCCAAAACTTTAACAAATATAAGAGCAAATTTACAATAAAAAATGAAATCGAGAAAAAATTAAAAAGCTACTGAGCCAATCACACGAATCTATTTTTGAAAGGATTAATGGAATTTTTTTTTTGGGAGGGTGGAGGGGAGCTAAGTTGTCCTTGTCGATGACATAATATTAATTCTAGCATGAAAAATTGTTTCGCAATTGAATAGACAAATAGAGAACAAAAATGTAAACTCAAGAAAGACAGATTCATGCACATGATTTAATAAGATCTATCTATCTATTAAGATCCGAGTAGGACTGAAGTTAAGTTATGACTGAAACCCATCTAAAGGAATGTTTGTGATCCACCCATTCCCTCGTCCAAACTTCTTTGGTGATTGGTTATTCATCCTTTCCCCATTGGACCTATAAACTCAAAGTCTCAAAGAAAAAATAGCAAGAAGCTTCAATTATTCATTGATTTTATTCACTAAGGTCCCTAAGAAATTACTTAATGGAAAAGGAAGTGATCGAGCAATGACAACCAGGAGGCCGGTGTCGATAAGCAACTTTGGTATCGGCAGCATTTGATCCAATTTCACCTCACGCTCTGTGTACTTTTAGTGTCAATAGCGGAACTTAATTTGTTTTTTGATCCTAGACTTGCCTACTTGACTTGACTGAGAGTTCAAAGACCAAGAAGTGAGTTCTTTCTTTTGGTAGGGTGACAAAAGGCTATCTCATTCCACCTCTGGAAAATGCCTACACCTAATAGCATAGTTCCCAACTTCACATTTTCTTGTTGATCCATCGTGCAAAAGTTATGAGAGCAAAATGCCAGATGAGTAAAAAATTCAGGGAAAGAAAATCAGTCAAGAATAGCGGCAGATAAAAGAAAGAGTCACGTCAATTGTGGATATAGATTGGTTTTTTTTATTTCAATTTTTATATCAAATTTATTTAGTCGTGAATATTATGCAAATCCACTATTTATAAAATAGCAAATATGATAATATTATTTTTATAAATTTTGTGAAATTTTTTTAGTGTTAATTATTTTCTGTGAGAAATTATTGTCTTTTTGAAACTTATTTAAATTAGTTGAGCTAAACAAAGTTTGTCCTAACCAACCATGTGTAATCCTACTAGAATCATATCTTTTTGGATAAAATTTGGAATGTTGATTACGATTTTGTTTAACTTAATTTATCTCACATTTTATATACTGCAATAGTACACATGAGGATGATATTTGGTCTATGGCATTCACCTTTTCTTTCATTCTTTTGTGAAATTATTATAGTATAGTAAACTTTGGAATCAAAAGTGAGGACTTTGTGTATTATTTAACTTTTTATTTTAAGTGTTTTCATTTCTTTGTTCTTTTATAAATAATAAAAAGAAGATGTTTGTTCATTTAGACCTGTAAACTCAGATTGTTTAATCTAATTAATTAATCAAGTTTTTACTTAGGTTTATTTTGCAGATCTAGGTTAAACACAAATAATCATATCACTTAATGCGGAAAAGTAAAGAAGACAAGTGATACGATGACCCAAGATAATCAATGAAATTGTCAAGTTTCAAGGTAAAAAATCTAAAGAGGATTTAATCTAAACTATTCTCAAGGCAACAAATTCACTAAGGTAGAATGGAAGTTTTACAATAGATTTTTCCCTAAATCCAATGCTACTTCTTGTAGTACTTACTCACGTGACCATACGTAGTTCCAAATCCACGAACTCTTTTATCTGAATTTGTTGAACACAAATACCCACGTTTGTGACTCTAAGATCCCACTCAAAGTTTTAGATCATTAGCAGTTGTTGATTTTGTATACAACAACATATCTCTAACACAGAATCTTGAGTTTCTTCAAAGAATATTGTCAGTAGAAGAATTTAGAGAGTTTTGGGTACAAAAACCCTAGGTCAACAATTGGAGGCACAAGATGCACTATTCTCTCTCTCTAAAAACCCCTTTAAAACGTGTCTTCTCTAAAAACCCCTTTAAAACGTGTCTTAGGATTTCCTTTAAATACTAGGAGAATTAGATCTGAAACCCTAATCACTTAATGGGCTTAATGAATTGTTGGGCTTGAATTAAATTCTGCAGATCCGTGTCTCGATCGGTTGAGCTTTCTTCTCGATCGGTCGAACCTGGCATGTTTTGAATTTCTTGAACCTACAGCTTCCTTATTCTTGTATTCTGATTTGCAACATCTTGACCATTGTCTAATTATTTTTATAGACTTAGGAATCTAAATCTAGACAAGTTTGTATTCATAGTTTGCCAATTGTTCTAAACTTTTAGAACCTAATAAAAGACAAAAAGAATATTTTTAAATCTATATTTTATTTTTCTATACGAAAACAATATAGGTCATAGCGGTTTAGATTGACCCATGAAGGCCTGAGTCTAATAAGTTAAAGGTTTTACAACTCATTTTAATCCAACATGTTTCTGACCCAAACCGCATTTGAATCAATCTAACTTATTCAATCTATTGTCAAGTATAGTTGTCACCCATAAGGCCTTAACATTGAAATTTTATTTTCATGTCACAATTAAAACAATAAGTTTAGTGATACCAAAAATAAATAAATAAAAAATTAATTCAAAAACTCCTTTTCACAACTATTGAAAATATATATTATAATTGATTAACCATGAGTTTATATAAAAATAATATCATGCTAATCATAAATTATCACTTTAGGAAACTATGAATTTTTTTTTTCTCTAGCATTATTAGAAGGAGGTCCCCACCTAATAAATACTATATATTTACCATACATGTACTGCACGTGAAATTGCAGCACCGTCTTACTTCTGACTCCGCTGATCCACACATAGCCCTACTACCCTAAAGTAAGCCTCCACGTGCAAGGTTTGAAAAGTATGCTCTATCAAAATGCATGCACAGTTTCAGTGTAGTTTTATGGTACTTTGCGTTGTGGGGGTCATGTAGGGGTAGGGGTCCCAAAATTCCCTTCACAAAGTAGACGCTGACAATCAAAGTTGGAACTTACTGCAATGAGTGAGAAAAAAATATGTCAAATGTGTATTTGGAAAAGTTTGGGACCAATCAAATTGGGCATTTGGGAAGCTGTGAGAGAGAAAAAAAATGCTGTGTATTTCTGTTCAATGAGGCAAAATGTGACTTCACATTTGTCTAACAAAAAGATTCCATTTCTTGTTCTGGATTTTCTCTCAGGGATTCAAAAATATTTATAAACTTAGAAGATATTACTCTATGTTACTATGTGTCTCAATTTTTATTGATAAAAAAAAAAAAAAAAAAGGTGTCACTGTAGTTTATATCAAAGTAGTTGGTGGGATCTTTTTGGTTTTGTTTGGTTGTGTTTTTGATTGTTTCTGCAGGTTTTTGTTTGTTGTTTCTTGTTATATGTACATTGCTGTTTAGCAAAATATAAAGTAGTTGACTTAATCTTAAATTACAACCATAATCCATAATGATAATTAAATTCTTATTGTTAGTAATAGTCTTGAACATCTCCTATTCTTTTTAATTTGTAAAATTTTAAAGTCAAAGAATTAGTTTAGTGGTTCTTAATGCCTCATGATATCTATGAGATGCTGAATTTGAATATTCTTACCAGCACTTTGAGATCGCCCTTAAGGAATTCCTCATTGTAATAACTTTGTGTGTATAAGACAAGAAAACTGTATACACCCGAGAGAATATCTAGTCACATACTTGAAGATGTTAGGATGTTCTCATTTGTAAAAACAATAAAACAAAAATTGTAAATTTTTCCTTTTTCCTTTTCAAGTTCTTTCCATTTTGTTTATTTCATAGTTAGATTTTTATTTTCTAGATCTAACAATGTACACACTATCTTATCTTATTTCAAATTTTGAAAAATATAATGGTCTATACATCCTTAAATTTGTAAACTTTAATCTAAATCATAAAATTGATCCATTTAAATTGGAGAGTATCGTTTCCTGTAAATTTTTAGATTATACCTTATTACAAATATTAATATGTGAGTTTAAGAGTTATATTATCTTCTTCTCCTTTTTTTTTTCTTTTTTTTTTTAAATTTATGAAAAGAGTTATATTATCTTTAATCTAGCATGATGAATGGATCTCAATGCTCTCCACATTTAAGGTGGTCTCACTATTATGCTTGAGGAGAATGTTCTTGTGCGTAATTTGATTGATACATATACACAAATTAAGGATTTTGATTCTTTCACATTCAATGGAAGGAAAAAATGTATTAGATATTTAGATGTCTTATTCTATTATTTTTTTTAATGAAAGAAAAGAAAAAAAAAAAGCCTGAGTATCATGATTCATGATGCCCCAAGACATACTAACATGGACTGGTACCTCAAGCTGTGCATTAGTGAACACATTTATGTATCTCATGCAGTCATGCGCTAATGAAAGAGAAATGATGTAACAGTTTTTGACATAATCTCAAATTGTAGGAGTGAGAAGAGTTCTGGTCAGTGAGAGTGTCAAACACAGATATAAGAATTATGTTTGTGCGGTGTGTTTGTCATGGTATATACTTCCACATCAAAGACCAATATACTTGCCCAAAGCATCATATCAAATTATATGTGTGAAGTTCGTAATGAAGACTCTCTAGAACGAAGACCTTTTATGTAGTTGTTTACTCGCCGTAGAAGTATGAACAACCCCATCGGGTAGCTCTAGAATCTAGACAGTATTATTTGAGAAAGCATGTGGATGCCGATGCACACTATGTCACATTTTGATGTTTGATGACATGTGCGACTTTAAATTAATTAATTAATGGTAAAGAAAAAGTAATTGATTCATGTGCGATTGATGGTTCATCATTCACAATTGTATATATTATCAAGTTGTGGCAAAGTGTATGACCATAAAAGAATTAAAATTATTTTTCATCAATTAGATTTTCGAAATCATGTGAGCCTAGTAATAGATAAGACAAGTGATGTATTATCCATTCTCCAAAGTTGAACTGTTTGTGATAATAATTAATTCAATTCATAATTCACCCATTCTTTTATGTGAGTTTATACTCTTCCTTGAGGTCCAACTCATGGAATTTTTAAATGGAAGGTAGATTACTGCAGTCAGGAACTCAGAATTTATGGCCACCCTTTTTGATACAGTAATAAATTATTAAATATCCCAAAATTTTGAACTATAAAAAAATGTTGAATTTAATCGATTAACCTTAATTCTAACCAAAACCAAGTAGAGGAGCTTCTCACTATAAGATGCTATTATGGTAGTATGGTATCATAGAAATGAAAGTGCAATTTCGAGATAAAAGGAAAGAAGAATCTATGTTAGCTAGTAGACCAACAAAGTATGCTTTTGAAGCTTTTGTGGATTAACTCTTATGGCCTGTTTGGATTGAGGAAGAGGGAGCCGGAGTAGAGTAGAGTAAAGTAAAATTAGCTCAAAATTAGTCTATTTTTAGTCAACTCTACTTTACTCTCCTTCCCTCCCCCCTTCAATCCAAACAAGCTCTTAGAGAAAACAATTTTGTTGCAATTGGAGTATTGTTGCGAGATAATCAAGGAAAATAAAATAGCAGCTTTGAGTATGAGAACTTCCATGAGGGTGAATAGTGAGGAAACGAAAGCATCAGCAGTGGTAACTTGGTGTTTTGACAAAGAAATAGGTTAACAGAATATAAAAGTTTGAAACTTGAAAGTGACTCTACAATCATGATTTCAGCCATTAGATCAGTAACGCATTTATAGAGTCAGAGTGTGGGTCATTCGATTGAGATTGCCAAATATAAGGCCAAACACTTTAGAAGGTAGTTTTCAACTATAGTAACAAAATTTGAAACAAAGTTGCCAATGCTCTTAGTTGCCCAAAATCCAGAGTTACTGTGGAAATTTGGATTAAAGAACCAATGAGATTCATTGTCACACTTAACAATGTATTACAATAAATTATATGTGGTAAATTGTTATTGGTCTTAATATATGCTCACTATTGAAATTACTTTTTTGCACATTAATAATAGTTAATAACAACTTATATATATATACCACGTATAATTTATTGAGAAAGTATTATAAATTTTTTGTGAACATAGCATTTCTCTAAACGTATATCAGATTTATTATATAATCCCCCCCTCTCTCTCTCTCTCTCTCCCACTCCAAAATAAAAAATAAAATAGTGATCCATCTCATTTAATTAAAGAAAATAAAATTGTATTTGGGTAAAAGTGCATTTGCAGCATTGGATCTGATTCAAATTAGGATTGAAATCATTTAAAGAACTTGAAACAACGAAAAGGCTTTTAAATGGAAGTAGTAACCAATTTTTTCCTCTTCACATCAAATCAATCAGCTCGAAATTGCTTCCATGATAGGCCACATGTTATTGCATGATTGACGGTTTTAATTTCATTACATTTTCATTCTAGTTCTTTTCACTTAAGGCCTTCCCATCTGTGCTTCCAACATTCTTATAATTTCTCAAATTGTTGCTTTGTTTGGTATTTCTTCTAAATATAACAATATTCAGGAAACTTGTACTTATTTTTTTTGGTATGAAAAGGAGATAACTTAATATTAGGAGAAATTGATGACCAAAAAAAATAATATTAGGAGAAATTAAGTTTATCACAATTTAGCTAAGCTTTATCAAATGCCAAAAAATTTTCCACCACATGCGTTGGTTCATTAAAAGATATAAAAATGATAATCAGAGCGTGTTGCAAACTTTGTGTTTGAATAACGAAGAAAAAAAAATGCTTGTTAAATATGCACTTATATCCTACAAGGATTAATCAAATTACAATTATAACTTCTTGCAATCATTCATGTAGCCCAATTTTTACAGCATACGTCTGATATGGGACTAGTAAATTTGCCCACAATAAGCACTTATCTTATCCAATTCGCATAATTCCAAATATCACATTAAGTCTTGATTGTAACTATAAAAACATTATCCTTCAAATAAAAAAGAAATCTAATGAAACTAATAATTTAGTAAAGGAAAACAGCCAAAAATCACAAGCTGATCATGTTGATTCCGCCTTTGTTAATAAAGTTCTTAGTATATGAAGTAGAATTTAAGGGTTTTACTTTCCCTTTCACTACCTTGTATAGGGGGACATGACATTTGAAGTGAAAGGTAGAAGAAAGTGACCTTTCTCCAAACATTTCTAATAATTGATAACGATGGGATTGTACACTGGGTCACTCATGATTTCAGTGTCCATGAAATGTAGGTACCCGAAGGGAGATTAATTGCATAGTACCATTAAAAAAAATAAAAGAAGAAGAAATATTCTTATGATCTGAAGTTGAGAACACAGGGACAAGAGTACTCGTGACTATGATCAATAGACAATAGATCAAGAACCCAGATGCCAATGGCTGCAACAGTAAGTCATATGTAGGTAAAGTCCCAGCTAATTAATGAACCCATAAATGGATTGGGCCACTGAACACCACAGTTCTTTGTTTGATAAATCCGTTTTTTAAAATTATTTATAATTGTGTTAAAGTTACCATTTTTGGGTTCTTATCACTGTGAAAATCTGGCTGATAAATCAGTAAGTTACTTATTGAGAAAGTCTTGAATGTTTAAATTAATTTTTCTATTTTATTCTATGACCTTCAATTTCTGTGGGGTTTAAAATTTTCAAATAAAAATAAAAAATTTAATTTAATTTTTTTTTTTGGTTAATGAAATTTCTCTGCCAAGCCAAATGCTGGAAATGTGCAAACTTTAGCCTTACAACAAGTTATCTTCATTGTTGAAAGGAAAATAAAGAGAATATATATATATATATATATATTTTATTTTTTAGAAAGTTTCAACCTATGGTATATGCTCCTAATGATAGCTCTTTATCATCAGACTAAGACATCAATCGGTTTTTGGTATGCGAAAATTGAACCACATATCTCTTATTCAACTATTAGGGACTTTATCAATTGAAAATAAAGAGAATATGTGAGAGAGAAAAGAATATAAAAGATAAGGTGATTGAAAATCAATGACTTATATGTTATATCTACACCACACCATAAAGCATTAAATGGTTAAATATTTATAATTAAAAATATTTTATTACAAATTTATAATATGTCCAATGAATAATATTTATAGTAAAATAACATTATTCTAACCATGAATTAACCATAAAAATAAGGTAATGGTTGGAACTATGCAAAGAATTAGGATTGTGATTCGTAAATTTGGAACATAATAATATAATAGGTATGGACGTTGAACCCATTAACAAAGCTAGCTCCTAGGCTAAACCATTTAGGTCACTACCTAAAGCCTTCCATTAGGAAAATGCCTCAAAATTTTGTTACAATAATCTATATATCTATATAAAACCGAGACCTCTAAAACTCTCACAATTTTCCACGTCAGTACAATATTTAAAAAATACAAAATAAAATTAAAAAAATTACTTTTCTCTCCAAAACAAAACCCAATACTTATCTTAAAAAAAAAAAAAAAAAAAAAAAAAAAAAAAAACCCAATAGACACAAAAACACAAACTCAACCAGAATTGAAAACCCTAGATACAGGTTTACTCTCCTCTCATCACGTTGCCCCTCATCCCTTTCTCTTTGGCTTAAACACAGAGCATCTCGGTCAAATCCTTCACCTCTTCTCTTAGTCTCGCTCTCTTTGTTCGTAGCCTCTACTGGCTCAAGTCTTGGCCTCTAAAGCTTGCTACATTTTTGTAATCCTATTTGGTTCTAGAGAACATGTTGGTTTCATATGATTTTGTTTCTCTCTTTTCATAGTAAAGTCAAGCTATTTTATAGATTATGAAAATTACAAAAAAGATTGCTTACAAAATTACTAATTTTCTGTTCCAATTTTGTTTTAGGCCCTTTTGTTCTGTTATGGTTTTTTAGCAATTTAATTTTGATTTTTTGTTTGCTTTGTAATGAATATGTGTTGTTCATTCTGTTATGCATGTTTAATTTTTGGCTTTTTTGGTCGGTTCTATTATAGTTTTATGGTGAGATTTAAGTTTTGTTGTAATTGGTTTTGTTATGGTTTGATGTATTGTTGAATCCATAAATTAGACTCATCAGACTTTGGTTCTCTACCATTTGATTTGCAAATGTTAGGTTTGGTATATTACCTCTGTTTTGCTACTGCTTAGGTATTACATAAAAGGACAAAGCTTTTTGGGTTAACCATCTTTATTTTGCTTTTTGGGTATAAAATCAAAGCCTTTGACCTTTTTTAGAGCTCCCACATTTTTACACATAATAAATCTCTTTTTTCCCATCAAATACAAATTATAAAACCCAATACTTCTTAAAAAAAAGCACATGGAGGAGACCATTAATTTCTACATGATTAGAACAATGTGTATGTGGCTTGATTTTTTATAACATTGACGTGAAATTAGATTATTCTCATGAGAATATTTACATAGAATTGAAAGTTGAAACTTCCTCTGACAGTTCTGTGTTTTGTTGGGTGGATTCATTTTGTTAAACTATCTTTTCATTCCCATTTAGAACATGTACACCAAGTGTTTGACAAAATGTCTCACTCACTTTCACTTTTTTCTTTTTTTATAATTTGATAGTTATACTCTTCCATTAGTTTAAGTCAACTTCATGGTTTGTGTCTCTTGGTTTTAGTTGTCAAAGGAATCACTAACACATTGAAACACCACCTATGTGACAAACCAAAAATGCTATTGACAATTGACAAACCAAGCATGGCGGGTGTTACTTAAACCCAAGCATGGCAAGTATTTTTGAACAGGAAAAATAGGATTTAAGATTGAAAGCACATTTAGGTAATTCACACTTTTCATGGTAGCAAATTGAGGGGGTTTTATTGGGACTGATGAAGTTATTACTTTAATGCACCTTGAAGCAAATGAAGATTCATTTTGCATGACAACGGCTTAAAGAGCTGGTTGATGGCAGCCAGATAGGGAGAGCTAGAAATCACCAGTATCTTAGTGATCATTTTCTACACTTGAAGGCACTCACAGTTTGTATTAGGATTTTCTTATGCTCTCCTAATCAAATGGGAAATTAATTTTAGCCAAAGATGTAGACTTTAAAATTTGCTCAAGGTGTTGGTCCAACTCATAGAGGAATCTGGAGTTAAAAGCAAAGATAAAATTAGGAGCTTTGTTGATAATTAGCTTTAGAATTGGTAGCCTAAGACCAAATTAAAACTAAAATATTTACATAGGATTGAAGTAATGAACAGGATTGAAGTTATCATATGATATATTCATAATATGCTATATCTCTGTATATAAATCATTTTGAGGTCTTGGTATAATATATGTGCGTATGATTATAGCATTTTGTCTTTGATTTAGATATTTGGATTATTGGTTTTGATTAAGGTTGAATGATGATGAAAAATGAAAAGAATGACGCAATCAATGAGATCTACAAACCCACTTATAGAAGAAGCAATGAAGGTAAAGAAAGACTGGAATGGGTTTTTCGGTATTGGTTTCTCTTGAATTGTATGTATATTGAATTTTGGTTTGTGCATGTGATTCAAATTTGAGAAAATTTTTAGTTGAAAATTCAAATACAGTAGGTTTGGATAAATTGGATTGTGATTTATGTAGATATAAGGATTCATAAAAATCCTATTTTCTTGGGTAGGACTTGAATTCTCTGAAACTTTTGTTCAATGGTTGATAGTGAGGACTGAGGTGCCCGAAGCCATACAGTTAACCAACTTTTCAACAAACCTCTTTCACATATTATGATTAAATTAAAAGGATTAGTTTGAATATGAGGTATGTTGACTAAATTCTAAGTTTGAAATTTTTTGATATAAAACTTTCTTGTGCATAGCACAGGTTAGTGACTAGTTAACTTTATTGAGAAGCTAATAATTAAGAAAATATATAGATGGGCTATGCACTCTCTCTCCCACAACATTAAGGCCTCAAAATTTTGCTTTAATAAAAATCCAAGCCAATTAAAATTTTCAACTGTTTATACAAAAAAGAAATCGTTGTAAGTGTGCTATATTATCATTGACTATAAATTTTCCATAATGAGTTGAGACTTCAGCCTCTCAAAAAAAGTTGAGACTTCAAATTTTGTAAGCAAGTCCCCCTTAGACTATTAGTTACCCAATCTCCTATATGGTCATACATCAAAAATAATTTCTCTCAATATCTAAATCAAATTGAAAATCAGATTTCACTTTCTCTTCCCCATGTTTTGCTTTGCCCAAGGTAAATTAAAAATTCTTTTTTTTTTCTTTTCTTCTTTTTATATAAATTTTACGCCTACAACATGATATTTTTTTGTTTACATAAAATGAATCTTGGTTTGGTTAATATTAATTGATCGAACTATGTGTTAAATATGTATTTGTTCGAGAAGATTGAGATTGTTTGGTGATTCTATTATCACATGAAGTTGCAATAGTGAATTTGATGAATTATAGTTTATTACCCTTGTGGGGGCTAATTAATTAAGAAGTACTGTTAAGACAGTGTTAATTAACTGGGCCTATGGCTCGATCCGAGGACGTTAGACCATCCGAGGAGGTCCAGATAAGATTATAAGAAGAATGGAATGAAGAGAGAAGTAGAGACAATATGAGATAGGTCCAACAAGCATCCGAGGACAAAAGCCCTCTCGGCAATATGTGTCCGAGGTCGATCTGAATGCCATATCATCACGGACTTACTTTGGAGTTACATCATCACTAAGGGTTAGACGTCGGACAAAGGATAAGAAAGAAGAAGGACAACAAATATCTTCAAAAAGCTGCTACCTCCTCATTAAATGACTCCCAATCAACTCTCTAGTTGCATTAATGTGGAAGTGACGCCTGAACAGTGATCAAGCAGCCTTACAGCTACTAGTTGATGGTTCTGGGAAGTGCTAGATGGGATAGGAATGAGTTCTCCGAATCTAACTTACACGTGTGTGGTAGGGACGACACCAAGGTTGGAATATATAACATGGAAAGATGTACTAAAGAAAGGGGGGAGAAAAAAATAAAGGATCAGGACTGTAACTCTTATACAATTTTATTATTCAACAAAACCATATGATACGAACTACTTGAACTATTCCGAGGATAGATTTTTTAATCTGAATTGTGTCTTACAGTCTGAAACCACTAAATCTAATCGTTTTTCTTCTGGGATAGATCTAGTTCTTTCATCCACGCTTTGCAAATTTATTATTTGGGCCGTTGGGGTTTGAGCCCAATTCTGTTTTGGGACCAATCCAATTTCAGTCCTTACAATCCTAAACTTTAAAGTTTATTTATTCTTGTCATATTATGATTTTTAATTTTAGATGTCGCTTCTTTTAATTGCAAATGTTTTTTAATTACTAAAAAAAAATATATCAATATGAGTATAAAAAATTTAAGAAAAAACGAGATAATTAAGAATAGAAAAATTTAGTTGAATCTCAAATAGGAACTGTTAATAACTCTATTGTTAGGAATATAATATTCTAATATAAATTTATATCAAATCTCACAAATTAATGAGAGATTGATCCAAAATAGTTAGAAGATAATTAAATAATACAATGAAATATAATAATAAATATTATCATAATGATGTCCAAACATGTAATATAACAATTATGATGATATAAACATACTAATTATTTTGTCAAAAAACATACTAATTAAATTCTTTTCCAAATGAATGTATTGTTTACAAAATTTTATTAACAATTTTTTTTTAAATTGTTTGTCCGAAAAGTAGTTTTTTCAAAATTAAAAATTCTATGTAATATTAATTTTGTCACAAGAAAATTAAGTAAATTAGTGATACGATCAATTGAAAGTAGATGTTAGTAAAACCTAAATACAAAAAATTTAATAAAAAATTTTACATCTCAAAATGTAAGACAAAAATGATACTACTTTTTTAAAGAAAAATATTTTAATGAATATAAAAAAATGCTCCACTTAAAATTGTTGTCTTAATTCTCAAACTATATTGTGCTAGCTCAGATATTTAGTATCCACAAAATAAATCTGAAACCTTTTTTAAGCTTAGGATGTGCTTTGTATTATCGAGCTAATCATTAGGAATATGTATTCTCCCTATCCCCACCAAAAAAGAGAAGTATAACTTTAATTTGATATTAAATAGGAAATAATAGGATTTGAATTAGGGCAACATGTGCATCTTGTAAGCTCTTTTTTGGATAGAAGGAAATGGGAAGGAGAGATGAAAGAGTTAGTCAACTTTTTTTTTTTTTTTTTTCCCACTTCCATGACTTAAAGTCCCTAACTATTAATAAGGTAAAATAGGGTTTTTGTTTGTTTCTGTTTTTTGAGAAAAAGAGTAAACTATAAGTTGGTTGTGTTATTTAAAACGTTGAATTACAAAGCACGAAACACAATGATTCCAAAGTTTCTAGTTTGTCGTGGTTGAGAACCAAACAAAGCTTAGAGAGCTACTTCCTTCAAAGCAAAAAACGATAAATAAATCAACAGTATGAAAGTGAAGAGGATAGGTCCACAATAAATTTCCTCGAAGGTGCTAGGAGGCTTCCTGATGAGAAAATTAAGGAACCTAAAAAGACACTACAATACTTGATTGTTTGTGAACTTCACAAGTTGACATAAAGTGATCAATAATATAAAAACGATGTAAGAATAAAACAAACATAAGATCTCATTCTTCAGCTTTATGATTATCAATTGGTACAAAAGACTGAAACTGTATTCCTTTTATCTTATAATATAATATGACATTTTGGGTCCGACTCATCCATATTTTAGCTTATTCAAAAAGTTAAAAGGGCAAGGATTTTTGCATGCATGGCTTTTCTGCTTTAAGATTATAAATTTATACATATGAATATTCTAACCATTATTAGCACAACATGGGAGCCATACTTGAAATCCAATAATATATCATGCACTCTCATCATCATCATCATCATCATAAAGTAAAAATGTATTTGGCAAATGCCTTTATTGATGTTGCAATATTGTTACTCTAGCTACTGGTCTTCATCAAGTGTAATTCAATAATTGTGTCACAACAGCAATAGTTACAAAGACTTGCACAAAGTTATCAAATCAAATCACTTTCCCTTTTGTTAAGAAGAAGAGTTCTAACCCGTTAAGGCACTTGGATAGTGAGTTTAATCGATTTGAATGATGTGCGGTACGTATATATGAAAATTGCATTCTAGTAGGTTAGTAGCAAATGCTCTTGTCAAATCAAATGTCCGTAGTTGATAGTGAAATTTTCTTTTACTTTTCGCTATGTACAATTTCTTAGTACAATTGTACTATAGTTAATTTTCAACAAATAACTTCTAACATAAAAAACAAATACAAACACACGCTATATATTGACCCACCAAGCTTTCCACTTATTTCTATACAACCATGAAATTACAACACAAGAACTTAATATATATTTCATTTTTGGCACCCTGTAACTTAATCTATATTCATTGTCTGTATATATAGAAAGTATAAATTCCAAATTAATCTTGTCCATTCATTTCTTTCTCAAAATTATCTAGCAAAAGCACACACACAAAAAAAAGAAAAAAAAAAAAAAAAGAAGCTTTATATTTGCATAAAATGTATTTTTGGGGTCAATCACGTGCATTTTTTAAGTCAATGAATCTTTATAAAGTTTTTTTTTTTTTTTTTTTTTGGAGAAGAAAAATCTTTATAAAGTTGTATGTTACACATATATCACCTAAAGCTCTAAAAAAAGCACACGTCGTGTTCCAATTCATACACAACTTTATGCAAAGAAATATTGGTCACATTTCAATAATCAAATCAATCAGCCATTGTAAGAAACAACTTTTGTTGAAGGTAGAGCCCACCCTGATGGACCCCATTAAAGATCTTTACATTTCTCCTAACAAGAAAATATATAGCCACACAGAAATAGACACAGATTCCGATAATACAAGAGAGAGAAAGAGAGAGAGAGAGAGATTAAAGATTTATGATTTATGCATGGCCATTAATTTGATTCCCTGTTTATTAAATAACTCTTGCTTATAAGTACAGTACAGCCTCCACATAGGAGACAGCTTGACGGCTTGACCACCACTTTCCCCTAATATTCCCAGGAAAATATTTTCCGTGCTACGTGGTCAATTTCACTCCTTCTTTTTTTATATGATCACTGCATTTTCCCGGAAAATTCCAGTACCAGACAAAATTGAATAATGCAATGCCTAAAATGAATGTAGACCTGTACACCCATGCCTGTCACAACTCTACCTGCAACCAATCAGACACTATTGTGGGAAAAATTCCAATTTGTGGCCTAATAACTCTGACGATTCCCCTCAGAATTATTAACCTTCCTCGATAGCTTTTGCAGTAAAAATAAAAAATAAAAAAAATTAAACAACATAAATTCCAAATCCTTGGTACATGAAAAAGATATATTAGATGCTCCGTACGTACCCATGTTACAAACACCAATTAATTTAGACTAAAGTACCGAAATTTAAGGAAAAAAATAATAACAAAGAAAAAAAAAAGGAATATTAATTAAAATGTTCCCTAATGTTATTTTGCTAAACATTCCTCCATATTTCTACAACAAGAGCCCGCTAATTTTGCATTTGATGGCGATGATTTTACCCACTTGAGAAAAAAAGTGAGCTTGATGAGGCCGAAGAAGCTGTTGCCTGATAAGGTCGTTGCCTGAAGCAATCCAATGACATTCGTGGCGGCGAAACTGCCACGGTCACCGACGATGACGAGGGAGCTCCAGAGTCAGGTGGGGACCCTAATAAAATTCAAGAAATTCAAACCAAACCCCATGAACCAAAAGTCATTTTCTTTTCTTCTTCTTTAGGCTCTACTTAATTAATTAGCTTCTAATTAATAGCAATCATGAAAATAACAATCATATATAATATAGAAACATTGCATAATAATTAGAGCTGTCTCTAATTTCTTGTTAAGTTATTAACGAGTGATCTCCAAATCAAATGATATTTCTTAGTGTTTTTTAAGAAAATAAAAATAATAATAGTAATGAACTCTAACTCAAATAACACTCTTCCTCCACAAGAAAGAGTGTTTGTAATTTTACTGATAAATTTAAAAATGGCTTACTTGTGAGATTACCGGTCGATAAATTCCGGGCATTGTCGGGCAGAGACTTCTGATTTTCTTGATTAGGTTGTTGAGTTTTTCGCCTGCGACGATTGTGGTCCGCCAATCTCTTCCGGCAGCTTCTTTTTCCATTATCAAACTCGGAAAGAAGATGGAACCTGTGTGAACAAAAAATTTACCAAAAAAAAAAAATCAAGGTTAAAACTTGGACAAATAATTTGCATTCAATAAGCTTTAATTATCAATACTGTTAGCAATGCAGTTATTTATTAACTGTTTTGGTTAGTTATACGATTGTAGTACAACTAAATTAGTACAACATACGAATCAAAAATTAACACAGGCGTACGAAAATGGAAAGTGTTCTAAAAAATTTTCGGAAATTCGTGGACGAAAATGCCCTCGGGATTTCCACATGTACGGAAGCTCCAATCATTGCATTTAGCTCACGATTGTGATATCTTCCAGGGGCATTTACGTCTTTCGAAAAATGTACCCTCAAAGCCACCATGTTTAGCAATTTGAGCAGACAGAACAACAACAATGTTCCGTTTCGATCAGACTGAAAATTTGGAATCCATGTCGGGGGTTGTTTCGGTCATTTCAAATTAGAGAGCAGCAAAATGACGAAAATGCCCTCGGGATTACCACTCTGTACGGTTATGCAATCATTGGATCAGAGCAACAATCCACAAGGGCAGTTTCGTCCTTAAATATTAAAAAAAAAAAACACACACATTATCGTAATCTCGTGCATTAAGATTGTAATAAAATTTTTATAAAACCTTGGAGTAGGTATGGTGTAATGTTAAAACAGGGGAGGGTATTTCCGTAAATATGAAACAACCTGCTACACTGCTGGCAGAATCGCTGAGTCAACCCGGCGGCGAGTACGGTGGAGGCTTTGGAGTGAAATTCACAGACCTTGTGGCGGCGGTGGTAGTGCTTGGCGTGAGTGAGATCAGCATTGCACCCTTCAGCTTGACACCTAGGGGAGTTGCCCGAACCGGGTTCGTTGGCCGGTCTAGCGCGGCGGTAGAGCCGGTTCACGAACTCGTCCTCGGCGGAAGAGAAATAGGTCCGGCCGCCGAGGTTGAGGCCAATTCTGGACACGAAGTCCACTGGGGGACGAGACGAGGCGTCCTCGCTCTTCGGGACCACGAGGTACCCGGCGGAGCCGCTCCCCACGGCGGCGCCGGGTACGGGGTCGAGGGAGAGTAGCTGGGGAGCTTGCTGGTGGTAAGAAGCAGCAGACGCGCTTGAGTACGCGCGTGGATCGTACAGTGAGTGGAATTGCGAGTGGGTTTGGGTTTGGTGTGGGTTGAAATGCGCTTGCGCGTGAGAGAAAGCGTTGGTTGCTGTGGTTTGATGATGATGATGAGGGTTGAAACCAGTGTGGTCGTGAAATGGTTGTTGTTGTTGTTGTTGGGTGTAGTGGTCGAAGATTTGGCGGGTATGGTCGGAATCCGGGCCGGTTTCTTCTTCGCCCGTTAACATCATTGAACTCGGGTTGCTCCATTCATAGTCCAGCATTTTTTTTTTTTTGACCTGCATATACAAACTTTGTGAGTGAAAATGAAAAGCAAAAAGAGAAAGAGATAGAAAGAAAGAGAGAGAGATAATGGTGTAATAATGAAACTAACCAAAAGGGAGTGAAGAAGTGGGATCAAAATCAAAGCTTTCTTTTTCTTTTTCTTTTTTCAAAACCCTAATGAGTTTGTGTGTGTCTCTGCTGAAAACTATAATGGCGTCGACATGAAGTTCTTTCTTCTTCTTCTTTTTTGCTTTGTGTAAAGCTTGGTACACACTCTCTAAAAGCCGACCCTTTGGGGCATTCTGGCTATTATTTTGCTCTCTAGGTGAGTTAGTACTAGCAAAGTAGCAAAGTCCAAAGTATAGGGGTTGTGGGGGACTGAGTTTATGAGGCGGCTTGTGCAGAGAGAGAGAGAGAAAGAGAGAAGTGTTTGATTGGAGGTATTGGAGTGAGAGGAAATCAATTTACTGAGTTACCCAAGTGATAGTAACATAATTGCGAGGAAAGCCACTGCAATGAAATTCTGTGTAAATGGTTGGAAGTAGTAGATAGTAATAGTGTGTGTGTGTAGGGTAGGGGACCTACATGTATATATAATACTGCGGACTCATTCTCTTGTTTTCTTTTTATTTTTCCTTTCTTTCCTGGTTCAGTCCAACTAGTTAGGAAGGAGACTAGCTAGTTTAAAGTGTGTATGCGTATGTGTTTGTGTGTGTGTTTGCTTGTGCTACTTGCGTAGCTAGTACTCACAGAGATTGAAATGCCACGCGGTGTGTTATTAATGCTTGGTCCCACCATCTGTTTTGCCTTTGTCCAATTCATCAGTTTTCGCAGAAGATCATCGAGCTTTTTTTTATGATTTTTTTTTTCTCCTTTTTATTATTACCTTTTAGAAATGCAGTGTGTAAGATATTTCATCCGCGTGGTGGTTAAAGTTAATTAGTTAATTAGTAAAATTTCTGATAATTAAAAGATAAATTTAAATTTAATTTTAGTTTATATTAAAATTTGATTGATATTTTAGTTTGATAATAAATTTTAATTAGCATGTTGTTATCGGAAGTTTATAATATTTCACAATAAATTCTAAGTGATATGTTGTTTTTAATTTTTTTTATGAAAAAAATAATTTTAATGATGAACTTAAATTAAAACTATTAATAACTTATTATCTATAATTTGTGATGAATATAGTACTTCTTTATCTTTTTAGGCTATATCTCATTATAAACATTTATACATACTCTATAAATTGTATTTTAAAAACATGATTCAAGTTAATTATAATGGTGATATGATTTCACAATTTTACCTGTTTAGCAAAAAAAAAAAAAATGATTTCACAATTTTACCAGGAATTAAATTTTGAAAAACATGGGTGCCGACGTGAAATACATGGGTGCCGAACCATCATTACAATCAACTTTTTAGGATTTCAGATTTCTCTGCTCCCAAAAGATAAACAAGTAAAATTATTCCCAAAAAAAAAAAAAAAAAAAAGTAAACAACTTACTTTTCTCATTACCTTTTACACTATTACTTTCTGTTTTTTTTTTTTTTTTTTTTTAATTGTGGGGTGGGTGGGTGGGGTATTATAATTTTTCGTTTTAATTTTTCAATAAAGGCCATCTTTCAGTTAGACAAGAAAAAAAAAAGAAAAAAAAAAGAAAAGAAAAGAAAAGAAAGTTTGACCTGTACAAGATATTAGAGTGAAACTAGACCAATAGTTAAGTTAAGAAAGATGTTACATCTAAATATTTTTACAATATTTTTACAATAAATTACAAGTGATTAGTTGTTATTGATTCAAATTTGAAACTAACACTAAAATTACTTTTTCGTTCTAACAATAATAACCAATAACAACCTGTTACGTAAGATTTGTTGTAAGAATATTGTAGATATATAATTTCTCTTAAGGTAATAATCCTCTTTAGTTTTCTATTAACTCTTATAAATTTGATTATAAATTTTTTTTTATTTTGTGTTATTTATTCAATTTAAAACTATTGTAAGTGCATTAAAATCACTTTAAACTTGTCAAAAGTTTTGTAACTTAACTGATATTTCAGGATATTTTTAATGAAAATATATAAAGTTCAAATCTCTTTCTTCTCCTTGTAATTATCAAATTATATATATATAATTACTTCGACCCGTTTAAAACCACTCCAAACATATTTAAAATCACTTTTAACCTGTTGGAAACTGTTCCAAATTTTTTTACCCAAAATTTATCATTAACTCAAACATGAACTTAACTGAAAATTTTACACCATGTTTTAAAATTATACTGTTCTTTTTCAATAAAATTTCATAACAGCTAAGTTTTGAGAACTTATTTAAAAATCTAGTAAACATTAGCAAATGCATTGTATCACAATAACTTAGTATAAAAAAATTATAAATAGTTCAACATATTAGCTTTTTTTTTTTCCTTGTAAAAATGAAAAATATAAGAATGAGCACTTTGCATACTCTACTAAATGATATTCTTGCAGGGTTTATTTAAGAGTCCAAAAAAAAAAAAAAAAAATTGCAAGAACAAACACTAATAATATTTGTGGGGCCAGAGAATTTGTGACTCCGGCCCACTTTACATTAAGGCCCAAGACCCGAGCTGAGGAGAGACATTGCCGAGGACATACAACGAAAGTCCACATGACCTAGAGATATAGCCGAAGACGATTCTGTCCTCGGCATCCCAAAGCGCTCCTAGAGGAAAGGGCGAGTACGGTATAGGAGTGGTTCATGAAAAAGCTAAACACCTCCGCATTGATGGGGAAAGAACCCCTGAACAGTGTGACGACAAAGGACAAAGGAAAGACTATCATTACTGCAATTAAGTACTCTACGCCTGACAGAGCAAGGCTTTTCAGCTTTTACAACCACTCCCAACCACTTTGGGTATGGGCTGATGGAACAAATATCAGCCCTAGGAAACTGAACCTACACGTGGACGTTGAAGGGAGAGTAAAGGCTAGTATAAAAAGGAGAAGGAAGCAATCCAGAAAAGGGGGGGACTAGGACAAGGGCCAAGAATTAGACCCTCCCAGACCATGCCGAGGAGAAAACCTTCTTGGGCAAGCACGGTTCACCCTTGTGCGAGTATCATGAACACCATGATTAACCACCGTTCGGCGACCAAGGTCTAGCCTTTTAGCCCACTCTCTACAAATTTTATTGTTTGGGCCTTTAGCGTTCGAACCTAATACACCAATTTGGGATCGGTAAAAATTGAGTCCTTACAATATTAAATTTAGATAGGAACATTTCTTTATTTTTAGTTTTTCTTTTGCTGAAGATAGGAATGTTTCATATGTATCAAATATAATTGTGGCTCTTTTCAAATATGCTGGTGTGTATGCAGCGGGCCACAAGTGAGTTTAATTATTAAACTTGAACATTTTTTTTTCTTATTATGCTCTTGTGAGTTGTAACTACTGTTTTTCTCTTCTTATAACTTATTGATGCATATTTGATTTAATATTCTTTAGAGATGTGCATAATTGTTTTTAAATTCAAGGGATACCCAACAGTTCGAGCACCTCTTGTGATGTTTGGGTATTGGGTTCGAATCTATCAGCCCCTCCCCTTATTTATCTAGCCAAAAAAGAAAAAAGATGAACATTAATTTTTTTTACCACTCTTATCAATCTTAATGCAACTCATTGATAAATAAATTAAATTTGTATTAGAGATGAAACTCTTTATATGGGGACTATATATCATTTGCAGTGGAGATTATCATTTTTTGAACTAGTGTAGGGCATTAACCATGGAGAATATCGACTTGCTTAAAAAGAGCTATCAATCTTGGCTTCATGTAATTTTGATACATATTAGCCAGCTTTTAAAGTGGTTTTTGGTTGTCAAATTTTTTCTAGATCAACTAACACCTGTTAATGCTTCTAACGGAAACATTAAATGTTCAAATTCTCCTTTCACAACTATCAAATTATGAATAACACAAACATGATGTTTTTGGGTTTTAACCTGTAACAAATTTAAAATTTAGGGTTTAATTTGAAACCTTTAAAAGTATAGGACTTAATTTGAAAACAACCTTAAGATATAGGCTTTAAAATTACTGTAATTTATCCTAAGTTTATTGTTTTGTATAAAAAATAACTAATTTATATTAAATTTCTTTGATAATTACATTATTTTAATTTATTTAAAAGAAGAAATTTTAAGGAAAAGGCCAGGGGAGAGAAGAACTACCCTAGATCTTTATGTAGATTGCTTGCATTGGACTAAAAAAGTAAATAATAAATATATATACGTTTAACTTGTCATTTTGTTTGGGGGAAATAACAATAATAAGGCCCCTTTTTTTGTTTAGATAAATTCTTTCTGTATTTAGCTCTCATACCATAAAAGTAAGAAGACTGCAGACATGTGCAGCCAGGCATAATATGTGTGTTCTAATGCAATTCTTTTAGACACTGTCGAAAGTGTTCCATCATTATTGATGAGGGAAGAAGGTAGAATTTAACTTTCGGTTCATTCTGTCTGTATAAATTTGGAGCTCAATATTAATGCAGTACTGGTACACGCATGCGAGCAATTATATGCAGGTCAATGTTGTTTTAGGAATACTTTTGTACATCTTATACAAAATAAGCAAAGGTTCAATTTGATTAATTAACACATCCGATTAAAAAGATGATATCTGGTTCGTTTGAAATAAATGTGAAAAGGACGAGATGTGAAACAAATCTTTAATTATTTGTGACTAGAAATATTGTTGCTCATATAATCTAATCGAGTTATACATACATGCCAAAAAGGAAAGGTACCAATTGTCACCCTAATTAATGTGCTCAAATGTTGTTCATGTGGAAAGGAATTAAACAAAAGTAGAAGCTTAATTAGGACTTCCTATTACAATTGTAACCATGAAGTTAATGTTACCTTGTGAATTGTTTGACATGCTTAAATGGTGTCATTTTGTATGCAAAGACGAGCTCCAATGTGTGAAAGAGCAAGCCAGGGAAGGGCTAGACCCATTGCAGCCAGAGAGACACTGATTAGAATTATACAAACACAAAGATGTCGTCACTTCTCAGCCAAATTACCTTTAGATTATAGACAAGATGCAGTAAATAGTGCACGCACACACATACATACATATGGCTTTAAAAGAAAAACACCGCTATATATATATATATATATATATGGAAGATATAGTACATCGAGTGCACTAAATAATTTCATTGTATTCTCTCAACATATACATATGTGTGTGTGTGGAGATAATACAATGAAATTATTTAGTGCACTCGATGTACTATATCTTTCTCTCACATAAAGGTGGATCACAAATAGATACTTCACTTGGAGTTTAATCTTATATAAATGAAAGATGTTGTAATTGTTTTGTACGAAATAATTTCTCAAGAATAGGAGACAAATATGCTCAAATCTAATATCATAATCTAATTACGGAGACTATTCCTTTTGCTTTGCTTCTGTGGTGTCACGTAGTTTTTGAGGGCTCCATTGACTGGCTAATAATTTATTATGGCGGGCCGTTACGACCTTTACAATCTGAAATTAGATGTGGTAGTGTCTGAAAAGTTTAAGAATGCTGGTAGTTGGACTTGGAAATTTGAAAAAGTGTGAGTGATGTTTACTCAATAATATATTTAGTAACCATTTAAGTGTAAGTCTCCCTGTGACAACTACTTATATGTGGTTTGGTTGAAGTCAACATCCTTAGTTCGAATCCTTAGGCTTCGTTTGGAAGTTCGAATCCTAAAGCTTCGTTTGGAAGGAAGGAATGAAATAGAATGAAAAGAATAATTTTAGAATATTCTTTCTTTCTCTTGTTTGGGAGTTTTAATGGAAGGAATTGAAAGCTCATTCTCTTATTTGGGAGTTTAAATGAGATGGAATGGAATGGGTAGGAGGGAACACTTATTCCTCTCTATTCCCTTAAACCTCAAATTTTCATTCCCCCCAAAATTGGGAGGAATGAGAGAGAATAAAATTAGATTTAATAATTTTTTTACTAAAACTCTCAAAATACTCTTATATATTCAATCCTTTATTTTAAAATAGGGGTTTAATGGTAATATTATCATAAAATGATTCCATTTCAACCCCTCCATATTGCTTCCAAACAAGATTATTTACATTCCATTCATTTTAATTCCTTTCCATTCTTTTATTTTAAAACATTCAATCAAGGTTACTTAATTCCCTTTCATTTCATTCTTTTCCATTCCTTTCTTTTATTACATTCCATTCCCTTATAAACTCCCAAACAGAGCCTTAAGGTTTACTATTGAGTCCATAAGATTAGGTTGAAAAACCGTGATCAAATATAATCAATTTATAGGAATTTTAGTAAGTCTTGGCTATGTTTGAAGTCCATTTCAAGTCCAAGACAAGATCAAGGTTCAAGTTCAAGAAAAACCAAAGTTTCTAAAGTTGAGCATTTTGGAATCTTGACTCTTGCTTGATTCCAATATCAACTGATCAAGAATCTCGATTTCTGTTCAAATTCCAATCTCGATCAATCGAGACCCAATTATCAAGAAAACCCAAAGTTTTTTTTTTTGGCTCCAATCTTGACCCCACAAGATTGTACAAATTAACAACATGAAATGCTTAATAACTTGTCTATTTTAAGTCCGATTTGAGCCCCTACTTATTGAGTTATAAAATGAACATTATAAATTTACGTAAGAGAGTTTTTAGAGGAGAGAGAGCTTTGTTTGTTTGGCTAGGGTTGTGTAACTAAGTTTCTCTCAATTTCATCATACTATAGATATTCAAGTAGTTCTGAAGATTAGATGGTGAAGAAGCTAAAGCCACAATACCTACCACAAACTTGATTTTGTGAAGAAAACCTTCAAGAGGTGAACTTGAAGTCCGTCAAAGGTTCTAGTAGTGAGCACGGTTGCATCATCCGTGGTGTAGTGAAAAATTTTCTCTGTAAGTTGTTTACAAGTTGATAGAGTTTGGGAAAAGGTTTTTCCTTGAATGTAAAACTTCTCTAATCATAGTAAATTTGTTTCATTGGGGAAGGTTTTCCCCGTAATGGTTTTTTCATTGGTTTCCCTTATGTCACCATATCATTGTCTCCATTGTGTTTGATTTTGTGTGATCTATGACATATTATTTAATTTGACATCACATGCTTAAATTGTTTACACTTTAATTTGATATTGACATAATTGAATTAAATAATCAAGTTGGTTAATTCTCTAAGTAGTCCATAAACAAGGGGCTCCCTCCCCCACCCCAAACCCCCCCCCCCCCCCCCCAGCGCCCAATTGTACTAAGCTAAAATTGAAGTTGTAATCACCTAGAATTCAAGGGGACAAAAAGGCAATGATTTCCGGCTCTTTAACTTAAAGCAACATAATATTAAAATCATTCTGTTTTATAAATATTAATATGAATGTTTTTGAAGATATATATTAACTTTATAATATTTTATGTATTCTTCAAAAAGGCTCAATTATGTAATAACTTTATGTATGCTTAATTCTAACTCACTCACTAATGGTTTAATAGTTTTATTTTATGGAGGTAAGTCAAACCGAACCACATAACCCTCATTATATCTCTTTGATTTTAACAAATGTAGTGGGTCATTATCAATATAAAGTAATTAGGGCCTGTTTGGTAAAGTGGTTCAAACCCACATTTTCAATTTATAAAAAATTTTACACACTTTTTTATTCACATATATTTCAAAAAATTACAAACAACATTACTCAAACTCTTCTACCAAACGGCCTAAATCACCCGCAACAGTTCTCTTAAAACCTTCTAACAAAGTATCGAATCCAAGCATTAATTAATTCAACCCTAACCACCAATATAAAGTAGTAATCAAATCATCCACAGTAATTCTGCTAAACCCCCTTCATTCCAACAAGTACCCATCAATTCAAACCTAAGTTCCTAACCACAAATTTTGATATAGTTTTGGGAATAGGGAAAAGAGTAGAAGGCACGACAATAAAATAATGACCTACGTACTTATGCCACCGCAGTGTTTGGTCGAGGGTGTTAGCTAGGTGTATAATTTAGGTCAATAAATCTTTGGTTTCCGATTTGTCCTGTCTGCAAGTTTTATGACATTTTATTATTAGTTTATTAATCTGTTTTCTTGTTCAAGCCAAAGTCTTTTCAACATTCAGCCCCACCTTATTCCCATTCTCCAAATTTATTTGACAATATTATTTTGTAAACTTATTTTATTATTTAATTTATTTTTATTATTAGTTATAAATTTTATTATTTTTTGATATTATTTATAAGTTTTATTGTATTATTTTAGTTAATTTTTATTTTTATTTTTAATATTTTTAATAAAATATTTTCAATTTCAATAAAATGAACAGATCCAAAAAAGAGCCTAATCTAAAAGGGCAATTGGATTCACGTATGTTTGTTTATGTCCATCAAACAACACTTAAAAAACCGAAATTTCATCCTCATAAAAAATTGAATTCCCTAGTACATGATCACACACTCTAAAGAGTACCAACATTAACTTGTACAATTTTTTTTTGTTCATTTTAATACAGTAACTTACTTAAAAAAAATTAATCTAATTATTTTTCAAAACACTAACATATTTTTTTTTTTGAGAAACACTCATAAAATTATCTATTTTAAACTCTATCTCATTATAAAATTAATTTTTTATTTATTTCTCTTTCTCTCTCTCTCCACATACCACAATCATTATACGTCCACTATCTTCCTTCATCTTCGAAATACACAAAGAAAGAATAAAAAACTAAAATGCACAAACATTGTAGCAAGAATGCATTTTGCACAATAGATGCATAAGTTAATGTAGGTGATTTTTGGGATTAGTTGAATAAATTTTGGCCTGTATATCTTAGCACGATTTGATATGAGCATTCTAAAATCTCTAACTATAAAAATATCGATGAAACATATCATTCACTGCGTGAGATTAGATAAGTTTACTTATTTTGTAAAATTATAGTTGTATCTTAAAAAAAAAAAATTAAAAGGTTCAACATTCTTTTTTGATATGAAAAAATAAGCTAATACAAACAAATTCTGTCCATAAAACCAAAATTTCATCCTCATAAAATTGAATTCCTTAGCGCATGCTCACATATTTATCTAACATATCTAACCTTAGAAATATTGATGAAGCACATCATTTTAAATGTGCATTAACATGAGTTTATTTTAATCAATTTACTATTTGTTTAGTTTTGTAAAATTGGAATTGTAGCTTGATGAAAAAGATTTGTTTAAAAAAAAAATTATGCATTCTTATTCAAGAAAAAAAAAGTCATTCATCCCCTTTTGAAGAGGAAATAAAATACAAAAAGAATCCTTAAATTTTGTTTGGCATTCAAACATGCCTTTGTTCTCTTGATTTGGTATCATTTTGACCATGACCATAAGGTATCTAATAGATCAAAATAACCTAGCAAAAAATAAAAATAAAATAATAGATCAAAATAAGTCATACCAAACACATGCTCACCAGCGAGTATGGAGGTTTTGTTTACAATGGGCTGTGTGGAATGTATTGGGGGAGACCAAGTCTGAAAGTCCCAATTGATTATGAGTAACTTCCTTTTTTTTTTTTTTTTTTTTTTTTTGCTGAATAAGTGATCTGATTACAGTCTGGTGGCATTTGGTGAGAAAGGCTGACACAGACGTTGACTCAACTGTACGGAATGTCTACCACTTAGTCAGAGACTTTTGAATAAATAAAAGTAATAAGAACTTTAAATAATAATAATAAAAAATAATATATATTTATATAGACACATATATATCTATCTCTCTCTGAGTGAGAGAGAGAGGGAGAGATGGACTGAACTCCATATCTTCTTTTACTTTTCTTGAAGATTTCATTTGCAGATTCAATTATTGAGATACTGAAATGTCCTTCTCTCTCTTGAGGGCCCAATATGATAAGTTTTATCCCCAAAATTTTTATTTTCTTCTTCTTCTTTTTTAAAGTTTATCTTTTACATTATTATTATTATTATTATTATTATTATGCACTTGGGGACCAATAACTTGTGTGAGGAATTCAGTTGAGATTGAGATTCCATGAATATTGTCCCATAAGATAAACAATTCTAGTACTTAGGTTGTTGTGTACTATATGTACAGCAGCTTATGGTCTTTGCAAGGTACTAAAGGACCCTAGAGAACCCAAATCAATTCAAGTAAAATTGTGTAAAAAAGTAAAAATCATAGTAACATGTGTAAGCTAATTCATAGGTACAATCATTTAAACTTTTTTCCCATTTCTAGGCCTAGAAGATGCTTTACTCAACAACAATATTTTTACCTCAGAAAAGGCTTGCAATATGGACACTTGTCACTCACCAACATGAAACACATATATTGGTCTACTACTACAATTAAGGGTCACACACCCAGCTCATCATTGAGGGCCTAGATGCTTTAGGTGTGGAAGAATGGGAGGAAGAGCTTAGACTCTGAGTTTCTGACCTACTGTGTATTATTTACAAGTGAATTTGGGCCAATCCCACATTGGGCCTCAAACAGCTGGCTCACTTAAAAGAATCTGAGCATTGATAGCTCTTGCACAGTTCACATCTACCACAAATGAATATCATCTGTCTCCCTTTTCCTTCTGAATTTTTTATTATTTATATATTTTCCTCTCTTTTAAATGGAGTTGGTTTCAAAGTGAACCGGTAAATTTTATTAGACAAAACTGATGTACGGTACTTTTAGTGCTGATTCTTAAGGTTTTTTTTTTTTTTTTTTTTTTTTTTTTTTTTTTTTTTTTTTGTAATAGTTAATCAACTGACTTTTTTCTTTGGGATGAAAGTATATTTTAAATTAAATAGTCATATGACTGAATTTTAAGAAAGAAACTTAAAAAATAGCACCTAAATATTGTGCTTAAATTTTACCCAATTTTATTTAATAAGGTGACTTTTCAATCATTGGACTCCTATTTAGGTCTCTCTCGAACATTTGTTACTCTACAAATAAGTTACATGATCACACTTTAGTAGGATTGTTATGATTGATTTTTGAAGGCAAGAAATGTGATTGAATTATAAGACTTTTGACAAGTAAATTTTTTTTTTGAATATCATCTCAATAAGAAATAATATAAAACTCTCCATCACCAATCTTAGTCCCCTCCTCCCATCAAACTTTTTATAGTAATGTTAAAAATAAAAATTTTCACAACTTGTTAAGGTGATAATTAAATTGAGATTAGAGGAAAATCACTCCATATAAGTCTTTTACTAACATCATTTTTATCACAACAGATCAAATTAGCAATTATAAAATATTAGTATGTGTCTAGATTTACTTTACTTTTATTACTTCAATGGATTTTTTCTAAATTGAATACAAACAACGGTTTATTACCTCCTTGTAGGATTACTTTTAGTAGTAGACTCAACGGCAAATATACAGTAGGGACAGTAGGGGTACCTATTTAGCTCCACCTTAACTTTATAAATAATGGATTCCATTTAATAGTGCCAAACAGTTATTTAAAAATAAAAATTAAAAAAACTTCTAATTTTCCCTCACTGAGATTTTGAAACAGGGGAAAAAATGGGTTAAATTCGAAATTATAATTTAAAATTATTATTGTCAAAATTATTATTTGAAGTTTGAAACTTAAAAGAGATTAAAATTCATTTATTTATTTTATATTATATTATTCATATATATATATATAGTATTAATAAAGTCAAAAAAAAAAAATGAAGCTATTTCTACTCTATATGAAATTATATTGCCAAAGTTACAAGAAATTCAAATTACTATTTTGATTATATTCTATTTTTATAAGTTAATATTTTTTTAAAAGGAAATTAAATTTCATTATTTATTTAGCTATTTTACTATCCTACCATATATATATATATATATTTTTGTTTTGATAAAACAATCAATAACTTAAATAATATTTTATATTTTATTATTCAATTTCGATGATATTTATAATATTTTGTTTACTTTACATATGACTTTTAATTAGTCTATTGCACAAGCAAACTTTCAGCATTGATAAAAAGTTGCCATCCTTCTTAAACTACCTAAGGAAGGGAATTACGTTTCTTTCCTTTGTCCTAATATTTTTTATGTTGGCTAAACTTCAAAGTAGATCCCTACAATTTGAAGGTCTTTAAATTTTACACCATAAAGTTTCATAATTTGAATTTTACCCATTTAAATTATATTTGATTTATATTTATATCTCCTCCTATGTATTTTCTATTAAGTGCCACATAAACTTACCACTTATGTTTAATTCTTCCAATAAAATGATGTGACGTCCTTATTATATTAATTATTTCAATTTTTTTTATACAAAAATTATGTGGCATCATTTTATCTAACAAACTAAATACGCATGACTTAACAAAAAATATATGGATAGGACTATTGACAAAATATAACTACATGAGATAAAATCAAAGTACTGAAATTTCAAGGTGTAAAATTTAAAAACCCTCAGACTTAAAATTTAAAGGTGTAAAATCTAAACGGTCTCGAACTTTAGCATTTTATATTTGGGCCAATCTTTGACTAAAACTAACACCAAGAATAGACTGCCACCCACGTACAACACAAGTCCCCTTTGGGTTACTATCTTACTAGCTGGAATCACATCATTAGGGGATGGTGTGTTCCCCTCGTCGGTATCAATTTGTCTATCTACGTTCCTTTAATGTTATGGGGCTCTCTAAACATTGAGGGGTAAACTTTAGTCTAGTGGGTCACGTGCACTAATAGGATATGAGGTCGACATCTTGGCTATTGTAAGACACGTGTTGTGCCTGTGTTACTGTCTTTTGCACAAAAATATTGGATGCAAACTAAATCCCACATTGACTTATTAAAATAAATTAGTGATGTTAGTGATGGGCTCATAAGAAACAACACTTAATTACTGTAACTAAGTCTTCCCCCAAAAGGGTAAAAAAGTAATCTTAGTATTAGTTTCAAATTTGAACCAATAACAACTAACCACCTGTGATTTATTGTAAAAATGTTGTGAATGTAGTATCTCTCTTATTTCATTCATCTTGCAATCAAAAAGTCTAGGACACGTGACAAGCGATGATTGGATTAGATTAAGTTAGTAAAATAACACATTTATTGAAGAAAAAAAAAATATGTAATGATTTTAAAAATGCTTATAGGTCGAATACACGTATGTAATGAATATTATATACTTATTTACTTCATTAAAATACATTCTAGATGGTAAAAACTGCAGAAGTTTAGCAACCTACCCTATCAGTTTTTTAATGAAAAGCTTCCTTGCTATAGTACCAGTTTTAAATGGGAATATTTAAGCTTTTACCACACACTCTGTATGCCTTTTCAGTAATGGACGAGCACTACATGTTAAAGGCACAAGTTCGGACACAAAGACAACATGTTAAAGGCACAAGTTCGGACACAAAGACAAATGCAGTCTTGTAATTGAATTGGGTCACCAAGCAAGAAAATGAAAGTAGAATATATTTACATTTGATTACAAATTAAACATATAGAAAATGAAGCCATTCAGTTTACAAAGCCACTAGACATCTCAATTTATGAATAATAACAAGCTTATTGTGCAAAATGCACAATGACATAGGCCATCTACAAATCTTGTATTAAGGGTGTATTTGTATAAGTTGTTGCAAAACAATGTTCTGGGTTTATAATGGCGTTTGTAAAAAAAATCATGAGAGATTGCTGTTGCGAAATAGAATTTTGAGTTTTCAAAACTCGCTTTTGGGTTCCCAAAACACCTAACTAAACAGACCCTAAAATTACTTTTCTTGCTATCTATAGGCACGTCAATTATTAATAGCAATAAAAACTAACAGTGAAAGAGGGTAAAACAAAGTGGTAAGAAAAGGAGAAACAGAAGGGGAAGTTTCCCATCAGCTAGCTAATTAGACCCTGTAGAAACCTTTTGTTGAGGGACCACAGAGCAAGAACACAAGGGCAATATGTGCAAACCTTTTGTTGAGTCCCCACGAAACTTCCACACTTCTAGGAAAAAGTATAGAACTACAAGGTCCCTCAACCTGACACCAAACTCTTCTTTTTAACACTTCATTTGAGTAGGGAGGAAGAAAGCCATAGGGAACAAAACAAAAAGGAAACAAGACAAAAGCTAGAGGTCTTAGACTCATCATGTATTATTGAATACTAGCTAGTCTTAACTATAAACATGGGAATATGGTTCCATGTATTATGCCATAGAACAGTAAAGAAGCATTCATCATGGTGTGCACACATGTAAAGGAAATGGAGATCTTATCTTTGATGGCCACATTTGGACCATCATATTATTTTGTATAACTTGACTTGTATCATCTACAATAGGTAATGATACACCGTCTTTTTCTGTGCATTTCAGGAACAAGGTTGGTACATTCAAGTGTCATAAAAATACTGTTACCGGGTATGTATGATGGAAAAAACTTAGGTGCTCCGGGAGCAATGCTCCCTCCTCTCACATGAGGGGTGGACCCCATGCGTGGGTCCCACCATGGGGCCCACCCTTCATGTGAGAGAAGGGAGCATTGCTCCCGGAGCATGTAAGAATTACCCGTGTATAATATGCTGATCACTGACAAGCATAAGTGTTCTGAACAAAAGTGTAACCGCAAAGTAGGACCCAAAAAAGAAATATAACCATGAAGATTAAGGATGATCAAACAATCATTAACTTCTAAATTTTCTATCATTACTAACAGGGAGTCAAATGCTGCAATTGTCAACCCTCATGAGCAGGATTAGGGGAAAACATTCAAAACTAGTCTATACATAATTTCATACCAGGTAAATGTGAATGTTACAATTGTGAGATGGAGAAGAAATTAGTGCAATTTCCACAGGGGGACTAGAGGTGAGGTTATTGCCATGACGAAGACTATATTTCCAAAATCACCACTTACTTTGGTTTGTCTGAGAGGGTTATGAGAGATTTGAGTACACCTGGACTGATCCTGTCAGCAATGGCACCTCTTTCTGAAATCAAAAGGGACTTCTCTTTCATATAGCTCTGTAGTCTTTTTGCATCAAAGTCAAGTTGTGCTTGATCTACATTACAAGGACAAGGCCCAGACTATCCACAATATTAATTATCTTATATATATAAAGTGAAGAAACATTTTTCTTGACAATAATGACTATCAAGATCAAAAAACTATCAGCAGCATCGAGTAACTTAAGCAATAACATAAACCATTAGATAGAAAACTAATTTTATTTTCTACAAAGCAACCACTTGTAAGATTATAAATGAAGAAAAAAAAGTATGTGGATAATTTATAATTTTTTTAATTAGAAAGTTGGGTCTTGAACCCATTACCTCACCTTCAGCCTTGCTCTTACAAGGAAGGAGGTTCCATTTGAGAATAAGGAGAATTAGGGCTCGTTTGGTAATGCTGTTCTAGTAACATTGTTTATATTTTTTGAAAATACGTGTGGGTGAAAAAGTGTATAAAAATACGTGTAATGTTGTTTAAAAATTGAAAAAACTCTTGATTCTTGAAGAGTCTGTCCTTTATCCCTTCTCATGGGCCACCTGGATGACTGGTTTACTGCCAAACTGAAAACAGTTTTTAGCGTAAGTAAATGCAGCTAAATGTTATCGAAGAATCCTAAGAATCCTTTCCTGTGCAACTTCACAACATTGTTCCACTACCTTGAATCCACTCCTTTCAGGTGGAATTCTTTTCCTATGACGGAGCTATATTAGCAGCATATCCAAGATACTGATACTATTTGGTCACCCATGAAACCCATCCAATAATTCTTAAAAATATCATATATTTGGGCAGGAAAATAATTTTGAAGAAATAAGTCATATTTGATGGTCCCCAGATACTTGTATACATGTATCAACACATCTTGAACCTCAAAAGCAGTGCAGTCACACGTGAGCTAGGCACTCGCCTAGACGATCAGGCGAGGTGAGGTGCTACTAAAGCACCATTGAAGCCTGCGAGGTGCCTTTAGTAAAGTGCTTGCCTTTAGAGCCTAGTTGAGCACCTTAAATAAGGCTGTACGGTGCTTGAGGTGGGAGCCTCACGAAAATTCAGCAGAAAAAAAAGGTGGTTTTGTAATTTGGCAAAAAATGTTAGTCTTATACTTGAATTACTCTCGCTCTTGCTTTTTTTTCTCACCTCTCTTTCCCCACATAGAAATATCGTCTTCCGGAGGGTTGTGCCTCACTATGTTATGCGGTGCCATTGGCAAGAACGGAATGTGAGATGCTTTGAGGGAAATGAGTAGTCTATATTTGAAATTAATTCCCTCCTTCATTCTTTGCTGGATTGGAATACTGCTTAAATTTCTCCTCCCTGTTCTAATTTATTTGATTTAATTTTTGTAATTTGCGAGTTTGATGTACTGCTACTCAAGAACACCTCTAGTGTACCTGGGTATTCTCTTTTTTGATTGATGAACTTTTGTTACTTATAAAAAATAATAATAATAATGCTAAGAGTTGTGTTAATATCAATGACACGCACATTTGGTCCAATTAGCTTTAGCACCTTAAATGGTCCAGCACTACGAGCTTGCAATTTCCTAACTATCCCTAAAGGAAACTGCTCAGGCCTAAATTATAAACCATGACATAATCTGATATGTTAAATTCTAAATGTCGATGATGAGAATCAACCTTAATTTTATATTGTTTATAACTTGCTTGAATACATTTGTTGATGTCATGATGCAAGTCATGGACATGCCATCCAAAAGCTTTGGTTGACTCAGACACTCAAACATGAGGGGACATGGGGAGGAGACCTAAAGGTTTCCTAGCCTTCTAACCATGCACAACCTCAAACGAACTCATGCCTATGATTCTATTGATAGAGCATTGAATGCAAATCAGGCCATAGGGAGAATAGAATACAGGTTCCTAGCATGTTCACCTACGAGACACCTTAAAATGTTCCTAAGGTTCTTATTAACAACCTCAGTCTGGCCATATGTTGCCAGATGGTAAGCCGTCGAGAATTTCAACTTTTTTCTTTCTATGGGCCAAACAGTTCTAAAAATAATTCATTAACCCAATGTCTCTATCAGACTCTGTTTTTGGGGAGGCCATATAGTTTGACAATTTCATCAAAATAAAGTTTGGCAACCTTGGAGACATTGGAGGTCTCAAAATAGGGAATGATTGGGCCATTTTGGATAACTTATCCATAGTCACAAGAGCAAAGTCATGCTTCCTAAGGGTGCAAGAGAAACCTAGCACAAAATCCATGCTTACATCATACCTAGGGCAATCTAGCACCAGTAAGGGGGTGTAAAGGCCAACATTTTGCTTACAGTGTTTGGCCAGTTGACATTGGCAACTCTGGCTAATTATCTTGGTGACATCTCACTTAAGGCTTGGCTAGTAGAATTGTGCTCTAGCTCCCCAATGGTCTTATTACACCCAAAATTCCCTGCAATCCCACCCATGTGCACTTCCCTTGCTAGGAAATCTCTCACCTATGTGCACAAACTACAGAGCTTGTTGGCCTTAATTAAATAGCCATCATCATAGTGATAGCTCAATCACATTGAATCCATCAAGCCCTCTTCCAACTTCTCAATCCAAGCCACACAGGTCTCTTGAATTCCCTATTCCGTGGCCCAAGCCCATCCCCAACTCCTCCTTAGCTGAACTGCCTTATCCATTGTCAAAACTTCATACACATTTACAATTCAAATCCAATCCCTTTGGTTTCTGATGTCAAGAAAACAACATCATTGCTTAGAAACGTGAAGAGACCGGTGATCTTAATTTGGAAAAGGTGCAGCATTTTTTACTAGATAAATTCTTAGCAAATGATTGACAATGATAAAGATTAGTTGCAATTTAGGGAAAGTGAGATTGGAAAGAGGAAAAAAAAAAAAAAAAAACATTATAGGCTTAACAGGAAATCATTGTTAAGTCTTTAAAAAAATCATGTGATTCTCAGAAGACCCAATGGCAAGTGGCTTATTTTAAAAAATGCCAGCTAGTAATTTGGAGGAAAAATCTTGCCTCATAAAACTAACCATAACTTGTAAAATAGAAACCCAAGTTAAAAAAAAAATTTAAGCCTAAAATTCTTATAACTATATCTTTAAAATCATACGAATCTTGCTACAATCGGACTTCGATAAACTACTGCTAGTCCCAAAAGTTTAACCGAATAAGAAATAAGTGAATTTAGTCACATAATCATTATTCTAATACAATCCCTAATGTACGGACCCAATTTCTCCCCCACTTATTTCTCCCTCAATAAGTGAGTACCCATGGAATTTTTAATTTTTAAAGGGGAGGTGGAGCCTTAATAAATGATAAACTATCACCAGTCCCCAAAACTTAAACTAATAGGAAAGAGGTGAATTAAATCACTTAACTATTATTCTAACGAACTTCACACATTTTCCCATAAAAATAAAAATAAATCTTGGATTAAAAAATTGCAAGCAGTGACAAATTAATCTTCCATCACCACATCATAAATACTAAATGTTACAACGACACAAGGAGGTTCATCTAGATATCAGTTTGTAATAGGACAGAACAAAATCTTGATTTTGTGATCCAACTGTTATAAACTCAATCCGACCTTGCATCCAAGATCATATGGCATGCATATAGGGAGAGCCACAATGCTTTTTCTAGCACAAATTACAAACTGGGCATTGTAAGTTGTTAAGAACTGCTATAAGACCAACAAAACAATAGCCTTGACAACAATCACCATTTTTTTTGGATATGTAATTGACAACAATCCCCATGATTGAAATCAGGGATAAAAACCAATATATCAAGCCAATAATACAATGACAATATCATGGAATGTTTGATACTTGAACATATAAAACATCTAGCTATTCCTTTATTTGTAACTAGTTTTTTATTGGAAAGCTACACATGCACCCAATATATATATATATATATATATATATATTTATATTTTGTAACTAACTTTAGATATCAACTTATCATTAGACAAATTTAGTTGACCATGTGGATTATCAAAACAGGGTTCTGAGTTCCAAGATATGGGTTCAAGAATCCAAAACAATCAATCTAATACCTATTAGAATCAGGCTTGTCATTGCTTCTTAATTGGTCTTATTCTATATATTTACAAGTATCTCTAACAAATTAAAATTTTAAGCCTTCTCTATTGCATTTCTCAAATGAATCCAAAATGTTATTGTTTACTAGGGGAACAAACAACGCAGAGAAATTAAATTTAAAAACTTTAATTTATTTGTCCTGGATGGAGGAATTCAGAGCGTTGGAATAGAGCTATTGTTTGACTTGAGTTAATATTTATAGAAAGAGGCTTACTTACAGTAGTATGCAAGTAATATTTGGGTAACAGAGACAATTTTCATATGGACACATATGCGTGCGCGCGTGCACACACACACACACATATTACAAAATCACCCTCATGACAAAAGAGCACAAATTCTAGAAAGAACAAAAGTTTCATTTCTGATGTATGTTAATTTTGTATTTCTTCAACTCAACATACTCAAAAACTTAGTAAGCCTAGGAACTCCTTACTAAATCACCTCATTTGGTATGTGATGAGTGTGTGTATATCTATAACTACCATATTAAAAAGCAACTTAAACACATAATTGCAATAAAATAAGAAAGGTTTGAGAAAAACCTGTCTCCAAGATGGTATGAGCAGCATGAAATGGAATCCTACCAATGAGATCAGTCCCGGGGAACATCATCCATGTCCGCTCATTAGAGTCATGGTTGCCACAGGTGGTACATACCTCCTTCACCAAGGGCTTGGATTCGGGACCCCCAATATCTCTCATTATTGACTCAAAAGGAGATGGAACGCTAGTTTTTGTTGTCCGAGCCCTCTTCCTCAATGCAGTAAGCGCCTCCCTATTCCCATTCCTCACTCTATCATTTTCAACTAGCTACATTTTCATCAAAGGAATCAGTAACCCTTCATGTCTTTTTTGATAGGAAGTAACCCTTCATGTCCTCACAAAGAAAGTAAGATTTATCCATCACACATACACACGCATAAAAAAGAAAGAAAGAAAAAAATAAAAAGCTATATTACCTCCTTTAAAGTAAAAAGAAGAAATATATATATATATATATATATTTTTTTTTTTTTTGTTTTTTTAGGTGTTGAAGACATTGAGTTTATGTTAATGTAAAATGGTCAAGAGGCCCAATATATTGTAAGCCCATGTAGGGCTAACCCTAGCTCTTATATATGCCCTACTATGGTTCATTGTAATCAACACTTGAGAATACAGTAAAGATGCAGCCACCATGGCTTTATCCTGTGGATGTAGGCCGTTGGCCAAACCACGTAATCCCTTGTGTTTTCTCTTTGTTTTGCTACCACTTCTCTATATTATTTTATTCTCGTCTTTAACAATAGGTAATAATAATTTATTAAAAAGAGGCTACTTCATGTAAAATGAACACGAAGAGCCTAAAGAATTACAAGAAATTAAAAAATTATCTACAAAAGGCCGTGTATCTAAAAACATAACAATAGAATCCCTATTCGTAAAACCCCATGTCTTGAGACCAACCAAATAAGGAACTAGAAAAAATACAAGCAACTTATTTCCTGTGTGCTTCTCATCCTTGAATGTATGCCTATTGCATTCTCTCCATATAGTCCACATCAAACTCAAAGGAAACATTTTCCATATGTTTGATGAATGTTTACCACCCATTTTCTCCAACCAAGAAATAAATCAATCACCTTCTCTGCTAAACCCTATGCATCCCAAAAGATCAGAAAACAAAACTCCACAAGTCATAGCCCACCTTGCAACCAATTTTTCTCTCCAAATCTCACCTATTTTGAAGAGAAATTTTTTGTTTACTTCCAAGGAAGAATTTTGAATTATTTTCTTCTCTAATTCCTTTCCTTTCCCTTCCCCTTTCTTTAGGTAAACATAATTTTAATCAAAGAGGGAAAAAAACAACCAAACAACAACAATAACAACAAATTAAAATTTTTTCTTCAAGTAAATAAAAAATAGGGTTATTAACTCAACCGAGCCAAACAACTTGTATTGGACTTAGTTGAGCTTTGCAATTTTGTTTCTCAGTTCCCCGATAACAGCAAAAATTTATAATTTTGCGTTCTTAAGCATTAATGTTTCAATTTTGAGTTCTAAATTAACAGACTTGTCTTAAAATAGTGAATAGAAGTTGTCCTCAAGCATCAAATGTCAAATGTCTTTGTATTTTCCCACACTTTCTTAGCAACATAACAAAATGTTCCAAAACAAAGCAGTGAGTTTGAGAAAAATACCTGATGGCGAGCTAAAAGAAGATGCTCAGCTTCAGTTTCAAGCTCAATTAAGCCCTCTTGGAATTGCTTCATAGTCTCATCCATTTTTAAATTCTAAAAAGAGAAACACACACACATAAACAACAAAAAATTAAAAAAAGAAAAAGAAAAAAGAGAAACAAAAAGACATAATTTTTATTAGGGTTTTTCAGTTTTACACAAAAAAAGAAAAAGAAAAAAAAAATTGCAATTAGATGAAACTAGAACATGCTTTGGTTTGGTGAAGCTAAAACTTGAGCTTAGGGCTTGTCAAAATCTAGAGTAAAATAAATAACTTCTTGTATTCTATGTTGCATGGACACGCCTATTTTGGCCAAGTACCCGTGTCCGACACATTTCGGACACGGGTACTGGTAAGACACTTCCCAAATCCGTACCAAATGCGAACCAGAAATTTTTTTTTTTTAAATTTTAAAAATCTGGGTACAGCCCAGACATGGCCGTGACACAGTCGCAACACGCCGGTACGTCCCAGACACGGCAGATCTTTAAAAAAGAAAAAAAAAAAGAAGCAAGATTTTGACAACTGGACAAACCACTCACCATTGATCCTGGTTTGAGCATAACAATCAACTAAAAGCCCTAAAAGACATCTACCTCTCAGTTCTTCCTTCTCTTGCACCAAAGCCCCTCAGCGCCTCTCTTGGCTCTGTTCTTGCCTAGTCAATGCTGAGCAAGTCACTCCACCGTAGATCAGCGACAAAAGAACCCCCGCTAGCGACCCCGAAGCTCCCTCTCTCCCCCTCAGTCATAGAACGAAGTTTCTCTCCTTCAGGTTTCAATTTCTCTCTCTCTCTCTCTCTCTCTCTCTTTCGGTCTTTCTTTCTCAGTTCTTTTCTCTTCTTTTTTTGGTTGGGTTTTATTGTTTTTGCAATTTTGACATTGTTGTTTAGTAATTGACTATTTCTAATTTTATGGGTTTTTCTACATGGGTTTAGTAAATGAGGGCAAGAGATTTCTAGTAACGTTTGTATTTTTTGGTTTGTATTTTTTGAAAATACGTGTGAGTGAAAAAGTGTGTGAAAATACATGTAATGTTGTTTAAATACTAAAAATTGTTGTTTAAACAACGGTAACAAATGGCCCTTGACAAATTGTTTTATTGTTTAGTATTTGCTATTTGGACAAGACTTAAGTACAATATTTAAGTGTTGTTCCTTAGATTCTCCTTTTAAAATTCTATCATGTGAATTTTTCTCATGGGATGGAAGTGAATTTTTTAATTAAATAGCCACATGACTGAATCTTAATATGGGAACCTAAGGAACAACACTTAAGGTACTGTATCTAAGTTTTTTTCCTTGCTATTTTATGAGTGATATTGTACTTCTTTGCGGTTCTTGGTTAATTTAAATTCTAAAATAAATATAAATTACGTCTAAATTTTTTTTTAAAAATACCTAAATATAAATATTAATTAATTAAGTAATTATCGTACCTTAGACATGTTGTACCCTTGTTTTTCAAAAATTGCCGTACACCGTATCCGTGTCGGTGTCCGTGCAACCTAGCTTGTATTATCAATGTGTGTAAATTACATCAAAGCACTCTTATATATACAAGTGGTAGCCGAAGAAAATATCACTAACAAACTAACTAAGTCGGTAATTCCTAATTAATTAAAAAAATCACGTGGAAAATATGGAAAATGTGTAGACTAAAATAAAATGTACAAAATACAAAGACAAATCCACAATACAATTTCGAATAGGCCCCCTCAAGAGTCAAGATGGAGTGTACACACATATGAACCTAGATGAAGAAGAAGAAATCCTGCATAGCAGAAGTAAAAGGCTCAATGTGAGCTCCAAGATGCCATGATCAAGTGCAACGCGAAGGTGCCAGTGAGAGGCGCCACTGATCGCAGACAAAAGATGCCGTAAAAGGGCAACGATGGAAACTAGAATGACAGCTGCAAAAACACCAACACTGGCTGGAGAACAATAGACCCAACAAAGTATTGCCGACAAACACCAACACATCAATGGAGAACAACTAAACCAGAAACAAATCCAGAAGCAACGCAGAACTTGCTGCAGAAACCGGAAACAACGCAGAACTTTCTACTAAAACCAGTAATGATGCAGAACTTTCTGCGTAAAGGTGAGCCCCATGGCTCCAAAAATATGATGAGCACCAGGGCTCCAAAACAGAGTAGAGTGCCTAGAGTACTAGACATGGATTGACAGAACCTTTCAAATGCAGTGAGGTAGCACACCATAAGTCTAAAATCTGGCATCAAATTCTTAGAAGACATGCCAATACCAATGGCAACAGAAACCAATGAAACCCAGCTGCAAACTGAGTAAACCACCATAGCAAAAACAAAGTGCAACATCCACAGTTGCAGAAAGAGAAGTAAGCATCCCAACAACCAAGCAACCACCAGCCCCTGTGAACCTCACAACAGATGCAGTAAGTGCAGGAAAATGCACAGCGAAAAGATGAGAATCTCTTTCCAAATCTGTAGCACCATACCAATGTGGAGGACAGCTTGATGTCACAATCTCATAAAACTGACCACAAGAGCCAAGCCAAAAGAATTGAAGCTCAGAACCATGTTGTGATCAAGACCCGCTATAGAAATGAGTTAAAAACCAAAGGGGCATGCTTCAAATCTCAAGAAAAACAAACTCACATGCTTATCTCCACACTAGGACCTTCAAGCATCAATAACATGCTGGCCCAAAATCATAAATGTTCAGGTCATAGTTTGCTGAGAGGAGAAACAGCACTAAGCATTCTCTTTGGCAATTGATCAAAAGAATGATCTTCAAAATGGCTAACATCCAATCTCCAGGTGAATTTCGCAAGAATTAACAGAACCCACTAGGAAGGAAGTGGATATGAAAGAGAATTGTAAATGAAAGAAAGTAAGAATCAAAAACAAGGATTTTGGGTAAACAATCAGAACAAAAGATTGAAAGAAAAGGCTTTTCGTTTGGGAATAAAATCCTAAGTTCCATAATGGAATATGAAAATCCTCTGTTTGCACCAAAACTATGATGCTTAACAATGTAGCCAAGAAGCAGATTAAACAAAAGCTCACAAAAAATGATACCTTGAATGTGTATATAGGTCAGCAAGGTTTAAGAAAAATAAGAGGGAAGGGGTGGAAGATGAAGCAAAACCTGTTCTTTGAATAGTCAGAAAACTCACAGACCATAAATCTTCCACAATCAGTCCAACAATTGAAGAACTCCTCCAAGCCCTAGATCGAATATCAACCATTGGTTGAAGATGGAGAATATGATAATGGTCTAGTAGAGACTCAAATGAAGGAGATTCCACAATAAATGTACAAAAAATACAAAGACTATTATACAATACAATTTCTAATAGGGCTTTACCTTGCAATGCTGAGAATAGAGGAGAAGAGAGGAGACAAGACCTTTTGCTTTTGTTCCTTCATATCGATGAGCAAGGTAAAGTTTTCTCTCTAATCTTGTGTTTGGTTGCCACCAAGAAAGTACAAGAAAAGATGGCGATTTCTTTTATTCATTTTTTTTCCTTTTAAATTCATTATTTTATATATATATTTTTAAATTTTTATTCTAAAATGGACCTTTTCAATAGGAAGATCAAAATGAAATTTTTTGAAAAACAAGTACCAAATTGAATGCATTAAAAACATAAAGACCAGAACGAAAAATATACCCCCCCCCCCCCAAAAATATAGGAACTTAAAAGGTATTTCTGCCTAATATTATATTATATATACTTCAATCAACCTTCATATTTAAGAGCTTGTTTATAAATACGTTATTATGTTTAAGCTTGGCTTTTTCTAAATCAAACCTAAAGATAGGCTTGAACTTGTTTTACAAATCCATTTTTGAATGAAAATGCATTATATTGAAATAAACAAAGCTTAAAAAGGATGAAACTTGTATGGATAAATATATAATATCTCTAATTTGTTCTCTTGCTAAGAATAATTTATGAACAATTATATTCTCTAAAATTTCAGTCACTGTTAACAATTATATATAATGTACTAGTCGCTAACCTGTGCGATACATGGTATATTTAAATAAATATTAAAACTATCTAGTTTATTTGAAGGTACTATGACTTGAAAATGATAACAAAAAACTTAGGCTACATGAACGCAAATCATAGTTAAATCCATTACTATAAAAGTGCTCTTACATTTGCTTTGATAATTACTAATAATTTTAGAATACAAAAGAATTACTACGCAACATCTATACTACTATTTAAGGGACTTCTCCTTTTTGGATTTCTCATTTTTTAGTTCAAAAATGTCCTTACACCCCTATGTTTAAGTAGAGACAAAACTAAAGGACAATTTGGTAAAAATGCGACTTTAACTTCCACTAAAACATTGCCTAAAAAATATGACAACTCTCCTATTAATTTTCAAATTACTTTATCCACTTATAAATTAGATTGTCAAAATAAAAATTATATATATAAAATAAAAACACAGAGTTTTTTTTTTTTTTGCTAGAACATATAACTGCTCTTAATATAGTGTCTTCTTAAAATTAAGCCTATGACATCTACCTCCAAAAGTTCTTATCGCTCCATTTGTTTCGATGTAAAATATTTTCAGGAAAATATTTTCCAATTTTACGGTGTTTGTTTTGTAGTAAAATATTTGGACAAAAGTAAAATATTTTAAGTTAACCAAATCAACCTAAGCAAATTTATGTAAAATATTTTACACTTAAAATTTTGGTAAAACATTTTACATTTGCTCACTCTCTCACACTCCGATACTTATCTCTCCTTCACTCCCACAGTCACTTTCATGCTCAAACTCTCCCTCTCAGATTTCTCTCCAAAAACCCAGCCACCACCGTTCCCCTCTCCCACCAATCACCAGCTCCAGGCACTACTGGCAAGTACGAGGCACCGCTGTGTCTTAGCATTTTGCGCTTTAGCCGGTTCTGGTGACATTCAATATGCCCGTGTGCTTTTTTCTCAGATTGAAAGACCTAATACTTATATGTGGAGCACTATGATCAGGGGCTACTGTAAAGCCAAAATTTCCACCATGGGGTTTTCATCTTTTTGTCAAATGGCCGAGAATGCGTTGAAATAGACTGCCAGAGCTTCGTTTTTGGGCTCAAGGCGTGCGAGCAATTTTGTGCAGTTTTAGAGGGGGTATCGGTTCGTTGCTGGGTTTGGAAGATAGGTTTTGAATCTTTTGATTCGGATTTGGTAGTGCAAAATGGGTTGGTCCATTTTTATGCTGAACGTGAGTGTTTGGATTTGTGCGTGAAGCGTTTGATCAAAGTTTTGTGAGAGATGTGGTTACTTGGACCTCAATGTTTGATGGATATGTGGTGCATAATTGTTCGAAGTAGGCATTGGACTTGTTTAATTTGATGCTAGTGAGTGATGTTGAGCCAAATGGGGTTACCATGATGGTTGTATTATTATGGAGCAACAGTCAATGATTTATCATCTTAGCTTGGTGTAGAAAATAAAACCAATTTTGAGATTTTTGAGCATCTTATTGTATGTGGGATGGTGGATGAACATATACTTATTCTTGTGTTACACAGTAAAGTACTTGCCCAGCTTTCTGAAGACAATCTAATTTCATATTGCTATTTTCCAGCGTTTTGAATTAGAAACTAACTTTAGCTTCACTTTAGAAGGTAAATGAATTTGTTTGTTGTAAAGTGAGCAAAAATTTTTATAGATCTTGGCAGAAAGTTTGTTCAAAATTAAGTAAAAAACAGTATTTCTTACTAGCTCTAGTGATCCCTCATCCGTCTCTATGTATTTTTTGGAAGTTAATAAAAAAATGTTTTAATTTATTATTATTATTATTTTTTTTTTTCATTTTACTTTGTGCCAACCATTGGAAAATATTTTACACAGTATTGTCATGTACACTGTCAAACACGGTAAAATGAAAATATTTTCCTACAAATATTTTACATGTAAAATATTTTACCTTTGCAAATATTTTACATCAAAACAAACAGAGCGTATATAGGCACTTTGAACAATCCTTTTTATATGAGATTAGTGAAAAAGGTTAAAATCATCATAATGTGCAAGGATACAGTGGTAATGATATGGAAGATAGATGGAAAATTCTTCAAAATAGTTAATGAATGTAGGCCCAATAGTGTAAATCTAGAAGACATTATGTCCTCATGTTGCAATAAGCAAACTAAGATTATGATAATTGGTGAATGGCAAATGAATGTGATGGAACTCGGGAAACTAATTTATAGGTCGAAAGTTTCAACTCTCATCTTCAAATAAGAGGCCATATTTAATTTGAAAATTGCATAAGAAATTTTAGAGCAAACCTTATTTTGGGTTCTTGAAACAGTTGGACCTTATTCTCAAAACTTTTATTTATTACCCAACACCGCTAGTTTGATTCTAGAGAAGAAAACCTGTACCCCATTTAAAATAGAAAATTGTAAGTTTAAAATAGGTAAATGGAAAAACAAAGTGAAAATGAAATAAATGGAAGAAGAACATGTTATTACGTCTTCACTTTCATATAAATCACCAATCCAAGTTGAAGCTAATCATTTTTTTTTTTTTGACAGGTAATAAAAACTTTATTGATAAGAAAAGTACAATGAGTTTACAATAGTAAACTCACTGCAAAAAAGCGGATACAAATAGATCAAAGGGAAAAGCTAACAGAATTAATGAAATCAAGCAAAGAAGTACAACGCGTAAAACCCCAAATACGAGACCACTCAAACAAAGTCCTAGTTAGTAAAGGCTTCAAAAGGTCCACAATTCTTTTAGTGCCTCAAATGTTTGGGCATTGTGTTCCTTCCAAGTTAACCACATAAGACACGCCGGTACCATATTCCAAACATTGGAACAATGAATGCCCAACCAATTCCACCATGTAGAAAATAGAGAGACTATTGTCTTTGGCATCACCCTCTAAACCCCAAACAAGTAGAAGACTTCACTCCACAAGGTATAGACAAACTTGCAATTGGACAAACTTGCAATGTAGTAATAAATGATCCACGGTTTCCTCCTCACACCGACATAGGCAACACCAATTAACAAGAGGCAAGTTCTTCTTAACAAGGTTATCTATTGTGAGAATTCCACCCCTAGCAGCTGTCCATAAGAAAAAAGACACCCTTCTAGGAACCTTAACACTCCAAATGCATTGCCAAGGGAAAAAAAACCGATAGAGCTTTCAATAATGATTTATAAAAAGAACGCATATCAAAGACACCACTACAATTCAATTGCCAAACCATGGTATCATCACCCCCCATAGGTATTTTGGATGAGATATAAAGAAAGCATAAAACCTTGCAGTCTCCCAATGTTGAAACTCATGGCGGAAGAGTAAGTTCTAGCTTCTATCACCCCCATCAAGTGCAATGTCAACCATATCAGAAATCCTAGCTTCTTTATCCACAGCACAAGCAAACAATTCCGAATATAATTCTTTCAAAGGAGTAGGACTACTCCAAGGATCATGCCAGAACCAAATACAAAAACCCTTTCCCGCCGCATGCAACACATGACCAAAGAAATTCCCTGCCCCCTTCCTAATGTTCTTCCACATCCCACAACCATGCGTTCCTCTAACAGCTCTAGTGCACTAGCCACCACTACCTTCCCCATATTTGGAGTCTATGACTTGACGCCATAAGTGTGTGGCCTCCTTCCCAAGGGGCCAAAGCCACTTCCCCAGTAAAGCTTGGTTAAACAACCCAATCATCCGGATCCCCAATCCACCTGCCTCCACCGGCCACACAACCTTTTTCCAAGCAACAAGTGAATATTTAAATACATCGGTAGATCTCTAGGAAATTCCTTTGGATCCTCTCTAATCTATTCGCCACATGTTGTGGAATAGTAAACAAAGATAAATAATAAGTGGGAAGGCTTGATAAAGTATTCTTCAATAAAGTAAGCCTACCCCCTTTTGATAGATATAATCGCTTCCAACCTGAGAGCTTTTTCTCCCTCCTTTCTATAATTGGGTTCCAAATTGAAGAATCCTTAAAATGAGCCCCCAAAGGCATACCCAAGTAAGTCATGGGCAAACGGCCAAACTTACAACATAAAATGCGGGCCAAAGCATCCAAATTCCCAACCTCACCAACTGGCACAATCTCACTCTTACCAACATTTACTTTCAAGCCTATGATAGCTTCAAAGAAGATCAAAACCATACGAATATATAATAGTTGTTCCCTAGAAGCATCACAAAAAAGAATAGTATCATCAACAAATAAAAGATGAGAAATGTGCAAACCTCCTTCTCCCACAGTGGGGCTTGCTTGGAAACTGCTAAGAAAGCCTCCATCTTCTATCTTCTTCAACAACCTACTCAACGCCTCCATCACCAACAAGAACAAGAGTGGAGATAAGGGATCCCCTTGACGAAGACCACGAGAACTACCAAAGAAACTAGTTGAAGACCCATTGATAAGCACTGAAAAGCAAACTGTAGAAATACACACCTTCATCCATCTCCCCCACTTCTCCCCAAAACCAATCCTCTCCATAAGATAAAACAAGGCACTTCAGTTCACATGATCATAAGCCTTCTTAATATCCAATTTAACAATTACACCCGGATTTCCACTCTTCAGTCTACTGTCCAGACATTCGTTTGCAATAAGAATGGAATCAAGAATTTGTCTTCCCCCAACAAAGGAGTTTTGGGAGTTGAAGATCAATTTATCTAAAACCAATCGAAGTCTATGTGCCAACACCTTTGACAAAAGCTTATACAAGCTACCCACAAGGCTGATAGGGCAGAAGTCTCTAATATTAACCGCATTAGTCTTCTTAGGTATCAAACACAAAAAGGTGGCATTGAGAGATTTCTCAAATATACATTCTTTATGGAAGCCTAAAAAGAAAGCCAAAATCTCCATCTCAAGCACACACCAACATTTTTGGAAGAAGGCCATGGTAAAGCCATCAGGGCTAGGAGCCTTATCACCCTCAGCTTCCCAAAGAGCCGCAATGATCTCCTCCTTCTCACTCCCTTTCTAGGGAAAGCCAATCAGTTTCATCCAAATTTGCAAACACTAGGCCATCAACAGTGGGCCTCCAAGATTCTGACTCTTGATATAAAGACTCATAAAAACCCGCCACTTGATCTTGAATCTCTGACTCCACCTCATACAAAATACCATCAACCTCCAAACCCCTCATAGTATTAGCTCATCAGAATTAGAAAGCCTATAATAACCAGGAAGATGATATAATAACCACTACTTCTAGGATGCACGGATACTTTGTTTGGGGTGTCGTACCTGTGTCCTATCTGCCATATCATGTTAAAATTTTTCAAAAATTGCTTGTGTCGTCGTATTGTACCCCTACCCGTGTTTGTGTCTGTGAATCCTAACTTAAAGCAAAAAAAAAAGAAAAAAAAAATTCTTAAAGCATTTTAAGTTCCAAAAGTGGTGTTTCCCCAATAGCCCAACACTATCATTACATCCCACAACCTATTAATCATCTACTGTTACAATAGTCCTTCCTAGGCAAACTTCCTCCTCACCTACTAAATAGGTTTTCAAAAGAGAAATACCTCATATTCCCATCATTCAAATGGCTCTCTGCAGCTAGAAGTTGAACCCAATGCAAGAACTTTATCCAACCTATTTAAATTACCCATAAAATTCAACTCAAACATTTCATCAAGCATGTGGAGTGCACTTTAAAGAACAGATAAATAACACCAAGAAAGTAAATTATCTTCTCAGCTAATGGCACAACAATGAGGAAGATCATAGTATCATACCCAAGAATTGATATAGCAAAGCTATATAGTACATTGCTTTGTCAAATCTCTCTCTAAAAAACAAAACCCACAAAGTAATCCACAATTGCAAACCAAATTAATAGTGCATAGTATCACTAATCAAGAAAAAAATTAAACATGCATATTGGAAAAAAGAATTACAAAAACCCAGATGAAAAAAAAAAGTACCAAGCAAAGAACAGAGAGAGTGAGAAAGAGAGAGAGAGAGAGAGGGGGGGGGGGAAGGGTTGGGTTTTGTTACCGACTGAAATTCGCAATAAACACCTAGACTCAAATGTCTAAGATATACACAGTTACACACAAAAGTTCAAGCAAAAAATATTATTATATATATTTTACATATTATTAAATTAATAAGTATTGCAGTTTCAAATAATAATAATAATAATAAGTATTGCTAAATAAAATTTCAAAAATAATAAAATTCATAAATTAAAAAAAAAAAACAGCAAAAGGCCAAGAGTCGAACATAATTTAATAATATTTTTTAAACAAGGGCCACAACATTCTACAGGAAAATCAAAAGATTCCACCAGCAAATTCCTCAAAACTTTCAGGTGATTCATGGTTATGATGTTTTTACAACATAAAACTGCATAGGCAATAAATTCTTTGAAAGTTTTAATCAGGAGAATTGTACTTCAGTTTACGAGGTTAAAAGAAGTACAATGCATGTATTAAAAGATTGGTTATGAGTTTAAAAGATTCCGTGAACAAAAAATGCATGTTTTTAAAACTATTACTGCCAACACTAACGGAGAACAATCACCTGAGAGTATAGCTCTCCCAGGCATTCTATCAAACACCTGTTAGGAATCTCAAACAGCTATAGTAACCAACCCCAAATTTCAAAACAAAAATAAAATTCCCACAAAAACACAAATGTTTCCATCATATAGCAATATGCAACAATACCCACAAAAAGACAATTTGATTTTTGAGGTTATACCATCCTCCTTTCCTCTCATCCTAATAATTCCAATTCTCCAACACTACCAACCACGAACGGCTAAATAAAAAAACAAATCTCAGGAAAAACCCAAAACCTAAATCATAATGTCCAAAATTTTAAAACAGAAAATAATTACCAGCAGCAATCTGACGGTGGCGGAATGGATGCCTGACAGTGGGTGGTGGCTCTCTGCCTTACGGACTTGCTTCTCAGATACAAATTAGAGAAAATCAGCGGTGCCGCTGTCACTCTCGCCTTCGACGGACCGCGGGGAAGAGAGGCTTGGATGGGATTGAGATTGAAGAGGCGCTGCTTAAGAGGTTGCGTTAAAAAGTTTGGGTTTTTGGGTTTTGATTTTGGGGAAGGAGAGGGTTTTGATTTTCAGGAGGAAGATGGTTGCATAAGAGAATCTGAAAAGAGAGCGGAAGACATCGGTTATTATTGGGAGAGAAAAAGGGTATTTTTTTAGCTGAAATTTTTGGGTTAAAAATAATTATTTTCTGTACTATTATTTTAAGTTACTTTAGGAGTGTTTAGTGAGTATTTCTAAATAACAATTTTTAGTTTTTAAATAACATTTCTATTATTTTTATATATTTCACCTACATGTATTTTCATAAAAATTTTTAAATAATAATTTTTAGTTTTTAATCACATGTACCAAAGGTCTTTTATTTTTGATTTTTTTATTTCAAAAATATCAATGTATCCTTATGTCTAAGTAGAAATAAAACTAGCCAAAGACTTTGTAGTTGAATTAACACCTCCTCATATACAAAATGTTTGGGGTCTAGGAGGGAAAAAGGTTTGAATTGCAGGGTTAGTAGCATGTTATAATTATTTCTCAAAAAAAAAAAGTAGAAACAAAACTAAAAGACAATCTAATAAAAATATAACTCTAATTTCCACTTAAACATAACCTAAAAACTAGGTTCAATTGATTTTTAAATTATTTTATCTACTTATAAATTAAAATTTTTAAATAAAAATTATATATAAAAAATAAAAACATGTTATTTTTGGTACAAAATAGGACCACTAAGACTCACTCATGACACTCATCATAACTTTTGAGTAGAGTTGTGGCGTGTTTTTATATTAAAACTCATTTCCTTCTCCCTTGTGTGTGTCTGTTTGTTTCTCAAAAAAAAAAAAAAAAAAAACTCATGACACTTTTAGTTGTATTAGTAGTTCTAAATGCGTAATATTAATGAAAGAATGTCTAAACCTCAAATTGGAATGAATGAAAAATTATGATACTAAAAATAAAATAAAATAACTCATTGCACGCACGAAGCACATGTGATGAGGCTAGTTTTTTAATAAATGTGGGATATATATACACACACAAACATACATACTAGCATTATGCCTGTGCGGTGCACGGCTTAATTCAAATTCAAATGTAAATAGTTTTCTTTTTTATTAATTTACTTAAAATTAGATAATAGAATAGATAATAAAAATAAATAAATATTTTACTTTTAAGTTGTAGGTACTCAAGAATTTTTGTCTTTGGCTTTGGCTTTGGCTTTTTTGGCTTGATTGCCTTGCCTTGGCCTAAATTCTTTTGTCCCACATTGGAAAGATAGCTTTCCTCTTTCTACCTTATAAGGGATGAACCAATGAGACAGAGTACCACTAGTTTGGGAACCAATGAGACAGAGTACCACTAGTTTGGTACTCTGTCTCATTGGTTCATTCCTTATAAGGTAGAAAGAGGAAGACCATCAAAGGGGAAGACCATCTTTCCAATGTGGGACAAGCAAAAATTGCCCATGTAAAACATGAGTTTCCTTGAAGCAAAAAATGCTCCCACATAAGTTATATATTTAACCAAACTAGTGGTACTCTATCTCATTGGTTCATCCCTTAGAAGGTAGAAAGGGGAAGACCATCTTTCCAATGTGGGACAAGCAAAATTTGCCCATGTAAAACATGAGTTTCCTTGAAGCAAAAAATGCTCCCACATAAGTTGTATAATAAATTCATATGGTATGAAACTAAGGTATTATGAAATACATACATACATATATATATATATATATATATAAGTAATAACTTATTAAAAGAGTGCAATAAATATGTTTGTTTTCAGAATTCATAAGATGATTTATTATTTTTTTTGTATATTAGTTTTTTTTTTGGGTTACTTTATCCTTTTTTTTGACCTTATCTAAATTATATTTTTTTTAATTAAGTTTATGTTAATGTTAATACATGTTAGCTATCATTTGATACTTTCTCCACACAAAAAACAACAATTAAAGTTTAAATTAGGCTAAAAGTAAAATTGTTACTTTATAAAAAAAAAAAAAAAATTGATACAATTCTTATGGTTACTTTATCCAAATAAGTCAATAAGAACAAACAGAATTAGAAATATATATATTAGTTTTTTTTTGGTTACTTTATTTATTTATTTTTTTACGTTATCTAAATTAGATTTTTTAAATTAAGTTTACATTAATATTAATACATATTAGCTATCATTTGATACTTATCCACGCAAACAATTTTTTTTTTTGAGAAACCAAACCCAAGGCTTGGGAAGAAACTGCATAAATAAACTTAGTGAACATCAAAACCAATTAACTGGGCAATATCCTCAGGCAAAACATCCAACCAAACCTGAGGCCCACCCTAGAAGGTCCTTTGCTTTTTTTTTTTTTTTTTGATAAGAAGGTCCTTTGCTTTTTAAGCTAAAGCATCTGCTACCATATTACAAGAGCGATGCACATGCATAACATCCGAAGTTTGAAAACCTGACAATAAACCACAAATATCCTCGACGATATTAACATATGAAGACAACGCTGCATTCCCTTGCAAGATAGCGTTAATTACCAAAGCCGAGTCTCCTTCAAAAAATGACTCTGTGAAGTCCCAATTCAGCAGCAAACAGAACTGCCCTACGACATGCTAGAGCTTCCAAATCAGCTACCGAGGTGGATAGAGGAATAGGCATAGCAACAACTCTGACTGCCTCACCACACCAGTTCCGAGCAATAATTCCAATCCCAGCTGTGTTCGTCGCCTTGAAGACTGCTGCATCAAAGTTTATTTTGATCATCTGCATCTGGAGGCCGCCGGTGAGGAAGAATAGCAGTTCGAGCTTCCTTTGGATTTTCTTCTTAAGCTGCCAGAAATTCCTACAACATGTTGCCCGCCAAGGAGTGGATGTGGGACAGAGGTTGAACAGCATGCCCAAAGTGGAGGGAATTCCGTCTATTCCACAAACTCCAAGCAGGAATTGCAAAAACTTCCTTTCGAAAATCATCATGAACCTGCAGAAAATGGTTAAGTAAATCACAGAAATTTAAAAGGGGGACCGATGCTTGTTGAGCCCAATATATTGGACTCCATACAACCTCCAATTCTTTGCAGCTCCATTGCATAGCTCACTAGTGTCAGAGGTAGTAATTTGTCTTCGGAAGAGATTACTTTTTGTTGGCAAGGCATTATTACAGGCCCTCCAAATGAAATGTTTAATCTTGTTGGGTACACGTAACTGCCATACCCCCTTCCAAAAGTGTTTTTGAGCAACCCCTGAAGAACTTCCTGCATTGTTAACTGAGGCCGAAGCAACCAAAAGCTTATAAGCTCTGCTGGTTGAAAATTCACTGGATGGAGTATGAGCCCAAACCACTCGATCAAGGGGTTTCCTCAAGCTAAGAGGAATTCCCAGAATCATAGATGCTTTATGGGGGAGGAACATCTGCTTAACTCTCTCTGTTTTCCATGTAAATCAAATCCGGTTGATCAATTCACTCACCTTAGTCTTGGGCAAAACAGAGGGTAAGGGAGAAATAATAGCACTGCTAGTTCCCATAGGGAGCCATCTGTCCTCCTTTATTCGGATCAATTGTCCATCACCCACATGCCAAACCATTCCTCTTCGGATAACATCTCTAGTACTAATTATGCTCTCCCAAGCATAAGACCCGATGAATGAATCTTTTGCCACAAGAATAGAGCAGTTGGGGAAAAATCTCACCTTAAAAACTCTATAGCATAATGAATCCGGATTATTGACCATTCTCTAAACTTGTTTAGCTAAAAGGGCTTCATTGAATTTTTCAATTTCTTTAAAACCCAACCCGCCCACTTCTTTAGCCTCACAAAGCCTCTCCCATTTGACTCAATGCACTTTCCTCGAGTCTCCATTATACCCCCACCAAAACTTGCAGATCAACACTTCCAATTCTTTAATTAGACCTTTGGGAAGTTTAAAACGGCTCATGGTGTACGTCAGAATGGCTTGGATGACAGATTTGATAAGGACTTCCCTACCCACTTGAGAAAGTAACTTCTCTTTCCATCCTTGCAACTTCTTTCACACCCTCTCCTACAAATAGATGAAGCTTTATTTCTTACCTCTACCCACCAAAGCTGGTAACCCCAAGTATTTTTCATACTAACGAATTGTTGGGACACCTAGTAGCTATTGGATTCGGGATTGGAGTGGTTGAGATGTATTTAAGCTAAAGAAAATATTGGTCTTTTCCCTATTTATTTTTTGGCTTGAACCTCTCTCATAGATGGCCAAAATCTCTAGGATCTTCTAACATTTTGCTTCTGTTGCAAGACAGAATAATACACTATCATCCGCAAAAAATAGATGGGAAATCCACAAACCATTTCTGCAAATAGCAACCCCACTAATCTCCCCATTCACCTTTACTTGTTGCAATAAACTTTGTAAACCCATTGCACACATCATAAACAAGTATGGAGATAATGGATCACCTTGACGAAGACCCCTAGATGTCCTAATGTTACCTACTGGTTGACCATTAAGCGAAATAGAGTAAGACACAAATCTCAAACATGACATAATAAGCCTTACCATTCTCTCCTCAAGCCCAAGATGGGTCATTATTCTCTCCAGAAATTCCCATTCAACCCGATCATACGCTTTGCTCATATCCAATTTAAGAGCCATATACCCCATCATTCCTTATGTCTTCCTTTTAAGGTAGTGGAGAGTTTCAAATACCACCAGGATGTTATCAATAATAAGTCTTCCCGAAAGGAAAGCGCTTTGTGAATCTGGAATAGATTTGGTCAAAACTTTTTCAATCGATTACCTATCACTTTCGCAATTAATTTATAAATCATATTACACAAACTGATAGGCCTAAAATCCGAAACTTTCTTTGGATTTTTAATTTTTGGAATGAGAGAGATAAAAGTGGTGTTAATGGATTCTGAAACAATACCTGAGTTTAAAGCCCGAAGAACCACTGCAGTGACATCCTCTCCCACTATATGCCAGAATGATTTATAAAAAACCGGAGACATACTATCAGGCCCTGGTGCTGTGAGCCAAGCCATTTGACTAAGGGCTTGTTGGACCTCAATAGCTAGGAAATCTCCACCCATGTTAGGATTAAGATCATCAACCATAGTATGTTGGATGCCACCTAAGATAGTGCCGAAACTTGATGGATTGGAACTAGTGAATATATCTTGAAAATACCTCTCCACCACATAGCTCATTTTTGTCTCATTCTCCACCCAAGAACTGGCTTCATCCTCTAGACCCAAAATCAGATTCTGATGATTCCTTTGATTAGCTCTGCAGTGAAAGTACTTACTATTTTTATCTACTTCTATGAGCCAAGAATTTCTAGACCTTTGCTTCCACATACACTCTTCTTTAGATTGCAACTTTCAGAGTTCCTCCCTTAAATGTTGAACTTGAGCTGGATCTGTTAAGTACCCGCCACCTTCCTTGGCTGACTTCAACTTTGTAAATTTGTTCTTAAGTGTATTACTGACATGGCCAAATGAGTGCTTGTTCCAAGTTTTAAGATTTTTCTGACATGCAAAAATCTTCCTATTAAACTCCCAAGCCATCCCTGATTGTTGCCCCTTACCCCACAACTCACGTATCACCTCCTTATAAGAATTATCCTTAACCACATTGCCTTAAACTGGAAGGGTTGCCCTTTTTTATAAAATCGTTTGAATTCAGAATCTTCACAAAGAAGCAGTGGCTTGTGATCGGAGTGGAAGACATCCAGGTGATGAATATGAGCAGCAGGGAATCTTAACATCTAGTCAACTGAAGATACACCTCTATCCAAACGAATCCACACATTCTGATCACCGAGTCATCTATTACACTGTGTAAATGGAAAACCATTGAACCCCATGTCCTTCAATCTGCAATAATCTAGAGCCTCCCTAAACCCTTGCATTTGTCTCTCCGGTCTTGCCAACCACCCTTGTTTCTCATTTGCAAACAAAATGTCGTTAAAATCACCAATACACACCCAAGGACGATTGAACCGGTGACTTAAAGTTCTGAAGAGCTACTAGGAGTTTTCCTAGCTGGCGGTTTCAGGGTCCCCATAAAAACCCGTAAACCGCTAGGCGTCATCAACTCCATGGTCAAAAATAACATCAATATGGTCATCAGAATAAGACTGTACATCCATACTCATATTTGATGGCCAGAGCGAAGCTAAGCCTCCCCCTAAATTATGGCATGGAACAACGAAAAGATTAGAAAACTGTGTCTTCCTCCCCACTTTTTCCAAGACAACCTTTTCAACCTTAGTTTCCATCAATAAAACCAACTTGGGATCTTTGTTACGAATTAATGCAACGAGTTCATCCTCTGTCTGTGGGTTCCCAAGCCCATGACAGTTCCAGCTAAGACAACTCATAAGGATCAGTGGTGCTGGACCCCAGCAACCACCTGGAATTTTTCTCTATCATATGAGCTACAAAATTCTAAACAATGTTTTTTACCTCCCAGTTGATCAATCATCTCAATAATAGGGTGCCTGTCAATGGACATAAGGGCCACATTCATGGAAGGCTGCCCAGAAGCTTGGGCACGTTTCTTCCATTTTTTGTTGGAACTAGCAGAGGCCACAGGGACAATGAAAGAAATCAGATTAGTGCAGTCCTGCAATGGAATAGAACTATACTTCAGAGCATCTAAGTCTATCAGTTTGGAATTAAATAAACCTGAATCAACTATATTGCTGTCTTGTACCTTATCACTGATTGAAAGCCCATCCACTACCTCCTCTAGTCGAATAGAATGATACACCATCTTCCTGCTGGTATTCAGATTCCTAACAAAATCTCCTGTGGCATCATGGGACAGTTGCAGATCAACACGAGGTGAGGTTGGTATGGAAGTCGCGGAATCACTCATTAAGTTTTCTGCATCCATTGCAGAATCATTATCCTTTTTAGATTCATCTCTATTTGAACCCAAACCACTGTTACAAGATTGTGTGTTTTGCGACCCCTTATAATTCTTATTTTTCGGCCACCATGGAGCCTATGTGCGTGAAGCACTTGAAATCACAGCCACTGTCTTCGGAGTATATTGTGTTGGATTTGCCTACAGCCACTCCCCATATTGCTGGTCATCTTTTAGCAAATTCTCCTTACCCCAAAGCCATTTTTGCAATCCCATTCACCATGAGTAAGGCGACCACACCAATAAGAAAAACTAGGTAGGCGTTCATACTTGATACCTACCCACCCAAGTTATCTCCCTTCTGACTTGAGCTTGGAGAAACGTGGTAGGGGTTTTGATATATCTAAGGTAACTCTGACTCTCAAAAACTCACCCCCAACACCGTTGTCCTCCGGATCAGCAACCTTCACCACCACATCGATCGACTTCCCAATCAACTCCCCCGTTTCGCACATTAAACTCTTCTCGAGTACATTATGAAGTTGCACCCAGAAAGTAGCATGAGAATAATTCAGATAGGGAACCAACTCCACATCCTCAACTTGTTGGAATGCCACTAGGTATTTATCATAAGACCAAGGTTCAAACTTAAGCACGCGTTCAAGATCCAGGACGTCCTCAAATTCAAACAACAAAATATTTTCCCCCACATCTCTAATCTTTAATTCACCAATAGGCTCCCATAGTTTGAAAGTTCGTGCAATAGCATCCACGTTCACCACCCTCTTTATAAAGAATCTACTAGCAAGCCTATGAATCACGTTAGCCTCCTGTCATAGAACTTTTGCCCTTCCTTACTCTTCTTTAGTGAGAGAGAACCGAGACCATAGATCATCCAAACCAGCCATGAGAGGATGCAAAACACTGACAAATGAAAGCAGAAAACCAACAAACTACACCACAGCAAACACCATCGTCCTATCAGACTGAACTAGAGGCTAAAGGGAACAAAACCTAGACTAGGCAAGGGACACAATTCTACATGCGACTAGGAAAGGCGTAACCGTAACCCTAGCGACAAGAGAAACTTTTAGTCGGGGGGACAAAACTACAATTAACGTTTAAATTAGGCTAAAAGTAAAATTGTTACTTTATTAAAAAAATAGATACAATACTTATTGTTACTTTATCCAAATAAGTTGATAAGAACAAATAGAATTAGAGTTTTACTTAAACTTAAACTTGTTTGTTACATGGATTAGATGAAGAATTTGGATTGTAATTAAATTGAAATCAAATAAGAATTAGATGGATTAGATGAAGAATTTGAATTGTAATCAAATTAAAAATTTTATCAACTTAGAAATTATAGGAGAAGAAAAATTATATATTTTTTTTTTAAAAACTAAAATCTAAAAAGAATTCCGCAATTAAAGATGCATTAGAACGTGTAGTGTAGCATTTAAGAAAAATAAGAAAGTTGTTGCTTTTTTTATAATACACTACATGTAAAAAATAAGAATTAGATGAAGAATTTGGATTGTAATCAAATTAAGATTTTTATCAACTTAGAGATTATAGAAGTATAAAATTTTTATATATATATATATATATATTTAAATTTAAAAATGTCAACAAAAAAAAAATCTGCAATTTGGTAAAGTCACGTGGCGCAACCATAACATCTAAGTCGAACTTTTATTATATAGTATATGATATATATATATATATATAACGTAATTTAATTAAAATATTCCTCTTACACCAAAAATTAATTGGTGTTTGAGCTTCTTAATAAAAAGTCCAAATCTTCTATTCAGCTTTTTCTACTTCATTTTATACTTTATAAATAAAAACTTGACACATGTCCACTTATTAAATTAAATTCCAAATTTTTGCTTTTCTCTTTTAAGATACCTAAAATAAATAATAAATAAAAAACCCAACACATTCTCACCACCATCAGTCACCATAGGCAGAGCTCGCTGGTGCCATCAATGTTGCTAGTCTAGGCCGCCAGCACCTCTATTTTCAAAAAATTGCCTTTCTGCTTAGCAAACCCAAATATTAAATCCTATTTTTTTGATAGAAGAGCCACCTCCGTGTTCAGCAAAAAAAAAAAAAAAAAAAAAAAGATTTTTATTTGTAATTATTTCGTAGCTTTCCTCTTCAAATATCAAGGCACCGAAAATTATCCTTTTTCCTTCTAATATTTTGAATCACAACAAATTGCAAGCCTAGAAGTTTATGCTTTCTAACTTTCAATTCAAATCAACAAAGCAATTTGGCTTGGTTTGGTAGACAAAGTCATTGATTTGGAGGAAACTGTGAGGTGGGCTTCTTTTGAAGGCAGGCTAACGACAGTGTTCACACAAAATAGAGAGGGTTTAACGGCAATCTGGGGATGTGTTGGTTTTTTTATTTATTATTTATTTTAGGTATCTAAAATAAGAAAAAAATAATTTAATTAAATATATGTATGTGTCAAGTTTTTATTTGTGAATATAGAGAGGAACAAGAAAAGTGAAATAGAAGATTTGAACTCGATAATAAAGTGCATATCATGCAACAAACATCATATATGTGTGTGACTCTTCCAAAACTTAAAACATAGAAGCTTATATATGTTTGGAGTCTTAAGCGTCAACCTCCACTAGACTTCAACTCCCACTGGAAATATGATGTGTTGCTCATGTGCATTATGACGGATTGGAGCCAAACTTTGTCCAATATTTAACTATTTAATATAATCATCTACCAATTGCAATGAAGTACATCTGTTCCATGTTATATGATTTACTGTTTTTATACTAAGGACCTTGGAACTGATTAGAAAATGAATGAAAACATATGATTAGTGACAAAATAAATTATTGGGAAGGTGCTTGGTGAAGTCATCTTCAAGTTATATTTTATATTGTTTTTATATTAAGGACCTTGGAAGCAATTGATATAAACTTTGTTGATACCCAAAAAATTAAAGGAACAGATCTAGCCTAAGGAAATAGACCATGGGTCTTGCATGGATATGAAAGACTCATGGCTCATGGAAATGCTCTTACAAAAGAGGCAGGGGAACTAAGTAAAATAGGGCCAAAGCCTAACAATGAAAGAAAGAAGAGAAGAGGCCTTGAAAACAAGGTGCAAACAACCCTATAGAGGGGTGCAAGTGAAGAGATCCTTGAAATGAGACCTACCCAAAAGGGGTTCACTAGGGAAGGGGCCATGAAAGGCCAAGTCCCCAAAAAGAAAATGATTGAAAATGACAAATGATCCCACCAAACCTTGGGACTTGGGGTGAAAACCAACCAGACCATAAGGGAGAAATTTGAAAGACCTTGGCCAAAAGGAGAATGGCGAAGAAAGAAAGATGCTTGGGTGCTTTAGAGCATTCGTAGTAGATGTTCCAAAAATTATGCCATTTTACCACATTATTTTACAACATCCCATTTATCAGATGTTTTATAATTCAATTCTATACAAATAAATAATATTTATTACACATTAAAATAATATTTACTACTCATCAACACAATAAACAAACAACAAATAATATACCACATATCTTCCGTATCGTGGCAAATTTGCCACAGTACTGTTCAATGTTGCAAAAAAAAAAACAATATCCCACATTTACTAAATGGGCTAAAATTGGGTTTGGTGTGGGATATGTGCCAAATATTTAGCATTTGGCACATATCCCACATCTAGTGTGGGTGCTCAAGCTCACCCATCTCAAAGGGGCATCTTCACCACTTCCAGGAAAGAAACTCAATATGAGAAGTCACCATCAACCCAAAGGAACCTTTGAAATGTCTCTCTCCCAATCTTTAGCAAAAACCCCTTTTGTTAACCTAGGTTGACACTTGGATTGCCTAGGAAAGTTAACTTCCATGAAAGGAAAGCAATCAAAATACTTTTATACATGGGTTCCCAAGAAAATGAAATAAGAACAAAGATGAGAAAGAAAGCAAGCACATAGGGCCTTGGTCCAAGGGAAAACGGCAAGATCAAGAAGAAGGGAGAAAATGGTAATTTTAGGCCAACCAAGATCAGCATAAAAAGGGAGGAATCGACCATAGAAGAGGAACAAGAAAAAAGTAGAGTACGAAAAAGAGAAATAGTAGAAGAAAGAAAAGCACAGAGCAAGAGAGAAAATTGGCAATAATAGAGAGAGTATAAAACTTAGGTCAAGTTCCCAGAAAAATAGTGCCCCTTATTTGAGAGTATTACTTGGGAGCTGTACTTCAATCCAGGGTGATTCTTGCAAATATATTTCTATATTGTTGCAATTCTTGGACCTACTTGTGCACATATTGGTTCGTTAGAACTACCTAATTGGCCATAATGGGATTGAGCTCAATTCCCTCCCTCGGTATCTCACAATTCCTCCAACCCTTTAACAGACCCATAGGATTGTATTGGGCTTAGGCTTAAGGAACCTTTCCCAAAAAAAGGGTCCTACAAAATTGAAATGAATGAAAACATATGATTGGTAACAATTTTAATTATTGGTATGGTGTTTGGTGAAGTTGTTTTCAAGTTTGCAAACACATGAAAAATAAATCTACACACATACATACATACATAGATACATATATATATATATGGGAAAAGTTAACGGTGCCCTAAGGGCATTGGTTTATGAAATATTTTTAGAATTTTTCATGGAAAATTAAAAAAAAAAAAACAATTAATTGTTTTGACAGTTTTTTATATTTCCAATGAAAATGGTATCAAAACTTTTCTAAAATTGTTTATTAACAAATGGCCTAAGGGTATCCATTAACGGGACCCATATATAATATTTAAAAAGCTGAAATATAGCATTTATACGCTACTATTGAGCCACATCATTGTAGTGTAGTATTTCAATCCATTGGGTCCATTTTAGTCCGCTTCAGTCCATTCGATCTAATTCAGTCCGCTTGATCCATTTGGTCTACTTTAGTCCATTTGGTTCCATTCAGTTCACTTCCATCCATTTTGTCCACTTTGGTCCATTCGGCCCATTGTTTGGAAGTGAGAATTTTAGTTTATATCAAAACACAATCTTCATGGCTATATATTTAAATGTGCCTATAAATTATTTGAGTAATCTCAGTTGTAATTATATGATAAGTTTTGGTTATCATGATAATCTCCTTAAGAGAATGAGAAATTTGAAACTTAAAAATTTTGGTTGTACCAAAAGAAATTAGGAAAATATAATGTATAATAATAATAGTTAGAAAAATATGGACCACTTCAAAAAACACAAAAAATAATAAAACCATATATTTGTAAAAATAGAGAGATAGAAATTACTTTTAGAAATTGTTTAATTTTTAGGGAGAAAAAATTATTTATAATAAAATTTAGAGAATAAATTATACATTATACCACATTTCCAAATAATTATATATTTTCACATATCACGTGGATCTGCGACTTTTAAATAAATAAAATCACAATGACACATCTTGTTATGCCATTTTTCCTAAGCTAGTAACCAACAGTTAAAAGTTGTACATAAAGTAAGAATGGAAATTGGAACTCCTTTTTTTTTTTCTTCATGTATTTATTGAGTCTTCTTCATTATTCTCCAAGAAAAGATGGGTTCATTGTTAGTCCAGGCATGACTTGGCCATTGATATTTCTTCCTCGAGATCTTTTGCTGCTAAATCCATCTTTTCCCTCGTAAGCGCATCGATTGTGAGCCCTGCCATTGCATAAATAAGTTCCAAACATTGAATGCACTTTTTTTTCTTCCTATTGATTTGATAGTTATAATAGGAGAGAAGGAATTTGAACCTTGAATGTTTCAATTGAAAACACCAAAAAGTGCTAGTTGAGCTATAAGGCTCCTTGACAACATTGAGGCACTGAAGCAAGTAATAACATAAAATCTGGACCATTTCACAAACATTTTGGAATAAAAAATGTTGACACAAAAGTGCAGTAGGTTCTCATAGTTATAAATACTCATTCATGAATCTTCAATTATAGTACTCAGCCTCGCTTTAATCATCATTTTTTTTAGAAGAATTGATTTAATCATCATTGATTGCTCATTGGTGAATGGGAGCTCTGAGCTCTGTGCATTCATTGTTTTAGTTCATAGTATTCAAAAAATATATCCTTCTCTCTTTAACAACTACACACGTTTGCTAAAACCATTACTTAGATCTAAGAAATAATTGACAAACAACATATATTCCTCCATGCAGGTTTTAGTGATTTCTAGCTTCTGAAACACTGGAAGTAAAAGTTCAACTCTCAAGGAAAGAAGATGTAACATTTACAAAATATAGAAGCCACGGAACTTACCCTGCACAATTGACCATTTCCCTTTCTCACATTTAACAGGAAAAGAGTAAATAATATCCTTTGGGATCCCATAAGAACCATCAGAATACACTCCCATGGAAACCCATTTTCCCTGAATTCCAAAGACAAAGGGAAAATTACAAAAGTTAATAACAAATAAAATAAAATAAAATAAAAAAACAGAATATAAAAGCAAATAAGTTCTGCATGATCAAATGCTATTTGAGATGAAGGAGAATCAACCTTGGGAGTCCCGTAAACCCAATCATGTATATGATCACAAGCCGCACTTGCACAAGACAATGCACTGTTTGTTGCTTTCTGAGATCTGTTCCAGGCTGCGCCACGCTGCTGCACATTGGTGATGAACTCGGTTTTTAACCTATGACAAACGAAAAAAAACGGAGACCTATTGGGAGTGAAGCGAAGTAAATAGAAGACCAGGATGCATAGAGATGTGAAGATTGGCAACATCACCCAGCAAAGGGTTGCAACCTAAAATTTCAACATGGAAACTACTGTACCCTACTTCAACCTAAAACGTTGGAGTTTAATAACTCTTCAATGTCAAAGCTAGGTCCTAACAGGGTTCAAGACCAGGTCAAGTATAAAAAAAGATTGGGATCCTTGGGGACAAGTTTTAACTTTTTAAACAGAATATAAAGTGGAGACAGTGTCCGAACTCCTAACCATTTGTTTTGATACTATGATAAATTACCAATTTTATTAAAAGTTTAAGCTATTAAGAAATGTTATTTTTAATCATTTAACCATAATTCTAACATGTACAAACTAGTTGATAGACTATTGCCTAAAATATGAATGATAACTTGAGGAGAACCATAATTTCCCTGGGGCACTTTTTGTCTTCATAGATGATCAATCGCTACTTATCTTGAAGAGGGTACTGAGTAAAAGGGAGCAACAAGTGATAAAAGTACCCAAAGAAAAACTTCTAAATTAGACTTCTGCAATCTTACCATACCATGCCTTTAGCACTCGTTAAATCTAAAGAGCTTTCCTTAACTTACGTACAAAGTTTGGTTGGACTTTGCTCTCAAATCCTTTTGGTTATTTAATTTTATTTCTCAATCCAATATTCCATGCAGGAAAGCATTCTTTACATCCGCCTGCCATAGCTTCCAAGATTTACTTCTTTTTAAGTGCTAACACGACACGTACAATGGTTGTCTTTGCAACTGGGCTAAACATTTCATTATAGTCTAGCCCATATTATCGAGAGAATCCTCAAACTATGAGTTGAGCCTTGTATCTCCCTACCAATCCATATGCATGAGTCTTACCTTTAACACCCATTTGCAAGAAATGAGTTTCACATCCTTGGGCTTTAGCACAATGTCTCAAGTTTGATCCTTCTTTAGTATGTGAATTTTTTCTTCCATTGCTTTTATACATTCTTCACTTTGAGATGCTTATTCATATGTTGACAGCTCTTTTATGTTGTTATCCTCTGCAATTGCTGCATTTGCACACTTGGAATAAAGTTTTTGTTACCTTGTCGACCTTTTGTAGTTATGGGATTTCTTCCTTTTCTATTCTAGATCAATCCTCCTCTAGTATCCTGTGGTTGTACACTAGTTTGCCAAGGACTTTGAGTTACTTCTCTAGACTGTGGCTCACCTTCATCTTCAAAACGTTTTCATATCAGTTTCTGTAAACTGATCTTTCTCTGATTGCTCCCCCCATCCTCTGAATCATGTTATCTTTCATCTCCCTTGAGATTGGCAATGATGCAATCTCTTTTTACCGCCACGAAGATGCTTCATCAAATTTCACATTCTTCAAGGTGTAACAACGACTGTTAGGTCACAGCATCTTTAACATTTTCTTTGGCTATCGTAGCCCATGAAGATGCAACAGTTTATTTTTTGAACATACTGCAGAGATGAATAGGCGCAAATGCATATCAAATACAACCAAAGACTTTTAACAGGAGAGGGATTCCTACAATTACCAAAATTATGATTGTTAATAAGAATTAGCAATCAGCTATGCTAGAATAATGGTTAAATAATTCAATTCATCATTTTCTAATATTTTAAGTTTTTGGGATAAAGTGCTAGTTTATTATAGCATTAGAGTAAATGGCCTGAGTTCTAAGTTCTAACCCCTATGTCTGCTGTACCTCCCACTTAGAAAGTCAAAAAGGTAGTTTATCAACCAATGTCTGCTAATAATTTAAACATGTGAAGTGGCAATAAGTAAACATGTTGGATATCTTGACCTACCAATGATCGTCAGGAATGCATTCTTTAACAGGTTTCTCTTCATTTTTTATGGTGACAGTTGCATGATTGATGTCCGGATATTGATTTGCATAGTGATTGCCCCATATGATTATGTTCTTGACATTGCTAACAGGAACCTTTACCTTCTCAGCTATTAGGCTTAATGCTATGTTATGATCAAGTCGTGTTAGACACGTGATGTTTTCCTCTGGAATTGAAGGAGCAAACTGTTTCAAGATGAGTGCATTGGTGTTTGCTGGGTTGGTAACAACTAGCACCTGCATAATAAAAGCAATGAAAAGGCATCAACATTTAGAAATCTGGTTTCACTTGCTTTAATTATAAATAAGTTGGAAACAAACTAAAAAAGGCACAATTGTATTGTCATTTAGTTGGATAGTTCCTTTACTGACAGATGCAATTTGGAATCATCCATGTTAAACCATTTGAGCACCTTTCTCCAAGTAATTTTCCTAATCTTGATATAAGAGTTTTGCATCTTTATTCATTATAACTTTTATTCCCAATACGTTGGTTGTTGGACCCATGCCTTTCTTTTCAAACGTTGATGCCAAGGACTTTATTTTCATCATCATAACTGGAAAGTTTCCTGCTAACAATGTGTCCACATTTAATGATAATATTATTAATTTTTTCTTGCACCTCCATATATAAGCAGAATGATCTAACGGACACATTTTGAAACCAATCTCTTATTTTTTTGGAAAAAGAAGTAAGTTTTTTTTCTTTCTAGATGGTGAAAAATATATGCATTAATATGATGCTGATCTTGCAACCCAAACGCCTTCCCTAAACTCTCAAGCACTTTGTGCATGGATAAGTACCATCCCACCTACAAGGATAGAAAGTATTTTTACTTCAAAACATCTTGAACATCCGATTTCACGACTTTTAAAGTAAATGGAGCTACAGATGCAAATAATTCAAATCTATGTAATGTGAACAAATAAGATTCTAAACCAGTGTCATTCAGCAAAAAATATTAAAAAAATCAAACCAGTGTCGGAGATGGGTGTCCCAAGAATCTTATACCTAAACATTGAAGCACATTTATGGGGTTTCTTACCTTGCAATCCGCAGCAGCATGCTGCTCCAAGACCGAAGCTACATCCTTGTAAATAGATACATTTTTAGACATCAAATCCTTGGTGTCCAAACCATCCTTTCGTGAGTATCCAGCAATCATAATAGCAATATTGACATCTTTACAAGCTTCAACATTGTCGCTGGTAGCAACTACTTCTGTTGAAACATATTCATGACAAGATTTAAGAAACCTCAAGGGAAAGAATAATTCTATCTACCTCAGTATATAGCTCTCACAGATAAGAGACATACGTTTCAAAAGAGGAAAGGCAGAACCAAGCAATTCCATTTTTAGTGAATTCAAGGCTTCATTTGTCTGTTCAGTATCTAGCAAGTGCAGAATCACGGGCTGATCAGGGCCCAGCATGATTCCCCTTGCAATCATTGGAACAATGGCATAACCTATTTGCCCTGTTGAGCAAAATCAAAATTTTGAGCTACAGATACACAAACTTTTATCATGTCTAGAAGAAAGAATTCGCCAACTTATATAGTTGAAAATAAAATTAACTTGCTCCTTGACATGTAACAACAGTCATATTGATATTATGTTTTTTATTTAACAGATATTAATCAAGCTTTTCTTTCAATTATCATTCTTTTCCAACTATTTGGAAGAGTACAATGTATAAGATAATATGATTTAACATCAACAAAGAACTCACAGTTTTTAGGATTTCTTTGGATAATTTACAGAAATGGCATTTATACTCATTTTCAAAGAAAGCCACAGATTTAAACAGTTTCATTGAAGAATTATATAACAGAACAGTATTGCAGGAAGTCATGAACCAAATAGAAAACATATATGGTTTTCAAGTGAAGTAAAGGATAAATTTGAAGAGAAATAATTAAAATACTCTGTTTAGATAACTTTTGACAACAATTGAGACAAAAATCATGAAAACTTGGACAAATTTGAATGAAAATTGAACTTCGCAGCAATTGGGGTCAATTTGACCTTCACTCCCATCAAAGAAAACTTGATAAGTTGCCACTTTTCCTAAAAACTTAAATTGTTAGGAAACGGGAAATGAAATCTGTATGAGCTAAAGATGCCAAAAGAAGAAATCACACAACAAGTATCCACAAGCATACAAGAAAATTTAAATTAAGCAATTATGTAAAATTGGAAATTTTGAGGTTTGACATTTGGAGAACAATCATTTTTGTCAATTTGAATGAAAATTTAGATGATTGGTTCAGAATTTCAGCCAAGAAAAAAAATCAGAAAACTGAAAATTTTGAGATTCAGCTATATCGATGTTGGGGAAATAATAATATAACAGGCCAATCAAATATTTCTGGCAAGGACCAAGATAAACCAAATAGGATATCAGATTGAGCTAGCTTGCATGCCTGTAGCACCCTTGACCAACACTTTCATTGGTTCCTTCTCTCTCTTAAAGAAGCTCCAAATGTATCTAATAAGCCACCAATACAATGCAATATAAACCAAAACAATGTGACCCTTGTGAAGCAATTCAAGATACTTAATTTTCCTAAAAACAGACAGATCAATAATCAGTTCCATCTGGATTTCTTCACAAAGCAAGCCCAACTTGCATCATGCATTTGTATATGAATGATATTAAAGGTCCGTACAACAAAGCTTTTCAGATGCTAAAGAAAATTGCATAGCAGCATAAGAGATGCAAAAGTAAAAGAGTTCTCCCCAATCCAAAGAAAAGAACATACCCTTCTTTTTGTTTTCCAATCGTACTAAGGAAAAAGATAAGAATATAGATTTAAGTTATGAAAGTTCCGATGAATGCAAAATTCACTTTCATCAAAGCACCACAACCAAGCTAAATGGTTGTGCTACACTTAGTTTAGAGGAGGCTTTTACTTTCCTTTGCTCATTATTGACAATCACGTTGTGTCATTTTCCTGCACTTTCTAAGCTTCCAAAAAAAAAAAAAAGAGAGAAAATATTGAAAATAAAGTCCACGCAGGGTTTTTTTTTTTTTTTGGTTGTGTGTGTGTGTGTGCGCGCGCGCGTGTTAGGCTAATTTCCCAAACATATTAGTTATGTTCCCAATTTTGAAATATTTTTGTTATGTGACCACTTTTGAAACTCGAGTACTCGAGTTTCACAAAAAAAATCATAAAATGATATTTTTTTAAAGTGTGTGTGTGCGCGCGTGTTAGGCTAATTTCCCAAACATATTAGTTATGTTCCCAATTTTGAAATATTTTTGTTATGTGACCACTTTTGAAACTCGAGTACTCGAGTTTCACAAAAAAAATCATAAAATGATATTTTTTAAAAGTTTTTAGAGACTCGAGTTCCAAAAGTGGTCACATAACAAAAATGTCTCAAAATCAACTTATCACACTTAGGATTTGTTGTAAAAATATTAAGAAAATGTTGTAAATATATCATTTCTCATTAAATTGCGAGTGTTTAAGATTTTAGTGGGTATGGTACTCTAAAAAAAAACACATAAAGGAACAGTTGAATAAGTGTAACCCATATATGTTTTTTTTTTTTTTTGATAAAAAGTATGACCCATATATGATGATAATATAAATTAGATTAAATTGTAATTTACACAGTAAAAATTAATGTAATTTTGATTTTGCCTCCTAAAAGCTTTAAAATTTGAGTTCATTATCCTAATGTTATATAGCGCTTGGATTTAAACCCTTCTGTCTTATAGGTTGATGGACTTTCCATTGAATGACAGTTAAGTTTAAGCTTGTGGCCAGTGCATCTATGCACTACACATGTTATGATGTGAATACGTGTCCAGTGCACTGATGCATAGGACATAAGCCGTGTCCTGTTAGTTAAACTCAAAGCAACATAGTTAAATTGTTAGTCTTTAGCATTTTTTATGACTTCAAAATTTCATATTTTATAGGATTTTTGAAATAATTAATAGAAACTTTAAATGACTAATTAGAAAGTGAATGAAAACATGTGATTAGTGACATAGAACTGATTATTGAATTGGGGGAGGGGCTAGGTGAAGTCGTCTACACTTTCGTTAACACATGAAAAAAAGATAAATCAGAATGGCTCATCTTGTTTTGTTATTGTTCCAAAGCTTACAAGTGATGGAGAAAATTTGTACATAAAGTTAGAATAGAAATTGGAAATCCTTTTTTATTTTCATATATTTATCAAGTCTTCTTCATTCTCCAAGGGAAGATGGGTTCATTGTTCATTGAGGCATGACTTGGCGAATGATGCTTCCTCGATGAGTTCTTTTGCCGTTGCATCCATCTTTGCCCTTGAGAACTCATCGATCTTGAGCCCTGCCAATGTATAAACAAGTTCCAAACACTGAGTGCACTGAAGTAGTCTTATGCAAGTAATAATAAAAAAATAAAAAAATTTGAACTATTTCACAACATTTGGAATATAAAATGCAGACACAAAAGTATAGTAAGCTCTCATAATTATAATTATTCATTCATGAATCCTCAATTATATAACTCTCAGCGCTCATTTTAATCATCATTGCTCATCAGTAACTGGGAGTTCTGAGCTTTGTGCATTTCATTGTTATAGTCCACACTACTCCAAATAACCTTTGCTCTAAACCATTATTTAGATCTAAGACATAATTGACAAATAGCATATCTTCCTCTAAGCAAATTATAGTGATTTGTAGCTTCAGAAATATTAGAAGTTCAACACTTAAGGAAGGAAGACGTAACATTTACAACATTTAGAAGCCCCACAGAACTTACCCTGCACAATTGACCATTTTCCATTCTCACATCTAACAGGAAAAGAGTAAATAAGGCCAGGTTCGATCCCATAAGAACCATCAGAACAAACTCCCATGGAAACCCACGTTCCCTGAATTACAAATCCAAAGGAAAAATTACAAAAGAATATAAAAGCAAGTAAGTTCTACATGATCAAATGCCATTTGAGATGAAAAAGAATCAACCTTGGGAGTCCCAAAAACCCAATCACGTATATGATCACAGGCAGCACTTGCAGCAGACAATGCACTTGATGCTTTCCGAGCTTTGATAATGGCTAAACCACGATGCTGTACGGTTTTGATGAACTCGGTTTTTAACCTATGACAAACAAATTTTTTTTTTTTATAAAAAAAAGTGGACAGTTGATGAAGGCCCTACAAAGGGTTGCAACCTAAAATTAAAACATGCACACTACTGTACTCCCCATGCCAACCTAAAACTTTGGAGTTTAATAATTTTTCAATATCAAAGCCAGGTCCTAACAGGACTCAAGAAACAAGTGCTTGTGTGTATATATACCAATACCCTAAAGATTTGAATCCCTGGGTTAGGTAATTGGCATGTAGATACTACTTGACAGTACACCCCAAGCTATTACCTAAAAGAAGCATGATAATCTAAGGAGAGCATAATTTCACTGGGGCATTTTGTTTTCATAGATGATGAATCACTAATATCTCAAGGGGGGGCAATAGCTACAACTACCAGAATGCTGAATGTTAATAACATTATGCATTTGACTTAGCAACAAGTTGTTAAATTACGGATTGTCCAAAAAATTTAAGCTATTGAGATATGGTAAATTTAATCATTTAATCACATATTTCTAACACTTCCCCTCACGTGTGAGCCGAAACTACCTTTTAATAGATAAGGCTTAACACGTGAGAATTTAAATGAGAGGTAAAGTGATAGGGATCAAACTCAAGACCTTAATACCATATTAAATAACTGATTATCCAAAAAGCTTAAGCTATTAAGATATGGTAAATTTAATCATTTAACCACATACTTCTAACACAAGTAATGCTATAATAATGGTTAAATAATTATTAAATTTACCATTTCTTAATAGTTTAAACTTTTAGGAGAAGTACTAGTTTAATTATCATGGTATCAGAGGAAGTTTGATGCAGGTTATCAACCAATGTCTCCAAATAATTTAAACATGTGAAAGTGGAAATGAATAAACATGTTGGATATTTTGAGATACCAATGATCGTCTGCAACATGTTCTCGGACTAGTCTCTCTCCATCTTTAGTGGTGAAAGTCGCATGATTGACGTCTGGATAATGAGTTGAAGAGTGATTGCCCCAAATGATTATGTTCTTGACATCACTAGCATGAACCTTTAGCCTCTTAGCTATTTGGCTCAATGCCCTGTTATGATCAAGTCGTGTTAGGCATGTGATGTTTTTCTCTGAGATTGAAGGAGCAAATTCTTTCAAGATGAGTGCATTGGTGTTTGATGGCTTGGCAAAAACTAGCACCTGCATAAAAGCAATGAAAAGGCATCAACTTATGAAACAATATCAAGTCCAAAAATTAACTGCATGGAAATGAAGATTAAGGGAAAAAAACACTAAAAAATTCCAACATTTGTAATAGTTAGAAATCTGGTTTTCACTAAAGACATTCATAAATAAGTTGGAACCTAGACTTGAAAATGCACAATTATCTTGACCTAAAGAGGGCATCTCAATCTAAAGGTCATGCAGGACGACCAAATTTTCAATGGGAATGTGTATTTGTGAAGTAAAATAAAAACAAACAGGATAGAACCTGAAGTCAGCAATGGAAAGAGGGATAGAACCCAGGAATCAACAATTACAGTTGCCTGGAATTAGTACCAAGCAAAGTAACAGAGATAAGAACCTAGGTTCACTGCCTAGGATTGCTTGTACTAAACATCAAGCGTTGGAAGAAAAACATCCAATAAAATTTTATTTATTCATAATCAACTTGTCTTCTATAGTGAAATTAAAGGAAATAACTTCATAACAAATACATTAAATACTGAAAAAAAAAAAATTCTGAAAAAATTAACTCATAATGAGTTTTGTTCATAATAAGGAACAAAATGTGTTTGTTTAGGAAAAATAACCTAGGTGCCTTGAATTCACAAGAATGGTTATTGGAATCTACCATAAAATTAGGAGACAAAAGTCTGAATATTTATTAATTGCGTTTAAATAGTGAAGCAGTCCTAGGGCTGCTAGGAGACCCTTAGAAACCTTAAAGCACTCCTAATATGGCTAGGAAAACACCCTAAAACCCTAATTCGCATTAAGTACAAAATTAGGTGACAAAATAAGAAAACATATACCCAAAAATTGCAAAACTGAGATAATTGCAAAAAAGATGGGACATTATTTTGACTTTTAAATGAAAAGTTGTAACCGAATAAAATTACTAAAAATGGCAAAAATGAAAATTTCAGGGACTAAATGAAAGAGTTTTCTCAAAAATTGGCTTTGGCCGTGGTCGGAGACTCAGAGATGACGAGTTTAGCTCCTAGCATTGTTTCCCTTATAATTTTCAGGGAATTCTATCGCCATCACCAATGAATTTTTTTTTAAATTTTTTTATACAAGATAGAAATTCTACTCTTAACATAATTTAAGTACATATGTGTGTAAAACTTTCTCCTGGAAAATTGAACCCTAGCCCTTCCCCCCCCCCCAAACACCCACAAGAACTTTGTACTTGTAGAGTGACTATCATGTCAAGGGTGCATAGTGGTCATCATCAATGATTTCTACAAGTAATTTTCTACTTCCTAGATTGCTTGTGCACTAACTTTTGTTTGTCTCTCTACCTAAGGAAAGCCTATGATATATGTTCTACATCATTAATCAACATCAATAAGTCCAATATGGTGTCCGCACCAAAAGGTCTCCGCTTTTAAAACTTAAAACATCTTAGAGCATCCAATTTCATGACTTTTAAAGTAGGATACATATACAAACAATACAAATCTATATAAGGTGAACTTATAATATTGTAAACTAGTGTGGGTGTCTCTAAAATCTTATATGAGTTATATCATATCTACACACTCAAGTGCATTTATGAGGTCACCTTGCAATCTGCAGCAGCATGCTTGCCCAAGGCCAAAGCTTGAGCCATGTACATAGACACATTTTTAGACATCATATCCGTCCTTTCCATACCTTCCTTCCGTGGGAATCCACCAAGCATAACAGCAATATTGACATCTTTACAAGCTTCAACAATGTCCGTGGTAGCAATCACACCTATCCAAACATATTCATGACAGTTTAAGAAACCTCAAGGGAGAGAATAATTCTATCTAACTAGAATTATCTCTCAAGATAAGAGACATACCTTTCAGAAGAGGAAAGGCAGCATCAATCAATTCCATTTTTATCCCATTCAAGGCTTCATCTGCCTGCTTGATATTATCAAACAAGTGCAGAGTCACAGGCTGATCAGGACCCAACATGACTCCCCTTGCAATCATTGGAAGGATGGCATAACCTATTTGCCCTGTTGAACAAAATCAAACTTTTGAGATACACACTACACAATTGAAAATCAAATACACTTGGTCCTTGATATAGTGACAACAACAGTCATCTTGATATAATAAGACACTCTTTTCTTTCAATTCTCATTCTTTCCAACTATTTGGATTTTTTTTTTCTTTTTTTTGTGGAGAATCTGGAAAAGACTTCATTGTATAAGATAATAATGACTATAACAACAGAAAAACAGTTAAAATTTGAAAGATTTCTTTAGATTATCTACAAAAAAGTAATTTAAACTCATTTTCAAATAAAAATAGTGGCATTATTTAAGCGTTACATTTTCAAAAACAAATAGTAATTATTTAACCATTATTCTAACAAAAGAAATAAATGAAATATGTATATATGAGCTAAAGATACCAAAAGAAGGAAAAATGAAAACAAGTATCCACAAGCATACAAGCATATTTGGATTAAGCAATCATGCAAAAAAGGAACTTTTGAGGTTTCACATTAGGAGAACATTCATTTTTGTCAATTAGAATAAAATCTAGATAAATATGGTTCAGAAATTCAGCAAAAATAAATAAAGTTCTAGGTTCAGCTATCTAAGTTGGAGATATAATAATATTTCTAGCAAGGACCAGGAAAAGCCAATAGAATATCATATTGAGCTAGCATGCCTGCAGCACCAGTGACCAATACTTTCGTTGGCTCCTTCTCTATCTTCCGGAAGCTCCACTTGTATGTAATAAGCATACAACAGAAAGCAATAGGAAACAAAACAACGAGACCCTTCAGAAGCAATTCAAGATACTCCATGAAAACAAACAGATCCTAAAACAGTTCTATATATGTAATGAGCTTTCAAAATAAAGCAATAGAAAATAAAACAACGAGGCCCTTCTTAAGCAAGTCAAGATACTCCATTTTCTCAAAAACAAACAGATCAATAAACAGTTTTTTGGTAGATTTCTTCACAAAACAATCCTAACTTGCAGCGCATATATATGTGTGTGTGTGTGTGATCCGTCAATAAAAAATATATGAATGAAAGCAAAGCATATAAAAAGATACTTTTACAACAAGGCATTAATTTTAGATGCCAAAGCAACTTGCATAAGGGATGCAGAAGTATAACAAGAGATCTCCCCAATGAAAGAAAATAACCTATCCATCTGTTTGTTTTCGAATCAAACTAAGGAGAAAAATAAGAATATAGAATTACGTTATGAAATTCACTAATAGCCACTAAACCCATCTAAAATTTAAAATTAAATAAACCCACTAATAACCACTAAACCCTTCTAAAATCTAAAACTTAAATAAACAGTATGACCTCAGTCTCACTCTCCCTCAGATTTTCTCAGTAACCAAACACTTTATCCTCTAGATTTCTAAACATTTTCTCAGAGAGAGAGAGAGAGAGAATTCAATTCTTTCAAGCCCTAGAAATTTTCAAAGAACGAAGAGAAACCCTAGCTTTTTCAGAGTCAGCCATGGACAATGAGAATCGAGCAACGACGTCGTCTTCTTCTTCGTCAAATTCGAGCGCGTTCTCCTTCATATCCAAAGGTTGGCGAGAGGTTCGTGACTCGGCAGACACGGATATCCAACTCATGCGCCACCGAGCCAACTCGTTCAAGAACTTAGCAACGTCGTTCGACCGAGAGCTCAAGAATTTCTTCAACTCGGCTTCGACTTCGTTTTCTGTACCGACGATTCAATCGCCTCCGGCGGAGATCGATTTCGTGAAGAGGCTCTAGCCGAAGCTTTCGGAGTTCTGGCGGGCGTACTCGTCACCGGATTTTAGCAAGAAGGTTCTATAAAAGTGGACTCCGAGGTCGCGGCTTTGGATCGATTTGTCGGCGATAAGGAACGCGATTGTGGCGGAGGTGGAGGATGGGGATGGAGTTGTTGATTTCGATAGGGTTAGGAAGAGGAACGTGGTGGGTTTCAGAGAGTTTTTTGGGGGGGGGGGGGGTGGAAGAGTGAGGTTGAAGGAGATGAAGTAGCACAGAGAAGAAAAAAGTTTTTTTTTTTTTCTCTCCCTGTGGTTTTGTTTGGTTGTTGAGAAATTAATTTTGTGAAGGGAAAATGAGAGAAAATAACAGAAAAAGTGAACCTTTTAATTTTTGTTTTTAAAGTTTTTAACCAGTTATTTATATATTTTGGTCATATTGAGTTAATTAAATAGTTTGGTGGATAATGGATAATTAATTTATATATAAACGGGTTATAAATGAATAAATAGGTAGTTATATACCCAATTTTTTCATTTGCCACCCCTGTGTTGGGATATGTAATTAATTTGTAACGGTCTGGACTTATTTTTCTTTACAATTTATACAAGTTAATATATTAGAATTAATCATCTTTTACAAATTATTTTTGCTAAAAGAATATTTCATTTTAGCCAGATTTAACATAACAAACTTGAGTGTATTTACAGTAATTTTATAGGACTACAAGTTTTACTACATCATATTATAGTAAAACACTAAAACTCCTAGTGCTTTTAATGTTTTCCTTATATTTATATTAGTTTTTGTTTGGGGCTCCAACAATCAATAGGAAGATGACATTTATACATGACTTATTTAGTTCAATTAATCAAGTGAGTCATGTACATACAATGTCATTTTTCTATTTGTGCTTGGAGGTAAACCTTTTTCGTTTGTTTACGAGAATCATTTGTGTTTCCGAGGCATTTAAGGAGGAGTCCAAATCTTTTATCCTACTCTTCTTATTTCATTATATACTTCACAAATAAAAACATGCCATAGTCATTTTATTTTATTAAATGCTAAATTTATGTCTTCTATTATTTCAATTACCTAAATATGATAAGTTATTTATTTATTTATTTATTTTAGGAAATTAAAATAATAGAAGACATAAATTTAGTATTTAATACAATAGATGGACATGTGGTATGTTTTTATTTGTGGAGTAACAGTGGAACAGGAAGAATGTGACAGAAGATTTGGTCTCTTTAAAGAGAGGTATTGGAAATAAGGAAGCAGGGAACACGAGGAGTCATTCAACGGAAAGAGTAAATGAAAGAAGATAAGGAAATAAAAGTATGATGTTGTTAGGTTTGATGGAGAACTAATACATGGTTGGTAAGAGGAAAATGAGAGAGAGAGAGAGAGAGAGAGGGTGGAATAGGAGGAAACAATAAAAGAGAACGAAGAAGGAAAAAGAAAAAATTAATGAAAAAGCATGAAAACAAGATTAAAAGAAATAATGCTATACTAATGAAGAAAACTGAAAAAATAAGGTTAAAAAATTTAATGTCATGAGGCAAATAAACCGGATTGATGGAGAGGCGTTAAAGAGGGAAGTCTAAAATCATGGAAGCATTAAATATATAAGAATGCTTTAAAAAACTCACATCCATGGACGCACCACACTTATAGCAAAGATAATCGATTTGCAGACTCTTTGGCCAAGGAAGGGAGGAAGTATACCCTGTTACCGGTGTATACTTCCTCCCACTCACAGCTGTGAGGAAATAGACACCCTTAACAAGGTGTATTTTTCCCAAGGAAGGATAGTCTCCTCCTTGTATTTTGTACTAGTTATCAATTGATGCTTGGCATGTTTCTTATTTTAGACTTTGTAATCTTTAATTCTATTTAATTTAAGCTCAATTTCACCAAAAATATTTTTTTGAAGAACATTGAAAAGAGTGTAATTTTTTTAATTATTAAAGAGGTAAATAAAGCGGTTTGATGGAGAGAGGAATAACTTAATGGGGGAGGAGAATTGATTGGGGTGTTACCTCATTAAGGAGGGAAACCACAAAATTGTGGACAAATCAAATTATTAAGAATATATATTTTTTATACTTAAGATAAAAATTCTATTCTAGTCTAAGATTGATTTTTTATTGATTAGAGTGATAGAAGTTATCGAGGTTATACTCATATCGACCCCATGCCAATGAGCCTCCAAGCATTCTCAAAGCCCTTATCTAGAACAACTTCTGTATGATTCAAATGAGTAGGAATCAACAAAGGTAGAGAGGGCAGATTTCATTTCAAGAGAACCAGACCTGCCCCTCAAGTCTCACCCTTAACTACAAACTTTCCATCAAAAACCCAACCTGCACCTTATTCTTTCCAACCATGCTTCATTTGGCCAAGTCTTCGACAAGAACATGATCATGGGATCTTTTCCTCGTAAAAAAGTAACGAGCTATTGAACTATTTGCATGGGTTCCCAAGCTCATGACAATCCCAAACTAGACAATTCATTATTCTCGGTGGGGCTAGTAACCAGCCTCCACCGATGTAGCTTCTATAGTCTTGCAATCATATTGCATTGTCCTTCTCCTGCTATCCCCTTCCTCTATCAAATTGTAGATTGTTGATCCTTTGTTTTTAAAGAACCTTTACTCTTAACCCATAATTCACTTTTTTTTTTCCTTTCATGGGTAGGTTATTACGTGACGAGTTGTGAGTGATGGAATAAAAATTGTGGATTGGTTATTATAACACCAATAGCATATAAATAATGCTAGCACCACAACTTCAATCACTCACAACTTGCCATGTGGGCAAGTTGTGACAAAAGTTGTGGATCACGACCATGGAACCCTCTATGAGTTCTCCACAGTGGCTTAAACATTCTAGCCCCCACCTCTATGTATAAGGACATGCTGAGTGAAGATTTTTGCCTTAAAGTTTTATTACTCACATCCACCTTAACACCCGCTTTTTTAGATAAGGAAAACTTCACCCAAAGATTTGAGATGAACTACATTCACCCTCTTCTCCTTCACTCAAAGAACTAGCACAGTTTCCTCTTCTCGTACTAAGGGTTTGTTTGGTTAGAGGTGGAATAAGGAGGATAGAAAAAAAAAAAAAAAGTGAGAAGAAAATGTTTTTAATGGGTGTTTGATTGGAAGGAGAAGAGTAAAAAAAATGGGTGGAACTCAAGTGTTTTCTTCCCGAGCCCACCAATATGAGCCTACCAAAATGTTTTCTCCCAAATTGGGAAGAAAACATGTAGAAAATGTATGAACTAAAGCACCCATGTACTACAACGTGCTAGGTTTTCTACTTTTCATGGTTTCTATTTTTTTTTTTTTTTCCTTTCCTTTGCTTCTTTTCCGTTTTGTCATTTTTTGTTACATGTCATCTGTTTCCTTTTATATATTTATTTTAAATTTCATTCTTTAGTTTTTTTTTTTTGTCCTTTTTTATACTTTTCAATCGGTTGGTGTTTTTTTCTTTCTTTTTTTGGTTCATTTGTATTTTTTTTCTTCTAATTTGTTACTTTTTTATCTATTAAGACATGAATGTAAATTTATACAAATTACATTTTCTATCCCTCAACTTTAACTTGTTATACTTGCCTAATATTAGAATGTATAATTTCACATACAATAAGCATAATCATAACAAATGCCTACTAATAACTATTAGGGTAAACTACGTATTTGCTCCATATACTTTATACCATATTTCAATTTAGTTCATATCCTTTTAATTATGTTAATTTGGTCTTTAACCTTTTAATGTTGTATCAATTTAGTTTTTACCGCTATCTCTTGAATGGAAATTGCTGATGTGGCTAACGGCCAAAGTAAAAAATTTAGTTTAATAGAAAGACATAATTAAACCAATTGTAAACATTTTTTTAAAGAGAGTTTTAACTTATGACGTCCACTCCTGATGATAGCTTTTTATCATCAGATCAAGACACCAATTGGTTTTTGATGTAGGCAAGAATTGAATCCCAAATCTCTTATTGAACTATAAGAGACTTTACTATTTAAACTAATTAGAACTAACAAATCAATTGTAAAATAAAATGCCTTGCTTGAATAGTACTTAGTACTTAAAATTTCGTTTTTTTTTTTAAACAATTTCTTATCATCGAACATAGTTTAGTTAGATTTTATTTAGATAAGATCAAACATAATTTAATCAAAATTTGTTGGCTGCTTTAGCCGAGCATAATGGTAAGTGAATTCAAATTCTTAGTCATATGACTTATAATAATAATTTTTTTTTTTTTTTAACTTCATAAATTTGATTTTTTTTAGGACTTGTGAAATAATATAAAGACAATGAAAACATATGAGTAGTAACATGGAACTGATTATTAGATTTGAGGAGGTGCTTGGTGAACTAGTCTACACTTTTGCCAACACATGAAATAAGACAACTCAGGACATATCTTGTTCTGTCATTGTTCCAAAGCATATAAGTGACTAATAAATTTTTTACATAAAGTTAGGATGGAAATTGGAAATCCCTTTTTTCTTTACATGCATTATCAAGTCTTCTTCATTATTCTCCAAGGGAAGATGGGTTCCTTGTTAGTTGAGGCATGAATGGGCAACTTCTTTTTCGTCAATGAGGTCTTTTGCAGTTACATCCATCTTTGCCCTTGAGAACTCATCGATCTTGAGCCCTGCCAATGCGTAAACAAGTTCCAAACACTGAATGCACTAAAATAGTCTCATGCAAGTGGTATTAAAACATTTTGACCATTTTTCATGGCATTTTGGAATATATAACATGCTAACTACTAACACAAGAGTATAGTAGGCTATCATAATTATAGCCATTCATTCATGAATCCTCGATTGTATTACTCTTATGCCTCTTTTTATATCATTGTTGATTGCTCATCAGTAACTGGGAGTTTTGAGCTTTGTGCATTTCATTGTTATAGACTTATAGTCCATATATTCCGAATATATATCCTTGCTCTCTTCAACAACTACCTTTGCTCTTAAACCATTATTTAGATCTAAGACATAATTGACAAACAACATATATTCCCTATGCAGATTATAGTGATTTGTAGCTTCAGAAACATTAGCAGTTCAACTCTTAAGGAAAGAAGAAGTAACATTTACAACATATAGAAGCCACAGAACTTACCATTCACAATTGACCATTTTCCTTTCTCACATTTAACAGGAAAAGAGTAAATAATATCCTTTGGGATCCCATAAGAACCATCAGAATACACTCCCATGGAAACCCACGTTCCCTGAATTACAAAGCCAAAGGAAAATTTACAAAAGATAATAATAATTAAAAGAAGAAGAAGAAGAAGAATATGAAAGCAAATAAGTTCTGCATGATCAAATGCTATTTGAGATGAAAGATAATCAACCTTGGGAGTCCCGAGAACCCAATCATGCATATGATCACAAGCAGCACTTGCAGCAGACAATGCACTTGATGCTTTCCGAGCCTTGATAATGGCTGCGCCACGCTGCTGTACAGTGTTGATGAACTCGTTTTTTAACCTATGACAGAAAAAATTTAAATAAATAAATAACAGAAAGGGAAACAAAGTAAATAGCCTGACAAGGATGCATAGAGATGTGAAGATGGTCAACATAACTATGTTGTTGAAGACCCTGCAAAGAGTTGCAACCTAAATATTCAACATGCACCCAAATGTACCCAAGACCAACCTAAAACTTTGGAGTTCAATAACTTTTCAAAAATATAAAGCCAGGTCCTAATATAGGACTGATGTGGGTAGTTTTGGGGCTTAAATGTGTAAATTTCACATCATTTTCTGTTTATACCAACTGGTGCAGATGCTCTAACAGGGTGCAAGACAGATTTAAGAATAAGTTTGTTTTTTGATGAGTACAAACTCAAGTATAAAAATTGTTACCACCTACACCCCAAAGATTGGGATCCCTGGGTTAGGAAAATGGCATGTAGGTACTAATTGACAGTGCACCCCAAGCTATTGCTTAAAAGAAGCATGGTAATCTAAGGAGAGCCATAAATTCACTGGAGCAATTTTGTCTTCATAGATGATCAATCACTATTTATCTTGAGAGGTGGGATAGCTACAATTACTAGAATCCATAATTTAAAAAAAAAAAAAAATTGTTAAAATAACTAAATTCACCATTTCCTAAGAACTTAATCTTTTAGGACAAATAGTATCATGGTATGTAGGTGGTCTAAATTTGGAGGATTGAACCTTATGCCTGCTCTACCTCCCATTTAAATACTTATAGGTACTTTATCAACCTATGTCTCCAAATAATTTAAACATGTGAAAGTGGCAAAAAATAAACATGTTGGATATTTTGAGATACCAATGATCGTCAATATCAAGTTCTTTGACTAGTCTCTCTCCATTTGTGGTGGTGACAATCGCATGATTGGCATCTGGATATTGAGTTGAAGAGTGATTGCCCCAGATGATTACGTTCTTGACATCAGTAACATAAACCTTCAATCTCTCAGCTATTTGACTTAATGCTCTGTTATGATCAAGTCGTGTTAGGCACGTGATATTTTCCTTTGGGATTGAAGGAGCAAATTCTTTCAAGATGAGAGCATTGGTGTTTGCAGGGTTGGCAACAACTAGCACCTGCGTAATAAAGCAGTGAAAGGGCGTCAACGTAGGAAACAATATTTTTCTCCCAAAAAAAAAAAAAAAAAAGAAAAAAAAGGAGAAAACACTTGGGAAACAATATTAATTCAAAAAATTAGCTGCATAAAAGTGAAGATTAAAAAAGAAAAGAACTCTTTAAAGATTTCAATCTTTCAACATTTGTAATTTTTAGAAATCTGACAATATGATTGGTTATAAATATGTTGGAAACAGACATATAGGAAATCTGGTTTTCACTGAATATATTCATTAATAAGTTGGAAACTAGACTCGAAAATGCACAATTATGTTGTCAATGGTAGCACATAGAGACACAAGATTTGAGAGGATCAAAAGAAACAAACATAAATATTTAGAGTATTAAGGATTTGCTTGAATGGTGCATTTTCATGGCAGCTTCTTGTTCTTCCATTTTTAGAGTGAGTGAGGGGGCTGGAGAACTAGTAATTCGGATACACATACTTCTTCAATCTGGACAGAAAGGACAAACACTGCTCCCTGTGACTGAAAGATTTTTCTTTCTAGGGAAATACTATATTTCATGCAATATAAAGAATGTCTGATCAATTATTCTTATGATGTAAAGGGACTCTAGATTAGGTAGCTTAGCAATATTACTAATTTGAGCACGAGTGTCCCTCCAGGATGTAACTTAAAATAGTAACATTAACCAAGATATAGACATTCAGATTGTATCAATTACCAAAGCAGGTAATGGTCAGAGGACATTCCAAAAGGCATGCTACAGAGCCATTACAACTAATAGAAGCAACAGACCATGCTTACGGATAGGAAATGATAGTGAGACAAGGAATGTACTGGGACATATTATCACAAGCTAATAATAATGGAACAGAATGCTAAGATCATTAGTTTTATTGATTCACTAATTTTTATCATGGCCTAGAGGGCATCTAGTAATAGGTGGTGCAGAAGCAGGACGACCAGTTTTCAATGGGAATGTGTTTTTGGACGTAAAATAAAAACAAACAGGATAAAACCCATGTATCAACGCCAAGATGTGGAGAGAGGGATAAAACCCAAGAATCAGCACTTAAAGACTGCTTTGAGTTAGTACCAAGCAAAGTAACAGAGATATGCTTGTATTCAACATGAAGCATTGGAAGTAAAAATTCAAACAAATTTTAAGATCAACCTGTCTACAGTAGTGAAATTAAATTAAAGAAGGAAGGGAAATAACTTCACAATCAAATAAGAAAAGGAAATACCTCATAAAAATTTTCATTAAATACAAAATAAATAAATAAAATCCTAAAAAAGTCTCAGATCCATTAGCATCAATCTTATCCAATGAAATCAATCAGCATCAATAGAACCAATATGTCTCCTCTTTTTAAACTTCAAAACATCTCAGAACATCCAGTTTCATGACTTTTAATTTTTAAAGTAAATGAAGCCATATATATATAAAAAAAAAATACAAATCTATGTAAAGGTGAACTGATAATATTCCAAACTGAATGTGGCTGTGTGGGTGACCCTAAAATCTTAAATCTACACACTCAAGTGAATTTATGGGGTCACCTTGCAATCCGAAGCAGCATGCTCCTCCAAGGCCGAAGCCTGTTCCTTGTAAATAGGCACATTCTTAGACATCATATCCTTCCTTTCCATACCTTCCTTCCGGGGGAATCCACCAAGCATAATAGCAATATTGACGTCTTTACAAGCTTCAGTGACGTCCGTGGTAGCATGCACCTCTATTGAACCATGTTCATGACAATTTAAGAAACCTCAGGGGAGAGTATAGTTCTATCAACCTAGAGTTAACTCTCAAGATAAGAGACATACCTTTCAGAAGAGGGAAGGCAGCATCAAGCAATTCCATTTTTACCCCATTCAAGGCTTCAGCTGCCGGTGCGATATCAAGCAAGTGCAGAATCACAGGCTGATCAGGACCCAGCATGATTCCCCTTGCAATCATTGGAGCAATGGCATAACCTATTTGCCCTGTTGAACAAAATCAAAATTTTGAGCTACAGATACACAAGCTATATATTATCATGTCTAGAAGAAAGAATACCAAACCTATAGAATTGAAAATCAAATGCACTTGCTCCTTTACATAATGACAACAGTCATCTTGATATAAATCAAGCTTTTTTTTTTCAATTCTCATTCTTTCCAACTATTTCAAAAAGACTACAATGTATAAGATAATACAATGATTATTTCAACAACAAAACAGTTACAATTTTTAGGATTTCTTTAGATTATCTACAGAAATCAGAAATGGCAGTCAAACTCATCTTCAAAGAAAACCACAGATTTAAACTGTTTCATTAAGAATTACATCACAGAACAGCAGTGCAGGAAGTCATAAACTGAATAGAAAACAGGATTTTCAAATTAAGTTAAGGATAAATTTGAAGAAAAATAATTAAAATACTTTTTTGCAAATAATTTTTAACAAAAATTGAGACAAAAATTCATGAAAAATTGGATGATGATTTTAACATATTTATAAAAAAAAATACAAAGCAACAAATTCCATAAATTTCACTTATTAACAATTGGGATCAGTTTTGACTTTAACTCCCATGAAGGAGAAACCTGGTAAATTAGCATTTGCCTTAATAGTTTAAGCAGGTAGGAAAAAGTGAATTTTATCATTTAACCATTGATTCTAACAAAATCAATAAATGATATTTATATGAGCTAAAGATACCATAATGAGGAAACCAAAAAACAAGAAGTATCCACAGGCATACAAGCAAATTTAGATTAAGCAATCATACAAAATTGGAAAATTTGGGGTTTATCATTTGGAGAACATTCATATTTGTCAATTTGAATGAAAATTTAGATGACAGTTTCAGAAATTCAGCAAAAATAAATATATATAATAATATAAAAGGCATTCAAATTTCTAATATTGAGTTTCATGATGATAAAAAGACAATCAAATATTTCTACCAAGGACCAAGAAAAACCAAATAGACTATCAGGTTGAGCTAGCATGCCTGCAGCACCAGTGACCAATACTTTCATTGGTTCCTTCTCCATCTTCAAGGAGCCCCACATGTATGTAATAAGCTTCCAAGAGATAGCAATAGTAAACAAAACAACGAGACCATTCTGAAGCAATACAAGATACTCCATTTTCTCAAAAACCAAACTGATAAATAAACAGTTCCTCGTAGATTTCTTCTCAAAACTATCCAACCTTCTAACATATATACACATATGTATGATGCATCAAAATACAAAAATATATGAACAAAAAACAAAGAATATTAAAAGAAACCTGTACAACAAGGCATTAATTTCAGATGCCAAAACAACTTGCACAAGAGATGCACAAGTATAAGAGATCTCCACAATCAAAGAAAAGAACCTATCCATCTGTTTGTTTTCCAATCAAACTAAGGAAAAAGATAAGGATATTATAGAATTAAGTTATGAAACTTCCATTGAATGCAACATCCACTTCTAACCACCAAAGCTAAATGGTTGTGCTTAGACTTTGTTGAGAGGATTGCTTTCTTTATCATATAATATAAAATTCATAATGAAGAATAAAAAAATGTAATAAAGAAAAAAAACAAAAACCCAGCAAAAGAAACCAAACGGAGCAAAGCAACAAGCGAAAACGAAGGAAAAAAGAAAAGAAAAGAGAGAGACCCATCGCAGACCCAGTCACGCCGCCGCCACACGCGAGAGAAATCCATCGCAGACCCGTCGCTGCCTCAACTGTCGGCGTCGCATACCCAAACGGGAAACGGCCACACCAGCGCCGCCACTGTCGCCATGCGAGACCCGTCCCTGGCTCAGATTCACGGTCAAATGATGAAGACTAAAAGTATGAAAGAATATTTGAGATCCTGGCATAGCTTCCTTGGTGAGAGACTGTGAGGAAGAAATTTGGTTGCGAAAATTGAAAAAAGAGATCTGATGGTAAAAGTAAAAGGCGTGCTGAGCAGCGAAGAGCCTTCCTACTTAAAAAATAATCCTATATTCTTCTTTATTTACAAGTTTGCCATAAGAAAATAGTAAAAGTTAAAAATCTTATATAAAATGTGAACAAGAATATAAGATTATAAATAAATATTTTTTTAAATCCCACCTTATTTAAGATTTCTAAAAAAATTAAATTAAATTCATTATCTATATATATATATATAAAACCGAAACCTTTGCTGGCATCACAATTTTTCACGTCAGTACAATATTATATATATATATATAAAACCGAAGCCTTTACTAGCATCATAATTTTCCACGTCAGCACAATATTTAAAAAATAAAAATAAAAACATTATAACTTCTCAAAATCCTAGCAACCTTATCCCTCTCTCAAGTGAAGAAATATAAAGCCATAGAACGATTTAATGCTGGAGAATCCGCATTGTTCCTCGCCGTGGATACTAAAAATATGATGTACTAATTAATATTTAAAAAATAAAAAATAAAAATAAAAATATTATTGTAGGGGTAAAATTTTCAAATCAAACAATGGGCCTGGGCCCCATACAAAGTCCAGCCACGTCCGAAGAGAAAGTGAAGCGCCAAAAGGGCTTCTGGTATAACTTTAAAATAATTTTCCTAAATTTTAAAATACTAAAAAAATTAAAAATAATTCTCAGCCTTATCTCCACTATAAAGTCCAAGCCTTACCTTCACTGTAAAGCCCAATCTTTATAGCTTTAATTCCACAATAAAGCTCAAGCCCAAGCCTAAGCCTGTCTCTCACGATTTCAAATTCCTTTTCTGTCTCCTCACCTTTTGGTTTACTGTGTTTCACAATTTCTGTCTCCCCACCTTTTAAACGGCAACCCTTCATCAGCGTTAACTTGTCAGTGGTTTCAATTCCTCAATGACAACCCTTCAGCTTTTGCTAACGCCAGCCTATAATAGTAGTCTCTCTGTCTTCCCTCCTTTGTCTCTTCCTTTCCTCACAATATGTTAATACTCACAAAAGGTGGATAATTCAGTTCAGGTATCTGTGCTCTATTCTTGTGACTGCCAGGCATAATAATTCAATGTAAGGATTAGATTATTTTGATTGATTTTTTTTTTCTTTTAAAAATTTGTTACTACCTCTTTTGTGCTGTGATATGGATGATTGTTATGTTGATTTTTCTTTGTATTTGATTTTTTTTTAGGATGTTGACTTTTTGATTGCTGGGTTTTTTTATTGGAGCTCTACCTCTTTTGTATTGTGGGTCGTATATGGGGTTAGTGTGATTCTGATTTCTTCGTGTAGTGCTTTTGTGTGGATACCTCAACAATTTGGTTTGGTTAACATGTGGGGAAGTTCTTGCTAGGGATATGCCAACTGGGTGTTTTAATTGGAGTTCTACCTCTTTTGTGTTGTGGGTCATATATGGGTTTATGTAAATGCTGTTTAATGAGAGAGGTTGAACAGTTCATGTAGACTTTTTTTTTTTTTTGATAAGAGTTCATGTAGACTTATTTCCTATATGATATGAGAAATTAATAAAAAGTGAATCAGAGTGGTCCAAAATTTCCCATATTCGTTGTTTTGGTAATGATGCTATTGAAATTCGTCCCTAGTTACGTAGATTGGTCCAAGACAGATCCCAGCCGTAAGTTTTCTCATATTGAATCAACCAAACAATTATCAAAGATTGCCAAATTCCCTTTCAGTTTTTTTTTCTCTCTTAAATTTCCAGTAATACTTTAAGAAGTAATAATAAAATGGAACGTTCTGTTCTCTTCAGCTGCAAATGACCGAAATTCAAGAGCTGCATGTGATGACAAACCAAATAAGAGAAGCTTCAGATTTGTTTGCGCAATAGTAATACAAAAACAATGTGGTTAGTCCATCTTCTACTGTCTCTTTTCTTTTACAGATTTCTTAATTTTTTTTCTCTGTTTTATTTCCAAGTGTAATTCCCAAATTTTGAATGTGCCTGTAAGATTATCTGATGATTATCCAGTTGGGGAGAGGTAAGAAATTTTTTTACCAGCAAACAAGTTTAGGTAGTTAAATTTCTTCTTCTGCCCAAGTCATTATTTTCTTTCTCAGCATAACACAATGCAAGGCTAATGCAATGATATATTTTTCTAGCTTAGATTATTGGTAGAATTTATGTGAAACAATCTTGGACAATATTAAGGGTCTACTTAGATCCATAGGAGATTTTAGGAAACATATGCATAATTTTTCAGATCTGTAAAATTTTCATTTGCCCAAACTCAAACACTCAAAAACACCTCATACAGTCTAAGTTTCGTAGACTACAAAAAATCTTTTTTTACAAATTCCTGATGCAATAAGCTATTCTTGGTATAAAGTATGCATAATAAAAGAACACCAAAATCTGCTTAAAATTCTGCAGGGCAAGGATTTTGTTATTATAAAGAAAACAAACTTTTCCCTATCCTAGTTGCCTTGACTAAGGTAAGTAGGAAGTATCATATTCTTTTTTCCTTTTCCTGTCTTGGATTTGTTCATTTTGCATGATAAGTAATGTCTGTAATTCCGTTTATCAAAAGCAAAAAAAAAATATCTCTAATTCCACTGTTTTACTATTTCATTTTTCCATCTACTCTACTTAATAGAGGGGAGAGTGGCCCCATTTATGATGACTCAATTCTTCATAGAGTTTTATGCAGGAATTGAAGTCTCAATTTTAATATCCCTTAAGTCCAAGTAATGGAATGGACTGGATTCATTTGTATAGTTTTGTACAAGTGATTTTGCTGTAATTTGGGTTCTCCTTTGCTGTAACAGTATCAGTCTTTGTGTTGTATATGGAGGTTGCAGGTTGCAGCTAAAACTGCAATATGCTGTACAGAATGATGCAGAGTTTGCTCTGTTATCTGGTTGTTTGGCTAGCGCCAGTGTTTTTTTTTTTTTGGGTTAGAGAGGGATTAATTTAAAGATTTTGAGTTTATTTAAGTTGCATGCATCATGTGAGCCTAGATTTTTGGTTTGGGTCTTCTCCTGTGTGATTTCAACGACTATGTGTGTAGGTATGTGTAAGTATTTTCTGTCATTTTTGTGTTTTAGTATTTGGGATGGGTCTTATCTTGTGTGATTTCAACAAACATGTAGTGTAAGAGTATAACTTTTGCTGTCATTTGTCAACCACTTTGTTTTATGGCTACTGAAATTGTTGTATAACTTAATTTGGTCCTTTGAATTGATTCTGTTGTGGACCTATTTTACGTGTAATTTAATAATTTTATAGAATTTGAGTTTGATTCATTTCTATTTGTTTAAAAGATTTTTATATATAAAAAATAAAAAAAAATTTGAGATGTGGGTTTGTTTATAAATCTATTATAGGATGCTGGGTCTTGTCTATTAATATTTGAATTGTTGTAATCTAAGACTTTTAGGGATTTTTATAGGTTTGTGGTCATCAGGAAGATGGGTTTGATTGAATAAAGAAAAGGGGCTGTTTGGCACAATATTTGTGAATTCATTAGATTTCAGCAATAATTATGTTTTGTTTGGTTTTTGAGATAAGGTTGGAATAGAAAATTAATTTGGGCTTTTGACTGTGGATTGATTTTGATGGTCAATGTAACAGAACCTTGTGCTATTAGGGAGCTTGGTACAACTTTTTGTTTTAGTCCTAGAGTGGCTGTATAGCTTGGGGACTGAAACAAAATAAGTAGTAAGATTAAAGATTTTGTTTTGTTTTTTTCCAAGCGTTTTTCTCATCAACCAGAGGGTTGTTGTAATTTGATTCAATGGACCACCTTATGCTGGTTGATGACACATTGGGCGACAGTTTGGATTTAGAAGTTGATGACTTAATTAAAGTGTGACAACATAACAAATAAAGATGCGAGTGATGAAGAGATTGAAGCAGAAGAATTGGAAAGGCGAATGTGGAAGGATCATATCAAGCTCAAGAGGCTTAAGGAAAGACAGAAGATTGCAGCCCAACAAGTTGTAGAGAAGCAAAAGCCCAAGCAGACCACTGAGATCAGGCTTGGAGGAAGTAGAGCACAGGATGGGATTCTCAAGTATATGCTGAAGCTGATGGAAGTTTGCAAAGCTCACGGCTTTGTCTATGGTATCATTCCTGAGAAGGGTAAGCCAGTGAGTGGTGCTTCTGACAACATTAGAGCTTGGTGGAAAGAAAAGGTGAAGTTTGATAAGAATGGGCCAGCAGCCATAGCCAAGTATGAAGTGAAATGCCTTGCCATGAGTGAGGCAGAAAATAATTAGAATAGGAACTCTGAAAGCATTCTCCAAGACTTGCAAGATGCTACTCTTGGGTCACTTTTGTCTTCTTAAATGCAACACTATGACCCCCTCAAAGGAAGTACTTGCTAGAAAAGGGAGCTCCGCCACCTTGGTGGCCAACTGGAAATGAAGATTGGTGGGTGAAGTTAGGGCTACCCCATGGTCAAAGACCTCCTTATAAGAAGCTGCATGATTTGAAGAAGATGATGAAGAAAGTTGGAGTGTTAACATGCTGGATCTGAATGAATGCAATCACATGTTGCAATCTTATAAAAAAAAGTTGTGCACATCACTTTCAAGGGTTCTGCAATCACATGCTGCTGAATGCAAAATGTCATATTTACATGTTTGCACATACTAAATTAAAAATGTCAGATTAAGTTTGATTGCTCATATGCATATTTATTCTTGATGTGCTGCTACTTTAAAGTAGTGAGAAGGGAATTTGAATTGTGCATGTCAATCTATAGAACAAATGGGGTTTAATGGATAGCTTAGTGTCATATTTGATATTTTTATGTTCTGGTCTTTTGCAGGACAGTTGAATAATAAAACACTGCATAGTGATTGACTTTGCATGGATTATAGAAGGATTCACATTTCTAAGATATTTCTGAATGCACTTTGTTTTAACTATTTGCTTTGTCTTTGCCCATTAAACAATAAGTTAGATCAAGAGTTGCACTTGTCAAGTTAAAAAAAAAAAAAAAAGGATCAAGAGATGCATATTGAGAAACTGATTCTTTCTATTTTTGATCTTAAAAAAAAGAGTCAGATTCAATTCTAGTTGCATTAACAAATTCTATTATTTTATATGGATTGTAAATAATATAAAATGTCTTTTTTAATGAATGTTTTGTGAATTATTATTTATATTAGTTTAAAATATTATTGATTGATGATTGTGAAAGGGGGTTTTTATTTTTGCTTTGTTTTGTGCTTTGTCAATGGGTATCATGGCAACAATCTAAAATCAACCTACCTTTGCAAGTAGAAAATTTAAATGGAAAAAGATTTGTTTTCCAAATATAAATAAATGAATATAATCTCAAGTTTGGATGGAAATTCTACGTAGTTAAGAAAGTTTTTTGACCCTGTTATAGAAACTGACATTAAAATTTAGCTTGAGAAGTGCATATTTTTTTAATATAGCAAAATTACAAATTTGATATCTAACTACTACATGTCGTAATACATTTCTTAATGTGTTTTATTGACAAGCTTATATTAGTGGTACTTCAAATGAATGTAAGAACAGCAAAGGAAGAAGATACAAAAGGTACTTCAAAGTTGTCTTTCAATTTATTGGAAAATGATATTTTAGCATTTATTGGATATATGTAAAGGATTCAAATCCTAATTTTAATTTTAATTTAATTTTGATTTATATTTTCCATTTCGTAATTTAATGTTTCATATCAAGGATAGGAATCCTAATGTGAAATCAAAGATGAAGAAACAAAGAATTATTTAAATCTTCTTACACAATAGCTTTCCCGTGTATTGCACGGGTTAGCGACTAGCGTAATATTTAAAAGCTGAAGCATAGCATTTTTACGCTCTTTTTGAGCCACATGATTGTAGTATAGTATTTCAGTCCATTGGGTCCATTTTAGTCCATTCGGTCCAATTCAATCTACTTGATCCATTTGATCTACTTTAGTCCATTTGGTCCCATTCAGTTCACTTCTGTCCATTTTGTCCACTTTGGTCCATTCAACCCATTATGCTCTCTCTCTCTCTCTCTCTCTCTACTTTAGTTTGATGATTTTTGTGTTAGTTAATATCTCTACTTTAGGTTGATACATTTTAGTATTGTATTTTTTGAGTTCCTCATCACAAGTCCTCTTTCTACCTCTTATAGTTTTGGATTGATTTTTGTTTGAGTCTATCTTTAGTTTGGAAGTGAGAATTTTAGTTTATAGCAAAATACAATCTTCATGGCTATATATTTAAATGTGCTTATAAATTATTTGAGTAATTTCAGTTGTAATTATGTGATAAGTTTTGATCATCACGATAATCTCCTTAAGAGAATGAGAAATTTGAAACTTAAAAATTTTGGTTGTACCAAAAGAAATTAGGAAAATATAGTGTATAATAATAATAGTTAGAAAAATATGGACCACTTCAAAAAAGAACAATATCAATAAAAACACAAAAAATAATAAAACCATATATTTGTAAAAATAGAGAGACAGAAATTACTTTTAAAAATTGTTTAATTTTTAGGGAGAACAAATTATTTACAATAAAATTTAGAGAATAAATTATACATTATACTACATTTCAAAATAATTATATATTTCCACACATCCCATGGGTCTGCGACTTTTAAATAAATAAAATCGCAACGACACATCTTGTTATGCCATTTTTCCAAAGCTAGTAACTGACAGATAAAAGTTGTACATAAAGTAAGAATGGAAATTGGAACTCCTTTTTTTCTTTTCATGTATTTATTGAGTCTTCTTCATTATTCTCCAAGAAAAGATGGGTTCATTGTTAGTCTAGGCATGACTTGGCCATTGATATTTCTTCCTGGAGATCCTTTGCTGCTAAAACCATCTTTTCCCTTGTAAGCGCATCGATTGTGAGCCCAACCATTGCATAAATAAGTTCCAAACATTGAATGCACTTTTTTTCTTCCTATTGATTTGATAGTTATAATAGGAGAGAAGGAATTTGAACCCTGAATGTTTCAATTGAAAACACCAAAAAATGCTAGTTGAGCTATAAGGCTCCTTGACAACATTGAGGCATTGAAGCAAGTAATAACATAAAATCAGGACCATTTCCCAAACATTTTGGAATAAAAAATGTTAACACAAAAGTGCAGTAGGTTCTCATAGTTATAAATACTCGTTCATGAATCTTCAATTATTGTACTTAGCCTCGTTTTAATCATCATTTTTTGTTAGAAGAATCGATTTAATCATCATTGATTGCTCATTGGTGATTGGGAACTCTGAGCTCTATGCATTCATTGTTTTAGTCCATAGTATTCAAAAAATATATCCTCCTATCTTCAACAACTACGTACGTTTGCTAAAACCATTACTTAGATCTAAGAAATAATTGACAAACAACATATGTTCCTCCATGCAGGTTATAGTGATTTCTAGCTTCTGAAACATTGGAAGTAAAAGTTCAACTCTCAAGGAAAGAAGATGTAACATTTACAACATATAGAAGCCACAGAACTTACCCTGCACAATTGACCATTTCCCTTTCTCACATTTAACAAGAAAAGAGTGAATAATATCCTTTGGGATCCCATAAGAACCATCAGAATACACTCCCATGGAAACCCATTTTCCCTGAATTTCAAAGACAAAAGGAAAATTAGAAAAGTTAATAACTAATAAAATAAAATAAAAATAAATAAATTTAAAACAGAATATAAAAGCAAATAAGTTCTGCTCGATCAAATGCTATTTGAGATGAAGGAGAATCAACCTTGGGAGTCCCGTAAACCCAATCATGTATATGATCACAAGCTGCACTTGCACAAGACAGTGCACTGTTTTTTGCTTTTTGAGATCTATTCAAGGCTGAGCCACGCTGCTGCACATTGGTGATGAACTCGGTTTTTAACCTATGACAAACGAAAAAAATGGAGACTTATTGGGAGTGAAGCGAAGTAAATAGAAGACAAGGATGCATAAAGATGTGAAGATTGTCAACATCACCCTGCAAAGGGTTGCAACCTAAAATTTCAACATGGAAACTACTGTACCCTACTTCAATCTAAAACATTGGAGTTTAATAACTCTTCAATGTCAAAGCTAGGTCCTAACAGGGTTCAAGACCAGGTCAAGTATAAAAAAATATCGGAATCCTTGGGCACATGAGATTTTTAACTTTTTAAACAGAATGTAGAGTGGAGATAGTGTCCAAACTCCTAACCATTTGCTTTGATGCTACGATAAATTACCAATTTTATTAAAAGTTTAAGCTATTAAGAAATGATGAGTTTAATCATTTAACCATAATTCTAACATGTATAAACTACTTAATAGACTATTTCCTAAAATATGAATGATAACTTAAGGAGAACCATAATTTCCTTGGGGCACTTTTTGTCTTTGTAGATGATCAATCACTACTAATCTTGAAGAGGATATTGAGTAAAAGGGAGCAACACGTGATAAAAGTACCCAGAGAAAAACTTCTAATTAGACTTCTACAATCTTACCATACCATGCCTTTAGCACTCATTAAATTCGTAAAGAGCTTTCCTTAACTTACATACATAGTTTGGTTGGACTTTGCTCTCAAATCCTTTTGGTTACTTCATTTAATTTCTCAATCCAATTTTTCATGTAGGAAAACATTCTTTACATCTGTCTACCTTAGCTTCCAAGATTTACTTGTTGTCAAGTGCTAACAGGACACTTACAATGGTTGTCCTTGCCACTGGGCTAAACGTTTCATCATAGTCTAGCCCATATTATCGAGAGAATCCTCAAAATACAAGTTGAGCCTTGTATCTCCCTACCAATCCATATGCATGAGACTTTACCTTTTACACCATTTGCAAGAAATGAGTTTCACATCTTTAAGCTTTAGCACAATGTCTCAAGTTTGATTCTTCTTTAGTACGTGAATTTTTTCTTCCATTGCTTTTATCCATTGTTCACTTTAAGATGCTTCTTCATATGTTGACAGCTCTTTTATGTTGTCATCCTCCGTAATTGATGCATTTGCACACTTGGAATATAGTTTTTGTTACCTTGTTGGCCTTTGTAGTTATGAGATTTCTTCCTTCTCTATTCTAGACCAATCCTCCTCTAGTGTCCTATGGTTGTACACTAGTTTGCCAAGGACCTTGAGTAACTTCTCTAGACTGTGGCTCACCTTCATCTTCAAAAAAGTTTTCATATCAGTTGCCGTAAACTGATCTTTCACTGATTGCTCCCTCCTACTCTCAATCATTTTATCTTCAATCTCCCTTGAGATTGGCAATGATGTAATCTCTTTTTACCACAACGAAGATGCTTCATCAAATTTCACATTCTTCAAGGTGTAACAACGATTGTTAGGTCACAGCATCTTTAACATTTTCTTTGGCTATCGTAGCCCATGAAGATGCAACAGTTTCTTTTTAACATACTGCAGAGATGAATAGGCACAAATGCATATCAAACACAATTAAAGACTTTAAAAGGAGAAGCATTCCTACAATTACCAAAATTATGAATGTTAATAATTTTATGCATTTGAATTAGCAATCAACTATGGCTGAATAATGGTTAAATAATTAAATTCATCATTTTCTAATATCTTAAGTTTTTGGGACAAGTGCTAGTTTATTATAGCATTAGAGAAATGGCCTGATTTCTAACCCGTGTCTGCTGTACCTCCCATTTAGAAAGTTAAAAAAGGTAGTTTATCAACCTATGTCTGCTAATAATTTAAACATGTGAAAGTGGCAATAAGTAAAAATGTTGGGTATCTTGAGCTACCAATGATCGTCACCAATGCGTTCTTTAACAGGTTTCTCTTCATTTTTGATGGTGACAGTTGCATGATTGATGTCCGGATATCGATGTAAATAGTGATTGCCCCATATGATTATGTTCTTGACATCGCTAACAGGAACCTTTATCTTCTCAGCTATTAGGCTTAATGCTATGTTATGATCAAGTCGTGTTAGACATGTGATATTTTTCTCTGGAATTGAAGGAGCAAAATCTTTCAAGATGAGTGCATTGGTGTTTGCTGGGTTGGTAACAACTAGCACCTGCATAATAAAAGCAATGAAAAGGCATAAACATTTAGAAATCTGGTTTCCCTTGATTTAATTATAAATAAGTTGGAAACAAACTCAAAAAGGCACAATTGTACTGTCATTTAGTTGGATAGTTCCCTTACTGACAGATGCAATTTGGAACCATCCATGTTAAATCATTTTAGCACCTTTCTCCAATTAATTTTCCTAATCTTGTTATAATAGTTTTGCATCTTTATTCGTTATAACTTTTATTCCCAACACGTTGGTTGTTGCATCTTTATTCATTATAACTTTATTTTCATCATCATAACTGGAAAGTTTCTTGCTAACAATGTGTCCACATATAATGATAATATTGTTAATTTTTTCTTGCACCTCCATATATAAGCACAATGATCTAACGGACTCATTTTGAAACCAATCTCTTATTTTTTTGGAAAAAGAAGTAGGCTTTTTTTTTTTTTTCTCTCTCTAGATGGTGAAAAATATATGCATTAATATGATGCTGATCTTGCAACTCAAACCCTTCGCTAAACTCTCAAGCACTTTGTGCATGGATAAGTACCATCCCACCTACAAGGATAGAAAGTATTTTTACTTCAAAACATCTTGAACATCCGATTTCATGACTTTTAAAGTAAATGGAGCTACAGATGCAAATAATTCAAATCTATGTAATGTGAACAAATAAGATTCTAAACCAGTGTCATTCAGCAAAAAATATTAAAAAAATCAAACCAGTGTCAGAGATGGGTGCCCCAAGAATCTTATACACAAACATTGAAGCTCATTTATGGGGTTTCTTACCTTGCAATCCGCAGCAGCATGCTGCTCCAAGACCGAAGCTACATCCTTGTAAATAGATACATTTTTAGACATCAAATCCTTGGTGTCCAAACCATCCTTTCGTGAGTGTCCAGCAATCATAATAGCAATATTGACATCTTTACAGGCTTCAACATTGTCGTTGGTAGCAACAACTTGTTGAAACATATTCATCACAAGATTTAAGAAACCTCAAGGGAAAGAATAATTCTATCTACCTCAGTATAGCTCTCACAGATAAGAGACATACGTTTCAAAAGAGGAAAGGCAGAACCAAGCAATTCCATTTTTAGTGAATTCAAGGCTTCATTTGTCTATTCAGTATCAAGCAAGTGCAGAATCACAGGCTGATTAGGGCCCAGCATGATTCCACTTGCAATCATTGGAACAATGGCATAACCTATTTACCCTGTTGAGCAAAATCAAAATTTTGAGCTACAGATACACAAACTTTTATCATGTCTAGAAGAAAGAAATTGCCAACTTATATAATTGAAAATAAAATTAGCTTGCTCCTTGACATGTAAAAACAGTCATATTGATATTATGTTTTATATTTAGCAGATATTAATCAAGCTTTTCTTTTAATTATCATTCTTTTCCAACTATTTGGAAGAGCACAATGTATAAGATAATAATGATTTAACATCAACAAAGAACTTATAGTTTTAAGGATTTCTTTGGATAATTTACAGAAATGGCATTTATACTCATTTTCAAAGAAAGCCACAGATTTAAACAGTTTCATTGAAGAATTATATAACAGAACAGTATTGCAGGAAGTCATGAACCAAATAGATATATGGTTTTCAAGTGAAGTAAAGGATAAATTTAAAGAGAAATAATTAAAATACTCTGTTTAGATAACTTTTGACAACAATTGAGACAAAAATCATGAAAACTTTTACAAATTTTAATGAAAATTGAACTTCCGCAGCAATTGGGGTCGATTTGACCTTCATTCCCATCAAAGAAAACTTGATAAATTGCCACTTTTCCTAAAAACTTAAATTGTTAGGAAATGGGAAATGAAATATGTATGAGCTAATGATGCCAAAAGAAGAAACCAGAAAACGACTAGTATCCACAAGCATACAAGAAAATTTAAATTAAGCAATTATGTAAAATTGGGAAATTTTGAGGTTTGACATTTGGAGAACAATCATTTTTGTCAATTTGAATGAAAATCTAGATGACTGGTTCAGAAATTCAGCCAAAAAAAAAAAAAAAAAAAAAAAACTGAAAACTGAAAATTTCGAGATTCAACTATATCAATGTTGGGGACATAATAATATAACAGGTCAATCAAATATTTCTAGCAATGACCAAGATTAACCAAATAGGATATCAGATTGAGCTAGCATGCATGCCTGTAGCACCCTTAACCAACACTTTCATTGGTTCCTTCTCTCTCTTAAAGAAGCTCCAAATGTATCTAATAAGCCACCAATAAAATGCAATATAAACCAAAACAATGTGACCCTTGTGAAGCAATTCAAGATATTTAAATTTTCCTGAAAACAGACAGATCAATAATCAGTTCCATCTGGATTTCTTCACAAAGCAAGCCCAACTTGCATCATGTATATGTATATATACGAATGATATTAAAGGTCCGTACAATAAAGCTTTTCAGATGCTAAAGAAAATTGCATAGCAGCATAAGAGATGCAAAAGTAAAATAGTTCTCCCCAATCCAAAGAAAACAACATATCCTTCTTTTTGTTTTCCAATCGAACTAAGGAAAAAGATAAGAATATAGAATTAAGTTATAAAAGTTCCCATGAACGCAAAATTCACTTTTATCAAAGCACCTCAACCAAGCAAAATGATTGTGCTACACTTAGTTTAGAGGAGGCTTTTACTCAGGGGCGGAGCCACATAGTGGCTTGGGGGGGCCGAGGCCCCTGCAAAAAAAAAAATTTTCCCATTAGCCTATGAAGAAAAAATAATTAGGCCCCCCCAACCTTAGGCAGCCGGCCCCCCCTACCAATTTCTCACCCATTCTCCCAGGCCCCAATCAAAACTTAGTAACATACTCAAATTAAAAAAAAAAAAATCTGTTCTACTTTCAAGCAAAAAAAAAAAAAAAAAAGCCCAAAAAAAAATTGAACTAAAATCTGAAGAAAAATAAAAAATTTACAGAGAAGCCCACGGCAAGCTAAGCTAAGCCCACGGTGAGCCCAGTAGCTCGCTCACGGCAAGCCCATGCATTCTCAACCGAAAAAAAAAAAAATATATATATATATATATATATATATTACAAAGAATCAGAAAATCCAACCATCACGTCGCTGGCAGAGAGAAATCAAATCGGTGACAGCATACCACAATGCCCGATACTGCCTATACAGAGCAAATCAAGCTCAACAGCAAACCAAACTCAACAAACAGCAAACCAAACACAGAGAACACAGAGAGAAACTCAGAGAACACAGAGAGACTGAGGTTTTTATCTAAAAAAAAAAAATCCCCAATACACAGATAAAAACCAAACCCCAGCAAACCCACGGTCACGTCGCCGCGACGCCGCAGCTCGCTCGTCGTCGCCGTCGTCGCTCGCCCCTCATCGCAGATCGGAGATCGGCCTCTGCTCCGGTGCTCCCTCCGGCCCTCCCTCAAGGTATTTCTCTCTTTTTCTCTCTCTCTCTCACTGTCACTAAAATGAAACGAAATCTTTGTTACTTTGTAGATCGTCGACGCCGGAGGGTTTTTCTTTGTAAATCTTTGTAGATCATCGTTGCTTCCTCCGCTCCGGTTCCGGCTCCGGCAGACCGCCCCTCCCTCAAGGTTTTTCTCTCTAACTCTCTCTCTCTCTCTCTCTCTCTCTATCTGAATGACCAAATGGTTTAGACGTTTAGTGGAAATGAATTCTGCCTGACTGCCTGAGCCTTTTTATTCTTTTAACATTAATAGCATCTCACTCTTTTTTTTTTTTTTGCTGAATACATCTCAATCATTCATTGGTTGATTTTTTCCCCTTTTTTTTTTTTTTTTTCCTGTTTGTCTTTATCTTATGCGGTTATTCCTCTTTGTTGGTCAATGGTTAGTGTGTTGGTTTTTAGTGTAAACCAACATTATTAAATAATAATTAATATTTATTCAAAAGTTAATAATTAAATTATTAGCTATTATTTATTGTAATTTTTTAAGAATTGTTTAATTGTTTATTGCTATATTTTTGGAATTGTAACAAAGAATATGTGTTTACTCTTTTAAGGCTATTTCTTAGGAATTGTTTAATCATTTATTACTGTAGTTGACTTCAACTTTATCTCTTTAGTATTTTATAGCCCATATGTTTTCGCAATTTATAACTTTTGTGTGTTACAAACCGGAATGAAACTCTCATTCCAAAATAATGCGTAATTTACTGTACAATTAGAAACAAATTGGCAAACGAGAGTTTTATTAATTGTTATGTATGTACGCGTATTTTACGTGTAACATACGCGTAATTACCAACTAGGATTAAAGCATTATAATTAATGACAAATAAATTAAAGCAATATAGTTTATTGTTATGCTAAACAATAATAATTAAAGTTATATAATTAAATTAACCAATACATTATAAAAGATAAATTAATTAAATTATTTGAGAGGTTATTATTAATTAAAGTTGTATTAAAAATGGGTTGACTGTTTAAATTATAGTAAAAATTTTGTTTTTTCCTTGAGTATGAATAATTTTCATATAACTAAGCAAAAATTTCTAATTAAAATTTTATTTTTTAAAATTCTTTTCAGGTTAATTGAGTCATATTCTTAAAGCTAAAAGAATTATGAGCAAACGAAAAACAATTGATGCATTCTTTAAGAAAAAAGATGTTAGCAATTCAGAAATTAGGACACCTGTGGCTGTAGAAACAAATGTTAATACTTCGATGCTTGATGAACACATTGCAATTTTCTTTGATAATAGTGAAATTCCTGCAACTCTGTGAACGTAGGCAAATTGCCGAACCACGTAAATATTGTCTTGTGTGTGTGATTGTTTTACTTTTGGCATTTTGTTTTCTCTATTTTTTTTGTTTCTCACAGGTTTGAAATTTCGGTTGAATTCCCAACATGTTCAAGTATATAATAATATATGAAAGTTGATAATTTTGTATCCAATAGACTTAAAAATTATATTTGGTATATCTCTGTTACAACCCGGCCCCCCCAAGTATATATTCCTAGCTACGCCCCTGCTTTTACTTTCCTTTCCTCATTATTGACAATCACATTGTGTCATTTTCCTGCACTTTCTAAGCTTCCCAAAAAAAAAAAAAAGAGAGAGAGAAAATATTGAAAATAAAGTCACGTAATAAGAAAAGAATGGTAAGTTGTGCCATGCAGTTTTTTTTTTTTTTTTTTTTGTGTGCCTGTTAGGCTAATTTCCCAAACATATTAGTTATGTGCCCAATTTTAAAATATTTTTGTTATGTGACCACTTTTGAAACTCAAGTACTTGAGTTTCACAAAGAAAATCATAAAATGATATATATTTTTTAAAGTTTTTAGAGACTCGAGTTCCAAACAAAAATGTTTCAAAATCAACCTCTCAAAAAAAAAAAAAAAAAAAACTAATATGTTTGGGAAATTAGCCTAACAGGCCTGCCATGCACTAACTAGAACTGTAACTGGGTTTTAGGCCACTGTTTCAAAGTGTGGTTCTTTAAGCTAGAGAAAGAGATAGAGACAAAAAAAAGGAGAAGTTGAAATATGGTTGTATATAAAGAGAGAGAAAATTGGGATGAGGAAGCAGAATGGAAGAGTGACGGTAATCGAGGACGGAAATTAAAGAGTGATGACTAATAATGATGATGATTAAAACAATTAAATTGAAGAGGTGCTATGTCTACAACATTTTTATAACATTTTCACAACAAATCATAAGTGGTTAATTGTTATTGGTTCAAATTTAAAACTAACACTAAGATTACTTTTTTGCCCCAATAATAACAATCAGTAACAACCTACCACTTAAGATTTGTTATAAAAATATTGTGAAAATGTTGTGGACATATCATTTCTCATTAAATTGCGATTGTTTAAGATTTTAGTGGGTATGGTACTCTAAAAAAAAACACATAGAGGAACCGTTGAATAAGTGTAACTCATATATGTTTTTTTTTTTTTTTTGGATAAAAAGTATGACCCATATACGTTGATAATATAAATTGGATTAAATTGTAATTTACATAGTAAAAATTAATGTAATTTTGTTTTGCCTCCTAAAATTTTTAAAATTTGAGTTCATTATCCTAATGTCATATGGCGTTTAGATTTAAACCCTTCCGTCTTATAGGTTGATGTACTTTCCGTTGAATGATAGTTAAGGTTAAGCTTGTATCCAGTGCATCTGTGCACTACACACATTATGATGTGGATACATGTCCAGTGCACTGATGCACAGGAAAAAGCCGTGTCTTGTTAGTTAAACTCAAAGCAACATAGTTAAATTGTTAGTCACATGACCTATAATAATTTAGCATTTTTTATGACTTCAAAATTTCATATTTTATAGGATTTTTGAAATAATTAATAGAAACTTGAAATGACTAATTAGAAAGTGAATAAAAACATATGATTAGCGACATAGGACTGATTATTGAATTGGGGGAGGGGCTAGGTGAAGTCGTCTACACTTTCGTTAACACATGAAAAAAAGATAAATCAGAAGGGCACATCTTGTTCTGTCATTGTTCCAAAGCTTACAAGTGATGGATAAAATTTGTACATAAAGTTAGAATAGAAATTGGAAATCCTTTTTTATTTTCATATATTTATCAAGTCTTCTTCATTCTCCAAGGAAAGATGGTTTATTGTTCGTTGAGGCATGACTTGGCTAATGATGCTTCCTTGATGAGTTCTTTTGCCATTGCATCCATCTTTGCCCTTGAGAACTCATCGATCTTGAGCCCTGCCAATGCATAAACAAGTTCCAAACACGGAATGCACTGAAATGATCTTATGCAAGTAATAATAAAAAATAATAAAAATTGAACCATTTCACAACATTTTGGAAAATAAAATGCAGACACAAAAGTATAGTAAGCTCTCATAATTATAATTATTCATTCATGAATCCTCAATTATATAACTCTCTACGCTCATTTTAATCATCATTGCTCATCAGTAATTGGGAGTTCTGAGCTTTGTGCATTTCATTGTTGCAGTCCACACTACTCCAAATAACCTTTGCTCTAAACCATTATTTAGATCTAAGACATAATTGACAGACATCATATATTCCTCTAGGCAGATTATAGTGATTTGTAGTTTCAGAAATATTAGAAGTTCAACTCTTAAGGAAGGAAGATGTAACATTTACAACATTTAGAAGCCCCACAGAACTTACCCTGCACAATTGACCATTTTCCATTCTCACATTTAACAGGAAAAGAGTAAGTAAGGCCAGGTTCGATCCCATAAGAACCATCAGAACAAACTCCCATGGAAACCCACGTTCCTTGAATTACAAAGTCAAAGGAAAAATTACAAAAGAATGTAAAAGCAAATAAGCTCTACATGATCAAATGCTATTTAAGATGAAAGAGAATCAACCTTGGGAGTCTTGAAAACCCAATCAAGTATGTGATCACAGGCAGCACTTGCAGCAGACAATGCACTTGATGCTTTTCGAGCTTTGATAATGGCTAAACCACAATGCTGTACAGTGTTGATGAACTCGGTTTTTAACCTATGACAAACAATTTTTTTTTTTTTTTTGAAAAAAGAGGACAGTTGTTAAAGACCCTACAAAGGGTTGCAACCTTAAATTAAAACATGCACACCGCTGTACCCCACGCCAACCTAAAACTTTGGAGTTTAATAATTTTTCAATATCAAAGCTACGTCCTAACAAGACTCAAGAAAAATTCAAGCGTGTGTGTGTATATACCTACACCCTGAAGATTTGAATCCCTGGGTTACGTAATTGGTATGTAGAAACTACTTGACAATACACCCCAAGCTATTACCTAAAAGAAGCATGATAGTCTAAGGAGAGCATAATTTCACTGGGGCATTTTTGTTTTCATAGATGATAAATCACTAATATCTCAAAGGGGTGGGGGGGGGGGGGGGGGGGGGGTGGCTACAACTACCAAAGTCCTGAATGTTAATAACATTATGCATTTGACTCAGCAACAAGTAATGCTATAATAATGGTTAAATAATTATTAAATTTATCATTTCTTAATAGTTTAAGCTTTTAGGAGAAGTAGTAGTTTAATTATCGTGGTATCAGAGGAAGTTTGATGCAGTTTATCAACCTATGCCTCCAAATAATTTAAACATGCAAAAGTGGAAACGAATAAACACGTTGGATACTTTGAGATACGAATGATCGTCTGCAACATGTTCTCGGACTAGTCTCTCTCCATTTTTAGTGGTGAAAGTCGCATGATTGACATCTGGATAATGAAGTGGAAGAGTGATTGCCCCAAATGATTATGTTCTTGACATCACTAGCATGAACCTTTAGCCTCTTAGCTATCTGGCTCAATGCTCTGTTATGATCAAGTCGTGTTAGGCATGTGATGTTTTTCTCTGGGATTGAAGGAGCAAATTCTTTCAAGATGAGTGCATTAGTGTTTGATGGCTTAGCAAAAACTAGCACCTGCATAATAAAAGCAATGAAAAGGCATCAAGTTATGAAACAATATCAAGTCCAAAAATTAACTGCATGAAGTGAAGATTAAGGGAAAAAAACACTAAAAATTTCCAACATTTGAAATAGTTAGAAATCTGGTTTTCACTAAATATGTTCATAAATAAGTTGGAAACTAGACTTGAAAATGCATAATTATCATGACCTAAAGAGGGCATCTCAATAGAAAGGAGGGATAGAACTTAGGAATCAACACTTACAGCTGCCTGGAATTAGTACCAAGCAAAGTAACAGAGATAAGAACCTAGGTTCACTGCCTAGGATTGCTTGTACTAAACATCAAGCGTTGGAAGAAAAACATCCAATAAAATTCTATTTATTCATAATCAACTTGTCTTCTATAGTGAAATTAAAGGAAATAACTTCATAACAAATACATTAAATACTGAAAAAAAAAAATTCTGAAAAATTAACTCATAACAAGTTTTGTTCATAATAAGGAACAAAACGTGTTTATTTAGGAAAAATAACCTAGGTTCCTTGAATTCACAAGAATGGTTATTGGAATCTACCATAAAATTGGGAGACAAAAGTTTGAATATTTATGAATTGCGTTTAAATAGTGAAGCAGTCCTAGGGCTGCTAGGAGACCCTTAGAAACCTTAAAGCACTCCTAAGACGGCTAGGAAAACACCCTAAAACCCTAATTCGCATTAAGTACAAAATTAGGTGACAAAATAAGAAAACAAATACCCAAAAATTGCAAAACTGAGATAATTGCAAAATCAAACTCTACTATCTCTAGTAGACATCCCAAAATAGATGGGACATTATTTTGAATTTTAAATGAAAAGTTGTAACCAAATAAAATTAATAAAATTACTAAAAATGGCAAAAATGAAAATTTCAGGGACTAAATGAAAGAGTTTTCTTGAAAAGTGGCTTTGGTTGTGGTCAGAGACTCGGAGGTGATGAGTTTAGCTCCTAGCATTGTTTCCCTTATAATTTTTAGGGAATTCTATTGCCATCACCAATGAATTTTATTTTTATTTATTTTTTTATACAAGATAGAAATTCTACTAACATAATCTAAGTACAAGTGTGTAAAACTCTCTCCTGGAGAATTGAACTCCGGCCCTTACCCCCCCCACCTCACAAGAACTTTGTACTTGTGAAGTGACTATCATATCAAGGGTGCATAGTGGTCATCACCAAAGATTTCTACTAGTACTTTTCTACTTCCTAGATTTCTTGCACAATAACTTCTGGTTGTCTCTCTACTTAAGGAAAGCCTATGTTGTATGTTCTACATCAATAATCAGCACCAATAAGTCCAATATGGTGTCCGCACCAAAAGGTCTCTGATTTTAAAACTTCAAATCATCTTAGAGCATCCAAATTCATGACTTTTAAAGTAGGATACATATACAAACAATACAAATCTATATAGGAGAATTTATAATATTGTAAACTAGCGTGGGTGTCTCTAAAATCTTATATGAGTTATATCATATCTACACACTCAAGTGCATTTTTGAGGTCACCTTGCAATCCGCAGCAGCATGCTTGCCCAAGGCCAAAGCTTGAGCCATGTACATAGACACATTTTTAGACATCATATCCGTCCTTTCCATACCTTCCTTCCGTGGGAATCCACCAAGCATAACAGCAATATTGACATCTTTACAAGCTTCAACAATGTCCGTGGTAGAAATCACACCTATCCAAACATATTCATGACAGTTTAAGAAACCTCAAGGGAGAGAATAATTCTATCTACTTAGAATTATCTCTCGAGACAAGAGACATACCTTTCAAAAGAGGAAAGGCAGCATCAATCAATTCCATTTTTATCCCATTCAAGGCTTCATCTACCTGCTTGATATTATCAAACAAGTGCAGAGTCACAAGCTAATCAGGACCTAACATGACTCCCCTTGCAATCAATGGAAGGATGGCATAACCTATTTGCCTTGTTGAACAAAATCAAACTTTTGAGATACACACTACACAATTGAAAATCAAATACACCTGGTCCTTGATATAGTGACATGTAAAAACAGTCATCTTGATATAATAAGACACTCTTTTCTTTCAATTCTCATTCTTTCCAACTATTTGGAAAATATATATATATATATATATATATATTTTGGAGAATCTAGAAAAGACTTCAATGTATAAGATAATAATGACTGTAACAACAGCACAACAGTTAAAATTTGAAAGATTTCTTTAGATTATCTACAAAAAAGTAATTTAAACTCATTTTCAAATAAAAATAGTGGCATTATTTAAGCGCTACATTTTCAAAAACAAATAGTAATTATTTAACCATTATTCTAACAAAAGAAATAAATGAAATATGTATATATATGAGCTAAAGATACCAAAAGAAGGAAAAAAGAAAACAAGTATCCACAAGCATACAAGCAGATTTGGATTAAGCAATCATGCAAAAAAGGAACTTTTGAGGTTTCACATTAGGAGAACATTCATTTTTGTCAATTAGAATAAAATCTAGGTAAATATGGTTCAGAAATTCAGCAAAAATAAATAAAGTTCTAGGTTCAGCTATCTAAGTTGGAGATATAATAATATTTCTAGCAAGGACCAAGAAAAGCCAATAGAATATCATATTGAACTAGCATGCCTACAACACCAGTGACCAATACTTTCGTTTGCTCCTTCTCTATCTTCCGGAAGCTCCACTTGTATGTAATAAGCATCCAATAGAAAGCAATAGGACACGAAACAACGAGACCCTTCAGAAGCAATTCAAGATACTCCATGAATACAAACAGATCCTAAGAAGGTTCTATATATGGAATGAGCTTTCAAAATAAAGCAATAGAAAATAAAACAATGAGGCCCTTCTTAAGCAAGTCAAGATACTCCATTTTCTCAAAAACAAACAGATCAATAAACAGTTTTTTGGTAGATTTCTTCACAAAACAATCCTAACTTGCAGCGCATATATATATATATATATGTGTGTGTGTGTGATACATCAATAAAAAATATATGAATGAAAGCAAAGCATATAAAAAGATACTTTTACAACAAGGCATTAATTTTAGATGCCAAAGCAACTTGCATAAGAGATGCAGAAGTATAATAAGAGATCTCCCCAATGAAAGAAAATAACCTATCCATCTGTTTGTTTTTGAATCAAACTAAGGAGAAAAATAAGAATATAGAATTACGTTATGAAATAATTCCATTGAATGCAACACCCACTTCGAACCACCTCAGCCAAGCTAAATACTTTTTTTATCATATGATACAAGTCGCATAGTGCGGGATATGTAATTAATTTGCAACGGTCTAGACTTATTTTTCTTTACAATTTATGCAAGTTAATATATTAGAATTAGGGTCCGTTTGGATACAGCTGAAAACTGAAAACTGAAAAACACTGTAGCAAAATAATTTTTAAATGTGTGAATAGTACCATGGGACCCATTTTTAATAAAAAAGTTGCTGAAAAATGTAATTTGAGGGTCCGTGAACAGTGCACACTGTGCACTGTTCACAGGAAAAAGTCAAATATTACTGCGCAACAGTGAATGAACAGTTAAAAAAGGGCCAGAAACACACGCAAAAAAAAAAAAAAAAAAGAGTTGAAAACGCAAAACGTGCGCTTGGGAAATGCAAACGCGCTTCCCAAACGCACACTTAATCATCTTTTACAAATTATTTATGCTAAAAGAATATTTCATTTTAGCTAGATTTGATAGAACAAACTTGAGTGTATTTACAGCAATGTTATAGGACTACAAGTTTTACTACATCAGTTTATAGTAAAACACTAAAACTCCTAGTGCTTTTAACATTTTCCTTATATTTATATTAGTTTTTGTTTGGGGCTCCAACCATCAACAGGAAGATGACATTTATGCATGACTTACTTAGTCCAACTAATCAAGTGAGTTATGTGCATACAATGTCATTTTTCTATTTGAGCTTGGAGCCAAACCTTTTTCGTTTGTTTACGAGAATCATTTGTGTTTCTGAGGCATTTAAGGAGAAGTCTAAATCTTCTATCCCACTCTTTCTATTCCATTATATACTCCACAAATAAAAACATGCCACATGTCCATTTCTTTTATTAAATGCTAAATTTATATCTTCTATTATTTCAATTACTTAAATATGATAAGTTATTAATTTATTTACTTTAGGAAATTAAAATAATAGAAGGTATAAATTTAGCATTTAATAAAATAGATGAACATGTGGTATGTTTTTATTTTGTGGAGTATACAGTGAAACAGGAAGAATGTGACAGAAGATTTGGACTCTTTAAGGAGAGGTATTGGAAATAAGGAAGCAGGGAACATGAGGAGTCATTCAACAGAAGGAATAAATGAAAGAAGATAAGAAAATAAAAATATGATGTTATTAGGTTTGATGGAGAACTAATACATGGTTGGTAAGAGGAAAATAAAAGAGAGATAACAGATTTTTTTTTGGGGGGGGGGGGGGGGGAATAGGAGGAAACAATAAAAGAGAACGAAGAAGGAAAAAGAAAATAATTTAATGAAAAGCATGAAAACAAGGTTAAAAGAAATAATGCTATACTAATGAAGAAGACTAAAAAATAAGGTAAAAAAATTTAATGTCATGAGGCAAATAAACCGGATTGATGGAGAGGTGTTAAAGAGGAAGGTCTAACATCATGGAAGCATTAAATATATAAGAATGCTTTTAAAAAACTCACATCCATGGACCCACCACACTTATAGCGAAGATAATCAATTTGCGGACCCTTTGGCCAAGGAAGGATAGTCTCTAAGTGATAGTTTTGTTTTGTATTAGCATCCTCCTCCTTGTATTTTGTACTGGTTATCAACTGATGCTTGGTATGTTTCTTATTTTAGACTTTGTAATCTTTAATTCTATTTAATTTAAGCTCAATTTCACCAAAAATAATTTTTTGAAGAACATTGAAAAGAGTGTAATTTTTTTAATTATTAAAGAGGTAAATAAAGCGGTTTGATGGAGAGAGGAATAACTTAATGGGGGAGGAGAATTGATTGGGGTGTTACCTCATTAAGGAGGGAAACCAAAAAATTGTGGACAAATCAAATTATTAAGAATATATATTTTTTATACTTGAGATAGAAATTCTACTCTAGTCTAAGATTGATTTTTTATTGATTAGAGTGATAGAAGTTATCAAATTTATACTCGTATTGACCCCATGCCAGTGAGCCTCCAAGCATTCTTAAAGCCTTTATCTAGAATAACAGCTATATGATTCAAATGAGTAGGAATCAACAAAGGTAGAGAGGGGAGATTTCATTTCAAGAGAACCGGACCTCCTCCTCAAGTCTCACACTTAACTACAAACTTTCCATCAAAACCCAACCAGCACCTTATTCTTTCTAACCATGCTTCATTTGGCCAAGTCTCTGCCAAGAACTCGATCATGGGATCTTTTCCTCGTAAAAAAGTAACGAGCTATTGAACTATTTGCATGGGTTCCCAAGCTCATGACAATCCCAAGCTAGACAATTCCTTGTTCTAGGTGGGGCTAGTAACTGGCCTCCACCGATGTAGCTTCTATAGTCTTGCAATCATATTGCATTGTCCTTCTCCTGCTATCCCCTTCCTCTACCAAATTGTAGATTGTTGATCCTTTGTTTTCAAAGAACCTTTACTCTTAACCCATAATTCACTTTTTTTTTTTTCTTTTTATGGGTAGGTTATCACGTGACTAGTTGTGAGTGATGGAATAAAAATGGTGGGTTGGTTATTATAACACCAATAGCATATAAATAATGCTAGCACCACAACTTCAATCACTCACAACTTGCCATGTGAGCAAGTTGTAACAAAAGTTGTGGATCACGAACATGGAACCCTCTATGAGTTCTCCACGGTGGCTTAAACGTTCTAGCCCCCGCCTCTATGTATAAGGACACGCTGAGTGAAGATTTTTGCCTTTAAGGTTTATTACTCACATCCACCTTAACACCCTCTTTTTCAGATAAGGAGAATTTCACTCGAAGACTTGAGATGAACTACAGTCACCCTCTTCTCCTTCACTCAAAGAACTAGCATAGTTTCGTCTTCTCGTACTAAGGGTTTGTTTGGTTGGAGGTGGAATAGAGGGGATAGAAAAAAAAATGAAAGAAAAGTAGCAAGAAAATGTTTTTAGTGGGTGTTTGGTTGAAAGTAGAAGAGTAAAAAAAATTGGTGGGGCCCGAGTGTTTTCTTCCCGAGCCCACCAAAATGAGCCTACCAAAATGTTTTCTCCCAAACTGGGGAGAAAACATGTTAGAAAATGTATGGACTAAAGCACCCATGTACTACAACGTGCTAGGTTTTCTACTTTTCATGGTTTCTATTTTTTTTTTTCCCTTTCCTTTGCTTCTTTTCTGTTTTGTCATTTTTTTTTTACATGTCAACTGTATCCTTTTATTTATTTATTTTAAATTTCCTTCTTTAGTTTTTTTTTATAGTCCTTTTTTATACTTTTCAGTCGGTTGGTGTTTTTTTTTGGTTCATTTGTTTTTTTTTTTTCCCTCTAATTTGTTACTTTTTTATCTATTAGGGCATGAAAGTAAATTTATACAAACTACATTTTCTATCCCTCAACTTTAACTTGTTATACTTGCCTAATATTAGAATGTATAATTTCACATACAACAAGCATAATCATAACAAATGCCTACTAGTAACTATTAGGGTAAACTACGTATTTGCTCCATATACTTTATACCATATTTCAATTTGGTCCATATCCTTTCAATTGTGTTAATTTGGTCTTTAACCTTTCAATGTCATATCAATTTAGTCTTTACCACTATCTCTCGAAGGGAAATTGCTAATGTGGCTAACGGCCAAAGTAAAAAAATTAGTTTAATAGAAAGACATAATTAAACCAATTGTAAACTTTTTTTTTAGAGAGAGTTTCAATTTATGGCATCCACTCCCGCTGATAGCTTTTTTTTCATCAGACCAAGATACCAATTAGTTTTTGGTGTAGGCAAGAATTGAACCCCAGATCTCTTATTTAACTATCAGAGACTTTACCAGTTGAACTAATTAGAATAAAAAAATCAATTGTAAAATAAAATGCCTTGCTTGAATAATACTTAGTACTTACAATTTCAATTTTTTTTTTTTTTTTTAACAATTTCTTATCATCGAACATAGTTTAGATTTTATTTAGATAAGATCAAACATAATTTAATCAAAATTTGTTGGCTACTCTAGCCGAGCATAATGGTAAGTGAATTCAAATTCTTAGTCATATGACTTATAATAATTCTTGGTCTTTTTCTGTTGCATCCATCTTTGCCCTTGAGAAGTCATTGATCTTGAGCCCTACCAATGCATAAACAAGTTCCAAACACTAAATGCACTGAAATAGTCTCATGCAAGTAGTATTAAAACATTTTGACCATTTTTCACAGCATTTTGGAATATATAACATGCTAAATGCTAACACAAAAGTATAGTAGGCTATCATAATTATAGCCATTCATTCATGAATCCTCGATTGTGTTACTCTTATGCCTCATTTTATATCATCAGTAACTGGGAGTTCTAAGCTTTGTGCATTTCATTGTTATAGACTTATAGTCCATATATTCCAAATATATATCCTTGCTCTCTTCAACAACTACCTTTGCTCTGAAACCATTACTTAGATCTAAGACATAATTGACAAATAGCATATATTCCTCTATGTAAATTATAGTGATTTGTAGCTTCAGAAACATTAGCAGTTCAACTCTTAAGGAAAGAAGAAGTAACATTTACAACATATAGAAGCCATACAACTTACCCTTCACAATTGACCATTTTCCTTTCTCACATTTAATAGGAAAAGAGAATAATATCCTTTGGGATCCCATAAGAACCATCAGAATACACTCCCATGGAAACCCACGTTCCTTGAATTACAAAGCCAAAGGCAAATTTACAAAAGATAATAATAATTTTTTTTTTTTAAAAAAGAAGAATATAAAAGCAAAAAAGTTCTGCATAATCAAATGCTATTTGAGATGAAAGAGAATCAACCTTGGGAGTCCCAAGAACCCAATCATGCATATGATTACAAGTAGCACTTGTAGCAGACAATGCACTTGATGCTTTCTGAGCCTTGATAATGGCTGCGCCACGCTGCTGTATAGTGTTGATGAACTCGTTTTTTAACCCATGACAGACAAAATTTAAATAAATAAATAACAAAAAGGGAAGCAAAGTAAATAGCCTGACAAGGATGCATAGAGATGTGAAGATGGTCAACATAACTATGTTGTTGAAGACCCTACAAAGAGTTGCAACCTAAATATTCAACATGCACCCAAATGTACCCAACACCAACCTAAAACTTTGGAGTTCAATAACTTTTCAAAAATATAAAGCCAGGTCCTAATATAGAAGGACTGATGTGGGTAGTTTTGGAGCTTAAATGTGTAAATTTCACATCTTTTTCTATTATACACCAACTGGTGCGGATGCTTTAATAGGGTGAAAGACAAATTTAAGAATAAATTTGTTTTTTGATAAGTACAAACTCAGGTATAAAAGTTGTTACCACCTACACCCTAAAGATTGGGATCCCTAGGTTAGGTAAATGGCATGTATGTACTAATTGACAGTGCACCCCAAGCTATTGATTAAAAGAAGCATGGTAATCTAAGGAGAGCCATAAATTCACTGGAGCAATTTTGTCTTCAAAGATGATCAATCACTATTTATCTTGAGGAAAGGGATTGCTACAATTACTAGAATCCATAATTTTTTTTTCCCAAAAAAAATTGTTAAATAATTAAATTCACCATTTCCTAAGAACTTAATCTTTTAGGACAAATAGTATCATGGTATGTAGGTGGTCTAAATTTGGAGGATTGAATCGTATGCCTGCTCTACCTCCCATTTAAATACTTAAAGGTACTTTATCAACTTATGTCTCTAAATAATTTAAACATGTGAAAGTGGCAAAAAATAAACATGTTGGATATTTTGAGATACCAATGATCTTCAGTATCAAGTTCTTTGACTGGTCTCTCTCCATTTGTGGTGGTGACAATTGCATGATTGACGTCTGGATATTGAGTTGAAGAGTGATTGCCCCAGATGATTACGTTCTTGACATCAGTAACATAAACCTTTAGTCTCTCAGCTATTTGACTTAATGCTCTATTATGATCAAGTCGTGTTAGGCACGTGATGTTTTCCTCTAGGATTGAAGGAGCAAATTCTTTCAAGATGAGAGCATTGGTGTTTGCAGGGTTGGCAACAACTAGCAATTGCATAATAAAGAAATGAAAGGGCATCAACGTAGGAAACAATATTCTTCTAAAAAAAAAAAAAAGAAGAAGAAGAAGAAAACACTTAGGAAAAAATATTAATTCAAAAACTTAGCTGCAAAATAGTGAAGATTAAAAAAAAATAAAAAAAGAACTCTTTAAAGATTTCAATCTTTCAACATTTGTAATTGTTAGAAATCTGACAATATGATTGATTATAAATAAGTTGGAAATAGACATATAGGAAATCTGATTTTCACTGAATATGTTCATTAATAAGTTGGAAGCTATTAAACTACCGATTGTCCTAAAAGCTTAAACTTTTGTAAAGAGATTATGTAGGCTTATTGGACTTGCTACATTTTATCCAAGTTTCACTTCACGCTTCCTTTTTTCTCTCTTCTTTCACTTTTAGGCCACCTAGGTTACTGTTCTTGTTCCCCTTATAGGTATTGTTCCTAATTATATGCTACATCAAGCTTATGTGATCTCTCCTTTTTACCCTTGTTCTTGACCAAACACTCTTGTCTATTGCAGACACTTATTGGGTTAAGAGAGCGTCCATTGCCTTTTGGTCATTTTTTAAAGATAAAGCTTCTGATGAAAGCTTATGTTAAAAAGTTATCAAATATCTGTTTTTATGAAACCTTAAGTTTTGTGACTCTGAAAGGTATTATATTTTATAAAAAGTTTCTGATTTATGTCAAAGTTACCAATTATCTAATTTAAGTCAAAATGATTATTTTGTAATAAGAATATATATATAAATATATATATATATATTTATGATTTTAAACAGTCAATATTATATTTGGTGACTTTGTAAGAAATGAAAGAAATTTTGTTTGAAAGATTTTGTAATATTATTTTGATAAGAAAAAGGAGAAAAATTAATTTCTTATGAAAGGTGTATAAGTTAAAATTATAAAGAGTATAAAATACTATGCATGAAATATGTTCTCCTATTTGAATAATCATAAAATGAAATGATTTGATTTACATGCATTCTTACTAAATTCTCGTGTAATTTACCCTTATTGAGTTGTGAGGGTGTAGCTCACCCCTTTCACTTTTTCAATCAACAGTATTTATTGTAGAGCAGAGGGAGCCTTAGTTGAGTTTTGGGAGAAGATAGTTTAGTTTTGAAAGTATAGACCCTAATTTGGCAATTTGATGATTAGTTTTGTAATATTATGTATTTTAGGATCTAATGGAAGTTTTGTACCTTAAACTCTTAAAGTATTAAGAAATGTATTATGTGAAATTCAGAATTTGAATAACTGGTGGATTGTGTTATCTCTTAAAGTACATTATAGATGCTCTGAATATCAAGTGAAAAATTATATCAAGGAGTAAAGAAACAAGAATGAAAAGAAAGGGAAGCTTTTGTAGAAAGTTTAGTTGATTCTTGTTAATATCAAGTTTAAGCCATGGTTTTTAGACCCGGACCGTTCAATGAACCGTAAAAGGGAGAAGTTCAAGATTTTCAACGTCAGACCGAGGTCGAATCGTGATAATGTCATAATTATTTTAATAATTTATTAATATAAAAATAATAAAATACATATACAAAATTTAACAATTTTAATTAAAATAATATATAAAGAGGTTAAAATATATTTTAATTAAAGAAAAGATGATATTTTTTGTAATTTATTATAAACTAGTTAGGTCAGCACGTGCTTGCCGTCGAACAAAAGTATTGTAATAATTAAAGTCAATTCTAGATTTTATTTGTATTACAAAACAAAGATATGAATCATTTGATTTTTAAAGTATATAGAGATTTACATAAATCAAAAGTGACATTTTTTTTAGGGTAAATAAAAAGAGATATTAATTTTAAGAATTTTGATAATTATGTCGTAAAAAGTTAATCTCATTCGTTTAAGAATTTTGATCAACCACAAAGTTAGGATAGCTATTTAACATATAAATATTTATTTAACTATAATATTTTTTTAGTACCTACTTGCTAAAGACAATATAACTATTCTCTAAAAACTTCTAAGAATGATAACAAATATCATCATCTTTTAACAATAAATAACTGAGTTTTTCTAAGAAATTTAAAAAAAAAAAAAAAAAAGGATAACAAAAGGCTTGTGTCATCGAATATCATCATTCTAACTTTCTAAAAAATTTTATCATTTAAACTCAAAATACGTAAGGAAAATTTTTAGGATGTTAAAATTTAGCAGGAGTAATTTAGACATTACACAATAAAATATTTTAAGAATCATAAACTCTCATTAAGGTTTAACTGAGAGAATAACAATATGACATATTTGCACTTTTCCAAAATATTAAGGGAAAAATTGCTTGATTTTAAAGTTTAAGGAAGAATTGTAAACTACCCCAAACATAAATGATGAAAAATGTTTTTTTCCTTAGTTTTTGTTTTTGTTTTTGTTTTTGTGTGCAAAACTATGTGTTTTTACTTAAAATAGTGTGTAAAGAAAAAAAAATATACAAAAAGCTAACCCAAGAAAATTGTATGTGGAATAGTGAATTTTGGCTTAACAAAGTTGATTAAACCAACAAAAAATTTCTAAAAACACAACAGAATGACGCAACATTTTCATAATACCTTTATAATTTTGTTATATTTTATTTTAACTTGTAAAGAATTCACAGCTCAGAAGTTTTAAAAATATTGTGACAACATTAAGATGTCTTAACATTTTTCATACAAAAAAATATTATATCCATGACATTTTCACAACAAATAATAAGTAGTAGGTTACTACAAGTTGTTATTGGTGGGCAAAAAAGTAGTTTCATTGGCAAGTTTAAATTAGAACCAATAACAATTTACTATATTTGATTTGTTATGAAAGTTTTGTGAAAATTATTGTGGACAAACCAAAAATAATATAGCAAATATACTACAACTTTATGTATTCACAAAAAAAAAAAAAAAAAAAAGGCCAGCAAAACAGTGAAAGTTAATCAAACAAAAACTATTGTTGCGAAATTACTGTAACTTTTTCCATTCACTCTTTTTTATATATATATATGGAAATATACATTGCACTTACAATGTAAATTTATATTGTAAACACATAAAAATTAGTAAATGTTGCACATATTTGCAAAATTTGTACAATTTTTTTTTTTGCAAATGTATATAATATTTGCTACTTTTTATGTGTATACTATGTAAGCTTACATTATAAGTAAAAAGTAAATATATAAAGATCCTTTAAAAAAAAAAAAACTCAAACCAAGTTGGTGAATTTGAAGGAAAAAAAATGGAGGAAAAAGGAACTAAACCAAAAATACTGTTCATAACACCATTCATGAGCCTATTCGCTCTTTTTATATATAGAAAAAAAGAGCACGAATCGATGACTGAAAAAAAAATAATAATAAAAAAGCGATGAACAGTATATATTGAACAAACCAAAAGTATTGTAGCTTTTACACATTCTTTCAACAAGTGTCACAATATTTTCAAAAAACATTTATTTTCAGTTGTAGTTGGTCACATTTTCATATTTTATTATTTTATTTTGACTTATAAGAAATTGACACCTCAATAATTGTGAAAATATTGTGAAATTTGTTGTGTCAGTATAACAATATATATGCAGGTTCTTATAAATATTTAAAAGAAAAAAAAGTACAAAGAGAAGACTAAAAAAAAAAAAGAAAAACGTTGTAGCTACTGTAGCCATAATGTCACTTGAACAAACCAAAGTGGCACTACAGCAACTATTCAAAACTTGGGTCACTACACCAAAAGGGGCACTATAGAGGTATTGCTTCTTTTTATATAGTTAGTAGAAAAAAGAGTACAAATGGATGACTGTAACTTTTACACATTTACCTAACAAGTGTCACAATATTTTTACAAAATATTTATTTTCAGTTATGGTTGGTCATAATTTCATATTTTATTATTTTTAAATTCTCAGAGTAGCACTATTTTTTCTCAATAAATTGTTAAAGTTGTTAATTTTATCCTTAGTGCTTTTGAACTGGTTGTTTTCCTTGTATCTGCACCAGGATGATCTAGTTGTAAAATGATGTGTTCTGTTATATAAAAAAAAAAAAATATATATATATATATATATATATATATAATGAAATTATATGTTTTTGAACGTGAAGCTCAGACCAACACTATATGACTTCTTTTGTCCACTATCACTTCAAGCTTGGTTATGTTATTTTTCATATAAAAGTTAACATTACAGTTGATGGATGAGTTAGCATATTTGTTGATGCTGGTTAGTTGTCTGAATTTGTCAGGAGGCACTGCTTGCTGCTTATGTGTATCTGAACAGGAAATTTAGATTATTAGTTTTTATAAATTGTTATTTTTTGTTACTTATGAAAAATTAAAAAAATTGTTACTTTTTGTTGTTTTGCTCCCCTCTCTTATCAAACGTTTTGTTGTTGATCAGTGAAAAACAACCTTTGCGATTGAATCCTGCTGAGGTATGCGACGTTATTGCTGCAGTTTGCTCAGAGACATCTTCAACAAATCTAATGACACTATCTTCTAAAGTAAGTAATAACAGTCGAAAGCCGTCCATGGATGTGGCTGTGAGCGTCTTGTCAAACTTGTCATTGACATGTATGTTCCAATGCATTGGTTGGCTGGTATTGTTCAATATGTTCTTGATGTTTGACCTATGCTATGCCTGGATAATTGATGGATTTATCCTGTATCCTGCTGTGTACTTATGAAATTTGGTTGACCATCATCATTTTTTTGCATTTTTTGGAGAGTGACCCTTTGTGAAGCTTATTTCCAGATGATAACTTTGTTTTGCAGAGAATGTACAACTTCGAATATTTATAGACTGAATTTTGCAAGCTTAGCTATAATTATATCTGTAGGGCCTATTGTAAATTGCAAGCTTCAAATGGAATGGACACATAGTCAAGAAGCAAGAGACAGTAGACACACCAAGTGTGGAACTAAATGAGTGCATGCGATTTTTGATTACAATTGAGCAAGGTCACAATGCTTAAGATTTTTGAAGCATTTGATCTTGAAGTATGCAAGACTCTTTTTTTGGTTATTATGTGGGAATTAGGTAATATGATGGTGGAAAAAAATTGTCTATGTATCGTGTTATTATGGCCTTTTAATTGAAGAATATAATTTAATACAATTTAGTTTATTTTTTGGATCAAGCTTCTTTTTTTCTTTTTTTTTCTAGCTTACTTCCGTCTTGGATCCATTGATTTTAAAATATGCTAAGCATCCTTCAAGACTCTTGTTGTGTAATTCCTGTTTTCAAGAGAACATATTGAGCATTAAGTTGTTGTAATCTGACAGAATTAGATTACCAATAGTATTTCCAAGAAATCCCATCATGTAGATTGTCTTTTTGGTGAAGAGCAAGAATAAGACTGTATATAATTTATATAATTGGCTTTTTGCAAATGTATTTAATATTTGCTATTTTTTTGTGTATATAATGTAAGCTTACATTACAAGAAAAAGTAAACATATAAAGATCTTTAAAAAGAAAAAGCTAAATCCAAATTGGTGAACTTGAAGGAAAAAAATGGAAGAAAAAGGCAAGTCATAACACTATTCATGAGTTTATTCGTTCTTTTTATATATAGAAAAAAAGAGCACAAATTAATGACTAAAAAAAAAAAAAAAAACGATGAACAGTATATATTGAACAAATCAAAATTACTATAATTTTTACACATTTATCAATAAGTATCACAACATTTTCACAAAACATTTATTTTCAGTTGTGGTTGATCACAGTTTTATATTTTATTATTTTATTTTGACTTATAAGAAATTGACTTTAGCAAAAGTTCAAAACTTGGGAGAAAAAATGGCTCACTACACCAAAAGGGGCACTGTAGAGGTATTGTCTTTTTTTTTAGTTAGTTAGTAGATAAAAGAGTACAAATGGATGATTAAAAAAAAAAATACATATTGAACAAATAAAAATACTGTAATTTTTACACATTTACCTAATAAGTGTCACAACATTTTTACAAAATATTTATTTTCAGTTATGGTTAGTCACAGTTTCATATTTTATTATTTTATTTTGATTTATAAGAAATTGACACCTTAATAATTATGAAAATATTGTTAAATTTGTTGTGTCAGTATAACAATATATATAAAAGAAAAAAAAAGTACAAACGAAAGACTTGAAGAAAACAAAGCTGTAAACTACTATAGCTACCGTGCCGCTTGGTACCGTTCAAAACTTAAATAAAACCAAAAGACAAAGTAGCTCAATAAACCAAAATGGCACTGTCTTTTATTTTGACTTATAAGAAATTAACATCTTAATAACTGTGAAAATATTATAAAATTTGTTGTGTAGAAAAAAAAGTACAAATAGAAGACCTGAAAAAAAAAAAAAAAAAAAAAAAAAAAAAAAAAAAAAAAAAAAAAAAAAAAAAAACTGTAACTACTGTGGCTACAGTGTCACTTATACTGTAGCTACTGTTTAAAACTAAAAAAAAAAAAAAAACACAATAAACCAAAATAGCACTATAAAGACATTGACTCTTTTTATATAATTAATAGAAATGATAAAATATCTCTTATATTATTTAAAAATTTTCAGAATTTTTTATCTTACTTTTACTTGTTTTCAATTTTCATTCATTTTATCTACCCGACTCCACTCCCCAATATTTTTTTCTTCTCATTCTTATCTCATTCACGTGTTCCCCTCTCTTGCCTTACTCTCTCTAGTTTTTATTTTTTTATTTTTTATAAATTGTTCTCTCTAGTCTTACCAATTAACAAATCCCAATATTCTTACATTCAAAACTTCATCTTCACCGTCAATTCAAAATGATGTCTTCAACTTTCTATCTTCTCTCTTCTAGCCTTCCTAATAGTCTGATACTTTGTTCCTTCTTCTTTTCTCCAAGAATGCCTACAAAACATCTCTGTGAAAATGCATGATTCAACTTCTATTCCTGAAAATCTAATGCCAGCGTAAGTTTTCTCTCCATTTTCCATTACTATATTACTTCATTCTCTCTAATCTCTATTACTCTCGCCTTTTTCTCTCTCCCTCCCCTCTTTTGGTCTCTCATTAAACGCTAGAAAGCATGGACGCGGCTGGGAGGGTGGCGCACCCGAGTTCGACGCGGCGCGACGCGGGACGCGGCGTCCGACGCGGTTGACCGCGAGTCCGGCCGCGTCTGAGTTTTTTTTTTTTTTTTTTTTTTTTTCTCGGATTCGAGCCGAATCGGCTGGATTCGTGCCGACGTGGCTCGATTCGCGCCGAATCGGCTTCGATTCGCGCCGAATCGGGTTGATTTGGCCAGAATCGGGCCGTATTGGCCATATCGGGTCGTATCGGCCGGCGGCCGATACGGTCGAAACAGGCCGGAAACGGCCAAAACGGCTGAAATTGGCCTTAAAACTCGCCGGAGCAGCCGAAATTCTGACCTCAGATGTGTTTTTTGCCTTCTTCTTTCTTTGTTTTATGAATCAAGTATATTAATGTGTTTTTTAAGAATATTTTAATAGTAAAAATATATAGAAAATATAAATAAAAATATTTTTAATAATTTTTTAATCGCCGAGTCCCGCAGCACCCGCACCCTACTTTTTCAAAAATTGCCGAGTCCCGCACCCGCACCCACACCCGCACCCGCACTCGCACCCGAGTCCCAAAACGCACCCGTGCTTCATAGATTAAACGGTGAAATCCAGTGATGTAGTTGACAAATGAGATGAAAGCTGGAGATTTTTAGCAAAATTATGTGAGGGAAAAAACCTAAAAGCCCATACCCAATTCCACAAACCGGATGGTTTGAACGGGGTTTGAACAGTTGCCATGGTCACAAATCTAGGCATCGGTTTGGGACGTGACATTTCTTTTTACTTTTATTAAGTCTGAGTTTTCTCACCTGTGTTTCTTTTGCATAGAGATGATGTGGGCTGATTAGGCTGGCTACTTTTCATCTGGGTTGAGCCCATTGGCTCTTGATGTCCTCATTTCTTGCTTCCCATAAGTTTCTGCTAGGCCGGCCTATTGGACCTTATTCTTTCTTTGTTGGGCATTTTTAAGGCCCATTCTTATTCTTTAAGGAGGGCCATCCCACTGTGGCATTCTCCTATACACTGCCCATATCGTAAAGTGGGCGTTGTAGCTCTTGTTCCTCATGGGTATTTTCTTTCTTGGGGCTTTTGTTTGGGCCAAGCTTGCTTATTTCCTGGGCTTGTGGGGCATAGACCAATTGCCTTTCTTTTTCAGTTATTAGTCTCTTTTTTGGGCTGGTTTGGGCTTTTCCAGCCTTGGGCCTCGGGTCCATATTAGCATAAATGGGTATTAATAAGTGTTAACATGGTTTTTTTTTTTATTATATGAATCTTGATCATGGAAATAAAATATAGGAGCATATTGTTCTTGTCCGTGCAATTTATTTGGTACCAATAAAAAGAGACATCAGGGAGCGAGTAGTTCTAGGGTGGGTCTACGAAGTATTTGTTAGTAATTAGTTATGTGATTATCACAGTCAGGTTCAAAGCTCATTAAATACTTATCCAATCAGTAAGCATACAATAAATTGCCTCCACAGTGACGAGTAGTTATTGGGTGGGTTTACAAAGTAGTTGTTAGTTATAAGTTATTAGTTATGTGATTTGAGCCCCGCCAGCCAGATTCAAAGCTCATTAAATACTAATCCCATCAGTAAGCATATAATAAATTGCCTTCACAGTCATTAGATTGTGTTACTCCCAGAGTTTTGTGTTGTAAAAATGCAAAAAAGTCAACAATATGGGGGATGTTTTTGAAGTTGATTGCTATTGGCAAAGAACTGAGTCAATTTTGTCAAGTAGGATAGGATAAGTGGCAATGTAACCCTGTAGATATTTATCTTGTTTACTATTTCTAAGGAAAATGCTAATATGTGTTCGATTGATTTGCACATCTGGGGTCTACTCCCATAATTAATAGTAGTGATCAAACAGAGACGCTACTGTCCTATCCTTTAATGGTTCTTGGAGGGTTCTTGGTTTTGAGAATGGGTCAAATCTCTTTATGCCATTTTCCTATATAGAGCGAGAACAAGTCCATTTGTCAAGCAGGATAGGATAAGTGGCAATATAACCCTACACATATTTATCTTGTTTACTATTTCTAAGGAAAGGGTGAATGTTCTGAAGCCTGTGCTGTGAATGATGTGTGTATGGTCAGAAGGGCAGAAAAAATATGAGAATTCGTGGGTTTGGTATTTGGTTTTTTATTAACTTGTTCTGGGGATTATCAAAATTGGATGAATGTCTTAGTTGAGTAGGCAAAATAGTTGTGTTAGGCCCAATTTTGCATATGTTTTTCTATTTGGGATTCCTAACTATGAATATTAGGACTCTAGGAGAAGTTTTAAATGCTTCATAATTTGGGAGGGAGTGGTGCAATGATTCGTAAGTGGTAAGGTAGTTGAGAAGATTTAGATTCAGAAATCTACCTTTTTGAAATGTAAATTTATGTTGTTCAGTTTTAGTTCAGGGTTTTATTATATATAACTGAATATACATTTGGCAGTCAAACAAATTCATTGAGAAATTGAATTAATTATTTGATTTTCATTGTTTTCAAGTAGAATCGTGCAGAACACCGAGCTACAGGATGGAAAAAGCTCCATTTTTTGTCCAACAATACTCCTATTTCTTATACCCATCTATTTGGCACACACTACTCAACTTGTCATCACTCAAAATTTTCAACTTTTTGTAGGCCCCATACCTGTAACTTGGTCAGAGCAAAGCTGTTAGCCTACTCGCGGAAGGTTTCACCCCCATTTTTTCTCTTTTCCCATTTCCCGTTCCCTCTTTGTCGTTGTTTTTCCCTGTTGTTTGGTTGGTGAGAAAATAATAAAGGAGAAGTTCAAAATAATTTCTCCTCACTACTACTCTGTTCTTACAAAAAAAAACATCACACAAAATACATCAAAATAATTTCTTTCTTTTCTTTGAAACAAAAACAAACAATTTTGTTGATGACAGATTTCACCACAAACCCATCGGAAACCCTCAGCCAGTACAAACCCCTAAACAACCACCGAATCAACCCAACGCATCAAACCCCAAACCCACGGCCAAACCAAAACTTACAGACACCATCACACCACCATAATCACACCCATTTCTAAAATCTCAAACCAAATACCAAACCCACACCAGTGACCACCACAATCATATCCACTTCTCAAATCACAAACCAGATATGACCACAATCAAACCCACGGCCCACGCCCACCAGAAACCCACAACTTGAAACCCGATTTGAAACCCACGGCCATGACCCAAACCCATAGATGAGACCCACCCCTGTTGAAACAGACCCATAGACGAGACCCACCACCGAAACGCCAGCTATTAATTCAACTCCAGCCACCGATTCAACTTCACCACTGAAATCCACCACCGAAACGCCACACATCAATACCCAACTCCACCATTGAAATGCCACCATAGACGAGAAGAGATAGATTAGAGAAAAACAATGAGAATAGAGAGAAGAGTAAGGAAACGAGGAAGAGAGAAATAGAGAGTAAAGGCAAAAAGACCTATTGGAGCTGCGCAGGGATGGGACGAGATACTGGCAGTGGGACCCGTTTGTGCTGAAGAATTACGAAATTGCCACTGATATCCCATAACTCATAACTCGAAAACAAGCTTCCCTTGTTTCCGAAGTTGGTAACTCAACTCTCAAAAAACTCAGTTTTGTTAACTGAGTTAACAACACAATAATAAGTCAAACAAGCATCCCTACCTGTAGGGTCCAGTGATTTTGGATTATGAGTTAACAAAACCCAGTTTTGTTAACTGAGCTAACAAAATCCAAACAAGGCTTGTCATCCACTATGATGCACATTAAATTAAGCAAGTTTTATTTAGATTGGGAGATGATGAAATATTCTTGAGGTTGGTTTGTATTTTTATAATTAAAATTGTCTTATCAAAGTTAGTGTTAAATTTGATGTCTAAATCTCCTTGATTTTTTTTTCCTGTTAAACTTAGGTTCATGGGTTCAATTTCTTTAGCTGAAGAAGCATTAAGATAAAGGATGTGAAATGGACAACTATCTTGCTTCTCCACCAATTTGCTTCCAAGGAAGGATGATCACACCATTCTCTTTAGCCAGATTTTTTTTTTAATTGCTAGAAATATTTTTCTCTCCATCATAGTGGATGTTACAATTTTAGTTGTTTAGAATAGGCTTAAAAGAAAATCTATTTGTAAGACAACACATATTTTTATGGATAGCATACTGAGTGTTATATACATTTTAAATTTGAAATTCATACCAAGTGTTATTTTTTAAAATATATAAATTCATATGCATTAGCTACATACTTATTTAATTAAATTTATTTAAGTACGACTTTTAAAACAAAATGTTTCTCCAAATATTTACCTAAAATTATTTGAATATATTTGCTTTCTCGGATTCTAATTATTTTTACGTACAAAAATTTATTTGTAGACTCTTACAAAATTTTCATTATTTTTATTTCTATTTTGTTGAAAATAGACATATTTGTTTTTTCCAAGAACCCGAAAATACATGTACTTATGTGATTCCCATGCATTTGCACAGGTTTAAAAGCTAGTATATATAATGAGTGAGGATCAGTTTTCATTGCTTGAGTGGGAGACTTGAACTAATAATGGGTCTTCTTTTCTTTCAACCAAAAAATTTTAATGGAAATGGAAGACTTTTATTAATGGATGAGGATCAGTTTTCATTGCTTGAGTGGGAGACTTGGACTAATCATGGGTCTTCTTTTCTTTCAATCAAAAAATTTTAATGGAAATGGAAGACTTTTATTAATGGGTGGGATCAGTTTTCATTGCTTGAGTGGGAGACTTGGACTAATAATGGGTCTTCTTTTCTTTCAATCAAAAATTTTTAATGGAAATGGAAGACTTTTATTAATGGGTGAGGATCAGTTTTCATTGCTTGAGTGGGAGACTTGGACTAATCATGGGTCTTCTTTTCTTTCAATCAAAAAATTTTAATGGAAATGGAAAACTTATTTGAGTCACATATATATCTTTAACAATTCATAAAATAGAAAGAAAAAAGCATTTTGATTATATCAAAGTTCGGGGTAACAATTTTCAATTTATCATGGATAAAGACACTATTGCTGATATAATTTCTATACGCAACGCTGAAATGAATGGAAAGGGAACAATTCGAATACCATCTACTAGCATCATTGAAAACCTTGTTAAAATACTGTTAAAAGAAGGTTTTATTGAAAAAGTGAGAAAGCATCAGGAAAACAACAATTTTTTTTTTTTTTTTTTTGTTTTAACACTACGACATAAAAGGAATAGGAAAAATCCATGTTGATTTTATTACATAATACAAAACACAACCACAATCACTACAAATATTATTGTATATCATTCAATAACAAATTTCATGAACAATAAATATGTAAATTATATAACACCGCAATAATATACCTCAGACCCAACCAGCCAACAAAAAAAAAAAAAAAAAAAAAAAAAAAAAGCAGTCACAAACCCATTCTCAGCAATATATCACATTCTACAAAGTTTGGTTATTATTTCATTCAATATATTTTTATTGGATGTGAATTTTGATAAATTCATCATTTGATTCGTTTTCTTCTTATATCCTCTATGCTTGCAAAATTTTGATAAGATCAATAATCAATAACCATGTCATCAATTGGTTGTTTAATTTTAAGTTTTTATAACCTAAAATTATGGATAAAAAATAAGTTTATAAATCATATAATAAATAGCATCCAATTAGCAAAGAAATTTACGTGTATTAAAAACGTAAAAAACTTACAAATTCTTTTAATTTTATTAATACATTGAAATAAATGCATTTACCATTACTTAATAGTTTGACATAAATGCTAAATTTAGATGAGGTGGAAGTCTAAATAAAAATGATGTCATACAATGTGCCACTTGACAAAATCTCATACTTTCCCACATTAGTCTTATGTAAAAAAATTGAAAAGTTTTTTTGATTCCTACCTTTCTCATGACTTTTTAGATCCATCTGTATTAATTCAAAGCGTTTAAAGTTATAAATGTATACAATGTGCCATTGATATTGATCTTTTTTTGATAAATGCCATTGATATTGATCTTGAAGTTTACTTTTCAAGTTAGACTGAAATTATTCTTTGTGAGTAACCAATTAATTATACATTTTTTTCCCACGAGACAAAGACCTAGACTTTTTTAGGTAGTATATGGTTGATGACTAACTTTGTTACCCATGTGCCGTTGATTATTGACCTTGAAGGTATCTATGAGGTTGAACTTGAACTGTAATCACGATTTTTACTAGAATTTTCTCCCATTCATTTTTATTGATGATAATTAACGGGTTAATTATTAGAGGAATTGGGTGCCCTGCGATCCCCATGGAAACATTACTATTTCATTGTTTGTACTTTCAGAACATTTGAATTTTGGAAGTACACAACTACATGCTACAGCATTCAAATTTCATAATTATACCAGAAAAAGTAAATAATTGCATGCGGAAACAAGCGTATTTTGCTACACATTTTTTTTTACTAGATAGAATTTCTACTCTAACCTAACCTAAGTGTATATATGTGTGAAGTTCCCTTCTGGAAACTTGAACTCCGACTTTTACCCCCCACACCCCCTACACAATTTGAAAAATGGACTCTTTGGCTACATAGTTAAAAAATTAAGGCTAAACAACCATTTTTCCCAAGAAATTATGCATGATTGCATGACACTTGAATAGAACTTAAGCCACCGGAACATTATATGCATCTCATGAGTCATGACGGAGCCAGCCCAGGCAGCCTAGGTGTACGCGTGTAACCACCTCATAGTTTGGACATGAAATTTGTTAGTTTACAAAGGAAAAATAAACATAAAATTTATTTCAAAATTACTTTTTTCAATTGCTGCTCTTACAAATTTATGACGCAATGTTCTGACGATGGGGAGTGTGATTACAAGGGTAAGTCATATTAGAATTAATTTAAAATAAAATATTTAACAACGTAAAATTAGTATGATTTAATTCAACACATTCTAATATTAGCTATTGGTTGGTTGATCATTTTATTTTAAGCATTGATAATACAAATACATGATAGCTATTCATGTGTTTGTGTGTGTATATATATTTTCCATTCTAATCAAGAAAAAACGTTTTTTTCCATCTTCTCACAATTTTCTCATTTTTATCACACACTACACACATGAAGTAAAATAATTGGATAGAGAAAGAAGTTCAAACAATATTTTAATTGCAATGTGTTCGATTTATACGATGTAATCTTAATTCTATCTTAAAAAAATAAAAAGATATCATCTTAATTAAATTGGCAAATATTCTTTTTTACATACAATGGATAAGTAGTGAAAATAATAGAATAATTATGGGAAAAAGTTTGGCTACTATTTCATTCAATATATTTTTTTTAATGTGAATTTTGATAAATCCATCATTGGATTCATTTTCTTCTTATATCTTCTATGTTTGCAAAATTTTGATAAGATCAATGATTAATAGCTATGTCATAAATTGGTTGTTTAAATTTCAATTTTTATAATCTAAAATTATGGATAAAAAATAAGATTATAAATCATATAATAAATAGCATCCAATTGGCAAAAAAATTTATATGTATTAAAAGCGTAAAAAACTTAAAAATTCTTTGAATTTTATTAATACATTGAAATAAATGCATTTGCCATTATTTAATAATTTAACATAAATGCTAAATTTAGATGAGGTGGAAGCTTAAATGAGAAGGATGTCATACAATGTGCCACTTGGCAAACCTCATACTTTCTCATATGAGGTCTCGCATATATATATATATATATATTGATATGGAGATAAATAATATTTGTCCAATTCACTGAATTTGACTCTTGCAATTATGCATTGAAGTTAGTCTTATGTAGAAAATTGAAAAGTTTTTTTGATTCCTAACTTTCCCATGACTTTTTAGATACATCCATATCAATTCAAAACATGTAAAGTTATAAATGAATACAAATTCTTTGAATTTTATTCTTACATTTTTCATGACTTTTTAGATACATCCGTATCAATTCAAAGCATGTAAAGTTATAAATATATACAGATTCTTTGAATTTTATTAATACATCTGAATAAATGCTTTTGTCATTACATAATAGCTTAACAAAAATGCAAAATTTAGATGAGGTGGAAGCCAAAATGAGAATGACATCATACAATGTGCCACTTGGCAGAACCTCATACTTTCCCACATGAGGTCTCTACTTTTATATATATATATATATATATTGATTGATTGATTGATGTGTCGACTTTAATGTATAACTCTTAATCTAAAGAGTAAATTTCCAAAGTCAAATCACCATTTTAAGAGACACTATATATGGTCTCACTCATTCACATGGATTTAGTCCAATAAAACAAATTAGATGTGTTATAAAATTTGTATTACAATCTTTGATGTGACTGACTTGATCAAAGATTGAAGAAGGGTAATCTAATTAATTAGGAAAACTCTAGAAATACACTTATTTTCACTCCCAAACCTACAATATGCTTTAGTCTTAGCTTATTGTAGTGCACTCAAATTTACTTTTTCATCAATTATCTATGGTAGTCTCATTTGTATGTGCTGATATCCAATAACAAGTTACACCCAGTACTGAATTACTAGTTAATATGAGCAAAACTCATTCACTATTCCAATGACTATAAATTTAGATATATAACCACTTAACGCCCAAAGAATATTATATATTATATAAACTATAAACTATAAATTATGTAGCAATAAATTTCTTATATAAAAAAAATTATAGAATTAATAAATAGTAAATAGAAAATGATAACAGAAATATTATCTATTTATTTATTTTGAGAAAATTGTTAAGTTTGTTCTCTATCTATTCGCGTGACTCCTGTACACAGTGCGGTGCGGCCAGTTATGAGAGTGTTTTTAGCACTGCAACTATAAGGTGCCGTTTCCCCAAGTGCTTGACCGCACCTCACCAGTGGAGTAGTAAAATCGGTCTGCACAAGGTGCGGTGCAAGATACCGGTTTGGTGAATTCCTCAATTTTCTCAGAATCCAAACACAGAATTTAACACTCCCAAACCACAACATAATCATTAGACAACCCAAATATTCTGCACACACAAAAAAAAAAAAAAAAAAAAAAAAAACATACACGAAAGAAAACAAACAAAATATGCACAAATTCACAATCTCTTTAAAAAATATACCATTTCAAATCACACAAAAAAATAATAATAAAAAAATAAACTAAAGCTAAGTCATAAAAGATGAAACAAAACTATCAAAGGAAAATAGATTAACAAACCTGATAGAACAAGGGGGAGGGGAGAGGGTGAAACTCCAAGAACAACGCATCAAGCACTAGAGAATGGTGACAGACTGACAGCAAGTGGCGGAGGCTGAAGAGGGAGGAGAGGCGGAGATGTTTGGGTAAGAAAGACTAACGGGAAGAGAGAGAGAAAGAGAGATACGAAACTGATTGGGATGGGAATAAAAAAATATTTAGGGTTTATAAAACGACAACGTTACAAGTTTTTTTTTTGTTTTTGTTTTAATCTAATATCAAAACGACGTCGTTTTGGAACTGATATTAAAATTAATATCAGGCTCAAACGGCGTCGTTTTGGTATTGTAGAGTTAAAATTTAGAAATCCTACGTCTTATCTCATTCTCTCTTGCGCCGTTTCCCCTTCTGCCTCATCCTTCCTTCCTTACCTCTCTCACCTTCTCTCTACTGAAAGTCTACAGTAAGTTAAAATGGTCGCCGATCGCCGCACCGGCCGCCTTCGGTATGCTTAGATCTTTGCCGACCACCTCTCCGAGCATCTACGGTGGAGCATCATCGGTACCGGTCAAATCCTGAACAGGTGAGAGTTCTTTGAACCACTTAACAGGTGAGAATATTATATATCTTTATATTATAAAAGAGCGAATGCCGTTATAGTGATTTGTTACTGTGCATTCAGTGTAAAAACACTGTTCAATCTACAGTAAAATTTTGGTGAGTCCCTCTATTTTGTCCGTTTGTGGAAGACTAAACGATGCGTTTGGCCAAAGGGTGTAGAACTCTCTTTTCTTTCTGGAACTCTAAAGTAGTTCGTATATGTTCTTATCTTCTTCTCCTTCTTTCTAATAAACGTATTTTTTTTTTCTTTTTTCTTTTCCTCCTAAACCACCGATTTGTACTGTGATTCAACTCCTTCATAACCCAGCCTCAGCACCGATCTCTCTCTACGAATCCAGAACAACAAAAAAAATTTGAAACCCAAGAACATTTGCAGCCGATCTGCATGAGAGAAAAGCCAGAAAAAAAAAAATGGAGCTCAAAGCCTCAAACGATGTTTGTGATCTCGATCTGTTGGTTGGTGGATGTGCGAGAGATAGACGATTGCAGGTTTGAAACTCTATTTTATTTACTTATTTTTGGTTTCTGGTACTACAAAATTATTGTTGCTGTGAAAATTGGGGACAAATGAAAGAAATGGAAGGAAATTGAGGATTTTTGGTGTTCGCTTTCAGAATAAAAAATTCGGAGCTCAATTCTCCCAAAATACTAAGTTTTGAGTTTTTGTGCGTATGTTTATGTGAAAGTTTGGTAAACTCAGATGGGTCAGAATATTTAGTGTTATATTTAGACCATATGAATGAAAGTTTGGATTTTTACTCAGGTTGAATTTGTGTTGTGTTTGCTATTTGTAGGTGTTCTTCTTTGCAATTATCTCTGCACGTGAGATTGAAAGTTTGGATTTTTACTCAGATTAGATAATTCTTGTATGTTAATATTTGCTATTAGGTGTTCTTTTGTCATATTCGTAAGTTTAAATAGCCTCACCAGTTCTGTAAAAATCCCACTGCCACACGCATTCATCTCACTAAATCACTCTATTTTTTCCTCTCTAAGGTCTATCTTTTCAATTTTGTCTCACTCATTTACTCACTCACCCAGCAGAGATATTTTCTCACCCAGCAGAGGGAGAGAGGACTGGGGATTTGTAATGAAAATGGATGATTGAGATTTGAGATAATTGGAGCAAAGTAGAGAGGGTGGCTTTCGTGTTTTCTCTCAACTGGTATTTTCTCTCTAAATTTATCTATGGTTTGATTGTCCTTTAAAGTAGCTTTGAGTCTAGAGGTGGAGCCTCCTTCATCAATTCAGAGAAGTCACATGGAGAATAGTAGATATCCCTTTATTATTGTTGTCCTTAAGGTTTTGTTATATTAACTTCATATTACTTATTAGACATTTCTTAGTTTCAATTAACAGCTATTGGCTTTGGTATTTGCAATCTGTAGGCCTTTCGTATTTACCTGGATAAACTTTTCAATCAATATGTCTCAATTGTTCGCTCCTTAACTTCCGTTCTGGCTTTGGGGGAGGTATGCTTGTTTTACCAAATTTCTTGATTTTGCTAGTTTAGTTGAGATGTTTGAAGCTACTACATTTGATGGATTTAAATGGGATTGATTATCCTGTTATTATTCATTTGTCAGGTCATTCTACAAGCAATATGCGCAAGATATGGACTTACTATCGAGGCCAAGTTCATATGGATTGTGAGAGTTTTAATGATAATTTTCTATCCTATAGCTTGGGTGAGTTTATTTTTTTCAGTTCACTTGTGAATTTAGACTGATGCATGGCACTATATGAATTATCCTTGTGTAAATCTTGAACATAATATTTTTTTATCCCTTTCATTTTGCTGAGAAGTTGATTTTTTTACTATGTGAGGTTGATATAGAAAAAAGCTTCCATTTATTCTTATTCTTTCATGGAGAAGCAATCAACTTAATTATTCTTCTATACTTTGCAGGATTAAACATCAGTCCATGCTTTGTCTTCAAAAAGGTATGACTCTTTAGCAAAACCTTCAAATTGATATTCTTCCCCTAATCATAGAATATTTAATTGTTATGTACCTTGTGCATTCTATGCTGCTTCATTTATTATTTCATTTTTTTTATTAGGTAGAGAATCACATTGTTGGAGCTCCATGTGGTGTGATGGGCCAGATAACTTAAGCATGTGGTGAAGCCAACAAACTTCTTGCAGTTATGTTCTAGGTATGCATATTAGTTATGTAGAAAACTACTCGTCTACTGTTTTTTCACAGATCAAAAAATGATGTCTAAATTTGAATGTATGCAGCCTGCTAAGATATATCAAATTGCTTTCTTAGCTAGACATGATGACCACAGCCCAATGCTTTCGTTGGTGCTGATTAACATCATAAGCGCTTTCTCTAAGTAGCGATAACTTAGACTCATATTCCATGTTAATGGTACTGTTGGAGCAAAGTATAGAGGGTGGCTTTCGTGTTTTCTCTCAACAGGTATTTTCTCTCCAAATTTATCTATGGTTTGATTGATCCCTCTCTCTCTTTAGTATTGATACTCATTTCACAAATCTGGTGGTGAGCCTTTTGCATGTTTGATAAAATGTTTGTTTCATGCTTGGGAATTTCACCAAAACCCAATTCTCCAAAATTTCAGGTGCATTTTTCATTCTTATTTTTGTTATCCTTCTTTCAACCACCTATGTTTGAATTTGTTAGTGTGTTTCTGCGAATTGATGAATCGATGGTATTGAATTTTGTTTGAAGTTTCATCTTCATTTTCATTTCCTTACAGCTTTGTTGTAGTTCCATTATAGAACAAGCTAATCTTTGTGAAAGTGTTTCGGTGGAAATTATTCGTGACAACTATATGTATTAACCTCGAATCTATAACATTAAAGTAGTTGTCAAATGGAGTGATCTATCTAGCTTTGTGAAAATCAAGTGTGACTATTGGTCTCAAAATTCAAACTAAACGATGAGAGTTCAATAGTCATGGATTGCTACTCTAGATGCATTCCTTCTATCCTGCTTTTAAGGATTTAAGTATTTATTTGATGGTAATTAAATTTAAATGTACTAGGATGTACAGTAGACAGTGAGGTGCTGTATGATTACGCATGGTAGAAAAGTTTTGATTTTTTGTGATCAGTTTGCAAAATAGTTGTTAAGAAAAAAGTTAAAATATTTTCCGGGTCTTCACTCCACAAACATTGTAACTGCACCATTCTACTGCAAGAACTTTGTCTGACCTGTGCGTGTGTGTGGGTGTCCATGTTTATTTTTATTAATTACTGGTCGTGACTAAAATTAATATAAATTAAACAATATTTGTCATGGGCCGCAACTCCCAAGTAAGAAGCAACATATTCCATGGATAGGGCAAATGTTTAGTCAGTTTACACTAGGTGTATTGACAGTTTAGTCAAAATATGGTTTGGTAATTGGAAAAATTGCCACCCTCCACTCGGTCACTTTGCCAAGATTTGTATTAATTCACTCTATTATTAAATTATTAATCCTGCTATCAGACTTACGAAGAATATTTACCTATAGATTTTATTTTAAAATATGTTTAATCTGACCAGGAATGCTTTGGTCTGCAGGGGTATTATAATGCAGCAACATGAAGAGTTGCCCAGCAAGAAAGCATGTTGAGAGATGCCAAGAAGAGTTAGGCCTTTTGTGTGTGTAATGTGAGTTAATTAATAGTATTGAACCAATAAGTAATTTCCCCCTTTCCCATGTAGTATAAAGTTTCCCAAAAAAATAAATTTATCAAGATTACTATCTATCCATAAATGAGAACTTCATGGATATCCTTTATTAAAGGGGGAAAAAACACTCCAAAAATTCTACTGCCAACTTTTCAAATACAATTAAATTTGAATTATGTTTTGTTATAAATTGTTCCTATATATAATGTGACTCAAGTTCAACTCATCAGTAATAGCAGAAGGATCAGTTGTAAGTTAAATAGGATTTCTAAGTCCTGTTCAGCTTTTTGTTAAGTTTGGTTTGAGCTACAAACCAGAATTTTTTAAGGCCTTCTGTAGGGCATTTGGCTTAAAAATTTCCAAAGCTCTTTCTCAAGGATCAAGTAAATTTTTTCCCCATTTGTAAAATATGTTCTCCTTAATTACTCCATTTATAAATAATCTTCAGCTTGACAATCAAAGATTCTCTTATCTTATGACTGATATATAATTCTATGTTCAATTCTCTTTATTAACATGACCAAATATATCTACAAAATGTATTGAATGAAAATTAATATTTGGTTCTATTTCAAGCTGTTTGGGCTGACCAGTACCAAAATATCTAGCTAACATGGATACTAGAATTGTCAATTTTCTTGCTGGTATGTCATATGAGAACGAGTTTGTGTATGTCTATGAAATGATGGTGGTCCAAGTGAGAATTACAGTTCCAATCACATCTCAATTGCATGTATAAGGTTATTGAATGAATAAAATGAAAATATTAGCAATAAAGCAAATTCCAGTAAAGTTTATCAGGAATTTGAGCTGTAGTGCAAGAGCAAAAGAATTAGTTAAACCCCCCTTCAAAGTAGATTTTGTGCACAAAAATCCCCCACCTCCCAATAGAGACTTTTCATTAATTTGATTTTTTTTTTAGGGACATAGAAACTTTAGGATGAATATTTTATAAATGGTTATTGTGTATATGAGAGCTTTTGGAGCATGCATAGCCTTATAGGGTAAGTCATTTCGTTGTTGTAGTAACATCTTTTTTTTTTTTTTTTTTTGGTCTACGTTGAGCTTCTGTACCGCCCAAAAATTTCCAATTTCCATTTAAATTATACTAATTAGATACCTTTGTGGATTGATCCATTTGTTCAATGGTTGGACTTATTATGTCCCTCATTCATTCTCATTAAAGTTATCCATAATAATAATAATAATAGAAACATAATATTTGTCCCAAAAAAAAAAATTAGAATTATATAAAGGGACATTAAGGTGCCTTTCAATTTCTTTAAAAGGTTTTAGGGGGCTACATCTTTCAATTTACATCATGTGGTTGGCTCAATTTAATATGTTGATGATTCATAGTTGACCCTAAATTTGGAGACTAAAGCTTTGTAACTGTTGTGATATTTAGAGGATGCAAATATTCTTGAGAGAGAGTAGATAACTAGGATTGGGAGCAAAGAGCAAATCTTTTAAGATAGACTTCAGGAACATGTCCAAAAATAATATATTTCTCCTTGGCCACTTTTATATTTAAATAAACCATTTTTTAATTTTTATTGGATAACTTTTTATCATTCTATTTTTCTATTTTTAAATTAATATAAAAGAAAGTCTTTTTTTTTTTTTGAACAAATATAAAAGAAAGTCTTTGAATATGCATAAAGATGCTAAATAACCATTTGCGTTATGTTTATCTTTTTATTACAAAAAAATAGACCTCTAAATACAGGAGCAGCACGTGCCTTGCACGTGCCTCTCCAACTAGTATTATATAAACTATAAACTATAAATTATATAGCAATGAATTTTTTATATATAAAATATTATAGAATTAATAAATAGTAAATAGAAAGTAATAATAAAAATATTATCTATTTATTTATTTTGAGAAAATTGTTAAGTTTGTTCTCTATATATTCGCGTGAGAGTTCCTGCTTATGTCAGTATCTCTTTCTGAAGAAGCTAATTTCTTCCTACAAGATGGATCATCTGCTTATGAATACACGACCACTCTTCTCACTAAACTACCATGCCATCTTTCTTCTGTTCCTCTCTTTATCCATCTCTAAATTTTCCTTAGCTACCACACTTTCAAACGAAACTGATAAACTTGCACTGCTCCAATTCAAGTCCCACATAGATGGCCCTCTTAATGTCCTGGCTTCTTGGAATGACTCTTTCCATTTCTGCCACTGGGTTGGGGTCACTTGTGGCAACAAACACCAAAGAGTCATCGGTTTGGACCTAAAAAACAATAAGTTGGTAGGCACCATATCACCCCACATTGGAAATCTTTCTTTCCTTCGATCCCTCAACCTTGCAAGTAACTCTTTCCATGGTGGAATTCCCTCAGAAGTTGGTTACTTGACCAGGCTTCGAAATTTGAACCTGAGTCATAATCCAATATTGGGAGGGGAAATTCCAGTCAATCTTTCTCACTGTTCCAACATACAGTATCTTGATCTCCGGTACAACGATTTAGTACAAGGAATCCCTTCAGAACTTGGCTTTTTGTCAAAACTTCAGGTACTAATTCTTTACAACAATCATCTAAGTGGAAGGTTCCCACCTTCTCTGGGGAACTTGTCCTCTCTCCAAAAACTTTCGTTTGGAGATAACAATTTGGAGGGAGAAATCCCAAATACAGTAGCCCAAATGAAAAGCTTGACATATTTTAGTGTAGCAATAAATCATCTTTCTGGTGTGTTTCCACCTTCCCTATACAATTTATCATTGCTCACATGTATTGGCTTGACTGATAACAACTTCACTGGTAACCTCAACCCCGACTTGGGCATTGCTCTTCAAAATCTGCAGATACTTGATATAGGAGGAAACCAATTTACAGGAACAATTCCAGTTTCATTGTCCAATGTGTCAGATATTCAACAGCTTGATATACCATATAATCAATTTACAGGAACCATTCCTATGAGTTTTGGTAATCTACTAAATCTTCAATATTTTGGTGCTCAATCTAATCTTCTTGGAAATAACCCAGTTGATGATTTGAGTTTTCTGAGTTCTTTGAACAATTGCAGCCAGTTAAACAATCTGCATGTCAGCGATAACCAGGTTGGAGGTGAGCTGCCTAACTCCATAACAAACCTCTCAATCCAATTATTACGTCTTCGGCTAGACGGCAATTCTATTGGTGGGAGCATACCTACACGAATATCAAATCTTGTTAGCCTAACTGAACTTAACCTGGGATCTAACTTGTTAACAGGGAATATTCCATCTTCAATTGGAAAGCTCACAAACTTGAACGTTTTGTCCTTGGGTGGAAACAAATTGACTGGGGTGATCCCGTCTTCCATTGGCAACATGACTCAATTACTAAAGCTCTACTTGTTCAATAACGGCTTAGAAGGGAGCATACCCACTAGTCTTGGAAGGTGTAGCGACCTGCAAGAGGTATACCTTTACCATAATAAATTAAATGGCACCATACCCGAGCAACTTTTTGGCCTTCTTCTGGTCCAAATTGATGTGTCTCATAACTCCTTGACCGGTTTTTTACCACCAGATTTTGGAAACATGAAACTTCTAGTTTTACTAGACGTTTCATACAACAAATTTTCCAAATAGATTCCAGCCCAGCTAGGGGACTGTTTGGCCTTAGAAACACTTTGTATGCAAGGCAACTCCTTTGAAGGAACCATTCCCGACCTAAGTAAGTTAAAAGGTATTCAATATCTTGATCTTTCCCACAACAACTTGTCCGGCCAAATCCCAAGCTATATGGTTAATTTTCCCGTGTTGCAAACTTTAAACCTGTCTTTCAACAATCTTGAGGGAGATGTACCTGTAGAAGGGGTCTTCAGAAATGCTAGTGTAGTTGAAGTCAAAGGCAACACTGGTCTTTGTGGGGGGATCCAGGAGCTGCATTTGCCTGCATGCCCCATTCAAAGATCCAAGAAACACAAAAAGCATTTTGCTTTTAAATTGATACTGGCAATAAGCATTGCAATTGCTTTCTACTTGACATTGTTTTCTTTGATGGTTCTTTCCTGGTTGAAAAAGTCGAAGAAAAAAAGCCTTTCCATTTCCACCTTTGGACCCTCCTACCAAAAGATCTCTTATAAAGAATTACACAATGCAACTGATGGATTCTCTTTGGAGAATTTGATTGGTTCAGGTAATTTTGGTAGTGTCTATAAAGGAAAACTTGGTCTAGATGAAACACATGTTGCAGTCAAGGTACTCAATCTTCAAAAGCAAGGAGCTTCCAAGAGTTTCATTGCCGAATGTGAAGCCTTGAGGAACATCCGACATCGAAACCTCGTTAAGATTCTGACTGCTTGTTCGAGTATTGATTTTAAGGGCAATGATTTTAAAGCTTTAGTATATGAGTTCATGCCAAATGGAAGCTTGGAGATGCAGTTACATCCTAAAGATGGGCTCAAGCAATTGAGAAGTTTAAATCTTCTTCAAAGAATCAACATTGCTATAGACGTGGCTTCGGCTTTGCTTTATCTTCATCATCACTGCCAAACCCCTATTATTCATTGTGATCTAAAACCAAGCAATATTCTTCTCGATGATGATATGATTGCTCATATAAGTGATTTTGGTTTGGCCAGACTCCTTTCGAAATTTGGGAAGGAAGCTTTTCTTAATCAATTAAGCTCAACAGGGATTATGGGAACTATTGGATATGCTGCTCCAGGTAATGTATCATGATTTCACTCAATTGTAAAAGTATTAACGTATAATGAATGCATCAATAATCAAAACAGGGACGCCCCGTACGGAATATTTATATACAGACTTCACCAAATCACTAGTTTAATAGCATTGAGTAAGAATTGTTCTTAGTGCATGAAAGTGCTCTAAATTTTTGCAGAGTATGGAATGGGTAGTCAACTTTCAACTAATGGGGATGTGTACAGCTTTGGGATCCTCTTATTGGAGATGTTAACTAGAAGAAGACCCACTGATAAACTATTCAAAGATGACCTGAACCTTCACAACTTTGTTAAGTTGGCATTGCCGGGACGAGTGATGGAGATTGTGGACCATTCAATTTTCAACAAAGCAGGAGAAAATGATAACGTGGTTTCAAGTTGGAGTGACTGGACAAGAGGACAGACTGAATGCTTGATATCGGTCTTTCAGATTGGACTTGCATGTTCAGCACAATCTCCTATAGACAGAATGGACATGAACAGAGTAGCCCTAGAATTGCTTTCAATTAAAAGGCAAATTCCTTTGGAAGCTTAACATTACAGGCGAAGCCCAATAATAGGTATCCACAGTAGTTAATTAGGTTTTTATATTTATTTAGTTATTCTATAGTCAAGAACTCTCTATTCTCTTCCGGACACTGCTATTACCGATGAACTTGACGACCAAGTCAGATTCAACTTTCAAGAATAACCTTTTGTCTATTCTCTTTCTTTAACCCCCCCCCCCCCCCCCCCCCCCCAACTAACTCTCTTTCTCTCTGTGGCTCTCTCTGCAGGTATTGGTTGAGGGCAAAGCTTGGTCTAGAATAGCAATTCTGAACAGGCCTACTGTGCTCAATTGTCTTAGTACTGCAATGGTGTGTTTTTTACTAGATACTATGTGTGTTTATGTTTTTGGCTATTGGGTTGGTACCCAATTTATAAGATTGGTTCAGTTAAAGATTTGTTTTCTGGGTCTTTGTTTTTATAGTGTTTGGTTGAGAATCATTATGTTTAATTGGGTTTACTTCAGTTGTGTAATATCCTGTATCTGTGTTGTTATATACCCTCCATTTGGTTCAATTGAAAACATTACTTGGGTTATTATTTTTATGGTGTTTAATTGACAACTATTATCTACTGATTAATGTTACAAACACAAACTATTTACAACATTTTTACAAATTGTTGATATGACCATTTCTTAGTGGTTTTCATCTGAGCCCACCACTAATATCATTTTTTCATTTACCAATAACCATTCACCAGGTCAGCAGTTTGTAAAGAATATTGTAAAATAGTTTGTATCTCTAAAATTTTCCTTATTAATTTATTGTGTTCACACCAATCACAACTTGCAAACTTACCAGTAGTGGAAAAAGTTGGGAAATTCATGGTATGAGTAGACTTACTGTTTTGATTCCTAGTTTCTCAATTTATATGATTTGAGTTTGTTATATGGGTTTGAGTTGTTCTGTATTACCAACTAGAAACATTTATCTGTCTTTTAATGAGTTGTCTTTGGTTTCTAGGGGGCTAGATTGCAAAAGTTGTATACATCTTGGGAAAATAATCCAGATATTGGTTTTGTGGCAATGAAAGTAAAAAAACATCTATGCTGTTATCATATATTGGATTCATTTACATGTAATATTTCTAGTGGGAAAGATAAAGTTTAGTTGGGTTTACTTTTTGCTCAAGAACTAGTTAAGAACTTGAACATTGTTTTGCATTTTCTGATGGGCAGTGGCAGGGCATTTTGTGCTGGCGGAGATTTTGTGTCACTTTATCATATGATAAACGCAGGTAATAGACTCATCTTACTTCTGCTTTTAAGATTTATCTGGAAAAAATATTTTACTTAAAAGTTAATTATTATTGTGAATAGATTATTTTTCTTCATCGTATATGATTTAGAGAAAGCTAGGCTAGCTAGCCTTAATTAGAGATGAGATGGGATTGTGGAATGCTGTTGTTAGCACTTAGCAGTAAACCTAAGCTGGAACTATAGCGAATATTTAGTAGTAATGGGATCTTCTATGTCCAAACAAAAGGATGCCAAATTTGATTGTCGCTTTGTTTGGGAGGAAGTGGAGGAAGTCTTAAGGTTAGGATAAGCAAGAGTAAGATAGCCAAGAACCTTGTAATTCAATTGGTTGGCACTTCTTGACGTTTCTAGCAGAGACATTGAGGGTTCAAATCTCCCTTCCCCCATCTATCTAATTATAAAAATGAAAAATGGATAAGCAAGAGTAAGATAGGGAATTAGTAAATATAGCTTTATTAAATCAAAAATTAGAAATGAGGTGACAATACTAGTATTAAATGACCCATAGATACATGTATCTCAGAATTTGTTTCTTTACACTACCTTGGATTGATCTTTCCACAAGAATTGAGAGTTTGAAAATATTCCTAGTGTTTACTGTATAAGAGTGGGATCAATAAAGTATGGAGGTGCATACATAATGTTTTGTGATGGTCAGTTATTGATAAAGCTAAAGGAAACTTTATACTAAAGTACTTCACAAATCTTTAAGTTGCTAATCTTTGTTATGGAGTTGGTGCTTGTTTCTTCATTAGAATCATCCTTTAACCATTGGTTAACTCTATGCAGGGAAAATGGAGGATTGTAAGGAATTTTTTAGAACGTTATATACTTACATATACATTTTAGGTACATATTTGAAGCCACATGTAAGTTTTACTTTTCTTTCTTTCTTTTTTTAAGCATAGTGGTTAATAAATTGGGGACTCTTACGTTTGGAGTGTTATATTACCATCAATATAGCTTTGATATGGTCATTTATGGAGATTTTTCTTTGAGATACTTGGTTTTGTTATGGCTAAGAGTCTTGTAGCTCAGCTTGCATCTCCTAGTGTTTCCAACTAAGACGTCCAAGGTTCAATTTACCCCTCCCTCAACTATGAAATTATCAAAAGATACTTGGTTTTTTTAGTATATTGATCTTTGGCTCCTATTCTAGCACTGAACAATTTTCTTTACACTTATTTTTATTTTATCCTTCCTTCTGCTAGCATACTTGGATTTCCTAAATTTTCCCAAAAAGTTTTGAAGTTGTTCCCCCTGCTATACTTATGTTAAAGAAGTCATTGAGTTCTGGTTTAGGGAACTATGGTATCTATTCAAAAGTCTCAGATCTGTTTTTTTTATTTATTATTATTTTTTTTTTTCCCTTTAATGTGGGGATGATTTTTATTAGCCCCAAGTCCCTGTGGTAGAATGTTGGACATTAACTTTCTGTTTATTATAACTACATTAGTCAGAACCCAGTATATTCATGGTAGTGTAATAATAATCTCCATGCAGGTGGCTCTTTTGAATGGAATTACTATGGGTGGTGGGGCTGGAGTTTCAATCCCTGGGATGTTTAGGGTTGCAACTAACAAAACTGTATGTAGCAACTTCGCATGTACTTACGTCCTTTTCTTCTCTTATCTTTATTTTTTTAAAAGAAACTTTTCTTCTCTTATCTAGTTGTTGGTTTTAATGATTGTTTCAAATTTTTTTCCTTACTTTCTTTTGTGGAAGAAATTTTTTAATTATTTTGCACCCTCTAGATTAGACTAATTATTTAATATTGTTACAGGAAGTTTATTTTTTTAACTTAAATTTGTCATGCATTAGGGTTGATTTGGTTTGTTGACTTATAATTGAATTACTGAATGCTCAATTTTATTAGATAATTGAGGAGTATGACCTTCTACTTTCATTAGCATACACATATTGTCATGACCCAAGGAAGCACTAGCCACATCTATGCTATACCTTAAAAGGATTAGTCAAGTTACAATTGGGGTTGCTTGTGATCTTCGATATAGCCCAAGCTTGGTAACACCAGATGTATGGCTTAACACACATCCGCACAACACATACCTAACCAATCCACATAATCTGAGTATCACAATCTTTCCACTCAATTCCTTATGTTATTGTCAAGTCCCACGTTGACTCTTAACACTATTTGTATTGACTCAAGTAAGCGCTAGCCAAATTTATACTATACCCCAGAAGGACTAGTCGAGTTACAATTGGGGTTCTTCATAATCAATATATAAGCCCAGTTCAACCTAATAAACACTCGATATGGGACTTAGCACTTGTACACATTACACACACCTATCCAATCCATGTAATCTAGGAATGAAACTATATGTTTGATTCTTTTTGCATATTAATGTGATTGGAATAATAGTGTTGAATTTCTTATGTGTTTCAGATTCCTTATTTGCTATACATCATTTGCTCAAAAAGGTTCAAAAATAATTTATTCTCACAATTCACAGGTTTTTGCTACTTCTGAAACTCTAATTGGTTTCCAACCTGATGCTGGCACATCGTTTCTCCTCTCACATCTACCTGGTCACCTGGGTATGCCTGTAGTGCATTGTAGTTTTTCATGTGTAGTCAAAATTTTCACTGAATTCCTTGTACATGGTTTTGTTGATTTGGACTATTTCTGGTTCTTGCATAAGTCTGATAAAAACATCATGTAAAGCATTGATTTTAAGATGAACATTCTGCCCTAATATGAATTTACCTCAATCTTTTATGATTTTCTTTTAATGTTGCATTGGAAGAAATTTAAGGGATATATGAACATGAAATTTTTTAAAAGGCCTCTAAAATTAAAATAAAATCACTCAATTTTTTTTTAGGAATGGAGTGAATGTGGAAATGAAGTGCCTCTGCAAAATATTTTTATTTTGAAGTATGCTCGTCATCTCTAGAAGTACACAATGGCAGTTGGTTCAGCAATGTTCTTTATACAAATTGCATTAGGACTCTTGTCATGAATTTGTTGTGTGGATGTTGGATAACAAGCTCTAGCAAATTGCTTTAGAAGTTCTGTAGTCTAAAATTTGTGTTGAGGCACTGTTATGGCTGTTGGTAGTTGACATATGGGGAGCTGCATTTGGTTTCATTGCACCATAAGATGTCACTTCCTATGTGACCATTATACTGAAAGTAGATGTTGCAATGACAAATATTCTAATGCTGAAGTTTACTATGGATAGCTGGGTGACTTTATTCAATGTTGTTTTCCGAGACAACTTGTGGGGTTAACTTGACCCTTTCTACATATCAAGCAATGTTGACAATGTAATTAGGACTCGATAAATGAGAAATCAATTAGTAGGATGAATCATTGATGGCACCTGTATTTGCTTCTCAATTAAATTCTTATATAGTTTGTATCTTTTCTTTTTTGCAGGGGAGTACTTGGGTCTCACAGGAGAAAAACTTAATGCAGCAGAAATTATTTCTTGTGGGCTTGCTACACATTATGCGCATAGCTCAGTTAAGATTGTTGGACCCTTTCATTGTTTTAATCATCTTTCCTGTTTATATAACACTGTATTGTCTCCTTTTTTCCACAGAAGCTTGCATTAATTGAAGAACAACTTGGGAAATTGGACACTGATGATCCTTCTGTCATTGAAACTTCTTTAGAAAAATATAGTGACCTTGTCTATCTAGATAATATAAGTGTACTTCACAGGTATGTCTATTATCCCCTCAGGTGTGTGAGTATTTATGTAGCAGATATAAAATGCTGATCTATTTATTATGCAATTTTGTCTAGGATTGAAATACTTGATAAATGTTTCAGCCATGACACAGTTGAAGAAATTATTGATGCCTTGGTAAGAACATGTTGATTTGCATATTTCTTTTCGTTTTAGAACTATTAAGTATTATCCCATTACAATATAACAGATTTCCATGATACTTTGTATGGAACAAAATGTTCAGTATGTCTGATTTCATACTCAAATCTCTTTCTGTTATTTTTAAAATTGATGGTACGAAAGAAAATAACAGAAAATCTTAGGCATGAGAAACCATATTTCTGGAGAAAAGGAAACTTAAATGAAATAATATCTATACCAACTCTTACCTGGAGAACTGTATCATTTTTAAAACTTTTTGCCTCATCAAGGAGACACTTTTCAATTAGTCAATCTGAGTACCCTGTAGATGCTTCCTGTCATCTTGATCTTTACAAGTGGCTAGAATGACTGAAGCAGCCATATAGCCAAAATCATTTTTTTGAATTTAAAAAATACAACTTAACAACATTATGATGAATGTCTTTAGCTACCTCACAGTTGATTGGAAAGCAATTTTCAAGAGAAACATTTTATATACAGTTAATGGAATTGCTAATGAGCCCTAGCTCAAATGACACTTCTTAACTTAAGAATGGGATGGAGGCTAAGGTCATGGGTTTAAGACCAACCCAAAGTATGTAAAAAAAAAAAAAAACCCAAATAATGGAAGTGTGTCTTGAATTGGTTACTTCTTCCTTTTGACTTTTTGGACTATATATATATATATATAGTGTGTGTTGAGTCTCTTAAGTACTAATCTGAAGGTTGGGCTGTATGAGTTGTAATTGTTGCATACTAGTATTACCATATTTATGGCAATAAAATGAAACAAAATATATGGGTATTTCTCTAAATTGTTACTCCCTATACTTTTCTGGATGAACCTTGTGAGTTGTGATTGCGTTTTTAAATTAAACAATTCTCTCAGGAAAGTGAGACAAGTAAAACAAATGATGCATGGTGCATTTCCACCCTAAGGAGACTTAAGGAAGCTTCACCATTAGGCTTGAAGGTTTCTTTGAAATCTGTGAGTCCTTGATACTCAGAACTGGGCCTTTTTTCCCTTGTCCCCTCCTCCTCCCCCTTTAAGAAACTATTGCATTATGACCTAACCACCATACTGGCTCAGAAACGAGAAGGTAGATTTTAGACCCTTGATCAGTGCTTGATACGTGAGTACTGAATGTGGCAAGGGATATCTAATCAGGTTTTCAGAGATTTTTGTGAGGTATACATTCTCCTGATTATCTTCTTAATAAAACAAACCCTCATGATCCTAGTTACTTTTTTTCTGTACTTTTTCTTAAGGGTGTTCGGGCACGAATGGTAGACAAGGACCTGGCACCAAAGGTATCATCAGCTTATGTTATCAGCCTTTTGGACAAGTGGGGTAGCAATATTGCAAATATTGCATTTAAGAATCCAATCTAAAATTCTTTTTTTTTTTTAAACAAAGCAAGTTGTTGTAAGAGGAGATGGTACTGTGGAAGACTGGGGTTCTATCATTGATAATCAGATTTGTCAATTGCAATATTGCTAATCTACTTTTATTATTAGTAGATAATTGTCCATCGATTACATTCAAATTGTTGAATTGTCATGTTTTATTTGCAGTGGAATCCTCCGAGCTTGGAACAAGTGTCCAAAGACATGGTAGAGCACTATTTTTCACCACTCAGCAAATCTGAGCTTGATCTGAAGCTACCCACAGAACTGCAAGAAGCATTCACATAGTTAATCAAATTGCAACAGTTTTGCTTAATTAATGGAAGAAGCCAAAGGTATTTTGGATGAATCTGCCTAGATTGTAGCCTTTCATCATTGGCAATTATCAATACAAAGGGGAGAACTAACCCATTATTTTGTAGCTTATTGTTGACCTTGGAATGAAAGAAAAGTAAAAGAAATAAATAAAGTTGTAGACTTTGTTTGGACTAGTGGATGTGGCCTACAAAGAACATCACAATTACACAAGAAACTCTAATCAGAGTATGTTTCTAGCTTTAAGACTAGTAATTTGGGTTTGTTGTCATGGATCTTTTTTGTGACAGAAGAATGTACCTCATTGAACAGGGACTAGATTGAATGCCGCAGTGTTGAATATTTCTTGAAGTAATAGTGGATTGCTAGGGATGGGGCAATTAAAAAAAGAAATTCAGTCCTGTTGTTTGGTTAGCGCCAAAGTCAATGGCTAAAGTAGTATTTAGTTTTTTAATATAATAAAAACACAAGAAATATGGCATTTCAATTTGTAAATGTGTAACACAAATTGAATTTGTTTTGCTTATCTTTCTTTATTATTCAGCTTGAAACTCAAGTGGCATGGCCCTCTTAGCTGCTAGGACTTGAAGCTTGAGTACAGGATATTGCTAGTCAAAGAACCAAAAAAAAAAAATCAGTTTCTTTCCTGAGAATTTTATTACTTTGTTGGGACACCTGATGTAATAATTCATGTATCTAATTTCTTTTATATGTATTTACCATCATGACACCAAGGACACCTGTGTACCAAATTCCTTAGTTCTTGTATTCTTGCATCTCTCTTTTACCATATAAGAATGCCATTCTTTTTGTTAACAGTTATCCCATCTAGTGCTCTAGTACGTTAGACGGAAGTCTTACGCCCACATATTTCATATGCATGTCCATGAATCATCAAAGAATCTGCTGTGAAATTTTACATATTTCCTTGGAAAACATGTGTTAAGGAGAATGTCAAGTTTGGTGGGGAAGTAATATCAGAAACTGAATGACTAAAAGTACTGTATAGTGCAGAGCTGCTTGTTACTAAAAAATTTAGCTTCTTAAACTTGAGAACAGAGATCATTTGGTAACATTTTTCTTTTTCAATAATTAAAATTTTATGCTGCTTGGGTGGTTTCTTCCCTAAGTTACTCAAAAAGATAACTATCAACTTCCCTTCGGTTAATAGACTAGTGTCTCATTTCTTTACTTTCAAGTTGTGCTCGATTTATGCCCATGTCGGCCTTACAAATAGAAAAGAAGTTGATCCAAAAGGATTCCTTGATTGGATAAGTTATAACAAGAGTGTGTATGGGTCAAGTTGGAGAGTTTTTTTAACCCAACGTTGAGTTGATAAATTCTCAACCCAACCCAACTCATTGGACATGTAGAAACCAACCCAACCAAACCTACATGAGTTAGGTTGGATTAGTGGGGTTGTACACTTTTACTTACATGTTTCATGTCTTATAAAAAATTTGAACTTTTATTAAAACTAGTCGCTAACCCGTGCAATGCACGGGACAGTTAAACAAAATTTATACACATTCCCTTTTATTGGTATAATCATTTGAAAATAATTCTAACTAATACCCAAATGTAAGAGACACATTGACTTACTATTTAAAGTAGCATTCTGAAGAATTTACACATATTGTGCAACTGAGCCTTAATTTTTCATCAACAATAAAAACATGGAAATTCAAAACATGGAAAGAAAATAAAAATTACAACAATTAATTCTATTATCTTTCATGCTATACTTTGTAATTGTACGGAATTAAGTCAACTCAATTTAAGTAGTTGTAATAAAATTCGCTTCTACTATTCTCTATTCTATAGAGATATGAACATATTGGATTTCTCAAACAATTACTGGTATTGCAATAAAATGATTTATTATTGAAAATAAGAAACAAAGAAAATCTGTCTATAGCTTAAGAAACAAAATATACTAAAATTAAAGAGATAAAATTTTCGGAGGACAAAATATTATAGATAATTTTAGAAACAGATTATACACTTAAAAGGGTTAGTAATTTATAGTACTTACCCCCACTATCAGTATACAGACACCAAGTGTGGTCGTCGTAACCCTTTGAAAGAACCTTCCCCAATTGGACCCTATCAAAAAAAAAAAAAAAAAACACCCAATTAACAAAATTGACCCAAAAGGGTCTAAAAAGCACACAAAATCAATTCAAAAAACAAAAAATATGAGACAAAGTAATTACTTTCCGCTGCCAATGAAATCCTCTTTTGTATTTCTATTCCAAACTGCAACACTTATCTCTCTAAGGCCTTCAATTAATGAAAACACAAACTTCTCTTAAAATACCGGAGTATTATGACCATCTATACACACACACACACAAAAAACAAAACCAGCATAACTCACTATAACTCTACAGGAGCCTCAAAAATATAAAGAGAAATTAAAGGGGTTGAATTTAATATTTACGTTTGGAGAGAGAGAGTTTGTAGAAACTGTGGCTTTATATTTCTTAACTTGAGAGAGGAGTAAAGTTGCTAGGGGTTTGAGGTGTTATAATGTTTTTGTTTTTATTTTTATTTTTTAAATATTGTGCTGAGGTGGAAAATTGTGGTGCCAGCAGAGGTTTCGGTTTTATATATATATATATATAGACTATTTAAGAATTTATTTTTTCCAATAAATTATCATAATTCACATGATAGACCTAAATTATATTCCAAATATATCAAAACTAATTCTCAAAATACCAAAATAAATCAAACTAAAAAACCGAAATATAATTAGGTATATTATGTGAATTATAATATTAATTTATTAGGTTTAATAATTTAGCCACTAATTGGGTTAATTTTATTGAACTATTTTTTTTGGGGGGGGGGGGGGGGGGGGTTAATACTAATTTATTGGGTTAGGTTTAGATGAGTTGAAAAAGTTATTAACCCAAACGGACCAAACCCAACCCAACCCAACTTATCAACCCATGAAAACAAAAACAAATCTCAGGTGTTGGGTTGGGTTGAATTGGCTCAGTGGTTAGATGCACACTCCTATAAGCATTAAGAATTTAAATCCAATTTTACTCAGATAGTCATCTGCCACTATTACACGATCAAATACTTTACATCTTCACGGATATTATTATGTACAGTCATCTGTAAGAATTTTTATAAAAATAATGGCAACTATAAAGCACTAAAAAAGAGAGTTGTTTAGGACCTTGGGCAATTAAGCTTAGACGTGGCAAAACAAGTTGGTTGGGTTGGGTCGGTCAATCGTGTTTGCAGGTTAAATGGGTTGCGAGTCAAAATGAGTCATTTTTAAATGGGTCAATCGGGTTTCGGATCAGGTTGACCCATATTTTTCAAACAATTTTTTTTTCAATTACAAAAACAAATTAATGACAATACGTTTAAAGAGAATGAATAAAATCAATTAAGCAAATGGATTGCCCTTAATGCCACTTGTTAATATCCTTCCAATTCTGACAGTTTTGAGCATGACAAAAATTATTTATAGTCATAAATTCATGATGGAAAAAGTCTTCAATGTTAATAGTTCACTGTCAAAAATGCATATAATTATAAGTTTACATCTTCAAAAAGAGATAAATCTTAAAACAAACAAAACAAATAAGCCTGCAAAATAGCAAGTTATCGGTCTTCTTAAGTGCACATATTCTTGTTGCATTTAAAATCATAGTAAAGTTAGATTACTTACAAATATAAACTAAACAAAACAAAAAAAAAAAAAAAAAAAAAAAAAAAAAAAAAAAAATAACATATTAAGTAAAGAAGAATAAGTAAATATTTTATAAAAATTACACCTCAATCTCAATCTACTCAATATTGGTAGCAAATTCAGCACTGCAAATATTCATACTTGCAAATTGTTGCTCAAGTTAGCCAATTTCGTCAGCATCTTCATCTACAATACAATATTTTAATATAGGTAATTCTACAGTACCCCCCTTTTTTTTGGGGGGGTATGGTACCCACTAGTAGGCAACCTGCTATATCAAGTTACCAAAACATCATATTTGATGGTATCGTCCTCATATTGTGTAATACTAACATTACATGTGATTGTAGTTTTGTCACATTTGGTGGTTCTCTTATTTTTTTCTCACATTTAATGATACCATCCTCATATTGTGTAGTACTAACATCACATGTGATTGTACTTTTGTCACATTCGGTGGTTCCTTTATTTTTTTTCTCACATTTGATGGTACCATCCTCATATTGCGTAGTACTAATATCACATGTGATTGTATTTTTGTCACATTCGATAGTTTCCTTATTTTTTCTCATATTTGATGGTACCATCCTCACATTGTGTAGTACTAACATCACATGTGATTGTACTTTTGTCACATTCAGTGGTTCCCTTATTTTTTTCTCACATTTAATGGTACAACCTTTACATTATGCAATACCAATATCACATGTGATTGTACTTTTGTTACATTTGGTAGTTCCTTTATTTTTTTTCTCACATTTGATGGTATCATCCTCACATTGTGTAGTACGAACATCACATGTGATTATACTTTTGTCACATTCGGTGGTTTCCTTATTTTTTTCTCACATTTGATGGTACCATCCTCACATTATGCAGTACTAACATCACATGTGATTGTACTTTTGTCACATTCGGTGGTTCCTTTATTTTTTCTCAAATTTGATGGTACCATCCTTACATTGTGTAGTACTAACATCACATGTGATTATACTTTTCTCACATTCCGTGGTTCCCTTATTTTTTCTCACATTTGATGGTACCATCCTCACATTGTGCAGTACCAACATCACATGTGAATGTACTTTTATCACATTTGGTGGTTCCTTTATTTTTTTTCTCATATTTGATGGTATCATCCTCATATTGTGTAATACTAACATAACATGTGATTATACTTTTGTCACATTCGGTAGTTTTCTTATTTTTTTTCTCACATTTGATGGTACTATCCTCACATTGCGTAGTACCAACATCACATGTGACTGTACTTTTGTCACATTCAGTGGTTTCTTTATTTTTTTCTCACATTTGATGGTGTCATCCTCACATTGTGCAGTACTAATATCACATGTGAATGTATCTTGCCACATTTGGTAGTTCCTTTATTTTTTTTCTCACATTTGATGGTACCATCCTCACATTGCGCAGTACCAACATCATATATGACTATACTTTTTTCACATTTGGTAGTTCTTTTATTTTTTTCTCACATTTTACGGTACTATTCTCATATTGCAAAGTATTAACATCAAATGTGACTGTACTTTTGTCACATTCAGTGGTTGCCTTATTTTTTTCCTCACATTTTATGGTACCAGTCTTACATTGCGCAGTACCAATATCACATGTAACTAAACTTTTGTCACATTCGGTGGTTCCTTTTTTTTTTCTCATATTTTATGGTACCAACCTCACATTGTGCAGTATCAACATTACATGTGACTGTACTTTTGTCACATTCGGTGGTTTCCTCTTTTTTTTCTCATATTTGATGGTATTATCCTCACATTACACAATACTAACATCACATGTGACTATACTTTTGTCAGATTCTGTGGTTTCTTTTTTTCTCTCACATTTGATGGTATCATCCTCTCATTATACAGTATCAACATCACATGTGATTATACTATTGTCACATTTGGTGATTTCTTTATTTTATTTCATATTTTATGGTATCATCCTCACATTATACAATACCAACATCACTTATTACTGTATTTTTGTCACATTCTTTTTTTTTTTTTTCTCCTTACATTTGATTGTTCTTTCTCATATTATAGGGTACCATAAATTTTTTTAAAAAAACTACACTTTTGGCTCATTGTTCCTTTATTTTTTTCCCACTTTGATGTTTCCCGTACCGTCTTCGAGGTATTGTGCATAACATCATCCATCAGCCATTCAAAATAGTAAGTTAGGAACGTTTAAAAAGAATTAAGAAAACTAACATCTCGAGTTTTAGAAACTCGAGATCCATATTATAACTCGAGTCCAAAAGACTCGCTTTGTGAGTGTGAAACTGCCACATAGATCTCGAGTCTTTAAAACTTGATTTCCATGCAAAAAAATTTCACCTATAGTGACGTTTTTAAGCCTTACAGTGACGTTTTAAAGCCCTATAGCGGCATTTTTCTGCAAAAATTTTTTATAAGTACAGGTTTAGGAGGTCCTATAGTGGCGTTTTTAAGCCTTATAGTGACGTTTTACAGACCTATAGCGGCGTTTTTTCTCAATTAATGGAAATCGAGTTTTTAAAACTCGATTTTCAGCCTGATTTTTTTCCCACTCGGGCTTTTCTTGGAACTCGAGTTTTAGACACTCGAGATTCTAGTTTTTAAAATTGTTTTGAAATGTGACAATTAACTAAATTTTTTAATATTTATTGTTATTTAGAAAAAAAATTCTACCGTCTTCAGTACTCAGTTCCCGAGTCTCTGACTTTCTTCTCTCTCTCAGTCTTTCTATAGTCTACGCTTCTCTCTTCAGTTTCGTCTCTCTCAAATTCTTCTCGTCCAAACCATTCACAAGAACCCATCTAGAGCGACGATTACTAAACAAAACCCTAAGCAAGACCCACAAAAGAAGAAACAGATCCCTAAGCCATGAACGGTACCTCACCAGCTCTAGCGAGGGAATTGTTCTCGCCAAACATTAAAAATCCATTGTTTATTTGCTGTCCTCGTTCCCTCTCTCTCTCGACCGTGCTCTCTTTCCTCTCTCTTCGACTTCGCTCCATTTTCAGAAAGGACCTCACCATTAATTGACCTCGTCGGCGCAGGGAAAGGGGTTTTACACGGCGACGATCGAAACCCATTTCAGGTGCTGTAGAGTTGGTTTGAAATTTCCCCAAATTTTTTTGATTTGTGCTTCACTTTTTCACCAAAATTGCTTGATGATGGCATTTGTGAGGTTTGTTCTTTCCAAGTTGATTTTTTTCCCCCTCTGTTCTGTTAGAAGAATTTGATAAAGTTCGCATTTTTATTTATTTTTCGTGAGGATTTGTGTTTGTTTGGGGTTTGATTTTGATGGGTATTTATCGTTTTGGTGATTGGTCGTTTTGTTTATGGTTATTTAATTTTGCATGCGTTTCGTACTTTTGGTATCCTCTGTTTGGTTGCTTAGAATGTATTGGGAAAAGAGAATAAAATGGAATCTCAAATTTCAATGTTTCGTGTATGACTTGTGATTGATCATGTTCTTGCAAAAAGAATTGGAGTTTATAGGAATGATTGGCTTCTGGGAATACACATAAACATTTAGAGTTTGTGTTGGATCATTAGCATAATTGGCTTAATATACTGTTTCTTATTAGATTGAGTGAGTTCTTTCCAGTTTCAATTTGATTCTTTTTAATAATAATTTCAATAAAAGCTAACATAAAAATTTAATCGCTCTATTATTATAAATATTAATTTCAATAAAAAGAAAGATGGTAATCAGTATGCACTGTACCAGACTACACCTAAATGATTACAAACTCATATTTAGGGAGTCAATGAAATCTATAAAAAAAAAAAAATGTTAGGAATGAATGGTTGACAATAACAGTCTTCCATTCATAAGAATATCTCAGCATAGGCTTTTTGAGAACATGAATAGGATGTTCAACCCCATCAAAAGTCCTACTATTACACTAATGCCACAGTGTCCACATATAACATTACGGGACTGCCTTCCATATTTCGCCACCACTATTGACTATGGAAATTTTCTCTCCAACAAGAAAGCATTCTGGGACACCATCTTTGGCATAACCAAGAGTCTCCAAATGATGCAAATATCTTGGGCCAGATATCCTTGCCATTGAACGACTCAAAAGATCAGTTTCAAAATGATTTTTTCTACTTCTTTTATTGTTTTTTGTTTCCCTTTACTTTGATACGTTATTATGGGTAGGTTAACTAACAAGTTGCAATTTTATTTGCATCAATTTCTCCTTTCATGTCGTTACTTAACAATTAAAGGAACTATTTTGTTTTTTTGGTTGCAAAACTTAAGTTTCAGACTAATATTTTAAACTACCTTCTTATCCATAATTTTTATGGGCTTTTAGTAAAATGTATTTACCTGCTTAGTGAAAGTCTTTGTTGGTTTTAGGGAGGCCTTACTGCTACAGATGTTTTTGCGGTTGAGTGGATTCAGACTGGTGTTATTCACTTTGGGATGACAGTCTCATATTTTGGTTTTGTTAGTGATGGTAAATGATGATCCTTGGAATTTCCTTTTTTAAAATCTTAACTTGTATTGTGGTCAATTAATTTCACATCAGGTCTACATTCCAAGTAGCAAACACAGTGAAATAGAGCACAGTCACAATTTGGTGCTACAAGTACCTGCGTTTTGTTTTTTCATGTTTCTGGATCACCTGTATTTTTTAATTTTCTTGTTCCTTGAATTTTGCTTTCTAGTGAAGTTTGAAGAAGAAATGCTTTGTCGCCATGCTTTTGAAGTTTCAGACTTGTAAGCGTGTTTAACACTTGATGCTTGCCTTACATCATTGTCAGGCATTTACCCTAGAAGTGATTCATAAGCTTACTTATTTTGTTAAAAAAAGAATTGGTGAATACATTTTGTGGTTAATTTCACACTATGCTTAATTGGGTGCTAAAGTAGGAAAAGGAATAAATTATTGTTTTATAATTAACGTCCTCAACAATGCATACTAAATTATCCTAATGTAGTTGACGATTAATTTCACATATTTTTCCATTTGGGAGCTGGAGATATTTATATTTTTCGTTTGAATTCAATCAATGGTACAAAACAATGCCTAAGCTTATTTTGTTTTGGTAATGTGTCATATAAGTACATGTGTTTGTACTATCAAAACTACAAATCTAAGTTTATTTGCAGTCTTTAGAATGATCTATATGGTTGTATTTGAGCTAATTATGGTGACTATGACTCTTTTGGTAAATGAGTGAACATTAATCCATGTATGATGTAGTCCACTATATCATATGGTAGTTAATATATGTGAGCTTTTCATGAAATGACATGTTTCTTCTTCTTCTATTAGCATGGTCATACTGCTTCCAAATTATTTTCTATTTTTATTAAACATGTGAACATGATTGAATTGATCTTTTAGCACAGTTCCAGACCTGCCATTGCTTGTTAGCCTGTTAATGCACATATATGCTCCCTTGTTGCACTAATCAATTTTAATTGGTGTCTCCAAGAAGTGAGATTGATTCTTATTCTGTAATCATTGTTCGTTCTGCGGTGTTTGAATTTAAAGCAATGATTTGTTGTCAAAAAGATGCTGATTTTGAATCTCTTGTATACAGGATATTTTTGTCATTTAGAAAGCCTGTAAATTAGCTAATGTTGTCTGATTAGCAGTCCTTTGATAACATTGAATTATATTGATTGCACTTTGATCCATTATTTTAGTTTTTAATGATAGATTGAGTAGTGAAACAGGAATACAATTACCAGCTAAATATTAAATGGGACAAGTTACTTTCTGTCAATGGTTATGTATCACATGCATGTTACAGTAATAATTATCCACCAAAAAAAAAAAAAAAAAGCATGGTTCGGTAATGTCTGATTAGTTTTTGAGCATTTGTTGCTCATGTGTCTGTATTTCAACTTTGTTGCAGTGTTGGAACTTTTTGAGAAATATCAGAAGCGCTTTGGTCCTCTGCATTATCTTGTTGCTGGATTTCTAGTTCTTATGCTTGCTAAAGTACAACTATGAAATGGAATATCTTCCGGCATCAAAAGAGGATCGAGAGGGAAAGTTCTCAGCTGACCAGGAGGTAGTTGACATGTCAGAACTTTACACTGACATTATGAGGAGATCAAGCAAAGAGCATTCCTAGAGCCTCTAGTCTATCTAGTATTGACTTAATAATGACCCCTAGTCGAATGTCTGGAGAAGATTTGGATACAACCTGCAGTAGTACCCATGCTAGCACTGAACCATCTGACCATGTGCGTGGCCTAGATCCAAAAGCGAAACGCCTATCATCTGGAAGGAGCAATGTACAGCAGAGCCAGAGGTTATTCATCCTCAGCCACCTCTGTCAACAACTCCAAAAGGAATGACTCATGGCTACATGATCAAAAGGAATCTATTTTCAAAGTGGGCATATCACATGAACAAAAGTCTAATCGAGTAATGTAATAAGGAGGGCCTTGAAGTGTTATAAAAAAAAAATAATAATAATAAAAATGAGGGTCTTGAAGTACTAGGGGTGTTTCTCTCTCCTTGTTAAACCCTTTAACCTGATGGTTATACCTTTTATGATATAAATAAAATCAAGTACAAAAAAGTCTAAGAAACATGGTTCTTATGCATCAACTAATAATTGCTCCCTAATGAGTTGGTTCTTAGGAATTTGATTGTGCTGCTATTTGAAATGAAATTAGGAGCTGAGGCAGTAATATGGAATGGTGGCATTTATTGTGGTTTAATTGGGCCGTTCCCAAACATTCATTTGTTGGTTGGATGCTTATTATTACTAAGCTTTCAACGAAAGCTAGAATCTTGCAACAGGGTCTTCCAAGCTCCAGTGGATGGTTTGTGTGTTTTCTGCAGCTCTAGCATTGAGTTCAGGGACCATTTATTTTTCAGTTTTTCTTTTACCAAGAGTGTGAGACCAAGAAAACATGGGTGAGATTTAAGTTTATATTTTTTCTATAATAGAATTTTAATTTTAATAAAATTTTAATTTGTTAAAGATTAAATGTATAACATTGATTTACTAATTAGCAGCTCTTAAAATGTCGATAATAGACTTTTACTTGGAGAAGAAGTCAAAAGATTGGGTTTTTCATTTTATTTTACTTTTTTTTTTGAGAAAGAAAGCATGCACTGTTGTTTGGGAGTTTAGTTTTTTTTTTTTTTAATTAAAGTTTTAATTTGAATAGATTTTAAATTTGTTGAAATATTTAAGTTTTTAGAATTTTTTATAAGAGACTTTTAGTTTGAATAGAATTTAAATTTGTTGAAGTTTAAATGTGACTGCCAAATGTGACAAAAGTACAATAACATGTGATGATGGAACTGTCAAATGTGAGGAAAAAATTTTCGAATGTAACAAAAGTACGATAAAATGTGATATTGAAACTACCCAATGTGATAATGAAATTGTCAAATGTGAAAAAAATAATGCTCTCATGGAATGTGACAATAGTACGGTCAAATATGATGTTGGTATTGTCCAATGTGATAATGAGACTGTCAAATATGAGAAAAAAAATTATGAAAAATTTGGGTACCATCGAATGTGACAAAAGTACGGTCACATGTGAAACTATTTCAGTAAGTTTCTAGGTTTTAGGGGCATTATGGTCGAGGTAATGTGCAGAATAGTTGTGTAAAGGGGTTGTATATAGTTAGTTACGTTTGAAAGAATAATGGAAAGTAGCATCTCGAGTTTTAGAAACTCGAGTTCCACCATTGATCTCGAGTTTTTAAGACTTGAGATGCTAGTTTTCCAGTTTGTTTTGCAACAGGACAACTAACTATATTCTTAGAAAATTAACGCTAAAAGGAAAGAAAATTCCATTACGGTCATTTTTTTAAGTTCTAAGCATATTTAAGTAATTTTTTAGGTTACAGGGTTATTTCAGTCATTTTTTAGGTTTCAATGTCATTAAGTTAGTTTTTAGGTTCTAGTAACTTTTGAGGGTTTGGAAAGTATTTTGGTCATAGGTTTAGGTTTTTTGGTTATTTCAATCATTTTTTTATGTTTTAGGTTAATTTTGGTCCTTTTTTTTTAGGTTTTAGGGTCATTGGGTCATTTTTTTAGGTTGTAAGGGTATTTTGATAAATTTCTAGGTTCTAAGGGTATTCCTTGTTGAGTATTTTCAGGGGTATTTTGGTCATTTTAAAGTTTTATGAGGTATTTTAGTCATTTTTTAGGTTTCAAGGGTATTTCAAATTTTTTTAAGGTTTTAGGGTAATTTTGGTAATTTTCAAGGTTCTATGGGTATTTCAGTCATGTTTTAGGTTTAAGGTACATTGCGGTCGTTTCTTTAGGTTCTAAGGGCATTATTGTCACTTTTTAAGTTACAAGGTCATTTTAGTCATTTTTAAGGTTTCATGGTCATTTTTTTAGTATCTAAGGGTATTTCGCTTATTTTTTAGGTTTAGAGGGTATTTTAGTGATTTTTTAGATTTTAAGGTCATTTCAGTCATTTTTTAGGTTTTAAGGATATTCCTATAATTTTTTAGAATTTTAGGGTCATTTTGGTAATTTTCAATTGTTAGTATGTGGTTTGATAATTTTAGAATATTTAAGGGTATTTTGAGAATTTTAGAGATTTTAGGAGTACTACTTTTGTTATATATATTCGTCAATTAGTAGGTAATTCGGTAGGGTTGGGTTGGGTTAGCTATGCCTATATGTAATATTGGTACGACTTAATGTGACGATGGTTCTCTTATTTTTTTACTCACATTTGATAGTTCTATCGTCATATTGGGCAATACCAATGTCACAAGTGATTGTACTTTTGTCACATTCAATAGTTTCCTTATTTTTTTCTTACACTTGATGGGTCCTTTATCACATTAAGTAATATCAACATTACACATGACAATACTTTTGCCACGGCATTTTCTGCTTGCTAGTTTAAAGCTGCTTCTGCAGAAGACACTTGTTTTTTGGTTCCATCTGGGTTAGTTCCAATAGGGTTTTTAATTTTCCAGATATGTTTGGTATTGGTCTGGGGGTGATCAAAACTTTCTAGTGGAGGAAAGTTTTGAGAATAAGAAGGTGAGGCTTGGTCAAACATGTAACAAGGTGGAGGATTATGTATTTGGGTAGTTGGGAGTGACTGGTATTTTGGTATTTGTGGAAGAACTTTCTGGTAATATGGAATTAATGGAGGTTTCTGGTGTTGGTTCAAATTTTCTTTGCAGGGAGGGAAAGAAGGAGGGGTTCGTTTTCTGGTTCTCGGGTAAAGAACATAATAATCAAATTTTCCAGATGGTTCTCCAAGGAGGTCAACTTCTGGGTCTCCTGCTTCATATCTTTCTTTGAGTTTTTGCTGGAAAGATTTTTTTCCTTTTTTGAGTAGGATCTGCTTCAATCATTTCCTCTTCTTGACAATCAATACAATCACAAACATCCCACCAGATGTGGCCAGTGGATGATTTTCGTTCATAACAAGGCTTCCCATCCTCTCGAAATCCTTGAATCTTAAGGCCATCTTCTTTGTCATACGAGACTGGTTGGAGCATAGCAATCTGCGTTGGAAAGACTGTTACATCTTTCTTTTCTGGAGGAGCTGTCAGAAATTTTGTCTCTACTTCCCCATTCTCTTTTCTGATGAAAAGGGGAGTATTTGATTGGATTGGTTTAGCCGCTTGATGGAGCATCTCATATTTCGTAATCCATGACTCTGGAAAGAGAGAAGTCATCTGTTCTCTATTGAGTTGTCTCGGAACAAAGGTGCACATAGGTGTCATTCCCGGATCAACTTGAATTAATAAGGCATCATTAGATTGGGCCATATCTGGGACCGCCATGTCGAAAGCATAGTGTTTTTTCTTCCAGGAATATTTCTTGAAATGATCTCTTTTCTTTGTTGAACAGGAACAATTCTTGTCATAACACTTTATCTGCAAATCCTTTCTTTTGCAATTATCCCTGAGCTTGCTATGAACTTTGTTTATTTCTGAAAGAAATTTTCTCTGGTTGCAGAGTTTTTCAAGGGCAATGAGTGCATGCTGGTAAATTTCTCCCAAGGAGGCTTGTTGCAGAGTAATTTTCTGAAGATTCATTATGCGAAGTGTCTCATCCCCTAATGGTTCTGGAAGGGAATTGAGGAAGGTATGTTTAGCATTAACATCATCCATACCATTAAAAGAGTAATATCTCCTAGACATCTTGTCAAAATGTTTCTCCAGATCTTTTCTTTGAAATGAGCAACATTTCATCAGCAAAAACTCTTCCCGTGCCACCTCTTTATAATGAGTTGGTGCACCCAGAAATTCGTTATGGACAATTGTAAAGAAATCTTCCAATGTTTTACATTGGGCTGCCTGCCTCTGTCTGTATTCTCCGAGATTGATCCACCATTCTCGTAATCTTCCTGTAATCCTTGCAACAAACTTGGCAATAATCTGAGGACCTGGAATTCAGCTATGCACCAAGAGTACATGTTAAAGAACTCATCATGCCATTTGGAAGGAGGGACATTGTCAAGGGTAAACAAATGTTTTGAATCTATGGTTGATGAATAAGACAATCTGGTTTGGTGATCTGGGACAAAGGGTGGTGGAGAAAATATTGGTGGCGGGGATGGAGGCTTTTGAGGACGGAGAACATCATCTTCCTCTTCTTCTTTTGGGTCAGTCATGAATATTTCTTCCAAGCCAAGATCAGACAAGTCTAAGTCTGAGTCTTCTATTATAGGAATTACAAAAGGTTCCTTGGGATCTTGGAGGGTAAGGGATCTGAGAAATGAGGAGATTGGGTTTGGGGGATCAGGATTCATGGCTAACATATTCATGTCTGGAGGTCTTGAAGAGGCTCCTATGGTTGGATCTGGAGGTTGGCATATAGCAATCTGCATTGGAAAGACTGTTACATCTTTCTTTTCTGGAGGAGCTGTCAGAAATTTTGTCTCTACTTCCCCATTCTCTTTTCTGATGAAAAGGGGAGTATTTGATTGGATTGGTTTAGCCGCTTGATGGAGCATCTCATATTTTGTAATCCATGACTCTGGAAAGAGAGAAGTCATCTGTTCTCTATTGAGTTGTCTCGGAACAAAGGTGCACATAGGTGTCATTCCCGAATTAACTTGAATTAACAAGGCATCATTAGATTGGGCCATATCTGGGACCGCCATGTCGAAAGCATGATTCTGTAGTCTGTAAGCAAGCTGATAATGGAGAGTGGCAGCAAATGTGTCTTGTACCTGGGAGGCTCCTGTAATTCGGACCTGTACCTTAAGAGCATCACAAAGATGGGGATCTTTAAGGGACATATTAAAATTAGGGAAAAGTGTGACAAAAACTGTCCTCGCATTTAAAGTAGTTTGAACTGTCCCTATGACTGCATTTTGGTATTCCAGAAATCTGGAATCAAGAAGTGAAACTCTAGAGACTACTGGGAGTCCTTTTCTTCCATGGAAAGTTAATGCTAGCCTTACTGTTCCAAAATGAAGATGGGTGTATCCTTGTTTCTGCCATGGGACTATAAATTCTCTAGGAAGGGCAAGGGTAATGAAATTTTCTGTTTCACTTGCTGGGATATTATATTGGTCAAACTTTGAGGCTTGGACATATTCTTTTACAGTAGAAGGTTGAGAAGGACCTAAAAATTTTTTTATGGATTTTTTGAAAGAGACTTGGGGTACCATCTTCAAATTGTGTAGTACCAAAATCATATGTGACTATACTTTTGTCATGTTTGATAGTTCAATTTTTCTTTTCTCGCAAATGATGGTTCTATTGTTATATTAAGCAGTACCAACATCATATTTGATCGTACTTTTCTCACATTTAGTTGTACTTTATTTTTTTCTCACATTTGACGGTGTTGTCCTCATGTTGTGCAGTACTAAAATAACCACGAAACCTTAAATATGACCAAAATACCCTTAGAAAAGAAAATGACCATAATAGGCCCTATTCGTAGAGAATATCTATACATACCCTTAGAAACTTGATAAATATCGACATACCCTTAGTTAGGGGTGTGCATGGGTTGAGTTGAAAAGTTTTTTCAAACCAATCCACCATGGTGGGTTAAAAAAAATCTAACCTAACCCAACCCAACCCATCATAAGGGTTCAACCTAACCCAACCCACGTGGATCTGGCTGGGTTGATTGGACCCATGGGCTAGACAATTTTTTTTTCATTATTATTAAATTGAGCATTCGAACAACACCACTACAAATAAGAGCAAATTTATAACCAAATAATCATGAGCATAACGCAAAACAAACATAGACTATATAAGAAAAACTTAGGGTTTGGGTTTTTTATTTAGGAAGAAGGGCAAAAAAATAAATATCAAAATTATATAATATATATTTTTAAAATTTAAAAATATATTAAATATAGGTGAGTCAGGTCGAGTGAGGTGGGTTTGTAAATCTTATGATCCAAACCTAACCTAACTCATTGTTAAATAAAAAATAAAAAATCATGACCCAACCCAACCCACCATCTCCTAAAAATTGACCTGACTCGGTGGGTTGGGTTGAGTTGGGTCGGTTTTAGTGGGTTCACTACACACCCCTACCCTTCATACCTAAAAAATGATCGAAACGACCTCGAAAACCTTAGAAAGGACCAAAATTCCCTCAAAACCTAAAAAATGACCAAACCCAGAACCTATAAAATGGCCAAAGTACCATTAGAACAAAGAAAATGACTGTAATGCCCCTGAAAGCTAAGAATGACTAAAATATTCCTGAAAAGCTAAAAAATGACCTAAATACCATTAGAAAAAAAATGACTACATGGCCTTTAAAGTTAAAAAATGTCCGAAATGACCATAAAACCAAAAAAATGGCCAAAATACCCTTATAACAAGAAAATGACCGTAATGCCCCCAATACCTAGAGAATATCTAAAAATACCCTTAGAAACTTAAAAAAGGCCGAAACACCCTTAGTATCTAAAAAATGACCGAAATGATCCGAAAACCTTAGAAATGATTGAAATTTCCTCAAAAACGTAAAAAAATTATCAAAATACCCTCAGAACCTTTAAAATAATCAAAATACCATTAGAACATAAGAAAATGACTATAATGCCCCTAAAATCTAAGAATGACTTTCTCCCTCACTTCTTGTAAATTCAACTCCTCTGACCAACAATTCTTTCCTTTCCCTCTTTTCAGTTTTCACCTCTCTCTCTCTTTCTCTATGAATTTTTTTTTTTTTTCACATTTTACAGCGTCTGTTTTGTAGTAAAATATTTAGTCAAACATAAAATATTTTTAGTCAATCAAATCGATCTAGGCACCACCAGTAGGCTCCAAACACTTGATGGCTTGCATTTTTCATGTGATTTATCCTTCCAAATACTTGAAAATATTTTATAGTAAAATTTTTTACATTTGAAAATATTTTATATTAAAAGAAAAAATAAAATTTTATATTGAAATTCCCACGAAAAAAACATAGGTTGTATTTCAAAATTTTCGCAAGCAAAGAATCCCAAAAACCCACGGAGCTCTAAGAATCCCACAAGCCACGGAGCTCTAAAGTTTTGTCTGTTCCCCAGTTTTCTCAGTTTGGTAGCAGCATATCTTCTTCCTTTCGATGTCGATGGTAAAAGATACAATTTCCTCTATCTCTCTCTGCATCTCTCTTTGTTCGCGATATCTGCCGTTTATCGCCTCTAAATTTCGGTACATCCCTTTTTTTCATTCCTTTTTCCATCTGGTTTTTATTTTTTATTATATATATTTAAAATTTCCATTTGGTCCCTTTATTGCTTGATCGTTTTTAATTTTTGGTTCCCTTTAGGTTTCGTAGGTTTGCTAGGATCACAACCCAGCAGGTTTTAATTCTTCTATTATTCCTTTTGGTCACTAGCAGGTGAGAAAACTATGATGATTGTTTATACTTAAACCATGAAACTTCTATGATTATCTATGTTGCAGTGTTGGTTGATGTTTTTATTGATCCCTGTTCATTATGTAAGGCAAATTTAGACAGTAGTCAATTTTTTTCCTAAATTATAAATAAGTAAGTTTGTTCATTTGTAAAAAAATAGTGTTGATCTATTGTTTATTTATTTATTTTGGGTCGGATAGGAGTGAAGATAAAGAATTTTAATTTATATATGGGCTTGTTATGAGCATCACCTTGTAGTACTTTCTTGGAAGAAATTAGTAGCTGGTCATAATTTTTATTCTATTTTGAGTCCACCCTGCACTAGATTATTTTTCATGAAAATGATTGATGTGAATTCAATTAAATTTCAAAATGAGAGTAATAAGTTGGAACTTAATGGACCTCATCTATCATGTACAACATGTGATGATAAATCCTTACCTTTTTTCCTTCTTCTTTTTTTTTTCTAAGAAAAAAAATTGTTAGTGATGGTAAAAAAAGTGTCAGGAGATTCTTGAGCACATCAAAAAAGTATACTTCTTTATTGTCAATTACTTAGGAAATTTGACTCTCAAGAAGTTGGAAATTTATTTGGCCTGGGGGTCCATTTGCTTTTCACGTATTCAAGGATTCTATGACTTCTAGATCCTTTGCATCTTTTCTACATGTGTACTGCTGCATTTTGTTTCTTTATTCCCTGTAATTTGATGCTTTGCTCATTTGACAGTTGTTTTTTAATTATGGTGAGTAAAATATCATTGACATGTGAACAGAGATATTAAGATAAACTTTATACATCAAAGAATAATAATTTTTAATCTATTTATTCATATTGATTTTGTTACTTTTGTTATTGCCAATACAAACTTATTGTTTCCTAATATTAGTGCATTCCATAATCAGGATATTGAATCAAAGCATTGGTCTCCTCTCGTATACATTTTTATCACAAACAGGCCATGACAGAATAGTACTACACACGGTGATACATCAATAAAAAATATATGAATGAAAGCAAAGCATATAAAAAGATACTTTTACAATTGGGCATTAATTTTAGATGCCAAAGCAACTTGCACAAGAGATGCAGAAGTATAATAAGAGATCTCCCCAATGAAAGAAAATAACCTATCCATATGTTTGTTCAAACTAAGGAGAAAAATAAGACTATAGAATTACGTTATGAAATAATTCCCTTGAATGCACCCACTTCAAACTACCTCAACCAAGGTAAATTCTTTATCATATGATACTAGTCGCATAGTGCGGGATATGTAATTAATTTGTAAAGGTCTAGACACTACTAAAATCAGTAATTTAAGCTGCGTTTTTGAGCTGCGTTTTCCAAAAACGCAGCTCTAGGGTTGAATTTTAAGCTGCGTTCTTATTAAACGCAGCTTCAGGATGCTGTTTGAGCTGTGTTTATTAAACCCGGCTATAGACCATCTCTGAAGCTGCGTTTTTTGATGTTAGAGCTGCGTTTAACCCGGTAGGATTGAAGCCGCGTTTTCAAAAACGCAGCTTTAGAATTAATAATCTTTTACAAATTATTTATGCTAAAAGAATATTTCATTTTAGCTGGATTTAACAAAACAAACTTGAGTGTATTTAGAGTAATGTTACAGTACTACAAGTTTTACTACATCAGTTTGTAGTAAAACACTAGAACTCCTAGTGCTTTTAACCCTTTCCTTATATTTATATCAGTTGTTTTTTGGGATAGAGTTTGGGGCTCCAACCATCAATAGGAAGATGACATTTATGCATGACTTGCTTAGTCCAATTAATTAAGTGAGTCACGTGCATACAATGTCATTTTTCTATTTGTGCTTGGAGCCAAACCTTTTTCATTTGTTTAAGAGAATCATTTGTGTTTCTAAGGCATTTAAGGAGAGGTATTGGAAATGAGGAAGTAGGGAACATGAGGAGTCATTCAATGCAAGTACATCGTAAATGAAAGAAAATAAGGAAATAACAATTTGATGTTATTAGTTTTGATGGAGAAAATAATAGCCAAATTAGGGGAAGGGGAGGAGGTTGAAGCATCAATTAATCACCATTGAGTAGGAAAATTAATAAATGGTTGGTAAGAGGAAAATAAAAGACAGATGAGAAATTTTTTTTGGGGGGGCAGGGGTGGGGCGGGAGGAATAGGAAACAATAAAATTGAGAACGAAGAAGGAAAAAGAAAAAAAATAATTAAATTAATGAAAAAGCATGAAAACAAGGTTAAAAGAAATAATGCTATAATAATGAAGAAGACTGAAAAATAAGGTAAAAAAAATTAGAGTAATGCTACCGTCACAAATGTCTATTTTATAACATTTTTACAAACTGGTGATGTGGTCAACTTTTTATTGGTTTTCATCTAGGCCCACCATTAACATTACTTTTTTATTTACTAATAACTACTCACCACATCAGCAGTTTGTAAATTATTTTATAAAAAAGTTTGTGATTCTAGCAGTACTCAGAAAATTAATGTCATGAGGCAAATAATGGAGAGGTATTAAAGAGGGAAGTCTAAAATCATGAAGGCATTAAATTAATATTTAAGAAAAAATTAAAAAACTCACATCCATGGATCCACCACACCTACCATGAAAGGAATTAATGTGCGGACCCTTTGGCCAAGGAAGAATATTCTTCAAGTGATAGTTTTGTTTTGTATTCACATCCTTCTCCTTGTATTTTGTACTAGTTATTAGCTGATGCTTGGGGTGTTTTTTATTCTAGACTTTGTAATCTTTAATTCTATTTAATTTAAGCTCAATTTCATCCCCCCCAAAAAAAAAAAAAAAAAATGAAGAACATTTAAAGTGTAATTTTTTTAATTAAAGAGGTAAATGAAGTGGTTTGATGGAGAGAGGAATAACTTAATGGGGGAGGAGAATTTATTGGGGTGTTATTGCGTTAAGGTGGGAAACCCAGAAATTCTGGACAAATCAAATTATTAAGAGTATACATTTTTTTATTATATTTGAGATAAAAATCCAACTCTAACCTACTATTGGTTTTTTATTGATTAGAGTAATAGAAGTTATCAAATTTATACTTGTATCAACCCCACGCCAATAAGCCTCCAAGCATTCTCAGATCCTTTATCTAAAATAAAATCTATATGATTCAAATGAGTGGGAATCAACAGAGGTAGCGAGGGTAGATTTCCAAAAGAGAACTAGACCTCCCCCTAGAGTCTCACCCTTAGCTACAAACTTTCCATCAGAACCCAACTTGCACCCTATTCTTACCAACCGTGCTTCATTTGGCCAAGTCTTCGATAAAAACACAATCATGGGATCTTTTGCTCGTAAAAAAGTAACGAGCTCTTGAACTATCTGCATGGATTCCCAAGCTCATGACAATTCTAAGCTAGACAACTCATTGTTCTTGGCGGGGCTAGTAACTGGCCTCCATTGATGTAGCTTCTATAGTCTTGAGATCATATTGCATTGTCCTTCTCCTACTATTCCCTTCCTCTACCAAATTGTAGATTGTTTATCCTTCATTTTCAAAGAACCTTTACTCAACTCATAATTCGCATTTTGTTTTTCTTTTCATGGGTGGGTTACCACGCCAATAGCATATGAATAATGCTAGTACCACAATTTTGTCACAACTTGCCCACATGGTGAGTTATGAGTGATGGAATAAAAATGGTGGGTCGGTTATTACCACACCAATAGCATATAAATAATACTAGTATCACAACTTTGCCACAACTTGCTCACGTGGCGAGCTATGAATGATAAAGTAAAAATAGTAGGTTCACAACTCCATCACTCACAACTTGCCATGTGGGCAAGTTTTGACAAAAGTTGTGAATCTCGAACATGGAACCTTCTATCAGTTCTCCATAGTGGCTTAAAAGTTCTAGCCATCGCCTCTATATTAAGGACACACCAAGTGAAGATGCATTTGTCTCTAATGTTTATTACTCACATCCACCTTTAAACCCTCTTTTTTAGATGAGGAGAACTTTGCCCAAAGATTTGAGGTGAACTACATTGAACCTCTTCTTCTTCACTCAAAGAACTAGCATAGTTTCCTCTTCTCATACTAAGGTCCGTTTGGTTGGAGGTGAAGTAGGGAGGATAGAAATAAAAAGAACAAAAAGGTAGAGAGAAAATGTTTTTAGTGGGTGTTTGATTAGAAGGAGGAGAGGAAAAAAAATTGGTGAGGCACAAGTGTTTTCTCCCTAAATTGGGGAGAAAACAGGTTCGAAAATGTTTGGACTAACGCACCCACATACTACAACATGCTTGGTTTTCTACTTTTCATGGCTTTTTTTTTTTTTTTTTTTCATGTCAATTGTTTCCTTTATTTATTTATTTTATATTTTAAATTTTCTTCTTTAGTTTTTTGTCCTATTTAAAAAAAAAAAAATTTCTTCTTTAGTTTTTTTTTTTGGTCCTTTTTTATACTTTTCATTCGGTTGGTGTTTTTTTTTTTTTTTTTTTTTTTGGTTCATCCTTTTTTTTTTCTAATTTGTTTTTTTCTTTTGATTTATTAGGGGCGTGAAAGTAAATTTATACAAACTATATTTTCTATCCCTCCACTTTTCTACTCTCAAACCAAATACCATGAAGGAAAACTAAAAACTTTTTAATCCTCTCCCCATTTTCTATCCTCTTACTTTTCCACTCTTCCAACCAAACAGACCCTATGACACAAAAGGGAGACAACTCCACTCACCAAAAAAGAGAAGAGAAACATGGTCCAAAACTTAAACTTGTTATACTTGCCTAATATTAGATTGTATAATTTCACATACAAGCATAATCATAATAAATGCCTACTAATTACTACTAGGGTAAATTACATATTTGATCCCTACACTTTACACCATATTTCAATTTGATCCATATCCTTTCAATTGTGTTAATTTAGTCCTTAATCTTTCAATGTTGTGTCCATTTAGTCTTTGCCCCTATCTCTTGGATGGAAACTGCTAACGTGGATAACGGCCAAAGTAAAAAATTAGTTTAATTAAAAGACATAATTAAACCGATTGTAAACTTTTTTTTAGAGAGAGTTTCAACTTATGGCGTCTGCTCTTGATGATAACTCTTTATCATAGACCAAGACACTAATTGGTTTTTGATGTAGGCGGGAATTGAACCTCAAATCTTTTATTTAACCATCAGAAACTATACTAGTTAAGCTAACTGAAACCCACAAATCAATTGCAAAATAAAACACCTTGCTTGAATAGTACTTAGTACTTACAATTTCGATTTTTTTTTTTTTTTTTTTTTTTTACAATTTCTTATCATCGAACCCAGTTTAATTTGATTTGATTTTATTTAGATAAGATCAAACATAATTTAATCAATATTTGTTGGCTACTCTAGCCGAGCATAATGGTAAGTGAATTCAAATTCTTAGTCATATGACATATAATAATTTAGTTTTTTAAAAAAAAACTTTATAAATTTGATGTTGTTTTAGGACTTATGAAATAGGGTAAATTCCACAAACCTATCGTGAGGTTTGGGATAATACCAATTAAGTCCACAACATCCTAAAACCTTCCAATTTAGTCCTCAAAAGACAATTTTATCCCTACCCTTCAGTGATAATACCAATCTTCCTTTTCTTCCTTCTCTCTCTCTCTCTCCCCGTTCCTCTCCCCTTCTCTCTTCTCTCTCTTTCTCAGATCTCTCTCTCAAAACCCACCACCCAACAAACCCATATCACCCATAGCCACTAGAAAAGTCACTGACCACCACACTCATATCACCTTCTCCGGAAATATTCCGGCATCGTTGACCGGGAACGAAAGGCTACTCTAGCGGAACGAGCCGTACAGTCTCTCAGCGTCAAGAGGAATGGTGCTTCGAATCAAAACATGTTGAAACTCATCCTCAAGCCAAGACATTGCATGCTGAATCGTCGAATAAGCCCGATCCACAATCTCCGAATCGGACCTCACCAAATAGAAAGAGAAGTTTTTTGTTTTGTCTGAGCTGACATAAATAAATCTTACAATTTTATGGATGTTTATTCTGTAATTTTATCATGTGTACATGTATTGGTTTCTTGAAAAGTTGGTGGATGTTTCTGGATTTGATTTAAAAATGGGTTCTTGGTGGTGAATGTTTTGTTTAAATGTGTTGAATTTTGTTGGTTTGTAGAGTAGGTTTCTAGGTTTGATTAAAAATGGGTTTTTGGTGGTGAATGGTTTGTGTATATGTGTTGAATTTTGTTGGTTTTATAGGGTATGTTTCTGGGTTAGATTAGAGATCGGGTTTTGGTGTTGAATAATGTTGTGTTGGTTTTAACAAAGTAAAAGAAGAATTTATAAGAAAAGAAAGGAATGGCGGAACAGGGATTGGAAAGAAGCCAAACAGTTGATCTCAAGAAGCACCTTTCTGGGATTATCCCTACCCTTCAGTGATTTTTGAGAGAGATTTGAGAAAGAGAAAGAGAAGAGAGAAGGGGAGAGGAACGGAGACAGATTAGAGAAAGAGAAAAAAAGTTAGGGACAAAATTGTCTTTTAAGGACTAAAATGGTAGGTTTTAGAATGTTATGGACCTAATTGGTATTTTCACAAACCTCAGGGTAGGTTTGTGGAATTTACCCTATGAAATAACATAAAGTCAATGAAAACATATGAGTAGTAACATGGAACTGATTATTGGATTTGGGGAGGTGCTTGGTGAACTAGTCTACGCTTTTGCCAACACATGAAATAAGATAAATCATGACATATCTTGTTCTGTCATTGTTCCAAAGCTTATAAGTCACTACAAAAAAAGAGTCTACTAGTGAGAGTAAAATACTCTCACAAAAATTCAAATATCATTGCAAAAAGTTATTAGTGAGGGCATATGGCCCTCAAAAGCCGTCGTATTTACTCTTGTTGCTAAAAGAGATTTTGCGACCATACCTTCCCGAATAAATAATTTACGAGAGCAATCTACCATCGTTACTGAACAAATCCGCCCTCACAAATATATTACCAAACGACGAGAAAATCCGACGACTTATTTTTAGCAAGGGGAAACAATCGTCGTTAACAACTATTTATGAAGACTTTTATACCCTCGCAATTAGTTATTTGCGAATTCCAAATTGACGACATACTTTTTAGTGACAAATAATGGTATCGCTAAAATTTATTTGTGAGGGTTTTTAACCCTTTATAACTTATTTTTAGCGAGGGAAAGCAGTTGTCATCAATAACTATTTATGAAGACCTTTATACCCTTGCAATTAGTTATTTGCAAATTTCAAATTAACGATGAAACAAATAATGATATCGCTAAAATTGATTTGCAGAGGATTTTAACTTCCTTGCAATTAGTTAGGAATAATAGTGATGACATTAGGCTGTCACTTAAAACATTTTTGCAAGAGGTTAAGGAGTGTCGCTATTCTATTAATTGCGAAGGACTTTGTTGTCACTATAAAGTTATTTATGACCAAATGTTTATGTCATCAGTGGTAATATTTTATATAATTTTTGAAATATTTTATTATTTATTTATTTTTAACTTATTTTATATCATTTTTGTTTAACTATCATGTTACAATAGTACAATAATTACTAAAAATTGATACAATAGTCCAATAATTACTAAAAATTGATCCATCGAATGATAAAAATTCATATAAGTTCAAACTTCAAAATATAAAATATACAAAAAAATCTTGAAATTAAACCTTGTTTTAAACTTAAACTAGAATTATGACTAGATCTACATTAGTCTTCCTTTGAGTCACCCTCCAAGTTGCTTTCAACGTCTATGTTATTGTTTGAGTTGTCCTCTTCATCTCTGCTAATACCATCATAAAAAAAAAAAAAAATAAAAAAAAAATAAAAAATAAAAAAAACATTAAACATGAGTTAAAATGAAACAATATCACCACCGACCTCAGCAGACAATATCCACTCCAAAGCAGCATGTCATTGAGTGGCAGAGTTTATACTCACTGAGCTTTGGTTTTAGTTGAAGGAACAACCTGTAACTTATCCTCAACCTTAGCATCATGTTCAGAACTAGTCTCCGTTTTCAAACTGAGCAAATTGGAAGAATGACCAAGAGAAAAGCAAAGTCAAGTGGCATTTATACACAACACACATGGCTCATGTGCACGTATTGCTTTTCTTTAATTTTGTATTTGCCAACGGTATGTGATGTGAGGGTGGAGTACTGTGGAGAGAGGATTTAAATGGGATCGATGTATTGGTGGTGGGCTGAGAGTCTGGGATCCATTGATTAAGCCACCCCCAACCCCCTTTGATCTCAGCAATACTTTCAGTGCTCCAAAATCTGAATAGCATCGATGGCGAGACAAGCCCCAACTACAGGTTTGTACTGCTCAAATTTTAGCTCATCATACTTCAAGGTTACATTTCTACAAGCCTTTATACTCCCTGGTAAAAAGGAAAAAATGGTATTATATTCCATTTTGATAGATGAAAAAATCTGATAAATTTTCAGAAAAAAGTTCCGTATGGCAGTACATACAATTAGATTTGCATCTTTGTTATGCTAATCATGAAGAAATATAAGTTATTTAAGTAATTCCAACTATGATAAACACACACACATATATAAGCATTATCAGCAAGGCAATAGAGTATCCATCTCTCTGTTATTTGAATTACCACTTAGGTCCAATAAGTTAAATAGCACAGGGCAATTTCCAATACTCCTAACCATGGTGATGGCAGACCAAACCTTTTGGTACTCTTCCCTTGAAGCTCTAATGATGCAAAGCTTTGTGATGGGATTCACATACTTGACTACACATAAACAAAAAGTTCAATGATTATGACACTGTATTGAAAGTAAAATGCAAGCGTGCATAAACAAGAGAAAAGGCAAACTAATAACTGGCAATATGGTACTTACCTTGGAAGGATGCAAGTGATGAAGCAAGACCACACTCTCCAAAGTTTACAAGAATGCTGTCTTTGATCCCTTTTGAGACATTAAATTGGGTAATAATGATGGGATCATGCCCAGCAAGATCTCTATTAGGATCCAAGAAAACTTCCACAATCATGTACCTATTTTTAAATCCCACCATAATTCTCTACCTGGCATAACAATTGTAACATAACACAATTCAGCATGGAGAAGAGGAATTCTTTTGCTTTCTTTCTTTCTTTCTTTTTAAGATGAAAAAAACAAATAACCTTGTACAGACATGATGGGGAATGACTAAATTGATCGTCAATGCGAAAATTGATAAAAGGAATGAATTAAAAGGAATTTTTAGAAGACAAATAAACATAACCATGATTTGGAAGTTCCACTGGTTTGGAACTTCAACAAAATGGTTGTATAAGAAATGATACAGAACTTTAGCATAAGGCCTCTACAGAACTATCAAACAAACATGAAACCATATAAAAGAGCTATTATCAGGAGCATATGTCATAGGTTGAAACTCTCTCTAAATATATATATATATATATATATATATAAGAATTTGAAGGTTTAGTTCTACTCAAAAATCAACTGTAGCACTAAACAATCAATAGGTCAGCGAATAACTCAAAACACAAATGGAAGTAAGAACAAACAGCTTGAAACTCATAACTACACCTAGATATGTAATCCAAAAAACAAATAAACAAATAAACCCAGGTGATCAAGTTAATTGGTTCTACGGTCTCACCCGAAAACTGACAGAATCTGATCATAAACCATCAACTAAAAGAGCATTTTTAAAACCCAAAACTCTGATTCACAACAGCAACTTCTCATAGTTTTTTTACAAAACTCATTTTAAACCCAAAACACCGTTTTGCACCAGCTTATACAAACGCACCCTAAATTCAAGCTTTGGGTAAAACTGATTAGTGATTAGAGATCCCAAAAATTAGATCTGAATTCCAATATATCTCATACTAACAAACATGCTTAAAAAAATTTCATTCTAAACAAACCTATACTTCAAAAAAAGCTAATCAAACGCAATAACTCCGTTAAATAGTTACGAATATTTTCTTATCAAAATTGAAACAGGACAAAATTCATTCAAATATCACTCAAACACAGGCTCCAATCACAATCACAATCACAATCAAATTCACACAAAAGAAAAATAACATCCACCACTACGAAAGAAACTTACCTTTTTGGGTTTTAAGAAATCGCTACAAAATAAAAGAATATTTTAACTCATGTTTTAAGAAAACTACCAGACCATCAGATCCTCGCCGACCTTGCAAGCAAACCACTAGACCCACACCATTATCACCACAAAAATCACCCAAAAAGACAATACAAACGCCGTGAGATAGAGAGTGAGGACTGAATGAGGGACAGAGACAGACACGGAGAGAGAGGAGGAGAGAGGCTTGGTCTGAGATGAGATATGGGGAGAGAGAAAAGGGGTGAGAGACTCTGAAGAGAAATATTTTGGGATTAAAATATATTAGAATTTTTAGATCGTTGGCACCATTGGCAAAAAATTTTACAAGTTTACATTGTTTAGCATTCAAAAGAAATATTATCTTATTTATGGTTTATTTAGAGGGGGGACTATCTTTCAAAATAATTTATGGTTTAATGTATTTAAAGTCCATCTTACTTATACATTTTTCTATGAAGGAGTTTCAATCTTATTTATACTTGACTTAAATAAAAAGATATAAATACTTGGCAAGCTCATTAATCCAAGATTTTAATCACAAAATGCCGTAAAGTCCAAAATTTATTGATGACATTATTAGTAGTTGCACACACAATGTAACAAGTTTTGGACTTCTAATATAAGTCCTTGTACTACTATTTTTGATGTTCCTATAATCAAAACTTGCTATGTATTTATTTAACTTTCTTTATAAAATAAATAAAGTTTTTAATTGAAAAAAAGTAAATATATGGCATATCATGATTGGTAAAATTAACTTTAGTTTGTTTATTTTCTAAAAAAAAAAAAAAAACCTTTAATTGACATGTCATATTTTATTATTTTTTCTAATGTTATTTTTGGTCTTCCTCAACCTTTTTTTGATTGCTCAACTTGAATCAACTTACTTTTTTTTTTTTTTACTAATGCATAAGCTACCCACGTATGAACATGATCAAAGCATCTCAATTCACTCTCCCTCATTTTTTTCATCACTAGGGGCCTGACCATATTCAAGACCTAATTTTGATTGTCCCTTTAAAATGTGTGCAACATAGATTAAACAAGACACTTGCCCAATCTTGAGGACATATGTCCCATGATCTCATACATGCATCTATATATATATTAATAGGTAAAGTTTAGAGAACATAATTACTCCAAAATATAAAAGTCTTGGTCGAACTAATTTTCTATATGTTTAATAATCCAAGCTTAGCATTAATAGTACCACTACAATTGAACATTCTCGTGTGTAAACATGGGTTACATGCTAGTTTAGAATAGTACATGTACTTAGATATAAATGGTTTTGATCTTAGAGGGGGAAAATGTCCTTACATTAAATCTTTTTTAAAAACCCATGACCAGCGCAGGTTAATGTCGAGATAAAATAAAAATGTCAATGTGTGAGGGCTACCTCAGTCACTCTTATGTGTGATCCATGGGATGCCTACTAGTATCTTGTCATTAAAAGAGATTTTTCAAAAACCAAGGTGAAAAAAATGGATTTTAAACAAAATTTTAAAGGATGTATATTGCATTTTTTGGTCAAGGTAGTCAAAGTTTTCCCTTAGGGGATAGGTATAGGGGCACAGAGGTGGCTCAACATAAATTGCGGCTTAAGACAAAAATTCATATGAAGCATTGTATATGTAAATATTAATTAAATAAAAGTATTTAATACTAATCAAATCAAGGCTAATTTGATACAATATTAAATACTTAATTTGAAGAATAATACCAACTTAACTAATGTTAATTTCATATAGAGAATTTAATATCATAGTTCATCCATAAATTTTAATAAAAAAATAAAAAAATATGTCAATTAAAAAAAGATACTTTATTTTGGATATATGACAATGTATAGTTAAGTAAAATTGTAATCTAATTTTAGTTTCATTACTTGTTCTTGAGAGAGAGAGAGAGAGATTAATCTATAATTGGTGATTTAACACATTTGTAACATTTTTTTGAAACGTTTGAGGGTTTCAATTGGGTTAGGTTGCTATTGGTCTTGTATTTTGGAAGTCTTGATAGAAATGAAAAGGAAAAATGCATTAGTGATACTAAAAAATGTTCACAATATAATATGAAAATGATTATGATCGATAAACTTCAACAACCTAATTATGAATGTTTAAATTTCTTTTTTGTGATAGGTAACATGTCAATTTGTAATCCTGTAGTAAATTTGTGTTATCCTCAGTATCACTAATAATAATAAACAACCATTATATATACACACACACACACACACCTACACATATATACATACATACATATATAATTTTATAAAATTTTGAGTCTTTTATAATAGGGGACAATGCCTTTTTTCTTAGGATTAAAATTTTGAGCCTTTTGTGGTAAGGGCCTTAGGCCAGCCCTGCAGGAGCATGGGTCTAGAATTTGATAGTTTTGAAAATGGCACCAAATTCAAAGTCCAACCATTGGATGGGAAAAGAACAGTAAAGAATGGGTATTGGTGAAATTAGGGTGTGATTAAATGGTTTGATTGTGAGAGCGGACCGATCAAAGTACGAGCACACGACATTTAACCTTTATGCGCCAATTTAGATTCCAATTCTTACTGTAGGATTTGCATAGCATGGTAAAATATTGGCGTTGATGAAATTTAAGCTCAATTGAACAACCAAATCGAGCTCAAATTAAACCATTTTTACATATAAGCAAACCCATCATTTGTTTTAATATTTAATAGTTGAACTATATTGTTATTTTATAGTATTTGATATAGCTCACAGTGGAGATTTCATATTGTTCTTTTAACATATGACATATAATCTTTTTTATTATCTAATTTTGGGGAGCTATTCAATTTATGAATTATATCTAATTTATTTCATTAATTAACCTATGTATTTCATATAAATACTCCTATTTATTCTTGTTTATTATAAAAAATTATACTAATTGTTTAAACTTTAAACCTTATAAACTTCAAACCATATGCCGCTACATATATTCTAAAATTTAAATTAACAAAAAAAAAATTCTTATAAAACTTTTTTTGAGCTCAAAACGATAGAAATCTTTTATTAAATGCTAAATATAGTCATACAAAGTAAACTAGTGCATACACTAGCGTAAGTGGGGCATTCACTACATGCAGTGTAGTCCCAAATAAAATAAATAAAACACCGCAGAGAGCCATTAAGACCAAAAGAAGACAGCTCCATGCCCAACACCTCTATATAATTATTTCTTATAAAACTTTAAACCTTAGCGCCACATGTCCATCAATTCCCCTTTCCCTCTAAATTTTTTCACTTTTCCCTCTAACACTCCCAACTCACGCCAACTGACTACACGCAACTGCGCGGCAAGACACCCAAAAAAAAAAAAAAAAACAAAACAAAAGAGAAAAGCGACTAAAGGACCCCACAGGTCTCTCAAAATTATTATTATTTAAAAAAAAAAAAAAAAAAACTATCCTGATAAATATGAATTTATTTAACATATTATTGGAGCTTTTCGCACTGGATTTAGAATTTTTATTTAAACTTTTGGATCAAATTATCTACACATTGATTGAGAAGGGAAGCAATGCGCAGAGCAATGCATGCGTTGATTGTTCATCACCTAACTTATGTTGTTGATATTTTTTTTAAACAGTTTTAATCTGCAATCATATTGAAAACGTTCCTAACCAACCAGCCCCTTCCATTGAGTGATTAATATGCCCTTCAATAATCTATCTCATAAATCTAAATTTCAAATGTGTCTTGGGCATTTACATTGAGTATCTTCAATCTTGTAACTGTTTTATGCAATTATTCTGTTCTTTTTATGCTGCTTTGTTGCATGTGTTCGATAAAAGGTAGGATTTTCATAACATTTATGTGTTATAGATCTAGATTGTGCTTCTTTGCTTATATGGAAAATAGAATAAGGTGTTGGATTAAATAGACCCTTTTAGTTAAGAGGGGCATGAATCAATATGATCATTGTGACTGCATGCTCCAACTAATTAAGTGGTGGATATGATACGAGCGTTTTCGTCATTACCATCTTGTCGACTTTTGTAAAAATGTAATTTGCTAACTTAGAAATAGTGCTCTTTTTTCCTTGAATAATTTCACGAGTTTGCATTTTTTTTCCCCCTTCTTTTGTAAATGTATGATTTGTGGCTCTGTCTCTTTGCTAAAAGATAGTTCCTTAATTAGGTACTTTTTATGAGCTCTCCTAAAAATTGCATGTTAGATAGTTCCTTAATTAGTGACTTATACACACACACACACACACACACACACAATCTGATTGTATTAAAGTCTGAGATTATTTCAATGAAGTTTGTAGTCAAAACTATTTTCAATTGCATGCTCCATTTGTCATGAGTCATGACTCATTTCACATTCCCTCTCACAATTTTGATGTGTCTATAATGAGCCATCCACGTGATCAAGTATTAAAAGTCTTTGGATGCGAATTTTTGAACAAAGGATTGAGATGATGATGTGCTGTATGTTTACATGTTCATACTTGTAGATGTTGATAAAGAGGGGAGCATAGAATATTATTTTTCCAACAATCATTTTGAAATTCAAGACCATATTTGGATTGAGCAACTTATATATATCTATATATATATATAAACACTTTTATTTTCACAAACTTAACCAGTGATTATTTTATTCCTTATTTTTTTTCCTCTTAATTTAATTATAGAAAATTTTGGATCATGATGATTATTTATAGCTGTTTCTTATGCTTCTTCTTTTTGGGAAGTCTTCATGCCATTTATTGTATAATTTCAGTCTTTTCAGATTATAAATAGCTTGGTTTTACAAGCCCCTACTAACAAGATACATAATTTTATAACTCTATTAGCCCTTTTTTTTTACCTGACCTTCTTATAGGGTCTTTTAAATTCAAGCCTCTTTTTTTTTTTTTAAAGAATGTTTCCATAGTAGTTCTAATTCAAATATTTTGTTCTCATTTCTCTTCTGATTATGGTCTTGACTTACAATAGATCAGCTGCCTATGGAGTCTTCATCTTTCAAGACTGTTATTTGTATCTGTAGATCAGTTGAATTTCCCACTGACTGGTTGTTTGGGGAAATCTTAAGAGTATTGAAGCCTGGTGGGACAATCCTAGTTCATAAGAATCCTCAGTCTACTGTTGGAGAAACAGATAAGTTAATTAGTTTGAAGTTTTGTAATTATATGAAATTAGTTTGAAGTGATAGATTTTAATAGGATTTTCTTACAGATAACCTCTGCTGTTGAGCGTAAGTTACTGTTGGCGGGCTTCTTAGAAGTGGGAGTTCTCAAATCAACGGTTCCGTCAGAAGTTCAGTCTTTTGGGGTAAGTTTCTGTCTCTAAGCCTGTTCAAAGTGGTATTATTTTGTTCTCTACCCCCTCAATGCAACCCTTTCTAAAAATTGGAGATTTTAAGATGTATATATCATATGGTAAGGAATTTGGCTTTGTTTCCAAAACTGATTATAACTGCATAGCTCCAAAGGCCATGTACTTTATTATTCTTGGAGGCCATGTACTTTATTATTCTTTGAGCCGTGAAGATGAACCTAGTATATGCAAATCTTATGGTGCTTTGATGCTTGAACTTCAAATGTCTTCCAAAGTAATAAATAGATGGTGAAATCAAAGCCTAATGAAGTTCCTATAATTGCTGTGATCTAAATTTATTTGGTTATATTTTCTCATTTTTCCATATGAACCAGCAGTCCATAGGAGTCGCAAGCTGTCAGCCTTTAGCAATAAAAATGACAAATGCTACCTAAAAATCTGCCAAGCAAAATGTCTACCTTTTTCCTCTATGAGATTGGCAATCCTGCACATTTCATCTCTATAAAGTTTATCTTTTCCCTTGCTCCCCATTTTGAGTTCCTCCAATTCCTTTCCATCTATAAGCAGGATTCAATCACAGTAGAGAATGTCAGATTGACATGGTGCTAACACACAATTCTGTGAATAAATCTATAATTAAGTTATATCTTAGTAATATAACCCAAAATCCTAATTTAGAACTTGAATAGATTTTACAGGAATATATTTTGGATGAGAAAATTCACAAATTCTAATGGTTTCTTCTGCAGACGCTTAACTTTAGTGACAGACACTGCATTTATTGATTTAAACCATTAAGAGTGAATAAACTTCCTGATAGTTTATCTTCAAAAAACTCCTTATCTTTCTCACCTGGCTCCAACGTCTTACTGTAAAGTATTCTTTGAGGAATGTGACAATCTTAGTTCAATTATTTGTGTTTTTATTTAAGTTTTACTTTATACATGGCATGCAAGCCATCCTAGTACGAGGGATATAAGGTTCATTATAGAATGATGAATTTACAGTTAAGTACCCCTTTAAGAATCCATCTTAATTTGGGATCATCTTTTTTTCCTCATTAAGGCCAACTTCAAACTTGTACTATGTTCCAATCTTCACACTTGTACCCTTTTTTTTTTTTTTAAAAATGTAAAAGGTTTGGTGTTGCTTCTTACAAGATGGCTGAAGCATAACCATTGATTTTCTTTGCAATTTGCAGGCCTTGATATTGTTTGCAGAAGCTTTGCTGAAGAAGCGGTAAAGAGTGTGGTTTTTGTTCCAATCCGGTATGAAACTTAGCTCTTGTTTGTTTAAAACTGACTTATGAAGATTTACTTTTTGCACCATCAATGTTAGTTATGATTAATACAATGCTTTAAATGGTATAGATAAAATGACGGTTGATAAATCTTGAATGCATCTTTCTACTATATCGTGCTTTGAGTATATTAATGGAGTTGAAAACTTTCTTGAGTATGCATTTAAACATTCAATAGATGGAGACATGAAAATCAACTTTTCGTGTATTGATTGTAGCAACATGTATCGTAGGACTCGGGATGAGGTCTAGTATCATCTTTTATTTAGGAGTATAAGGAGAGATTATACTACTTGGTACCTTCATGGGGAAGGTGATAGTGAAGTGAAAGGTGATGATCATGATGGTATGCTATATGGTGATATGTCTGATATGATCAAGGATGCTTATCCACAAGTGGTGCGTGGTAGGGAACCAAGTGGAAATGAACCACAAGAGACAAATGGAGTTGCAAAGAAATTTTATAGATCGTTGGAAGAGGTTAAACAGCCTTTGTATCTAGATTGTGAAAAGTATTCAAGCTTGTCCTTCATAGTCAAGTTATTGCACATAAAGTGTGTATCATCATGGAGCAACAAGTCCTTTAGTATGTTGATGGAACTGTTAAAGGATGCATTTCCTATGTGTGAGAGACTACCTAGCTTGAAAGAGATACTATTGCTGGCTTTATGAATGTGTCCCCTTCATGCTTATATATCTATTTTTTTTAGACATGCACTTTAGACCAGGGAGGCAGGGACAATGGAGTCATGGATACAATTTAAAATGCATATTTTAGCTTGATCAAAATTCTTGGATACATGGAGGTTAGAGTAAGTATAATATTAGCAAAAATAGTATTATAATTAATATAAGGTAATGACAAGTTGTCATTCCACTGTGGCCAGAGAGTATCCCAGAAAGTGCATCTGTGCAAGCAATATTGAATTGGCAAAATAGGACAATGGAGATGATGTACAAAGACATAGTGCAGGCCCTCCAAACTAAGGGGCTTGAGGCAAACCCAAAGGACTATTTGACATTCTTTTGCCTTGGCAATCGAGAGATGAGGAATAGTGGAGAATACGAACTTTCAGAGAAGCCCGAACATGACACAGATTATAGTAGAGCTCAGGAAGTCAGGCGGTTCATGATCTATGTTCATGCTAAGATGATGATAGGTAAATTGGTTCATCAATTTTTCTTGATAAGTTTAAGTACCACCTTTTGTGTTTTCTGTTTGAAAATCTTGAATTCTCTAACCTAAGGCATTTGATTTCATATTGAAGTATGTCAGTGAAAATTTCAATGCATATTAATATGCATTCTAGTTGTTAGTGTTGTGCTATTAAATGACACATTTTACATCAATCATCATATTACTGATTCAAGATACCCACCTTCCCCCCCAAAAAAAATGTCATTCTTATTTGATGGATAGAATTTTGAATAACATTATTCCTTAATAAAATATAATTTGCAGCATTGTAGTAGCTTTATCCAGAATAAAGCGAGTGAGAGCACATCCCAAGACCATATATAAATGTCAACTGAAAAAGAGAGTGAGAGGGCATCCCAAAACCATATAAATTTCAACTGAAAACTTTATCAAGTCATCCACATACTGACTGTACATAATAAACTGGAATTTGTTCTTATGAAAATTGAACGTGCTTCTGTTTTGTGTGAGCACATGCAGTTTTTTAAGGCATTTAGTTGATTAAATGAGTATATGACAGACAATGACTAAGATTGGACGATGTCTGCATTTTGCAGTTGACGATGAATACATTATCATTGGATCTGCCAACATCAATCAGAGGTCAATGGATGGTGCCCGGGATACAGAGATTGCCATGGGAGCCTATCAAACATTCCACCTATTCACTAGGCAGCCAGTCAGGGGACAAATCCACGGCTTCCAGATGGCATTGTGGTACGAGCACTTAGGCATGCTAGATAACTCCTTTCTCCATCCAGAAAGTGTGGAATGTGTCCAAAGAGTGAACCAAATTGCCAGAAAGTATTGGGACCTCTACTCTAGTGAGACACTGGACCATGACTTGCCAAGCCATTTGCTCAGTTATCCCATTCATATCATAGAAAAAGGAGAGGTCAAAGTACCTAGGATAGAATTCTTCCCAGACACAAAGGCTAAAGTTCTTGGATCCAAGTCTGAATTACTGCCTCCAATTCTCACCACTTAATTGCCTTGTACTGATTTTAAAACTGAGCTTTTTTTTTTTTTTTGTTCATCTTATTTCCCAGTACTATAAGTGATTGGCAATATTCACTGATTGCCATATGTGTTGTGGATATGTAAATAACATTTTTACCGTAGTCTAGTTCATGCAACTTTCCAAAGAAGTGATCATGTAGTTCTTGTAGTGGTTAATTACACATATAGAAAATGATGGATAAATTAGAATTATGAAGTTCAAAGTCAAGCTGAGTTCGAAGGTTTCAAAGAATTTGAGCAAACCAACTATAAGTTGGTGGCCTAATTGAAAACCAGAGATGAAAAACAAGATCTTATGAATTTTAATAGGCATAATTTTCAATACAAATTTCCTATCACTTTATATTTCACCGATCATTATATTTTTTGAATTAATCATTATATTTTTTGAATTTTAGAATAACTTTTATCTCCAAAGAAAATTATTATTTTAATTATTATTTGCGAAGGCCAATTGTGGCCCTCGCAAATAATTTAGTATTAGTGAAGGTATATTTTTAACTCACACAAAAAATAAACTTTTTGCAAGAGATTTTTATTGTCCCTTGGAAATAATTTGGTGGGAACATTTCCTTCCAAAATTTTTGACATTTTAATGATTATTTGTGAAGGTCGATCTTGACCCTCGCAAATAATTTAGTATTATTGACGGTATTTTTTTAGCCGTTACAAATAATACACTTTTTGCGAGAGATTTTTTTAGAAGGCTTTTTTGATTGCATTTATGTCTGTGTTTTTTTCTTCTTTGAAAAACTGTTTTTGCACATCTCGACAGCTTCTCGACAGCTCTTGACAGATTGCTATCTATTGAGCCCTTCTTTCTTCTTGTCTCGATAGAAGTTAACGCAATCTCGATCCATTGAACTTTTTGGACTTTGTCTTGATAGTTTCTTGACAGATTCTCGATCCATCGAGAAACTTTCTGTCTACTCGATAGATGCTCGATAGCTATTAGATCTATCAAGGTTGGCTTTTGCTCGACAGCTGCTTAATCTATCGAGATCCTCTTGCATGCATTGTTTTTTACATGTTTTGCATCTTTCTTTTATCTTGTCATCCATAGCATCCTGTTTCATTACATTCATGCATTTATATGGATTCCTTGTGCCCCTTGATCATCCTTGATCATCTTTATGTTTCTCAAGGGAACCTTTCTAGCTTCTTGTACCATTTGTCAATCATGACAAAAAATGGAAGAAATTGTGAAGAAAATGTGGTTTCTTTTTAAGATTCTACATGTTAAGGGGAGAAATACATGTCCTTGTAAGGGGGAGATGTGCTTCATCTTGTTAGGGGGAGTGCTTACCTCCTTCTTGTACACTAGTCTTGTGACCATTTTTATATACATTGTGCTTATCTTTAATCTATATATATATATATATATATATATATATATATAAAACCGAAGCCTTTGCTGGCACCACAATTTTCCACGTCAGCACAATATTTAAAAAATAAAAAATAAAAATAAAAACATTATAACACCTCAAAACCCTAGCAACCTTACCTCTCTCTCAAGTTAAAAAATATAAAGCCACAGTTTCTGCAAACTCTCTCTCTCCAAACGTAAATATCAAATTCAACCCCTTTAATTTCTCTTTATATTTTTGAGGCTTTTATAGAGTTATAGTGAGTTATGCTGATTTTGTTTTGTGTGTGTGTGTATAGATGGTCATAATATTCCGGTATTCTAAGAGAAGTTTGTGTTTTCGTTAATTGAAGGCCTTAGAGAGATAAGTGTTGCAGTTTGGAACATAAATACAAAAGACGATTTCATTGGCAGCGGAAAGTAATTACTTTGTCTCATATTTTTGTTTTTTTGAATTGATTTTGTGTGCTTTTTAGACCCTTTTGGATCAATTTTGTTAATTGAGTGTTTTTTTTTTTTTTTTTTGATAGGGTCCAATTGGGGAAGATTCTTTCAAAGGGTTACGACGATCGCACTTGGTCTCTGTATACTAATAGTGGGGGGTAAGTGCTATAAATTACTAACTCTTTTAAGTGTATAATCTGTTTCTAAAATTATCTATAATATTTTGTCCTCCGAAAATTTTATCTCTTTAATTTTAGTATATTGTGTTTCTTAAGTTATAGACAGATTTTCTTTGTTTCTTATTTTCAATAATAAATCATTTTATTGCAATACCGGTAATTGTTTGAAAAATCCAATATGTTCATATCTCTATAGAATAGAGAATAGTAGAAGCCAATTTTATTACAACTACTTAAATTGAGTTGACTTAATTCCGTACAATTACAAATTATAGCATGAAAGATAATGGAATTAATTGTTGTAATTTTTATTTTCTTTCCATATTTTGAATTTCCATGTTTTTATTGTTGATGAGAAATTAAGGCTCAGTTGCACAATATGTGTAAATTCTTTAGAAAACTACTTTAAATAGTAAGTCAATGTGTCTCTTACATTTGGATATTAGTTAGAATTATTTTCAAATGATTATACCAATAAAAGTGAATGTGTATAAATTTTGTTTAATTATCTCGTGCATCGCACGGGTTAGCGACTAGTATATATATGATGATGTATGTCTTCTTCACCTATCTCTCCATGTGTTATCTCTCTTTATACATATGTTTCTTATTTTTTGTATGCAATCTTTTATTTCTGTTTCATACTAAGATGCCGTAATGAGTTTTGTTTAAAGTGTTTCAGAAATACAGGTTGTCAAAGTCTTTCTTGCCATGAACTCTCTTCTTGCAAAGTTTTTCAAGAATTTGTGTTAGGATATATTTTATTATATACAACAAGTGAGTATGAGTTGAGCGATTTATGACTTCTCTCATATGTTCATTTGTTTGTTGTGATTTTGTCATGGATTGCTAAAAGGGGAGATTATTAGGACATATGTGATTTGATGTTAGGAACATATGTCAAATTAGAATTGGCTAATTCTTTGACAAAATACACTTTACTTGTAATAAGGTAGATTTAGAATGTGTTTAATACTTCAAAGAACAAGAGTTCAAATCTAGTATTGAAACCATGCAAATCTGTCCAATTAGAATTGGCTAATCCTTTGACAAAACACACTTTACTTGTAATAAGGTAGATTTAGAATGTGTTTAATACTTCAAAGAACAAGAGTTCAAATCTAGTATTGAAGCCATGCAAATCTGTCCAAGAAACAAGTGAAGAAGAGCTATTCATTAAAGCTGGACAGATTCTTGACAGATAGCAATCTATCGAGGTCTCGACAGCTGCTTGACAGATACTATCTATCGAGAATTACGAAATTAGAATTTTCAGATCTAATTTTCGGCCCATGCTTATGTATTTCTATAGGGTTTCTTTTCTTACAACCCTAAACATATATAAGGCTTATTTTAAAGGTCATCACATAAGAGAATACAAAGAAAACACATGCAAAAGGTGACCAATGCGTTATTCTCTCTGAAAGAAGCTATTGCATCTTTGCGCCTTAGGGTTTTGTAACCAAGTGCTTCTTGATCTTCATTATTAATGAAGTGAAGAACTTTGCAGCAAACATCTTCTTCAAGTTGGTGAGTTAGTCATGTACTGAGAGTCGTGCATTATTGGTTAGTCACGAACTGGGATTTGTGCAAAAAAGGTGGCGTTCATATATTGAAGAGTTCAGAAGTTCTGAAGCGGTAGAAGGTTTTTGCTGTAAGTTCATGTACAAGGATTGTAGAGTCTAGGGATATAGGTTTTGTACTAGATCTGAAACTTCTCTTTATTATAGTGGATTGCTTTTTGGGAAGGTTTCCTCCCAGATTTTTTACTGTGAAACTAGTTTGTTTCATTAGTTTTCCTAGGTCATCTTATCTTTTCTTATTTAATTTTCCGTTGTGCATGATATTAATGTTAGTTTGATTTAACAAGGTTTATTCATAATAAATTTAATTAATAACTTGGGTTTAAAACTTGTTAATTCTATCAACTGGATTCTAAATTTCCTAACAGAAAGGTTTTGAGTACTTACGTTTGATTGGGAAATTGACGAAAGAATGATGATTTACAACAAGTGTACTAGAATTGAATCTTAGAGAGAAAAAATCAAACTGGAAATATGGAATTGATATGGAAAAAGAGAAATACTGCTCACTACAATATGAAATAAGAAAGGATGGCTAAGGGCCTGTTTGGTCATAGTTTTCAAAAATTGTTGTTTAAAAAGATGTGAAAATTGTGGTTTAAAAAGTGTTGTTGAAAAACGTATTTTTAGTGTGAATAAAACAAAAAAATGTGTTTGGTATCATGGTTTAAACAACATTTTTCAGTGTTCAAAAAATATAAAATATGTGTTTAGTATGTGTGTTTTGAATGATAAAAAAAGCTGACCAAAGTACAAAATAAATATATTTTAAATTATGAGAGAGAACATGGTGGGCCCATAAATCAGGAGAGAGCCAAAACATTTTAAAAAAAAACTGACGAAAGTACGAAAAAGCTAACCGGAGCACTAGTGTTTGTTGTTTGAGATAATTACGGAATTGCCACTAAGCACTAGTGTTTATTCTTTAAAAACTATCCGGAGTTGATTTCAAAAATGGTTTTTATAACATTGATTTTTGAACAATGTTTTCCAAACAACAGGGACAGAATGGGTACACCAAACACATTTATTTGTTTTTGGACACTAGTGTCTAGTGTTTAAACACTAAACACTAATGTTTAAACATGGTGACCAAACCACGCCTAATGGTGGCTCCTTTTCACAATATATATATATATATATATATGTATCTATTCTATTCAAAAGTTAATGACTCCTTTTTATTTTTTTTATAATAATAATAATATAGTGGCTATAAAGTGTCAGTTGATTCATGGCTATTGAGTGTGAGTTGACTCATGAGTCATGACTTAATGTTACATGGTTGGAATTTTCCTTATTGCAATTTTCCACTGAGGGTGTCCTACGCGTTTTGCAATTTTCTGCAATTTCCACAAGAGAAAGTGGGAATCTTTTTTCTTTTTTGACAACACGCATTCATGTGCAAACATCTTTATCACTGTAGTTTCTTAATTCTGTGACTTCTGTCCTTGAGCTTAAAAAAAAAAAAAATTGAGTACTCTCTCGCAATTTTTTTTTTCTTTTGCTGAATTTTTTATTGTTGCTTGGTATATAAGCGTGTCTTACACTTAAACTTCTTGTACGTAAAAGGATACTCCGCGTGTTGGTTGGAAAACGTTAAAAAGGGTTTGTAAAATACAAATTTATATAAGTTAAACAAAATTAACGAAAACCTGTTGTTGTCAAATACTGAAATGAAAAATTAAAATTATTGCTATTATTTATAGGCCTTATTATATTTTTTAACACTATTTATGAACTTTATTATACTATTTTAACTAACTTTTACCTTTATTTACAGTATTTTCAACAATAATTTTTCAATTTCAACAAAATAAGCAGTATCTAAACACATTTGAAAGTGAGAAACTACACATATAAAAGATTAAAATAATCTTAACTGAAATGTAATGCCCTCAAAGTCAAACACAACGAATCAGTTTTAACTTTTTAATATTATTTTAGAACAGTGCTACAATAAACAATATTTTTTCAACAAAGTTTATGTGGTAAATTATTACTCATTTCCATTTAGAGTTCATAACTTATATCATTTTTTTTATCTACTCTTAACAGCTTGACACCTAGTTTTTATTATCAAATTATTGTGAAAATTATTCTTTATTTTATTAAAATACTAATGCCACATACTATTTTATAAATCTTTTTACAAACTACTGGTGTGATAAATGATTATTAATAAGTAAAAATATGTATTAATGGCGGGCCCAGATGAAAACCCGTAAGAATTTATCATATCATAGTCTCACATTAACTGTTTGTAAAAATATTGTAAAATTGTTTTTGTCTTTAGCATTACTTTATATTAAATTGTGAAACCCACAAAAAGTTAAACACAAAAGCTACCACAACCTATTGCCATGCTTCATCCCCTCGCTAGTACACCCCAATAATAATTGTAAGTGAGTAACTGAGTATATATATATATATATATATGTTGTATTTATATGATAAATATTTTTGTATTTTTTACACAACCTTTTAAAAATAAACGTTTAAAACCTATATGATACACATATTATTTATTTTTCCATTTCCATATTTTTATGCTGAATTTTTGAAGTGCACTTTTATTGAAAGATACCGAATTAAACCTGTTTGTATGTTTACCATAATATATGCATACCATATTTTACTAACTATAGACTTAACTCTCAGGTTGATGAAATTTTATTTATTTATTTATTTATAATTCTACTTTGTGTTGATACGTTTTAGTATTGTATTTTTTAAGTCTCCGTCACATCTCCCCTCTTTCCCTCTTATTATTTATGTTGATTTTATTTTGGATTAATAGCACTTTTATTGAAAGATACCGAATTAAACCTGTTTGTATGTTTATCATAATATATGCATACCGTATTTTACTAACTATAGACTTAACCCTCAAGTTGATGAAATTTTTTTTATTTTTTATTTATAATTCTACTTTGTGTTGATACGTTTCAGTATTGTATTTTTTTAAGTCTCCATCAAAATTCCCCTCTTTCCCTCTTATTATTTATGTTGATTTTTTTTTTGGGATTAATATTTAGGTATTTTGAAAGTGGAGGTTGGAGTTTATATTCAAATAAAATATACATGGTTATATATTTAAATGTACCTATAAATTTTTTGAGTAATAAATTATTATATTGTCTATCTTTAATTCCTTTAGTTTAATTTTAATTTTTGTTAAGATAATATTATAATTTTGTGGTGAGTTTTGATTATCATGATAATCTCCTTAAGAGAAGAAGAAGAAATTTGTATAATATACTTAAAAATTAGAAAGTTTAGATCTACAAAAAAGAAAAAAAAAAGAAAAAAAAGAAAGGAAAATGGTACGCACTATAATAGTAGTTAAAATAATATGGACCACATTTCAAGCACACCCAAATATAAAGTAATAGAATTTTATATTTGTATAAATAGAGCAATGGAAAATACTTATAGAAATTGTTTTATTTTTAGAGGGAACAAATTTTAGAGAACATATTAGAGATTATACTATATCACAAAATAATTATATATTCCTATGCATTGCATGAGTCTGTAATGGTTCTACACGTATACAAAAAATCTCAAGACAATAGATAAAGTCTCATGCAACAACATCAAAACATATTTTATCTCCAAAAGGCATATAACACCCAAAATAGTAAAGGAAAAAGTTTACCTTCAATTTGTTTGAAGGAAAATTATTTCAACTCACTACGTGGCGATTAATAAAATCATCCACATATATTTTTAGTCATAGGACAAAATTTGGATACAAACTCCATTGAACCAACAATAGTAAGATGACATGCGTCACTCTCATGTAGGGATGGAACCAGGATTTAGAGTCTCAAAGCACTCGCATCAATGCTTGTATAATAGAAAATTTATCACATTTTAGCCATCCAAGCCCAAAATTCACTCACATCAGACTATGCAAAATTGTGTAAAAATATATTGTTACTACAATATCCGTGTAAATTTACACTAGCATTATTCATGTTGTATTTAGTTTTTTTATTCTTTCTTTACATATGCCAAGGATGAAGGAAGAAATTGGATGGTGGTTGTTATTTGCGAAGAAAGAGAAACAACAACAAAAAAAATCAAGAAAAATTAATATTTTAAAGAAATATAGTGTAAAGTAGATAATCTGATGTGAGGTGTTTTCGAAAAGTGAATATGTAAAATAAAAAAAGTAGGTTTTTTTTGTTAAAATAGATAGAAATTTTTTCATGAGATAAGGTGAATAGGAGACCAAAGTATGAAAAAAAAACATTGAAATACACTAGTCTATTAAAAGATGCAAATCAATGGTGCAATCAATAAAGTGTCACAAATTTCATTCTTAATATGAAAAAAAAAATAAGGAATTACATGAAATAATTTTATTCTTCATGGGCTACTTTTATAAGTTGGATGGGTTGATTTTGTAAGGCTGATAGCTTTTAGGACTGAAAAAGAATAGTGACTAGGTTCATAAAGCTCTCTTTCTTATTGATTTATTTAATAGTAATTATAATAATAACAAATAAAAATGATAATCACTCGGTGCATTAAATTTGATAAGAAATTGATCAATTTTTCTTACAAAGAAACAAAAATAGGAATGACTCTACATGCAAAAGTTATTTTCAAGTTTGTATGGAAATAATGGAATGGAACCTCAGCTTCGTGGAAGCTATTTGTTGACTCATGGCTTGAGTCTTGAGTCATGGCTTCAATTGGATATGAAGGTGAATAGAACATCTTTCACAGCACCCACACCAAAATTGTCCATTATTGTCGGAAACCTCTTACCATTGAATATCCAGGTAAGTTCTTTTACCCTCCAATAACTTTTCAAATTATAAAAAGAAATTTATGTTCACAATATTTTCACAACAAATTCTAATAGACAGGTTATTACTAGCTGTTATTGATGCTAAAAAAAAAAAAAAAATAGTAGGAGTTTAAATTAAAACCAGTAACAACAAACCATCAAAGATTTGTAGTGAAAATATTGTGTACGTAGCATTTTTCTTTAATAAATTCTATAAAAGTTTTGTAACTTAATTAATATTTACTAGTGGAATATATTGGCCTAACTGGTATATCTTCAAGTACAATGTCCTTGAAAGTTGGGCATAGAGGTTGCAAATGCAACAGCTAATATTTAGTAGATATTCTAAGCAATCTTTTAACAAAGAAAAAAAAAATTACACTTTCTATTATTTATAGCAAAAGGTATGTGTTTTAATTACCCCACCCCATTGTCAATTTAATAGAAAAAATAAATAAATTCATGAGTTCAATTAGAGCATTCACACAAGCTTATAGAAAATAACATAAAGCCTAAAGAATCCAAAAAATCACCAACATCATATCATGAACTAGTTATGCAAAATAAGGGGGCCGTTTGGTAATGTTGTTCTAGTAACGTTGTTTATATTTTTTGAAAATATGTGTGAGTGAAAAAGTATGTTAAAATGTGTGTAATATTGTTAAACATGTTGCTAAAATGCTTGTGCAAATACACAAGTCAGTAGCTTGTGCAAGATAATTTTTTTATTAGTTCTTTACATTTAGGATAAAAAAAAGTGAACAATAGTCATGTGTGAAAAGGGAAAAAATAAAAATTGATATTTTAATTAAATAAAATATATAATAAATAATTAGATTTTGTTGACTCATGACTTGAGTCATGGGTCATGGCTTCAATTGGATATGAAAGTGCATGGAACATCCCCACTCCAAACATGTCCATTATTATTTTTTTGGGGGGAGGAGGGAGGGGGTTATTCTACCCAAGCTTTTCAAATAGTTAATAAATTTTTTATTGCCAACCTTTGAACTCAACAAGGTGGTATTTCTTGAAGTGTCCAAAATATGGATGATTTTTTTTTTTTTTTTAGTTTAGTGTCATAATTTTTCATTCATTCTAATTTGAGGTTTACACATTTTCTCACTAATATTATGCATTTAGAAGTACTAATATATCTAGGAGTGTCGTGAGACTAGCTTAAAAAAATTGAACAAATCTACATATGGACATATGATTTCAATGCTTTTTGTGTTTATTTTTTGAAGTTACACTATGACCCTTCTGATTGTATTAATAGTTCTAAATATGTAATATTAGTGGAAAAATATGTAAACTCAAATTAAAATGAATGAAAAATTATGATACTTAAAAAAAAAAAAAAAAAAAAGTCTCATTACATGCACTGCGTAATGAATCTAGTATTATTTTAACAGGTTGTATATTAAAACAGGAAATGAAATGTATGAGGTATTATTAAGTGACAAGGTGTTAAAGTTGATAAATTAGGTGCTACATGGGAATGATCTGACAAATTCTAACCCCCTGTGCAGGACAATGGGCCAATGGCACTGCTAATCACTGCCCGGATTGAGCATCTTTTTTTTTTTTTTGGTTAAGGGATTGAGCATATTTATCTTTATTAAGTGGTAGTGGCCCTAGTATCGAGATAAAAATAAATCAATACGTGGATTCCTCATGGCTTTTCAAAGGGGGAATAATTGAATAAAGAGGGCCTCCTTTATATGACTAAATTACCTCCCTTTTGTGAAAAGCCATTCTAAAAGATCAAAAGGGAACTTCCACTAATTAAAGTGAGTAGACATCCTGCACCATCAAAATTTAAGAGTACTTAAAAAAATAACCGAAAATTTTCACCATGGGTGACAAGGTGTCCTACACGTTCTGCATTTTCCACAAGGAGAGAAAAACTTCACGTCAATTGATTTGATCAGAAATACCTCTTCCACGAGGTTTCCTCAATGCAATTTTCCACTGAGGGTGATAGGGTATCCTACACATTCTGCATTTTTCACAAGAAGAGAAAAACTTCACGTCAATTGATTTGATCAGAGATCCCTCTTCCACAAACTTTCCTCAATGCCATTTTCAACCGAGGGTGACAAGGTGTCCTACACATTCTGCATTTTTCACAAGGAGAGAAAAACTTCATGTCAATTGATTTGATCAAAGATCCCTCTTGCATGAACTTTCCTCCATGCAATTTTCCACCGAGGGTGTCCTACACATTCTGCATTTTCCACAGAGAGAAAGTACGAACAACTTTATCACTGTAGTTTTTCAATTCCGTCTAAGAGCTTAAAAAAAAAAAAAGAGGTGAATACTCTCTCTTTCACAATTTTTTTTTCTTTCTTTTGCTGAATTTTTTATTGTTTCTTAACCCTCGAGTTGATGAAATTTTATTTATTTATTTATAATTCTACTTTGCGTTGATACATTTTAGTGTTATATTTTTTAAGTCTCCTCTTTTCCTCTTATAATTTACGTTGATCTTAATTTGAATTAATATTTATTTATTTTGAAAATGAATATTTAAGTTTATATTCGAACAAAATCTGCATGGTAATATATTTAAATGTGCCTGCATATTGTGTTAGTAATAAATTATTATATTGTTTATCTTTAATGCCTTTAGTTTATTTTTAATTTTGGTTAAGATAATTTTATAATTTTGTGGTGAGTTTTGATTATCATGATAATCTCCTTAATTAAAAGAAGAAGAAATTTGTATAATATATTTGAAATTTTGAAAGTTTAGTTTTACAAAAAAAAACAAATTAGGAAAACATAATGCACTATAATAGTGGTTAAAGAATATGGACCACCTTTGAAAAAATATCAATCAAACACACCCAAATATAAAATAATAGAATGTTATATTTGTGGAAATAGAGCGATGGAAAATATTTGTAGAAATTGTTTCATTTTTACAGGGAACAAATTTTCTTCAACAAATTTCTTCAACAAATTACACATTATATTACGTTCTTGACATCAGTAACATAAACCTTTAGTCTCTCAGCTATTTGACTTAATGCTCTGTTATGATCAAGTCGTGTTAGGCACGTGATGTTTTTCTCTGGGATTGAAGGAGCAAATTCTTTCAAGATGAGAGCATTGGTGTTTGCAGGGTTGGCAACAACTAGCACCGGCATAACAAAGCAATGGAAGGGCATCAACGTAGGAAACAACGTTCTTGTCAAAAAAAAAAAAAAAACACTTGGGAAACAATATTAATTCAAAAAATTAGCTGCATAACAGTGAAGATTAAAAAAAGAAAAGAAAAGAAACAGAACTCTTTAAGGATTTCAATCTTTCAACATTTGTTTACAACCAGCTTGGAGGTGAGATTGAAAATAAAAAGAATTAAATAAATAATATTTTAATGAAGTGGTAAAAAAAATAAAATCTTTGATATCTGATGTATTGTAAAGTGGAGTATTAAAATTGATAAAGTGATATTTTGAGATGCTAAATGTTATATTTTTTTTTTGACATGTTTTGAGAATGCCCTTACAAGACCTGCTTTCTCATCTACCGACAATTCTGGATTTATCTGGGGTCTTGGTCAAGTTGTTTTATTATACAAGTCCTGCTTTCTAACACATCGAAGTCCACAATTCTGGATTTATCTGGGTTCTTGGTCAAGTTGTTTTATTATACGACTTACAGTCCACAATTCTGGATTTACCTGTGGTCTTGGTCAAGTTGTTTTATTATACGACTTACAAGTCCTGCTTTCTAACATATCTACCGACAATTCTGGATTTATCTGTGATTTAATTATTTTGTCATATGAGTATGGTTGTCAAGCAGCTTTTTCTGCCCAAGATGAGGCTGAAGACTAACGGGAAGAGAGAGAGAGATACGAAACTGATTGGGATGGGGATAAAATATATTTAGGGTTTAAAAAACGACAACGTTACAATTTTTTTTTTTTAATCAAATACCAAAACGACGTTGTTTTGGAACTGATATTAAAATCAATATCAGGCTCAAACGGCGTCGTTTTGGTATTGTAGAGTTAATACTTAGAAACCCTACGTCTTATCTCATTCTCTCTTGCGCCGTTTCCCCTTCTTCCTCAGCCTTCCTTCCTTACCTCTCTCAAACTCTCACCTTCTCTCTACATATATATATACACACACCGGTCAGTTCTTGCCTATGTCAGTATCTCTCTCTGAAGAAGCTAATTTCTTCCTACAAGATGGATCATCTGCTTATGAATACACGACCACTAATCTACCATGCCATCTTTCTTCTGTTCCTCTCTTTATCCATCTCTAAATTTTCCTTAGCTACCACACTTTCAAACGAAACTGATAAACTTACACTGCTCGAATTCAAGTCCCACATAGATAGCCCTCTTAATATCCTGGCTTCTTGGAATGACTCTTTCCATTTCTGCCACTGGGTTGGGGTCACTTGTGGCAACAAACACCAAAGAGTCATCAGTTTGGACCTAAAAAACAATAACTTGGTAGGCACCATATCACCCCACATTGGAAATCTTTCTTTCCTTCGATCCCTCAACCTTGCAAGTAACTCTTTCCATGGTGTAATTCCCTCAGAAGTTGGTTACTTGACCAAGCTTCGAAATTTGAACCTGAGTGATAATCCAATATTGGGAGGGGAAATTCCAGTCAATCTTTCTCACTGTTCCAATCTACAGTATCTTGATCTCCAGTACAACGATTTAGTTCTTGGAATCCCTTCAGAACTTGGCTTTTTGTCAAAACTGCAGATGCTAATTCTTCGCAACAATCATCTAAGTGGAAGGTTCCCACCTTCTCTGGGGAACCTGTCCTCTCTCCAAAATCTTTCGTTTGCATATAACAATTTGGAGGGAGAAATCCCAAATACCGTAGCCCAAATGAAAAGCTTGACATATTTTAGAGTATCAATAAATAATCTTTCTGGGGTGTTTCCACCTTCCCTATACAATTTATCATTGCTCACATTCATTGCTTTGACTTCTAACAACTTCACTGGTAACCTCAACCCCGACTTGGGCATTGCTCTTCAAAATCTGCAGATACTTAGGATAGGAGGAAACCAATTTACAGGAACAATTCCAGTTTCATTGTCCAATGTGTCAGACATTCAAGGACTTGATCTTGGCTATAATAATTTCACAGGAACCATACCTATGAGTTTTGGTAATCTACGAAATCTTCAATGGTTTGGTGCTTTTTATAATCTTCTTGGAAATTATTCAGTTTATGATTTGAGCTTTCTGAGTTCTTTGAACAATTGCAGCCAGTTAGAGTATCTGGATGTTAGCGGCAACCAGCTTGGAGGTGAGCTGCCTAACTCCATAACAAACCTCTCAATCCAATTATTACGGCTTCGGCTAGATCACAATTCTATTGGTGGGAGCATACCTACACGGATATCAAATCTTGTTAGCCTAACTGAACTTAAACTGGGATCTAACTCGTTAACAGGGAATATTCCATCTTCAATTGGAAAGCTCACAATCTTGAACGGGTTGCACTTGAGTAAAAACAAATTGACTGGGGTGATCCCGTCTTCCATTGGCAACATGACTCGATTACTAAATCTCTACTTGGAGAATAACAACTTAGAAGGGAGCATACCCACTAGTCTTGGAAGGTGTAGCCACCTGCAAGATGTAATCCTTAGCCATAATAAATTAAATGGCACCATACCTGAGCAACTTTTTGGCCTTCCTCTAGTCCAAATTGATGTGTCTCATAACTCCTTGACCAGTTCTTTACCACCAGATTTTGGAAACCTGAAACTTCTTGTTTTACTGGACGTTTCATACAACAAATTTTCCAAAGAGATTCCAGCCCAGCTAGGGGAGTGTTTGGCCTTAGAAACACTTTATATGCAAGGCAACTCCTTTGAAGGAACAATTCCCGAACTAAGTAAGTTAAAAGGTATTCAATATCTTGATCTTTCCCACAACAACTTGTCCGGCCAAATCGCAAGCTATATGGTTAATTTTCCCGTGTTGCAAACTTTAAACCTGTCTTTCAACAATCTTGAGGGAGATGTACCTATAGAAGGGGTCTTCAGAAATGCTAGTGCCTTTGAAATCAAAGGCAACACTGGCCTTTGTGGGGGGATCCAAGAGCTGCATTTGCCTGCATGCCCCATCCAAAGATCCAAGAAACACAAAAAGCATTTTGCTTTTAAATTGATACTGGCAATAAGCATTGCAGTTGCTTTCTGCTTGACATTTTTTTCTTTGATGGCTCTTTCCTGTTTGAAAAAGTCAAAGAAAAAAAGCCTTTCCATTTCCACCTTTGGACCCTCCTACCAAAAGATCTCTTATAAAGAATTACACAATGCAACTGATGGATTCTCTTTGGAGAATTTGATTGGTTCAGGTACTTTTGGTGGTGTCTATAAAGGAAAACTTGGTCCAGATGAAACACATGTTGCAGTCAAGGTACTCAATCTTCAAAAGCAAGGAGCTTCCAAGAGTTTCATTGCCGAATGTGAAGCCTTGAGGAACATCCGGCATCGAAACCTCGTTAAGATTTTGACCGCTTGTTCGAGTATTGATTTTAAGGGCAACGATTTTAAAGCTTTAGTATATGAGTTCATGCCAAATGGAAGCTTGGAGATGCAGTTACATCCTGAAGATGCGCTCAAGCAATTGAGAAGTTTAAATCTTCTTCAAAGAATCAACATTGCTATAGACGTGGCTTCGGCTTTGCTTTATCTTCATCATCACTGCCAAACCCCTATTATTCATTGTGATCTAAAGCCAAGCAATATTCTTCTCGATGATGATATGATTGCTCATATAAGTGATTTTGGTTTGGCTAGACTCCTTTCGAAATCTGGGAAGGAAGCATTTTTTAATCAATTAAGCTCAGCAGGGATTAAGGGAACGGTTGGATATGCTGCTCCAGGTAATGTATCATGATTTCACTCAATTGTAAAAGTATTAACGTATAATGAATGCATCAATAATCAAAATAGGGATGCCCTATAGAGAATATTTATATACATCTTCACCAAATCACTAGTTTCATAGCATTGAGTAAGAATTGTTCTTAGTGTATGAAAGTGCTCTAAATTTTTGCAGAGTATGGAATGGGTAGTCAACTTTCAACTAATGGGGATGTGTACAGCTTTGGGATTATCTTATTGGAGACGTTAACTGGAAGAAGACCCACTGATAAACTATTCAAAGATGACCTGAACCTTCACAACTTTGTTAAACTGGCATTGCCGGGACGAGTGATGGAGATTGTGGACCATTCAATTTTCAACAAAGCAGGAGAAAATGATAACATGGTTTCAAGTTGGAGTGACTGGACAAGTGGACAAACTGAATGCTTGATATCGGTCTTTCAAATTGGACTTGCATGTTCAGCACAATCTCCTATAAACAGAATGGACATGAACAGGGTAGCCCTGGAATTGCTTTCAATTAAAAGGCAAATTCCTTTGGAAGCTTAATGTTACAGGCAAAGCCCAAGAATAGGTATCCACAGTAGTTAATTAGGTTTTTATATTTATTTAGTTATTCTATAGTCAAGAACTCTCTGTTATCTTCTGGACACTGCTATTACCTGTGAACTTGAAGACCAAGTCAGTTTCAACTTTCAAGAATAACCTTTTGTCTATTCCCTTTCTTTAACCACCCCCCCCCCCCCAAACACTAACTCTCTTTCTCTTTGTGGCTCTCTTTGCAGGTATTGGTTGAGGGCAACGCTTGGTCTAGAACAACAATTCTAAACAGGCCTTCTATGCTCAATTGTCTTAGTACCGCAATGGTGTGTTTTTTACTAGATACCGTGTGTGTTTGTGTTTTTCGCTATTGGGTTGGTACCTAATTTGTAAGATTGGTTCAATTAAAGATTTGTTTTCTGGGTCTTTGTTTTTTATGGTGTTTGGTTGAGAATCATTATGTTTAATTGGGTTTACTCCAATTGTGTAATATCTTGTATTTGTGTTGTTATATACCCTCCATTTGGTTCAATTGAAAACATTACTTGGGTTATTATTTTTATGGTGTTTAATTGACAACTATTACGTACTGATTAATGTTACAAACACAAACTATTTACAACATTTTTATAAATTGTTGATATGACCATTTCTTAGTGGTTCTCATCTGAGCCCACCACTAATATCATTTTTTCACTTACCAATAACCATTCACCAGGTTAGTAGTTTGTAAAGAATATTGTAAAATAGTTTGTATCTCTAACATTTTCCTTATTATTTTATTGTGTTCACACCAATCACAACTTGCAAACTCAACAGTAGTGGAAAAAGTTGGGAAATTCATAGTATGAGTAGACTTACTGTTTTGCTTTCTAGTTTCTCAATTTATATAATTTGAGTTTGTTATATGGGTTTGAGTTGTTTTGTATTACCAACTAGAAACATTTATCTGTCTTTTAATGAGTTGTCTTTGGTTTCTAGGGGGGCTAGATTGCAAAAGTTGTATACATCTTGGGAAAATAATCCAGATATTGGTTTTATGGCAATGAAGGTAAAAAAACATCTATGCTGTTATCAGATATTGGATTCATTTGCATGTCATATTTCTAGTGGGAAAGATAAAGTTTAGTTGGGGTTACTTTTTGCTCAAGAACTTGTTAAAAACTTGAACATTGTTTTGCATTTTCTGAAGGGCAGTGGCAGGGCATTTTGTGTGGGTGGAGATATTGTGTCACTTTATCATATGATAAACTTAGGTAATAGACTCATCTTACTTTTGCTTTTAAGATTTATCTGGAAAAAATATTTTACTTAAAAGTTAATTATTATTGTGAATAGATTATTTTTCTTCATCGCATATGATTTAGAGAAAGCTAGGCTAGCTAGCCTTAATTAGAGGGAGATGAGATGGGATTGTGGAATGCTGTTGTTAGCACTTAGCAGTAAACCTAAGCTGGAACTATAGCGAATATTTAGTAGTAATGGGATCTTCTATGTCCAAACAAAAGATGTCAAATTTGATTGTCGCTTTGTTTGGGAGGAAGTGGAGGAAGTCTTAAGGGTAGGATAAGCAAGAGTAAGATAGCCAAGAGTCTTATAATTCAATTGGTTGGCACTTCTTGGCGTTTTCAGCAGAGAAATTGAGGGTTCAAATCTCCGTTCCCCCATCTATCTAATTATTAAAAAAAAAAAATGGATAAGCAAGAGTAAGATAGGGTATTAGTAAATATAGCTTTATTAAATCAAAAATTAGAAATGAGGTGACAATACTAGTATTAAATGACCCATAGATACATGGATCTCAAAATTTGTTTCTTTACACTACCTTGGATTGATCTTTCCACAAGAATTGAGAGTTTCAAAATATTCCTAGTGTTTACTGTATAAGAGTGGGATCAATAAAGTATGGAGGTGCATACAGAAAGTTTTGCGATGGTCAGTTATTGATAAAGCTAAAGGAAACTTTATACTAAAGTACTTCACAAATCTTTAAGTTGCTAATCTTTGTTATGGAGTTGGTGCTTGTTTCTTCATTAGAATCATCCTTTAACCATTGGTTAACTCTATGCAGGGAAAATGGAGGATTGTAAGGAATTTTTTAGAACGTTATATACTTACATATACATTTTAGGTACATATTTGAATCCACATGTAAGTTTTACTTTTCTTTCTTTCTTTTTTTAAAGCATAGTGGTTAATAAATTGGGGACCCTTATGTTTGGAGTGCTATATTACCACCAATATAGCTTTGATATGGTCATTTATGGGGATTTTTCTTTGAGATACTTGGTTTTATTATGGCTAAAAGTCTTGTAGCTCAGCCTGCACCTCCTAGTGTTTCCAACTAAGATGTCCAAGGTTCAATTTACCCCTCCCTCAACTATGAAATTATCAAAAGATACTTGGTTTTTTTAGTATATTGATCTTTGGCTCCTATTCTAGCACTGAACAATTTTCTTTACACTTATTTTTATTTTATCCTTCCTTCTACTAGCATACTTGGATTTCCTAAATTTTCCCGAAAAGTTTTGAAGTTGTTTCCCCTACTGTACTTATGTTAAAGAAGTCACTGAGTTCTGGTTTAGGGAACTACGGTATCTACTCAAAAGTCTCAGATCTGTTTCTTTTTTTATTATTATTTTTTTCCCTTTCATGTGGGGATGATTTTTATTAGCCCCAAGTCCCTATGGTAGAATGTTGGACATTAACTTTCTGTTTATTATAACTACATTAGTCAGAACCCATTATATTCGTGGTAGTGTAATAATAATCTCCATGCAGGTGGCTCTTTTGAATGGAATTACTATGGGTGGTGGCACAGGAGTTTCAATCCCTAGGATGTTTAGGGTTGCAACTGACAAAACTGTATGTAGCAACTTCGCATGTACTTTCGTCCTTTTCTTCTCTTATCTTTATTTTTTTAAAAGAAACTTTTCTTCTCTTATCTAGTTGTTGGGTTTTGATTATTGTTTCAAATTTGTTTCCTTACTTTCTTTTGTGGAAGAAATTTTTTAATTATTTTGCACCCTCTAGATTAGACTAATTATTTAATATCGTTACAAGAAGTTTATTTTTGTAACTTAAATTTGTCGTGCATTAGGTTTGATTTGGTTTGTTGACTTATAACTGAATTACTGAATGCTCAATTTTATTAGATAATTGAGGAGTATGACCTTCTACTTTCATTAGCATACACATATTGTCATGACCTGAGGAAGCACTAACCACATCTATGCTATTCCCTAAAAGGATTAGTCAAGTTACAATTGGGGTTGCTTGTGATCTCCGATATAGCCTAATTTTGGTAACACCCGATGTATGGCTTAACACACATCCGCACAACACATACCTAACCAATCCACATAATTTGAGTATCACAATCTTTCCACTCAATTCCTTATGTTATTGTAAAGTCCCACGTTGACTCTAACACTATTTGTATTGACTCAAGTATGTGCTAGCCAAATCTATGCTATACCCCTAAAGTTCGATATATAGCCCAGGGCAACCTAGTAAACACTCGATATGGGACTTAGCACTTGTACACATTACACACACCTATCCAATCCATGTAATCTAGGAATGAAACTATATGTTTGATTCTTTTTGCATATTTATGTGATTGGGAAAATAGTGTCAAATTTCTTATTTGTTTCAAATTCCTTATTTGCTATACATCATTTGCTTAGAAAGGTTCAAAAATAATTTATTCTCACAATTCACAGGTTTTTTCTACTTCTGAAACTCTAATTGGTTTCCACCCTAATGCTAGCGCATCATTTTTCCTCTCACATCTACCTGGTCACCTGGGTATGCATGTAGTGCATTGTAGTTTTTCATGGGTAGTAAAAATTTTCACTGAATTTCTTGTACATGGTTTTGTTGATTTGGACTATTTCTGGTTCTTGCATAAGTCTGATAAAAACATCATGTAAAGCATTGTTTTTGCGATGAACATTCTGCCCTAATATGAATTTACCTCAATCTTTTATGATTTTCTTGTAATGTTGCATTGGAAGAAATTTAAGGGATATATGAACATGAAATTTTTTAAAAGGCCTCTAAAATTAAAATCAAATTACTCAGTTTTTTCTTAGGAATGGAGTGAATGTGGAAATGAAGTGCCTCTGCAAAATATTTTTATTTTGAAGTATGCTCCTCATCTCTAGAAGTACACAATGGCAGTTGTTTTAGCAATGTTCTTTATACAAATTGCATTAGGACTCTTGTCATGAATTTGTTGTGTGGATGTTGGATAACAAGCTCTAGCAAATTGCTTTAAAAGTTCTGTAGTCTAAAATTTGTGTTGAGGCACTGTTATGGCTATTGGTACTTGACATATGGGGAGCTGCATTTGGTTTCATTGCACCATAAGATGCCACTTCCTATGTGACCATTATACTGAAAGTAGATGTTGCAATGACAAATATTCTAATGCTAAAGTTTACTTGGGATAGCTGGGTGACTTTATTCAATGTTGTTTTCCGAGCAACTTGTGGGGTTAACTTGACCCTTTCTACATATTAAGCAATGTTGACAATGTAATTAGGACTCGATAAATGAGAAACCCATTAGTAGGATGAATCATCGATGGCACCTGTATTTGCTTCTCAATTAAACTCTTATATAGTTTGTATCTTTTCTTTTTTGCAGGGGAGTACTTGGGTCTCACAGGAGAAAAACTTAATGGAGCAGAAATGATTTTTGTGGGCTTGCTACACATTATGCGCATAGCTCAGTTAAGATTGTTGGACCCTTTCATTGTTTTAATCATCTTTCCTGTTTATATAATACTGTATTGCCTCCTTTTTTCCACAGAAGCTTGCATTAATTGAAGAACAACTTGGGAAATTGGATACTGATGATCCTTCTGTCATTGAAACTTCTTTAGAAAAATATAGTGACCTTGTCTATCTAGATAATATAAGTGTACTTCACAGGTATGTCTATTATCCCCTCAGGTGTGTGAGTATTTATGTAGCAGATATAAAATGCTGATCTATTTATTATGCAATTTTGTCTAGGATTGAAATACTTGATAAATGTTTCAGCCATGACACAGTTGAAGAAATTATCGATGCCTTGTTAAGAACATGTTGATTTGCATATTTCTTTTTGTTTTAGAAGTATTAAGTATTATTCCATTACAATATAACAGATTTCCATGATACTTTGTATGGAACAAAATGTTCAGTCTGTCTGATTTCATACTCAAATCTCTTTCTGTTATTTTTAAAATTGATGGTACGAAAGAAAATAACAGAAAATCTTAGGCATGAGAAACCATATTTCTGGAGAAAAGGAAAATTAAATGAAATAATATCTATACCAACTCTTACATGGAGAACTGTATCATTTTTAAAACTTTTTGCCTCATCAAGGAGACACTTTTCACTTAGTCGATCTGGGTACCCAGTAGATGCTTCCTGTCATCTTGATCTTTACAAGTGGCTAGAATGATTGAAGCAGCCATATAGCCAAAATCATTTTATAGAATTTAAAAAACACAACTTAACAGCATTATGATGAATGTCTTTAGCTACCTCACAGTTGATTGGAAAGCAATTTTGTAGGGATACATTTTACATACAGTTAATGGAATTGCTAATCAGCCCTAGCTCAAATGACTCTTCTTAACTTAAGAATGGGATGGAGGCTAAGGTCATGAGTTCAAGACCAACCCAAAGCATGTGTAAAAAAAAAAAAAAAAAAAAAAAAAAAAAATACAAATAATGGAAGTGTGTCTTGAATTGGTTACTTCTTCCTTTTGACTTTTTGGACCATATCTATATATAGTGTGTGTTTAGTCTCTTAAGTACTAACTGAAGGTTGGGCTGTATGAGTTGTGATTGTTGCATACTAGTATTGCCAACTTTATGGTTATAAAATGAAACAAAATATGTGGGTATTTCTCTAAATTGTTACTCCCTATACTTTTCTGGATGAACCTTGTGAGGTGTGATTGCGTTTTTAAATTAAACAATTCTATCAGGAGAGTGAGACAAGTAAAACAAATGATGCATGGTGCATTTCCACCCTAAGGAGACTTAAGGAAGCTTCACCATTAGGCTTGAAGGTTTCTTTGAAATCTGTGAGTCCTTGATACTCAAAACTGGGCCTTTTTTCCCTTGTCCCCTCCTCCTTCCCCTTTAAGAAACTATTGCATTACGACCTAACCACCATACTGGCTCAGATATGAGAAGGTAGATTTCAGACCCTTGATCAGTGCTTGATACATGAGTACTGAATGTCACTGCAAGGGATATCTAATCAGGTTTCCAGAGATTTTTGTGAGGTATACATTCTCCTGATTATCTTCTTAATAAAACAAACCCTCATGATCCTAGTTCATTACTTTTTTTCTGTACTTTTTCTAAAGGGTGTTCGGGCACAAATGGTAGACAAGGACCTGGCACCAAAGGTATCATCAACTTATGTTATCATCCTTTTGGACAAGTGGGGTAGCAATATTGCAAATATTGCATTTAAGAATCCAATATAAAATTCTTTTAAAAAAAAAAAAAAAAAAAAAAAAAAAAAGCAAGTTGATGTAAGAGGGGAAGGTACTGTGGAAGACTGGGGTTCTATCATTGATAATCAGATTTGTCAATGGCAATATTGCTAATCTACTTTTATTATTAGTAGATAATTGTCCATTGATTACATTTAAATTGTTGAATTGTCATGTTTTATTTGCAGTGGAATCCTCTGAGCTTGGAACAAGTGTCCAAAGACATGGTAGAGCACTATTTTTCACCACTCAACAAATCTGAGCCTGATCTGAAGCTACCCACAGAACTGCAAGAAGCATTCACATAGTTAATCAAATTGCAACAGTTTTACTTAATTAATGGAAGAAGCCAAAGGTATTTTGGATGAATCTGCCTGGATTGTAGCCCTTCATCATTGGCAATTATCAATACAAAGGGGAGAACTAACCCGTTATTTTGTAGCTTATTGTTGACCTTGGAATGAAAGAAAAGTAAAAGAAATAAATAAAGTTGTAGATTTTGTTTGGACTAGTGGATGTGGCCTACAAAGAACATCACAATTACACAAGAGACTCTAATCAGAGTATGTTTCTAGCTTTAAGACTGGTAATTTTGGGTTTGTTGTCATGGATCTTTTTTGTGACAGAAGAATGTACCTCATTGAACAGGGACTAGATTGAATTCCGCAGTGTTGAAGATTTCTTGAAGTAATAGTGGATTACTAGGGATGGGGAAATTAAAAAAAAAAAAAAAATCAGTCTTGCTGTTTGGTTAGCGCCAAAGTCAGTGGCTAAAGTAGTATTTAGTTTTTTTAATATAATAAAAGACACAAGAAATATGGGATTTCAATTTGTAAATGTGTAACACAAATTGAATTTGTTTTGCTTATCTTTCTTTATTATTCAGATTGAAACTCAAGTGGCATGGCCCTCTTAGCTGCCAGGACTTGAAGCCTGAGTTCAGCCAGTCAAAGAACAAAAAAAAAAAAAAAAATTCAGTTTCTTTCCTAAGAATTTTATTAATTCATTTCCATAGAGTTCATGTCACATGAACAAAAAATAAAAATTACTCTATTGGGCAAGCTGATGTAATAATTCATGTATCTAATTTCTTTTATATGTATTGTCCATCATGACACCAAGGACACCTGTGAACCGAATTCCTTAGTTCTTGTATTCTTGCATCTCTTTTACTATATAAAAATGCCATTCTTTTTGTTAAGAGTTATCCCATCCAGTGCTCTAGTACATTAGATAGAATTCTTACCCCCACATATTTCATATGCATCTCCATGAATCATCGAAGAATCCGCTATGAAATTTTACATATTTCCTTGGAAAACGTCTAAGGAAAATGTCAAGTTTGGTGGGGAAGTAATATCAGAAACTGAATGACCAAAAGTACTATATAGTGCAGAGCTACTTGTTACTAAAAAATTTAGCTTCTTAAATCAGAGAACAGAGAACATTTGGTAACATTTTTCTTTTTCAATAATTAAATTTTTATGCTGCTTGGGTGGTTTCTTCCTTAAGTTACTCAAAAAGATAACTATTAACCTTCCTCCAGTTAATAGATTGGTGTCTCGTTTCTTTACTTTCAAGTTGTGCTCGAATCATGCCCATGTTGGCCTTACAAATAGAAAAGAAGCTGATCCAAAAGGATTCCTTGATTGGATAAGTTATAACAAGAGTGTGTATGGGTCAAGTTGGAGAGTTTTTTTAACCCAACGTCGAGTTGATAAATTCTCAACCCAACCCAACTCATTGGACATGTAGAAACCAACCCAAACCAAACTTACATGAGTTAGGTTGGATTAGTGGACATATGCTTACATGTTTCATGTCTTATAAAAAATTTGAACTTTTATTAGAACTATTTAAGAATTTTTTTTCCCAATAAATTATTATAATTCACATAATAGACCTAAATTATATTCCAAATATATCAAAACTAATTCTCAAAATACCAAAATAAATCAAACTAAAAAAATCAAAATATAATTAGGTATATTATATGAATTATAATATTAATTTATTGGGTTTAATAATTTAGCCACTAATTGGGTTAATTTTATTGAACTATTTTTTTTTGGGGGGGGGGGGGGGGTGTTTAGTACTAATTTATTGGGTTAGGTTTAGATGAGTTGAAAAAGTTATTAACTCAAACGGGCCAAACCCAACCCAACTTATCAACCCATGAAAACAAAAACAAATCTCAGGTGTTGGGTTGAGTTGAATTGGCTCGGTGGTTAGATGCACACTCCTATAAGCATTAGGAATTTAATCCAATTTTACTTGTACAATCATCTGCCACTATTACATGACCGAATACTTTACCTCTTCACGGATATTATTATGTACAGTCATCTGTAAGAATTTTTATAAAAATAATGGCAGCTATGAAGCACTACAAAAGAGTGTTGTTTAGGACCTTGGGCAATAAGGCTCCAATATGCACATAAATGCTGAAGAAAACACACAATTTTGACGGAGAAAAGGAAATATAAATTGGGTCATTTGACCATGCAAGCATCACTTCCATGGAGAAAATACAACTCAAATATTGGTATCTTTTCTTATCGCACACCACAAATAACCCACACACTTCAGAATAGTCCAAAGTAGTACATACCAAAAAAAAAAAATCCCCAAATCAGCATGATTCTCAAAACAAATTGACAAACAGAAGCAGCTTCACTATAAAATATATATGCTATCCTGTAAGTAGAATTCCAATACAATCAGAATTTATAGCTTTTCATGTATGTGAAAATACATGTATGGCACAGGCCTAGATCTGTGGTGATTAATGTGTAAAATTGAAGGAAAAAACATCAAGAAAGTCAGGACAAACATTGTATTGCTCTCTATGAAGATAAATATTAGATTATGAAACAATACACTGTCAAGAATTATGATACATGCTCGTCTGACTAGAAAGTCGAGTAGTATTATTATTGTATTACACAGGATCAAAAAAAAAATGGCACCTAAATTTATTTCTGCTTTTCAAAATTTATTGATCTCCACAGGATCAAATTTATCACAATAACCTTGTAAAGTTGATTAAAAAAATTAGAAAATCACTATAACAAGGCAAATTTAGCCTATCAATTAATATAAGGGCAAATGCTTCAATTGAAATTCCCAACTACTCAGCTGGTTTTGTGCCCTTGTAAGTATTAACTAATTGCGTCTGAACGTCATTAGAAACAGCTGAATGCTCTTTGGATTCCATTGTAAATTCACCCTTTCCCTGCATGGATAGGGACAAAGAGGTCAACAAGACAATTCTAGACAATTCAACTGGGAAACGAGTAAAGCAAAAATTTTCATTTACAATACAGTGTTCTGCTTTATCTGTGTCATTGAACGAAGAGACGTTGAGTACCCAAAAATGTTGTTCAGAGGGACCTGGGAAGACAACAAAATGACTTCTGAGAAACATCTTTTATTTTTTGATAAGGAGTTCTGAGAAATATATGACTACTGAAACCAAAGAATTCAACAGCATAATAAACATTGACAATTTGGCATGATGGCAGACTGATTTGCACTAGTTTTTTGCTAGCATAACAATCCAATGTTTTGAATTTGGAAATTCCTCAAATAAATCAGCATATTAGCAAAGTTCTCATTGCTCTAAAATCAAATCATCAGCTTTAGTCATCAATATGGATGTTAGTAGGAAATAATAGGTTTTGTGGACTGATCAGATGCTACCATTCCATGCAAAAATTAAACATTGATTACAGTTAATAGGATGTGAGATAGGAATTAGAAACATAGCAGCAGAAAAAATTTATGTAGTTGACTCATAGGAATTCATAAAAATGTCATGAACGAAGTTAGTGCAGAACTTTTAGTGAAAAGATAGCTGGAAAGTAACTGGAATTACATTATTACTTTTTTTTTTTTTTTTTGATCAGTGGAATACATGATTACTTGATGCCAGACTTATAAAGCACGGTATATAACATCCATGTGCTACAGAGAAAGACAGACCAGATGTCTGAGAAAAGGCCAAGACATTATTGTTTATTTTGAAATCTAAGAACCAATCACATAAACTATTTCCTCTATTCGTTTAAGACAAATTTTTTGATATTCAACAGGAAACAAGAACAGATTTTCATGGCATGCAATTTTGAGGACCAAGGTTCCTTAGGAGGTAGCTTTTTTTTGCTTGGACTGTGGCTCACGGAAAAATTCTTCGCAAGTGCAAGAATATCATTGCTAATTAGTGCTGTGTGCAAAGGGGCTGGGGAGTCAATCAATCAACTCTTTCTGCATTGCACTATTTCTAGGGAGCTTTGGTCTCTCGTTTCTGCTTTATTTGGAGTCTCTTGATTCATGCTAAACTCACTGAATGATTTGTTAGCTTGATGGAGATGGAGCTTTAAGGTTCATCACAGTTCTGTTGTATGGAATTCTATCCTAATATGTTTGGTGTGGTGTTCTTGGATGAGTGTAATTCTAGGATGTTCGATAATATAGAGGCTTAATTGCTTCAATAAAAAATCCAATTTCTTAGGTCCTTGTTTGATTGGTTGAATATGTATACCCCCCTGTGTACCAGAGGTTTGCCCCTTTTTTTCCAAAGAATTCACTATTTTTTTATAAAAACCAAAAAAATAAAAAATCAACATCAAAATCTAGATATTCCAAGGAATCTTGATATTCTCTTTCTTCTTGTACATAATTTTTTTGTTTTTCTTTTCTGTGGCTTGTACAAATTTTTTCTTGTAATCATATGGTTCTTGATATTTGCTTCCTTTATTAAAAACTAAGCCTAAAGGTTTGTTGGAGAATGAATGAATTATTGTGTATATATTTTGATTAATTAAATTGTACAAAGCCACTCTGTTTTGTAACTAACAGGCTAACAGCCAGGAGTCGTTGATGGTTACTGAGATAACAGAATTTTAACTGATAACTAACTTTACTTACCTTCCTAACCAATCAAGTAATAACACGTGGCCATTAACATAACAAACGGAGCACAGGAAATTACAACTGTGACTATACACGACTTGTAGCTTTATAATCAATTGTTATGAAAAACAAAAAACACAGAATAGTTGACATGTCGTAGTCAATGAAACACAGTAATACGACTTGTCATTTTTCTTCTGATCTTCGTGCTTTCATTTTGCTGTGATGTTGTGTGGTCGGCTAAAATTCCCTTTTTCTAATTCATGAGCGAATGACAAAAGCTAGTCTCTAAGAGTGCTCAACACAGCAGCATGTATGCTGCTTGCTTTTGTTTGGCTCCTTTGTTGTGCAACTCATAGTATATATGGTTTTTCTGATATAAAATCGGCCATTCATTAAAAATACACAAATTCACCCACAAAAACTGTTTCCTTCCAAATGTTTAAGGCTTTGATTGTCCTTTTGGATCTCTTCTCGAAATTCCTTGTTATTGTATTCATTTAGTCAGGGCCATAGCCACGTACTGGCCCAAAATGGGGCCGGCCTAAGGTTTTAAAAAATAATAAAATGTGTATATATTATATAATTAATAGAAGTACTACGTCCACAACATTTTCACAACAAATCATAGGTGGTTAGTTGTTTTTGGTTCAAATTTGAACCTATCGCTGAGATTACTTTTTTGCCTAACAATAATAACCAGTAATAACCTACCACTTAAAATTTGTTATGTAAAATTAAACTTAGCCCCTTGAAACATAATTTTCGGCCCCTTAAACCTTAAAAATTGAAATAGCCCAAATAAGAACAAAAGGTAACTCAAACAAGAACAAAACTAGCCCAAATGACAACAATAAATCTAACAAGAAGCCCATTTTTTTAACCTTTCAAAAACAAAACAAAAATCTGATAAGGATTATTGAAATTTTAACTGTTTAGTGAATTTCATGAATTTTTGTTTTCATACTTCAACACCACCTCCCCCCCCCCCAATCATTATCTTCATCTATTGAATTACAGAGTTTCTTGGACTATTATCACAAGTTTTGCAAAAAATTTAAAATGATTCATAGCATTAAATTAAATCTACCAAATCAACGAAATTCCAAAACATACTCATTCTCTTTCTCTTATCTTTATGCCAAATCCTTTACACCCCAACATTGAATTTCAATCTACCCAACAATTTTAAATACACATATGAGCAACCCTATTCTTAGTTCTCATCTATTGCTTAATTACCTAAAGAAGATCCACGCGTCATCAGCAGTGAGAGATAAAATTCATAATTCTCTTCCTAAATTCTCATAAGTAGCATATGAGAATGTGACACGAGTATTCGGAACGTCTTATGAACTTTGTGCAATGATGGTTAAAGTAATGCATCCTTGTTACTTAATTAATTGAAGTATTTTATATATTTGAATATAAATTTTTAAAAAAAAATAAATATTACTTAAATTCTATTCTCTCATTTTAGAAGCAAAATTACTAATTAATCATGTAAATGTTTTTTTTTTTAAGAAAGTCTATAGATACAAAAAATTTGACAAAACTTTTCACACCAGTTAATATGACAAATTGATAGTGGTAAGTAAAAATATGATATTAGTGGTGAACCTAAATAAGAACTAGTAAAAGTTTACCAACTCAACTATTGAAAAATGTTGTGAAATTTTTTGATGTATTGCTCTTATTTTTTTTAGAAGTGCTACATTCACAACAAATCTTACATGTTAAGTTGTTAGTAGTTCTAATTTGAACCTACCACTAAAATTACTTTTTCACTCAGTAATAACAACCAGCAACAGCCTGATACTTAAAATTTATTGTGAAAAATATTGTATACGTAGCATTTTTTTTTTTTTTTGGATAAAAAAATATTATTTTATTTATTGACTAATACTAGGGTTTACTTAATGCTATCACAATGAGAGAAATAATCATATTTGTTTACACAAGCCTTAAGTCAACTGTCAACTATTGTATTATTTGTATAAAAAAAAAATGGTATTCTTTAATTCCGTTTTCTATGACCGCTGGGATAAAGCAACACAATAAATTAGGCTCCACACATATATCCATCATAAGGACGAAAGGAAAGGACTTATGGCAGAGGGCCGGATTTGTATAAGATTACCTATCCTTGTTATCCATAATTCACGTATTGGTTTGCTACAGATTTCCTACAAAACATCTTGATAAGATTAGAGTCATTAGACACCTATCAATTCCACCAGCTTGCTTTCAATTAGGCAACCCAAAGTCTATTTTGGAATCCTCCAGCCAAGGGAGAAAAATCCTCCACCCAAAGACCTGTCCATCTCGATGTTGGCCCAAGTCTTTGGCTACTGAAACTTCAAATTTTTCTGATTTAATAGACTTCACTTGAGCTATTCAATTTATGAATTATATCTAATTTATTTCATTAATTAACCTATGTATTCCATATAAATACTCCTATTTATTCTTGTTTATTATAAAAAATTATACTAATTGTATAAACTTTAAACCTCATAAACTTCAAACCACATGCTGCTACATATATTCTAAAATTTAAATTAACAAAAAAAAAATTCTTATAAAACTTTAAACCTTAGCGCCACATTTCCATCAATTCCCCTTTCCCCCAATTTTTTTTTTTTTTTCACTTTTCCCTCTAACACTCCCTCGGAACACAATTCCCCTTTCCCTCTAAATTTTTTCACTTTTCCCTCTTAACACTCCCAACTCACGCCAACTGACAACACGCAACTGCGCGGCAAGACACCCAAAAAAAAAAAAAAAAACAAAAGAGAAAAGCGACTAAAGGACCTGGGCAGCGGCAGCAGAGCAGTAGCAGAAGCAGAAATTGGAACCCCACAGGTCTCTCAGAATTATTATTATTTAAAAAAAAAAAACAACTATCCTGATAAATATGAATTTACATTGAGTATCTTCAATCTTGTAACTGTTTAATGCAATTATTCTGTTCTTTTTATGCTGCTTTGTTGCATGTGTTTGATAAAAGGTAGGATTTTCATAACATTTATGTGTTATAGATCTAGATTGTGCTTCTTTGTTTATATGGAAAATAGAATAAGGTGTTGGATTAAATAGACCCTTTTAGTTAGAGGGGCATGAATCAATATGATCATTGTGACTGCATGCTCCAACTAATTAAGTGGTGGATATGATACGAGCGTTTTCGTCATTACCATCTTGTCGACTTTTGTAAAAATGTAATCTGCTAACTTAGAAATAGTGCTCTTTTTTCCTTGAATAATTTCACGAGTTTGCATTTTTTTTCCCCTTCTTTTGTAAATGTATGATTTGTGGCTCTGTCTCTTTGCTAAAAGATAGTTCCTTAATTAGGTACTTTTTATGAGCTCTCCTTAAAATTGCATGTTAGATAGTTCCTTAATTAGTGACTTACACACACACACACAATCTGATTGTATTAAAGCCTGAGATTATTTCAATGACTTGATCCGTTCAAAGTTTGCAGTCAAAACTATTTTCAATTGCATGCTCCATTTGTCATGACTCATTTCACATTCCCTCTTACAATTTTGATGTGTCTATAATGAGCCATCCACGTGATCAAGTATTAGAAGTCTTTGGATGTGAATTTTTGAACAAAGGATTGAGATGATGATGTGCTGTGTGTTTACATGTTCATACTTGTAGATGTTGATAAAGAGGGGAGCATAGAATATTATTTTTCCAACAATAATTTTGAAATTCAAGACCATATTTGGATTGAGCAACTTATATATATAAACACTTTTATTTTCACAAACTTAACCAGTAATTATTTTATTCCTTATTTCTTTTCCTCTTAATTTAATTATAGAAAATTTTGGATCATGATGATTATTTATAGCTGTTTCTTATGCTTCTTCCTTTTGGGAAGTCTTCATGCCATTTATTGTATAATTTCAGTCTTTTCAGATTATAAATAGCTTGGTTTTACAAGCCCCTACTAACAAGATACATAATTTTATAACTCTATTAGCCCTTTTTTTAACCTGACCTTCTTATAGGGTCTTTTAAATTCAAGCCTCGTTTTTTTTTTTTTTTTTTTTTAAGAATGCTTCCATAGTAGTTCTAATTCAAATATTCTGTTCTCATTTCTCTTCTGATTATGGTCTTGACTTACAATAGATCAGCTGCCTGTGGAGTCTTCCTCTTTCGAGACTGTTATTTGTATCTGTAGATCAGTTAAATTTCCCACTGACCGGTTGTTTGAGGAAATCTTAAGAGTATTGAAGCCTGGTGGGACAATCCTAGTTCATAAGAATCCTCAGTCTACTGTTGGAGAAACAGATAAGGTAATTAGTTTGAAGTTTTGTGATTATATGAAATTAGTTTGAAGTGATAGATTTTAATTGGATTTTCTTACAGATAACCTCTGCTCTTGAGCGCAAGTTACTGTTGGCGGGTTTCTTAGAAGTGGGAGTTCTCAAATCAATGGTTCCATCAGAAGTTCAGTCTTTTGGGGTAAGTTTCTGTCTCTAAGCCTGTTTAAAGTGGTATTATTTTGTTCTCTAACCCCTCAATGCTTTCTAAAAATTGGAGATTTTAAGATGTATATATCATATGGTAAGGAATTTGGCTTTGTTTCGAAAACTGTACTTTATTATTCTTTGACCCGTGAAGATGAACCTAGTATATGCAAATCTTATGTTGCTTTGATGCTTAAACTTCAAATGTCTTCCAAAGTAATAAATAGATAGTGAAATCAAAGCCTAATGAAGTTCTTCTATAATTGCTGTGATCTAAATTTATTTGGTTATATTTTCTCATTTTTCCATATGAACCAGCAGTCCGTGGTAGCATGCACCTCTATTGAACCATGTTCATGACAATTTAAGAAACCTCAGGGGAGAGTATAGTTCTATCTACCTAGAGTTAGCTCTCAAGATAAGAGACATACCTTTCGAAGGCAGCATCAAGCAATTCCATTTTTACCCCATTCAAGGCTTTAGCTGCCAGTGCGATATCAAACAAGTGCAGAATCATAGGCTGATCAGGACCCAACATGATTCCCCTTGCAATCATTGGAGCAATGGCATAACCTATTTGCCCTGTTGAACAAAATCAAAATTTTGAGCTACAGATACACAAACTATATATTATCATGTCTAGAAGAAAGAATACCAAACCTATAGAATTGAAAATCAAATGCACTTTCTCCTTTACATAATGACAACAGTCATCTTGATATAAATCAAGCTTTTTTTTTTTTTTTTTCAACTATTTCAAAAAGACTACAATGTATAAGATAATACATTGATTATTTCAACAACAAAACAGTTACAATTTTTAGGATTTCTTTAGATTATCTACAGAAATTAGAAATGGCAGTTAAACTCATCTTCAAAGAAAACCACAGATTTAAATAGTTTCATTAAGAATCACATCACAGAACGTAGTGCAGGAAGTTATAAACTGAATAGAAAATAGGATTTTCAAATAAAGTTAAGGATAAATTTGGAGAAAAATAATTAAAATACTTTTTTGTAGATAATATTTAACAAAAATTGAGACAAAAAATCATGAAAAATTGGATGATGATTTTAACATGTTTATAGAAAATACAAAGCAACAAATTCCATAAATTTCACTTATTAACAATTGTGGTCAATTTTGAATTTAACTCCCATGAAGGAGAAACCTCGTAAATGATGAAGACTAAAAGTGTGAAGAATATTTGAGTAAAGAATTTATTTGAGATCCTGGCATTGCTTCCTTGGTGAGAGATTGTGAGGAAGAAATTTGGTTGTGAAAATAGAAAAAAGAGATCTAATGGTAAAAGTAAAACACGTGCTGAGCAGCGAAGAGATTAAGGAAACTTCCTACTTAAAAAATAATCCTATATTCTTCTTTATTTACAAGATTGCCATAAGTAAATTCTTAGTTAGAAATCTTATATAAAATGTGAATAAGAATAAAAGATTATAAATAAATATTTTTTTAATCCCACCTTATTTAAGATTTCTAAAGAAAATTAAATTAAATTCATTATTTTATATAAAAGTAACAATTACTTTATATATATATATATATATATATATTTTAAGAATCCCGAAACAACCTGAAACGGGCAATAATAAAGACAAGTAATAGAAAGAGGAACATTTTTTTTTTTTTTTTTTGAGAAACAGAAAGAGGAACATTGATTCAACTTTCAAGAAATAAAAATGATAAAGTAGGGAAAAGTGCTTGTTGGTAGTGCATAATAAGTTCATAGTGTTGAGTTCCATTTTCATAGAAAATGTATTAAGAAACAATAGTGTTTTGTGTCTTTTATTTTTATTGATATATGTTTGCATCTTAATATATTAAGAAACAATGATTTTGTGTATTTGTATTGGTTGATAGTTTGTTAATAATATATGGATGCGCATTTAAATTTTTTTTCTTTTTTGCGCTTATCTCTGGCCCCCCCTAACTTGAAATCTTGGGTTCGTCCCTACTTTCATTGTTGGGACTATTATTGGCATCATTTTTAATGTACACTAATTCACAATCTGTCACTTCAATAGCAATTATGAAAAAAAGATCGAAAAATTTATTGCGTAACAATATTTACTAATTAATATATATTGCTAATTTCTGCAAAATAGATTGTGACTTAATAACTTTTTTTTTCACAATTTAAGTTGTTAATTGAACAAATATCTGTCATTAGCATTACTATTAGTATGCAGTATGCACTAATCACAAGATATCACTTTAAAAATGATGAAAAATTTTATTTATCTCCCTTAACTTATTAATATATTATTATTATATATAACTGTTAATTACATTTTTTATCTCAATTTTTTTTATAGGATTTCGATGATCTCAATTTTTACCCACCTGTTTTAGGCACTAATTAAAAGTAAAGGACTAATTACGTGTCTTCAAAGTCCTCGTTTCCTCAACCAATACCACACAAGAACCCTCTGTTCTCTTCCAAACCCTGCTATTACCAATGAACTTGACAACCAAGTCAGTTTCAAGATTACCCTTTTGTCTACTCACTGTCTCTCTCTGCAGGTATTGGTTGAGGGCAAAGCATGGTCCAGAACAGCGATTCTGAATAGGCCCTCTGTGCTCAATTGTCTTACTACTGCAATGGTATGTGTTCTCACTGGATGATACTTTTGTTCCTCTGTGTATGTCTTTTTGGCTATTGGGTTGTCACCCAATGTGTAAATATTGGCTCAATTGAAAGATTTGTTATCTGGGTCTTTGTTTTTATGATGTTTGATTGAGAAAACACACCCACATCTTAGCTTCAGCCTTTTATGGGAATTAAGGCAATGAATGACATTTCCTATAAACAAAATATTTAAGGTTAACTGTACTTGGTCAAATAGATGTTGGGTTGATTGTTTTTTCCCTTCAAGTTTGGGATGGATTGTGGTTTCCCCAAACTACAAGGGAAGAGAGCGTAATTACTCCCAAAAGCAAATGTTTCTATTTTACTATTAACTACCGTACATATGCATTACATGTAATATAGTAGTTTTATAGGACTTTCAAAATAATTAATATAAACTTTAAATGACTAATTAGAAAATGAATGAAAACTCATGATCAGTGACATTAAACTATGACATTAAACTATATCTAAAAGGCAACAACCTAATTATTGGGGAGGTGCTTGGTGAATTCGTCTACACTTTTGTCAACACATGAGAAAAGATAAATCAGAATGACACATCTTGTTCTGTCATTGTTCCAAAGCTTATAAAGCTTATATGTGACAGATAAAAGTTGTACATAAACTTGCAAAGGAAACTGGAACTCCTTTTTTCCATTTTTATTAAGTTGTCTTCATTATTACTCTGGCATGACTTGGCCAAGGATTTTTCCTCAGCAGTGGCGGCGCCACGTTCAGTCCAGGGTGTTCCCAGGAACACCTTGACCTAAAAAAAATTATATATAATAATTAAAAAAATTTATTTGTTACCCTTTAAAAAAAATTAGGAACACCCTCAAATTAAAAAAAAAAAAAAAAAAAAAAAAAGGCCAAAAAAAAATTTGAACTAAAATATGAAGAAAAAAAAAATTAACATAGCAAGCCCATCAGGGAAAAAAAAGCCCAACATCAATCCTAATCAATAGATTACAAACCCAATCTAAAAATAAAAATAAAAAACAAGGTAAAGCAAACCCAACATGGTAGCAAACCCACATATTCTCAAAAATAAAAATAAATAATAATAATAATAAAAAGCCAAAACCCAATATAAGTGATTACAACCTAACCTAATAGAATCTCCAATGGCTTCTTTAAAGCCAATTCTAGAGGGAAAACACCCCAAAAACCCACTCTGCTTCTCCATCTCCATTTTTTTTTGTAGAATTGCTAGTGTTTCTCTACAAGTAAAGAACATTGTAGCGTTTCCTGTTCACACTTCTCTTGGGCGAAGCAAGCTTTAAATTCTGCCACTGCCATCTTCAACATCATAGCTTTAAATTTTGGCTTTGTTCCGCCGCTAATGTGTGTGTGACAGGGTGAGAGTATGAGAGAAAAAGAATGAGAAAGAGAGAGCTAGAGATGAAGAAAGAAAAATAAAAGCAGAGAGGACACGTTGTGTGGAGGAAGAGTTCTAGAAATATAAAAACAAAATGAGAGGAGAGGGGATGGGGACGGGGATATGTGTGTGGAGGAGAAAAAACAAGAGAAAAAAAAAAAAAAAAAACGTAAGGATGCAAGGAAAGAAAGGAAAAATAACAAAAAGAATAAAAAATCACAATTGATAAATGTTACCACAATATTTTCACAATATTTTACAATAAATTTTAAGTAACAGATTGTTTTTAGTTAATATTGGTGAGACCACCGCGCACCCTTGGTGCGGTGGTCACTTCACAAGTATAAATGCGTGTAGGGTGTGGGGGGTAAGGGTCGAAATTCAAGTCTCCAGGAGCGAACTTCATACACATATACACTTAGATTAGGCTAGAGTAGAAATTCTATCTTGTATAAAAAAAAAATATTGGTGAGTTAAAAAATAAACAATAAAATTTTAATTGGGGGAAGCAACTAATAAATAATAATTAATAATTTAATTAACCAATACATTATAAAAGACAAACAAATTAAATTATGTTAGACTAAACAACAATTAATAATTTTATAATTAATGAAACAACAATATAACAAATTATAATTTATAAAAGATGAACAAATTAATGAAACAACTAAACAACAATAATTAATAATTTTATTAATATTTCAAATGAACTTATAGTTTATTGTTTATTCTTTTTTGCTAGAATTATGGACAAATATTTGATAAGAAAACTATGTACAAGGCAATTGTAAACTTTATGTATTTGCGTATTTTTTTATTGTTGTTGTTGTCAATATAAATTTTTTTCTTTTTATTAGATGGTGTAATTTATGCTTGCTGAGGAACATCCTAAAAGAAATCCTGGAGCCACCACTATTCTCAGTGAGTTCTTTTGTTGTTGCATCCATCATTGCCCTCGAGTACTCATCAATCTTGAGCCCGGCCATTGCATAAACAAGTACCAAACGTTGAGTGCACTGAAATTGTCTCATATCATGCAAGTAATATCATAAAATTTGGACCATTTCACAAAAATTTTGGAATATAAAATGCTGACACAAAACTATAGTAGGCTCTCATAATTATAACCATTTATTCATGAATCCTCAATTATATTACTCTCAGCCCTCTTTAATCGTTATTGATTGTTCGTCAGTAACTGGGAGTTCTGAGCTTTGTGCATGTTATTGTGATAGTCCATACTATTCCAAAAATATATCCTTGCTCTCTTCAACATCTACCTTCGTTAATACCGTTACTTAGATCTAAGAAATAATTGACAAACAACATATATTCCTCCATGCAGGTTACAGTGATTTGTTGTTTCTAAAACATTTGAAGTAAGTTCAACTCTCAAGGAAAGAAGATGTTACATTTACAACATATAGAAGCCATAGAACTTACCCCTGCACAATTGACCATTTCCCTTTCTCACATTCAACAAGAAAAGAGTAAATAAGGTCAAGTGGAATCCCATAAGAACCATCAGAATACACTCCCATGGAAACCCATGTTCCCTGAATGACAAAGCCAAAGGAAGAAGTACAAAAGATGGTAATTAAAAAAATAATAATAAAAAATATAAAAAAAATAAAAGAAGAAGAAGAGAGAATCTAAAAGGAAAATAATTAAGGTCAGCATGATCAAATGCTATTTGAGGTGAAAGAGAATCAACCTTGGGAGTCCCGAAAACCCAATCATGTATATGATCACAAGCAGCCATTGCAACAGAAAATGCACTTGATGCTTTTCGAGCTTTGATAATGGCTACACCACGCTGCTGCATGGTGGTAATGAACTCGGTTTTTAACCTATGACAAACAAAATTTATTTATTTATTTTTTTTAAATAGACTTGTTAAGAGTGAAGCAGAGTAAATAGTGGACAAGGATGCTTAGAGATGTGAATTTTGTCAACATAACTAGGTTGTTGAAGATCCTGCAAAGGGTTGCAACCTAAAATTTCAACATGGCAACATGCACACTACTGTACCCCACTCCAACCTAAAACTTTGGAGTTCAATAATTTTTCAATAACAAAGCCAGGTCCTAACAGGGTTCAAGACAAATTGAAGTATATAAATTTTATTTTTGATTAGTACAAATTCAAGTATAACAATTGTTACCACCTACACCCTGAAAATTGGGATCCCTGGGTTAGGTAATTGGCATGTAGATACTACTTGACAGTACACCTGAAGCTACTGCCTAAAAGAGTCAAGATGATCTAAGGAGAGACATAATTTCACTAGGTCAATTTTCTCTTCAAAGATGATCAATCACTACTTATTTTGAGGGGAAGGGATTGCTACAATTACCAAAATCCTGAATGTTGATAAAATTATGTATTTGACTTAGATACAAGTTATGCTAGAACAATAATTAAATAATTAAATTTTCTATTTCCAAATAACAACTATCCAACCCAAAAACTTAAAAAAAATAATAAAAACATTCACAAGTATTTTAGCAAAAAAAAAAAACTATTTTACCACCACAGAACCAAAAAATCAAGGTTATTGGAGAAGTTAAAACTAAATTTTTTACAACTACAGTAAATTGGTATAAATACCAATAGACTATAACATATTGTTAAAATAAAATACAATATTTTATTTTAACAACTTGCTAAAATTAAAAAAAAAAGAAATATATATATATATATATACATTTTCAGCTAAAATCAAGTAGAGTGGTAAAGTTTGAGCCCTACCAACTGTTACGTCTCCTCATTTGGTGAAAATAGCCAAATACCACATTTTGGCAAAATTTGTGGAAACTAGTACTGTTTCGAAAATATTTTGCAATCTACCACTTTTTTTGTACCAAATTCCACAAAATCGAGTTCTAAATAATACTCGAATTTCGTAAACTTGAGTTGAAATTGAGTATTTCTTTATAGTACTCGAGCTTCAGAAAGTCGAGTACCTTGTTTTTCTTTCTTTCCTACTTTTCGTATCTTACTAACTTCCTAACAAGGTTTAAGGCTGGCGTTGCTGCAGAATTTCCTGAAGATCCATCATAGACCCATCTTCTTCTATACGGTCTTCTTTTCTTTTCCTTTTTTTTTTTTTTTCTTTTTTTTTTTCTGTCACCTGCTATCATTAATTTTCTTTTGAGATGAGAACAACACCACATGTGATATTTGAGAACTTGTCAGGCCTCAAGCCTAGTCTATTTGACTTTTCCTATTCACCCAACTCCACACTTTGGTAACTTGTGCATAACCGAACCCAAAAGCTTAAATTTGCAGCTTCTTTTTACACTTCACCCACTGGATTAACTTCTTTGTTTAAATTTCATGTTAATGTTAATGTTAATGTTAGTGTTTTTTAGTTTAGCTGTTGAGGGTTTTTTTTTTTCTTATAAAAAATTAATAGTTTATTTCTATTTTGGGAAATTTACATAATGGGTTTTTTTTTTTAATTTTTATTTATTTAAAAAAAGAAGAAGAAGAAGAACGGGGTTCAGATATTCACATTGTGAGGAAAAAAAAAAAGTCACGAGCTAGTACTCTGTCATTCTTTAATGGTGGATAGCTTTCATGGGTCAAAATCAAGCTTTTTCCTCTCTCTCTCTCTCTTACTGTATGTTTTTTTTTGGGTTCAAAATTGAATTTGGTCTAGCATTCACATGTTAGATACTGGTGGAGTAATAAAGGATTGGGTATGGGTTTTGGGTTTGCTTTGAAGTATGAGAACTGAGAGGACTGAGCATGAATGTGTATATACATGAATGAGTCCACAGTACTGCTTTCTCTGCTACTACTATTGCTTTGCTGCTGCTATGCTATGCTGGCTTGCTGAGCCAATCTGCATGCGCGAAGATGCTTGATTTTTAGGCTTTTGGGTTTGGTTCTGCACAAGTTACCAAAGTCTGGATTTGGGTGAATTGGAAAGGTCAAATAGATTAGGCTTGACACTTGACAAGCTCTCAAAGATCATATGTGGAGTTGTCCTCATTTCAAAAGAAAATTAAATGTAGTCGGTGGCAGAAAAAGAAAAAAAGTTAAAAAAAAGGGAAAAAAGAAAAGAAAAGAAGACCGTATAGAAGATGGGTTCAGAAAATTCTGCAGTAGTGTCAGCCTTAAACCTTGTTAGGAAGTCAGTAATAAACCTTGTTAGGAAGTCAGTAATGTACTCGACTTTGTGAAGCTCGAGTACCATAAAGAATTATTTAAAATTCAATTTTGTGAAATTTGAGTACTAAAAAAGTAATAAATTGTTAAATATTTCTGAAACAATATTAGTAATTTTGTCAAAATGTAATATTTGGCTATTTTCACCGACCAATTTTCCCTTCACGTGTTTCAAGTTTTAAAGGTGGAAGAGCATTTTTTCCGCTATTATCTTTGTGATGTCCCAAGCGAACAGCAGTGCAGTTTTAAAAAGTTTGTAAGAAATTATTAAAGGAATTTCACTGCAGGGACCCATACTAGAAAAACTGTTATACTTATAGAAGATTGGACCCTAGTTCTTATCTTGGGATTTTCTAATACTTTTCCTGTCCTTACGTTATCTTGTTCTTAATTCCACGTGAAAAAAGACACAGAATTGACTGTCTTTTGGGTCAATCACGAAATTGTACCCAATAGCCTGGACAAAAGAAATTATGAGGGGGGAATTTTTCCATGAAAACTCCTAACTTTTATGCTGTCACCGTGGCAAAAATAACCAAATATCACTATTTTTTAAAATTATTTATATTTTTTATCATATTTTTAAAAATTATTAGTGTTTTATCATTATTTAAAAAATACGTAATAAAGTACCACTTTTTTGAAATTCAAATTTTACAAACTCAAATTTGACATAGAACTTGAGTTAAGAAAATTGAGTTGCTAAGGGCCTGTTTGGGTAAGGAATTTTCGTCACTCAATTTCCGTCACTCAATTTCCATCACTCATCACTCATCACTCATAACTCATAACTCATCACTCATCACTCATCACTCAATTTTTCACATCCGTTTGCCTTCATTACTCAGTTTTCATCACTCACTATTTTTCACACTATTTGGAGGGCCCACACCTGTCACGGTACAGTGTTTTTTTTTTTTTCACTAGCAGCTTTTTTTTTTTTTTTTTCCCTCCTGGGTTGGCTGTTCGGTCTGGTTTTTTTTTTTTTTTTTTTTTTTCACTAAGTTTGGTGAGTCTAGGTACTTAAAAAAAAAAAAAAAAAGCCAACGCCAACCCAGAAAAAAAAAAAAAAAAAAAAAAAAAAAAAAAAAAAAAAAAAAAAAAACAGCCAACGCCAACCCAGAAAAAAAAAAAAAAAAAAAAAAAAAAAACAGCCAACGCCAACCCAGGAAAAAAGAAAAAAAAAAGAAAAGAAAAAGTCAAAAAGTGGTCAAAAGTTGCGGCTGTGGGTCCCTCATGTGTGTTTATTTACGGAAATGCCATTGAGTTATGAGTTATGGAAACTGAAAACAACAAAAGCTGTTTTCAGTTTCCATAACTCATAATTCAAAAATCAGAGAATTGAGTGATGGAAACAGAGTTATGGAAACGGAGTTATCGTTTGGCCAAACAACCTTTTTGCTATGGATCCCACCATTTTTGAGTTATGAGTTATGGAAACTGAGAATTGAGTTACGGAAACACTTAAACCAAACAGGCTCTAAATATTTATGAAACTCGAGTTCCTCGTGATAAAACTTTGCCTGTGTTTAAACAATGAAAAAAAAAAGAAAAAGATAAGTCAACAATTGTGGCCTCCCATCCCACGTGACACAGACAAAAGAAAGAAAAAAGAGAAACCCACACCCCGAAGAATAAGAAACAAAACTGAAAGCCAATGAGAAAACTACTTGCCTGTGTTTAAACAATGAGAAAAAAAAAAAAAATTAGACAAGTCAACAATTGTGGCTTCCCATCCCATGTGACCCTGACAAAAGAAAGAAAAAAGAGAAACCCACACCTGGAAGAATAAGAAACAAAACTGAAAGCGAATGAGAAAACTATTTGCCTGTGTTTAAACAATGAGAAAAAAAAAAAAATTAGACAAGTCAACAATTGTTGCCTCCCATCCCATGTGACCCTGACAAAAGAAAGAAAAAAGAGAAACCCACACCTGGAAAAATAAGAAACAAAACTGAAAGCCAATGAGAAAACTATTTGCCTGTTTAAACAATGAGCAAAAAAAAAAAAAAAAGATTAGTCAACAATTGTAGCCTCCCATCCCACGTGACCCTCACAAAAGAAAGAAGAAAAGAGACACCCACACCTGGAAGAATAAGAAACAATATTGAAAGCCAATGAGAAAAAAAATTAGATAAGTCTGGTATATCTTAGATGATACTCAAGTGTTTTAGGGCTAGTTTGTTATCTCATCTCAAACTCACCTTTTTACATCTTAAATAATATTACATATTTTTTCATCAACACATATTTTAAAAAACTACAAACAACCTTAAATTCGATTTTTTTTAACTCGAATTCCATGTCAAACTCGAATTTTAAACAGTAAACCTTGGCGCTTACCATTTTCTCCATTTAATGAAAAGGACTTCAGTGAACCTTGGCGCGTACCATTTCCGGTGCAAAGGACTTCAGTGAATAAAGCAACCAATAAGCAATTACTGTGTTTACGCGTTGCATTTACTGTGTTTAATGAAAAGTTTAAATGGCGCCAACGGCTCTTTCTGGACCATCTGAACCTGACTTTTGAAACCGCGTGAAGTAAAGTCATACATCCAGAGCATTAACTGTGACAGCGAAAGAGGAAGAAAAAATAAAGATTAAAAAAAAAAAACCCAATACACTTCATTGTTTTCTTGAACTTTTCACATAACAGAGTAACTATTTGAGATTTTTTTTCACTTTTTCTGACGAAATTTTTCTGTCTTTTATGCACTTAACCAGCACCAAGCGGTGCTGGTTAACCTTCTCCCATTATTTATAGCAATGAATTTCTTATATATAAAAAATTATAAAATTAATAAATAGTAAATAGAAAGTAATAATAGAAATATTATCAATTTACTTATTTTGAAAAAATTGTTAAGTTTGTTCTCTATATATTCGCGTGAGAGTTTCTGCCTATGTCAGTATCTCTCACTGAAGAAGCTAATTTCTTCCTACAAGATGGATCATCTGCTTATGAATACACGACCACTCCTCTCACTAACCTACCATGCCATCTTTCTTCTGTTCCTCTCTTTATCCATCTCAAAATTTTCCTTAGCTACCACACTTTCAAACGAAACTGATAAACTTGCACTGCTCGAATTCAAGTCCCACATAGATAGCCCTCTTAATGTCCTGGCTTCTTGGAATGACTCTTTTCATTTCTGCCACTGGGTTGGGGTCACTTGTGGCAACAAACACCAAAGAGTCATCGGTTTGGACCTAAAAAACAATAAGCTGGTAGGCACCATATCACCCCACATTGGAAATCTTTCTTTCCTTCGATCCCTCAACCTTGCAAGTAACTCTTTCCATGGTGGAATTCCCTCAGAAGTTGGTTACTTGACCAGGCTTCGAAATTTGAACCTGAGTTATAATCCAATATTGGGAGGGGAAATTCCAGTCAATCTTTCTCACTGTTCCAACCTACAGTATCTTCATCTCCAGTACAACGATTTAGTACAAGGAATCCCTTCAGAACTTGGCTTTTTGTCAAAACTTCAAATACTATTTCTTGACGACAATCATCTAAGTGGAAGGTTCCCACCTTCTCTGGGGAACTTGTCCTCTCTCCAAAATCTTTCGTTTCGGCATAACAATTTGGAGGGAGAAATCCCAAATACAGTAGCCCAAATGAAAAGGTTGACATCATTTAGAGTATCAGGAAATCATCTTTCTGGTGTGTTTCCACCTTCCCTATACAATTTATCATTGCTCACATTTATTGCCTTGACTAATAACAACTTCACTGGTAACCTCAACCCTGACTTGGGCATTGCTCTTCAAAATCTGCAGATATTTAGTATAGGAGAAAACCAATTTACAGGAACAATTCCAGTTTCATTGTCCAATGTGTCAGACATTCAACATCTTGATATCCCAAAAAATCAATTTACAGGAACCATTCCTATGAGTTTTGGTAATCTACTAAATCTTCAATGGTTTGGTGTTGCTTATAATCTTCTTGGAAACAACTCAGTTGATGATTTGAGTTTTCTGAGTTCTTTGAACAATTGCAGCCAGTTAAACTCTTTGGATGTTAGCTACAACCAGCTTGGAGGTGAGCTGCCTAACTCCATAACAAACCTCTCAATCCAATTATCATGGCTCGCGCTTGTTGGCAATTCTATTGGTGGGAGCATACCTACACAAATATCAAATCTTGTTAGCCTAACTCTACTTGCCCTGGGATCTAACTCGTTAACAGGGAATATTCCATCTTCAATTGGAAAGCTCACAAAGTTGAACAAGCTGTACTTGTATGAAAACAAATTGACTGGGGTGATCCCGTCTTCCGTTGGCAACATGACTCAATTACTACATCTCTACTTGTTCAGTAACGGCTTAGAAGGGAGCATACCCACTAGTCTTGGAAGGTGTAGCCCCCTGCAAGAGGTATACCTCAAACATAATAAATTAAATGGCACCATACCCCAGCAACTTTTTGGCCTTCCTCTAGTCCAAATTCATGTGTCTCATAACTCCTTGACCGGTTTTTTACCACCAGATTTTGGAAACCTGAAACTTCTTATTGCACTAGACGTTTCATACAATAAATTTTCCAAAGAGATTCCAGCCCAGCTAGGGGACTGTTTGGCCTTAGAAACACTTTATATGCAAGGCAACTCCTTTGAAGGAACCATTCCCGACCTAAGTAAGTTAAAAGGTATTCAATATCTTGATCTTTCCCACAACAACTTGTCCGGCCAAATCACAAGCTATATGGCTAATTTTCCTGTGTTGCAGACTTTAAACCTGTCTTTCAACAATCTTGAGGGAGATGTACCTGTAGAAGGGGTCTTCAGAAATGCTAGTGCAGTTGAAGTCAAAGGCAACACTGGTCTTTGTGGGGGGATCCGAGAGCTGCATTTGCCTGCATGCCCCAAGAAACACAAAAAGCATTTTGCTTTTAAATTGATACTAGCAATAAGCATTGCAGCTGCTTTCTGCTTGACATTGTTTTATTTGATGGCTCTTTCCTGGTTGAAAAGGTCGAAGAAAAAAAGCCTTTCCATTTCCACCTTTGGACCCACCTACCAAAAGATCTCTTATAAAGAATTACACAATGCAACTGATGGATTCTCTTTGGAGAATTTGATTGGTTCAGGTAATTTTGGTACTGTCTATAAAGGAAAACTTGGTCCAGATGAAACACATGTTGCAATCAAGGTACTCAATCTTCAAAAGCAAGGAGCTTCCAAGAGTTTCATTGCCGAATGTGAAGCCTTGAGGAACATCCGGCATCGGAACCTCGTTAAGATTCTGACTACTTGTTCGAGTATTGATTTTAAGGGCAATGATTTTAAAGCTTTAGTATATGAGTTCATGCCAAATGGAAGTTTGGAGATGCAATTACATCCTGAAGATGCACTCAAGCAATTGAGAATTTTAAATCTTCTTCAAAGAATCAACATTGCTATAGATGTGGCTTCGGCTTTGCTTTATCTTCATCATCACTGCGAAACACCTATTATTCATTGTGATCTAAAGCCAAGTAATATTCTTCTCGATGATGATATGATTGCTCATATAAGTGATTTTGGTTTGGCTAGACTCCTTTTGAAATCTGGGAAGGAAGCTTTTCTTAATCAATTAAGCTCAGCAGGGATTAAGGGAACTGTTGGATATGCTGCTCCAGGTAATGTATCATGATTTTACTCAATTGTAAAAGTATTAATGTATAATGAATGCATCAATAATCAAAACAGGGATGCCCCGTATAGAATATTTATATACATCTTCACCAAATTACTAGTTTCATGGCATTGAGTAAGAATTGTTCTTAATGTAAGAAAGTGCTCTAAATTTTTGCAGAGTATGGAATGGGTAGTCAACTTTCAACTAATGGGGATGTGTACAGCTTTGGGATCCTCTTATTAGAGATGTTAACTGGAAGAAGACCCACTGATAAACTATTCAAAGATGACCTGAACCTTCACAACTTTGTTAAGTTGGCATTGCCGGGACGAGTGATGGAGATCGTGGACCATTCAATTTTCAACAAAGTAGGAGAAAATGATAACATGGTTTCAAGTTGGAGTGACTGGACAAGTGGACAGACTGAATGCTTGATATCGGTCTTTCAGATTGGACTTGCATGTTCAGCACAATCTCCTATAGACAGAATGGACATGAACAGAGTAGCCTTGGAATTGTTTTCAATTAAAAGGCAAATTCCTTTGGAAGCTTAACGTTACAGGCAAAGCCCAAGAATAGGTATCCACAGTGGTTAATTAGGTTTTTATATTTATTTAGTTATTCTATAGTTAAGGGTATTTTAGTAATTATATAATTGTTGGGTATGGGCTGGGTTTTCTTCTATTAATAAGTAAGTCTTATTTAATTTATGGGTTTATATGTATGGTTTTTTGTTTAATTCAATTAGTAAGTTCTCATGTACGGATAATACTGTAATGTTTTATGTAAGATGGTTTTGAAGAATATTGTACATATATTACAACATAATGGTAAGTGAATTCAAATTCTTAGTCGTATGACCTATAATAATTTAGTTTTTTTTTTTTTTAATACTTTATAAATTTGATGTATTTTTAGGACTTATAAAATAATATAAAGTCAATGAACACATATGAGTAATAACATGGAACTGATTATTGGATTTGGGGAGGTGCTTGGTGAACTAGTTTACATTTTTGCCAACACATGAAATGAAATAAGACAAATTAGGACACATCTTGTTCTGTCATTGTTCCAAAGCTTATAAGTGACTGATAAAATTTGTACATAAAGTTAGGATGGAAATTGGAAATCCCTTTTTTCTTTTCATGTATTATCAAGTCTTCTTCATTATTCTCCAGGGAAGATGGTTTTATTGTTAGTTGAGGCATGAATGGGCCACTTCTTTTTCATCAATGAGGTCTTTTGCTATTGCATCCATCTTTGCCCTTGAGAACTCATCAATCTTGAGCCCTGCCAATGCGTAAGCAAGTTCCAAACATTGAGTGCACTGAAATAGTCTCATGCAAGTAGTATTAAAACATTTGGACCATTTTTCATAGCATTTTGGAATATATAACTTGCTAACTGCTAACACAAGAGTATAGTAGGCTATCAAAATTATAACTATTCATTCATGAATCCTCGATTGTATTACTCTTACCCTCATTTTATATCATCGTTGATTGCTCATCAGTAACTGGGAGTTTTGAGCTTTGTGCATTTCATTGGTATAGACTTATAGTCCATATATTCCAAATATATATTCTTGCTCTCTTCAACAACTACCTTTGCTCTGAAACCATTATTTAGATCTAAGACATAATTGACAAACAACATATATTCCTCTATGCAGATTATAGTGATTTGTAGCTTCAGAAACATTAGCAGTTCAACTCTCAAGGAAAGGAGTAACATTTACAACATATAGAAGCCACATAACTTACCTTTCACAATTGACCATTTTCCTTTCTCACATTTAACAGGAAAAGAGTAAATAATATCCTTTGGGATCCCATAAGAACCATCAAAATACGCTCCCATGGAAAGCCATATTCCCTGAATTACAAAGCCAAAGGAAAATGTACAAAAGATAATAATAATTAAAAAAAGAAGTAAAAAAAAAAAAAAGGAAGAAGAATATGAAAGCAAATAAGTTCTGCATGATCAAATGCTATTTGAGAAGAAAGATAATCAACCTTGGGAGTCCCGAGAACCCAATCAAGCATATGATCACAAGGAGCACTTGCAGCAGACAATACACTTGATGCTTTCCGAGCCTTGATAATGGCTGTGCCACGCTGTTGTACAGTGTTGATGAACTCGTTTTTTAACCTATGACAGACAAAATTTAAATAAATAAATAACAGAAAGGGAAGCAAAGTAAATAGCCTGACAAGGATGCATAGAGATGTGAAGATGGTCAACATAACTATGTTGTTGAAGACCTTGCAAAGAGTTGCAACTTGCAACCTAAATATTCAACATGCACCCAAATGTACCCAACACCAACCTAAAACTTTGGAGTTCAATAACTTTTCAAAAATATAAAGCCAAGTCCTAATATAAAAGGACTGATGTGGGTAGTTTTGGGGCTTAAATGTGTAAATTTCACATCTTTTTCTATCTACTCCAACTGGTGCATATGCTCTAACAGGGTGCAAGACAAATTTAAGAATAAGTTTGTTTTTTTATGAGTACAAACTCAGGTATAGAAATTGTTACCACCTACACCAAAAAGATTGGGATCCCTGGGTTAGGAAAATGGCTTGTATGTACTGATTGACAGTGCACCCCAAACTATTGGTTAAAAGAAGCATGGTAATATAAGGAGAGCCATAAATTCACTGGAGCAATTTTGTCTTCATAGATGATCAATCACTATTTATCTTGAGGGGTGGGATAGCTACAATTACTAGAATCCATAATTTAAAAAAAAAAAAATGTTAAATAACTAAATTTACAATTACTAGAATCCATAATTTTAAAAAAAAAATGTTAAATAACTAAATTCACCATTTCCTAAGAACTTAATCTTTTAGGACAAATAGTATCATGGTATGTAGGTGGTCTAAATTTGGAGGATTGAACCTTATGCCTGCTCTACCTCCCATTTAAATACTTAAAGGTACTTTATCAACCTATGTCTCCAAATAATTTAAACATGTAAAAGTGGCAAAAAATAAACATGTTGGATATTTTGAGATACCAAAGATCGTCAGTATCAAGTTCTTTGACTGGTCTCTCTCCATTTATGGAGGTGACAGTCGCATGATTGGCTTCCGGATATTGAGTTGAAGAGTGATTGCCCCATATGATTACGTTCTTAACATCAGTAACATAAACCTTTATTCTCTCAGCTATTTGACTTAATGCTCTGTTATGATCAAGTCGTGTTAGGCACGTGATGTTTTTCTCTGGGATTGAAGGAGCAAATTCTTTCAAGATGAGAGCATTGGTGTTTGCAGGGTTGGCAACAACTAGCACCTGCATAATAAAGCAGTGAAAGGGCATCAACGTAGGAAACAATATTTTTCTTTAAAAAAAAAAAAAAAAAAAACACTTGGGAAACAATATTAATTCAAAAAATTAGCTGCATAAAATTGAAGATTAAATAATAATATAAAAAAAAAAAACTCTTTAAAGATTTCAATCTTTCAACATTTGTAATTGTTAGAAATCTGACAATATGATTGGTTATAAATACGTTGGAAACAGACATATAGGAAATCTAGTTTTCTCAGAATATGTTCATTAATAAGTTGGAAACTAGACTTGAAAATGCACAATTATGTTGTCAATGGTAGCACATAGAGACACAAGATTTGAGAGGATCAAAAGAAACAAACATAAATATTTAGAGTATTAAGGATTTGCTTGAATGGTGCATTTTCATGGCAGCTTCTTGTTCTTCCATTTTTAGAGTGAGTGAGGGGGCTAGAGAACTAGTAATTCAGATACACATACTTCTTCAATCTGGATAGAAAGGACAAACACTGCTCCCTGATGACTGAAAGATTTTTCTTTCTAGGGAAATACTATATTCCATGCAATATAAAGAATGCCTAATCAATTATTCTTATGATGTAAAGGGATTCTAGATTAGGTAGCTTAGCAATATTACTAATTTGAGCACAAGTGTCCCTCCAGGATGTAACTTAAAATAGTAACATTAACCAAGATATAGACATTCAAATTGTATCAATTACCACTTTCTCAAAAAAAAAAAAAAAAAATTGTATCAATTACCAAAGCAGGTAATGGTCAAAGGACATGCCAAAAGGCATGCTACAGAGCCATTACAACTAATAGAAGCAACAGACCATGCCAAAGAGTATGGACAGGAAATGATAGCGAGACAAGGAATGTACTGGGACATATTATCACAAGCTAAAAATAATGGAACAGGATACTAAGATCATTAGTTTTATTGATTCACTAATTTTTATCATGGCCTAGAGGGCATCTAGTAATAGGTGGTGCAGGGGCAGCACAACCAGTTTTCAATGTGAATGTGTTTTTGGGAAGTAAAATAAAAACAAACAAGATAAAACCCAAGAATCAGCACTTAAGACTGCTTTGAGTTAGTACCAAGCAAAGTAATAGAGATATGCTTGTATTCAACATGAAGCATCGGAATTGAAAATTCCAACAAATTTTAAGATCAACCTGTCTACAGTAGTGAAATTAAATTAAAGAAGGAAGGGAAATAACTTCACAATCAAGTAAGAAAAGGAAATACCTCATAAAAATTTTCGTGAAATACAAAATAAATAAAATCCCAAAAAAAGTCTCAGATCCATTAGCATCAATCTTATCCAATGAAATCAATCAGCATCAATAGAACCAATATGTCTCCTCTTTTTAAACTTCAGAACATCTCAGAACATCCAGTTTCATTTTTAAAGTAAATGGAGCTATATATACAAAAAATACAAATCTATGTAAGGTGAACTGATAATATTCCAAACTGAGTGTGGCTGTGTGGGTGTCCCTAAAATCTTAAATCTACACACTCAAGAGAATTTATGGGGTCACCTTGCAATCTGAAGCAGCATGCTCCTCCAAGGCCGAAGCCTGTTCCTTGTAAATAGGCACATTCTTAGACATCATATCCTTCCTTTCCATACCTTCCTTCCGGGGGAATCCACCAAGCATAATGGCAATATTGACATCTTTACAAGTTTCAGTGATGTCTGTGGTAGCATGCACCTCTATTGAACCATGTTCATGACAATTTAAGAAACCTCAGTGGAGAGTATAGTTAGCTCTCAAGATGAGAGACATACCTTTCAGAAGAGGAAAGGCAGCATCAGGCAATTCCATTTTTACCCCATTCAAGGCTTCAGTTGCCGGTGCAATATCAAGCAAGTGCAGAATCATAGGCTGATTAGGACCCAGCATGATTCCCCTTGCAATCATTGGAGCAATGGCATAACCTATTTGCCCTGTTGAACAAAATCAAAATTTTGAGCTACAGATATACAAGCTATATATTATCATGTCTAGAAGAAAGAATACCAAACCTATAGAATTGAAAATCAAATGCACTTTCTCCTTTACATAATGACAACAGTCATCTTGATATAAATCAAGCTTTTTTTTTTTCAATTCTCATTCTTTCCAACTATTTCAAAAAGACTACAATGTAGAAGATAATATAATGATTATTTCAACAACAAAACAGTTACAATTTTTAGGATTTCTTTAGATTATCTACAGAAATCACAAATGGCAGTCAAACTCATCTTCAAAGAAAACCACAGATTTAAACAGTTTCATTAAGAATTACATCACAGAACAGCAGTGAAGGAAGTCATAAACTAAATAGAAAATAGGATTTTCAAATTAAGTTGAGGATAAATTTGAAGAAAAATAATTAAAATACTTTTTTGTAGATAATTTTTAACAAAAATTGAGACAAAAATTCATGAAAAATTGGATGATGATTTTAACATATTTATAAAAAAATAAAAAAAAATAAAAAAAATACAAAGCAACAAATTTCATAAATTTCACTTATTAACAATTGGGTTCAGTTTTGACTCTAACTTCCATGAAGGAGAAACCTGGTAAATTAACATTTGCCTTAATAGTTTAAGTAGGTAGGAAAAAGTAAATTTTATCATTTAACCATTGATTCTAACAAAACCAATAAATGATATCTATATGAGCTAAAGATACCATAATGAGGAAACCAAAAAACAAGTATCCACAGGCATACAAGCAAATTTCGATTAAGCAATCATACAAAATTGGAAAATTTGGGGTTTATCATTTGGAGAACATTCATATTTGTCAATTTGAATGGAAATTTAGATGACTGTTTCAGAAATTCAGCAAAAATAAATATATAATAATATAAAAGGCATTCAAATTTCTAATATTAAGTTTCATGATGATAACAAGACAATCAAATATTTCTAGCAAGGACCAAGAAAAACCAAATAGACTATCAGGTTGAGCTAGCATGCCTGCAACACCAGTGACCAATACTTTCATTGGTTCCTTCTCCATCTTCATGGAGCCCCACATGTATGTAATAAGCTTCCAAGAGAAAGCAATAGTTTACAAAACAACGAGACCATTTTGAAGCAATACAAGATGCTCCATTTTCTCAAAAACCAAACTGATCAATAAACAGTTCCTTGTAGATTTCTTCTCAAAATATCCAACCTTCTAACATATATACACATATGTATGATGCATCAAAATACAAAAATATATGAACAAAAAATAAAGAATATTAAAAGAAACTTGTACAACGAAATTTCAGGTGCCAAAACAACTTGCATAAGAGATGCACAAGTATAAGAGATCTCCTCAATCAAAGAAAAGAACCTATCCATCTGTTTGTTTTCCAATCAAACTAAGGAAAAAGATAAGGATATTATAGAATTAAGTTATGAAACTTCCATTGAATACAACATCCACTTCTAACCACCCAAGCTAAATGGTTGTGCTTAGACTTTGTTGAGAGGATTGCTTTCTTTATCATATAATATAAAATTCATAATGAAGAATAAGAAAATATATCATTATTGAAAATCATAGTGTTATTTTCCCACATGTTCTATTCTAAGCTTCCAAAACAAAAGAGTTAATATTGAAACTAAAGTCATACAATGAGAAAAGAATGGTACCAATTACAAAAATGTGTCACCATGCTTGTCATTTTGAATACTCTTTTTTTTCCCCCTTTTTTTGGCGTTTTCCTTAAATTACTTCCAGAAAGTTTGAGATATATATGTATCATATTTGGAGATGGGAATATAGTGAGGAAGGGAGAGGTGGGGTTTCACATGGGTTCTACAAAGATGTTAACAAAAAGAGATGTTAAGACTTTGTCTTTGGCTTGCTATTGTGACTGGGGATCAAAGGGAGATAGGACTATACCCTTTAAAAACTAAAATTATTGTTGTTATCGATAGGCAAATTTCACAACTTTTTTTACAATCAATTGAGATGGTAGATTGTGATTAATGCAACGTTACTTTCATTGTCGGGACTATTATTGGCATCATTTTTAATGTACACTCATTCACAATCTGTCACTTCAATAGCAATTATGAAAAAAAGATCGAAAAATTTATTGTGTAACAATACTTACTGATTAATATATATTGCTAATTTCTACAAAATAGATTGTAACTTACTTAATAACTATTTTTTTTCCACAATTTAAGTTGTTAATTGAACAAATATCTGTCATTAGCATTACTTTTAGTATGCAGTATGCACTAATCACAAGATATCACCTTAAAAATGATGAAAATTTTTATTTATCTCCCTTAACTTATTAATATATTATTATATATAACTGTTAATTACATTATTTATCTCAATTTTTTTTTATAGGATTTTGATGATCTCAATTTTTACCCACCTTTTTTAGGCACTAATTAAAAGTAAAAGACTAGTTCCGTGTCTTCAAAGTCCTTGTTTCCTCAACCAATACCACACAAGAACTCTCTGTTCTCTTCCGAACACTGCTATTACCAATGAACTTGACAACCAAGTCAGTTTTGAGATTACCCTTTTGTCTACTCACTGTCTCTCTCTGCAGGTATTGGTTGAGGGCAAAGCTTGGTCCAGAACAGCAATTCTGAACAGGCCCTCTGTGCTCAATTGTCTTAGTACTGCAGTGGTATGTGTTCTCACTGGATGATATTTTTGTTCGTCTGTGTATGTCTTTTTGGCTATTGGGTTGTCACTAGATGGGTAAATATTGGCTCAGTTGAAAGCTATGTTATCTGGGTTTTTTACTTTTTATGGTGTTTGATTGAGAAAACACACCCACGTCTTAGCTTCGGCCTTTTATGGGAATTAAGGCAATGAATGACATTTCCCATAAACAAAATATTTAAGGTTGACTAGTTTTTCCCTTCAAATTTGAGATGGATTGTGGTTTCCCCAAACTTCAAAGGAAGAGAGCGCAATTACTCCCAAAAGCAAATGTTTCAATTTTACTATTAACTACAGTACACATGCATTACATGTAATATAGTAGTTTTATAGGACTTTCAAAATAATTAATATAAACTTTAAATGACTAATTAGAAAATGAATGAAAACACATGATCAGTGACATAGAACTGTATCTAAAAGGCAACAAACTAATTATTGGGGAGGTGTTTGGTGAATTCGTCTACACTTTTGCCAACACATGAGAAAAGATAAATCAGAATGACACATCTTGTTCTGTCATTGTTCCAAAACTTATAAAGCTTATACGTGACAGATAAAAGTTGTACATAAAGTTGCAAAGGAAACTGGAACTCCCTAGTCTCATATCATGCAAGTAATATCATAAAATTTAGACCATTTCACAAAAATTTCGGAATATAAAATGTTGACACAAAACTATAGTAGGCTCTCATAATTATAACTATTTATTCATGAATCCTCAATTATATTACTCTCAGCCCTCTTTAATCGTTATTGATTGCTCGTCGGTAACTGGGAGTTCTGAGCTTTGTGCACGTTATTGTGACAGTCCATACTATTCCAAAAATATATCCTTGCTCTCTTCAACATCTACCTTCGTTAATACCATTACTTAGATCTAAGAAATAATTGACAACTCCTTTTTTCCTTTTCATGTATTTTTATTAAGTTGTCTTCACTATTACTCTAGGAATGACTTGGCCAAGGATTTTTCCTCAATGAGTTCTTTTGCTGTTGCATCCATCATTGCCCTCGAGTACTCATCAATCTTAAGCCCTGCCATTGCATAAACAAGTACCAAACACTGAGTGCACTGAAATAGTCTCATATCATGCAAGTAAGATCATAAAATTTAGACCATTTCACAAAAATTTTGGAATATAAAATGTTGACACAAAACTATAGTAGGCTCTCATAGTTATAACTATTTATTCATGAATCCTCAATTATATTACTCTCAGCCCTCTGTAATCGTTATTGATTGCTCGTCGGTAACTGGGAGTTCTGAGCTTTGTGCACATTATTGTGACAGTCCATACTATTCCAAAAATATATCCTTGATCTCTTCAACATCTACCTTCGTTAATACCATTACTTAGATCTAAGAAATAATTGACAAACAACATATATTCCTCCATGCAGGTTACAGTGATTTGTAGTTTCTGAAACATTGGAAGTAAGTTCAACTCTCAAGGAAAGAAGATGTTACATTTACAACATTTACAACATATAGAAGCCACAGAACTTACCCTGCACAATTGACCATTTCCCTTTCTCACATTTAACAGGAAAAGAGTAAATAAGGCCAGGTGGAATCCCATAAGAACCATCAGAATACACTCCCATGGAAACCCATGTTCCCTGAATGACAAAGCCAAAGGAAGAATTACAAAAGATAGTAATTAAAAAAACAAAAAAACAGAATCTCAAAGGCAAATAATTAAGGTCAGCATGATCAAATGCTATTTGAGGTGAAAGAGAATCAACCTTGGGAGTCCCGAAAACCCAATCACGTATATGATCACAAGCAGCAATTGCAGCAGAAAATGCACTTAATGCTTTCTGAGCTTTGATAATGGCTACACCATGCTGCTGCATAGTGGTGATGAACTCGGTTTTTAACCTATGACAAACAAAATTTATTTATTTAAAAAAAGAAAAAAGAAAAGAGACTTGTTCGGAGTGAAGCAGAGTAAATAGTGGACAAGGATGCTTAGAGATGTGAATATTGTCAACATAACTAGGCTTTTGAAGATCCTGCAAAGGGTTGCAACCTAAAATTTCAACATGCACACTACTTTACCCCACTCCAACCTAAAAATTTGTTGTTTAATAATTTTTCAATATCAAAGCCAGGTCCTAACAGGATTCTCAAGACAAATTGAAGTATATAAATTTTTTTTTTTTTGATAAGTACAAATTCAAGTAAAAATGGTTACTGCCTACACCCTAAAAATTGGGATCCCTGGGTTAGGTAATTAGCATGTAGATACTACTTGACAGTACACCTGAAACTATTGCCTAAAAGAAGCAAGATAATCTAAGGAGAGCCATAATTTCACTAGGTCAATTTTCTCTTTATAGATGACCAATCACTACTTATTTTGAGGGGGGAGGGATTGCTACAATTACCAAAATCTTGAATGTTGATAACATTATGTATTTGACTTAGATACAAGTTATGCTAGAATAATAATTAAATAATTAAATTTATCATTTCCTAATAATTAAACTTTTAGAACAAGTAGTAGTTTATCATGTTATGTGTTCTGAATTTGAACCCTATGTTACTATACCTCCCATTTGAAAAGTTTAAAGTAGTTTATCAACCCATGTTTCCAAGTAATTTAAACATGTGAAAGTAGTAATAAAAAAACATGTTGAATATGTTGAGATACCAATGATCGTCAGCAACATGTTCTCTGACTGGTCTCTCCCCATTTCTGGTGGTGAAAGTCGCATGATTGACTTCCGGATATTCGAGTTGTAGAGTGATTTCCCCAGATGATTACGTTCTTGACATCACTAACATGAACCTTTAGCCTGTCAGCTATTTGGCCCAATGCTCTGTTGTGATCAAGTCGTGTTAGGCATGTGATGTTCTCCTTTGGGATTGAAGGAGCAAATTGTTTTAAGATAAGGGCATTAGTGTTTGCTAGGTTGGCAACAACTGACACCTGCATAATATATGCAAAGAAAACGCATCAACTTAGTCAACGATATCAATTCCAAAATTAACTGCACAGCATTGAGGGAAAGAAAAAAAAATTCTAAAATATTTCAATCTTCCAACATTTGTAATTAGTAGAAATCTGGTTTTTGCTGAATATTTATATAATATTTTTTTATAGATTACGAGGTGAGTAAGGGGATGCACGTTGTCAAAGAGTTGAACAAATAAGTTGGAAACAGACTCGTTGGAAATCCATGTTTTCACTAAATATGTTCGTAATAAGTTGGAAACTAGACTTGAAAAAGCATAATTATGTTGTCAACAATAGCACATAAAGACACAATGTTTGAGAGGATTAATAAACAAACACAAATATTTTGAATTTTAAAGATTGACCTAAATGTTACATTTTGATAACAGTTTCTTTTTCTTCTATTTTCAGAGTGGCAGAGGGGGCTGGGGAACTAGTTATATGGTTACATATACTTCTCTAATCTTGACAGAGAGGACAGACACTTCTCTTCAGTGACTTTGAATTATTTTCTTTCTAGTGAAATAGTATTTAAACGCCATGACATATAAAGAATATCTGATCAATTAGTCTTAAGATTAAGCTCTAATATCATGTTAAATTACTGATTATCTTAAAAGCTTAAGCTCTCAGGAAATGATAAGTTTAATCACTTAACCATAATTCTAACAAGTTAGATAAGGAATGTACCAGGACATATTTCTACAAGCAAATGGTAACAGAACAGGATGCTGAAATCAATAGTTTTTTACAAGCTAATGGGTATCTCTAAAATCTTATATCTACACTTTGAAGTGCTTTTATATGATCACCTTGCAATCTGCAGCAGCATGCTCCTCCAAGATCAAAGATTGAGCCTTGTAAATAGACGCATTTGTAGACAACATATCCTTCCTCAACATAATTTCCTTCCGTGGTGATCCACCAAGCATAACGGCAATATTGACATCTTTACAAGCTTCAACAATGTCTGTGGTAGCAACCACACCTATTGAACCATATTCATGACATGAGTTAAGAAACCTTAAGGAAGAGAATAATTCTACCTACCTAGAATTAGCTCTAAAGATAAGGGACATACCTTTCAGAAGAGGAAAGGCAGCATCAGTCAATTCCATCCTTATCCCATTCAAGGATTCAGCCGCCTGTTCAATATCAAGCAAGTGCAGAATCACAGGCTGATCAGGACCCAGCATGATTCCCCTCACAATCATTGGAGCAATGGCATAACCTATTTGCCCTGTTGAATAAAATCAAAATTTTGAGCTACAGATACAAAAATTATATATTATCATGTCTAGAAGAAAGAATCGCCAACGTATAAAATTGAAAATCAAATACACTTGCTCCTTAACATAATTACTGACATGTAATAACAGTCATATTGTTGTAAATCAAGCTTTTCTTTCAATTTTCATTCTTTCCCACTATTTGGAAAAGACTACAATGTATAATAAGATAATAATGATTATAACAATAACAAAGCACCTAAAACTTATAGGACTTCTTTAGATTATCTACAAGAATGGCACTTAAACTCATCACACAAAGATAACCGCAGATTTAAACAGTTGCATTAAGAATTATATCATATAACAGCATTGCTGGAAGTCATGAACTGACTAGAAAACAGGATTTCCGAATGTAGTTATGGATAATTTTGAAGATAAATAATTAAAATATTGTTTGTAGATAAATTTTGGCAACATTTGAGACCAAAAAAAAAAATGTAATGAAATAAAAGAACCTATCCATCTGTTTGTTTTCCAATCAAAGGAAAAAGATGAGAATGAAGCTTCCATCGAATGCAAGACCCACTTCGAACCACCTCAACCAAGCTAAATGGTTGTGCTAGACTTAGTTGAGAGGGGGATTTGCTTTCTTTATCATATATAATATAAGATTCATAATGAATAATAAATAAATATTTCATCATTTAAAAATCATATTGTGCCATTTCCCACATTTTCTAAGCTTCCAAAACAAAAGAGTATATATTGAAAATAAAGTCATATAATAAGAAAGGAATGGGGATGGTTTTGTATATATAAAAAATAGAATAGAATATGAAAAAAAAAAATTCAACTCTTTAATGCCCCCACAGTTAGACAAGGGGCACCAGAATATGCAGCGGATTTACTTGTTCTATTGAACAAAGTTTATCATATAGTAGAAAAATTGGAAATAAAACAGTTCATAGAGGTGAATATTTCTAGAACAGAATAGAATCTAATACCATGTCCGACATCATAGATCTTGATATTATCGCCCTTTTAAGTTTCATTGAGAAAATCTAGGAAGTAAAAAAAATTAAATTAAATACGAATAATTACAGTGCAATCCCACAAAATCCTTGCATTAAAATTTACCAAAATCTATAATATAGCCTTTTTTGCAAATATATTAATAAACAGTAGTCCACAATTTTTTTGGCCACAATTTCGACATGTCAAATAATATGGGTGAAAATTTGCGTGGTTTTAACTTTTAAAACTCTTTCTTTAATTGATTCTCAAAAAAAAAAAAAAAAAAAAAAAAAAAAAAACTCTTTCTTTAATTTTAAACAGGCAAAGTAAATAATAATTAAAAAAAAAGAAATAGAAATGGACTCAGCCTCAGCCAGCCACACCCACACCCACGCAAATAGAAAAACAGTAAGAGAGGGTTGCAGCAGAAAAGGAAAAAAAGGACAGAAGCAACCAAACCAATCTCTAGCAAACCCCAAATCCAAATCCAGCAACCAAATCCAATCTCCATCAAATCCAGAAAAACAAAAAATAAATCCAAGAAACCAAACCATAAATAAACCCGAGAAACAAACCCATAAATATAGTAACCAACCCAATCTCCAGCAACCCATTAACCCAGAAATTTTCTTGCGAAACAAACACACAAAAAACCCATAAAATCAAACAACTCCACATTCTCTCCAAAAAACAAAAACAAAAACAAACCCAGAACAAGAGGAACAAAGTTTTGCAATTGAAAAAAGAGAGGAAAATCGGACCACATGTGAAGCCGTAGGCGGAGGAGATAAGGCTTGGGGTGGCTTGTCCATGGCAGAGCCTCCCACGTGAAAACCCTCAAGGGAAACTCCGCCGAACCAAGACCCAAGACCGCATCAGGATACCGTCCATGGCAGATCGTTTTCTCCGCATCAAGCTTGTGAGCTCCGGCCATGGAGTTACAATGGAGAGAGATTGCGTCCATGCACGGTGAAGAGAGAGAATATTTGAGATTAGAAAAAGAAATAGACTTAAAAAGATAAGGTTAAAGAATTAAAAAGAAAAAGACTAAGATAATGATTTTTTTTTTTTTAAGGAATGATTTTAGTTTAAATTAGATTAAAAAAAATTTTGTTTAAATTTTCAGAGCTGGCATTTTTTTTACTAATTTAAACGTGATGTGATATTTAGAAAATGATAAATATATATATATATATATTTTTTTTTATTAGCCACATCAGCATGCAATGTATTCCGTCTATCACATATGTATTTTTTTGTTAATGAGTTGACGGTAGAAATCAAAATATAATCGATTTTCTGATTTTAGGGACTGACCTAAGAGCAAAATCAGTTTAAGAACCAAATCAAAAAATGACCCAAAAGGTAAGAATCAAAATTTCATTTATGATTTTTTTTTTTTCATATAATTAAGAATGTGACGGTACCTTGGGTTTTATTCAAGTCCTTCAAATACATTTAAGTCTACCATCTGAGCGTCCCTGGAAAAATATAAATAAAGAAAATGTTGGACTCTGTAATTGTTTTACTTTATGATGACCTTGGTCTAATGGCACCTCCCTAACTACTAAAGTACCCAAAAAAAAAAAAAAAATGAGGGGTTGTAAAAAAAAATATATATATATATAAATGTGGGGATTCTATTTCTTGGGATAAAATCCAAACTTACATACAAAAATTAAAATATCTTGCTAATTTTTGCAAAAGTTTTGTAAAAATATATTATATTATCAATTCAATCATATACCAACATCATATCATATCATATCATATTATATATAATAAAAGTTGGGATATCATATCATATCATATTATATTATATATCATAATAAAAGTTAGGCTTAGACGCCGTGGTTGCGCCACTTGGCTTCACCAAATTGCAGAAATTTTATTAAAATTTTAGATTTTTAAAGAATTAAAAAGGAATAATATACTACCAGGACTTTAATTCATTCTTATCATTAAATAAAATTAGATTAACATTATTTTTTTATTTGTTAGGATATATTTCTTAAATTAGGGGATAATATTTAACATACAAAAATTTAATTTAGTTAATAATTATCATCTAAAATTTCAAAATTCCAAAATTATTAAATTAATATTATTTTATCAGAATATCAAGCTACAAAACTTGATTATTAAGGGATAAGCACAATCCAAATTCTTCAAGAGGTGATTAATATAAATCTATCCCAAGAAACAGTATATATCTCCAATAATTTGATAATTTCTACGTTGATGACATTTATATATATATATATATATATATCAAAATTCCTTATAACTATCAACTACGTTCTCTTTCTCTCTTTTTAATTTTTTTTTAAATTTTAATTTTTTACATGTTATGTTATGTTGAATCAACTCTTTTTTTTTTCATTCTATTCATATGACCTTTTTTTAATTCCAATTTTTATGGGATAAAAACAAACACATTGATTAGATATCTTTAATTTCAATAAGATTTAAATGAATTATATTTCAAATGGAACTCTACCAATATATATAACTCTATATATCCTTTTTGGAGTAAAGCTTATTTCAATATGTGAATGCCTAAATCCCATAACAATGCAGGTATGTATTCTTTCTTATTTTATTATTATTATTTTTTTTCTTTACTGTTATTATTGGTTTTTTGTTTTCATGTGATTTTAATTAATGAATTCAAAACATTCGAAAACATTGTCAAGTTTCTAAAGGCTCCTTCTTTGTTTTTGTATTTTGTTTTTATTAAATTGATTAGGTTTTGTGTATTGGTTGCCTTTTATTTAAACTAATTTTCTTAGCTTTGATCTAATTTATATGCTTAGGGTTAGGGTCTTAGAATTAAGGATTAAATATGGTTAGTGTAAGGACTCAATTTGTAACGACCCCAAAATGGTATTGGGTTCGCACGTTTGAGGCCCAAACAATATAATTTGTAGAGCGTGGGCTTGAAAGGCTAGGCCTTGGTCATAGGACAGTGGGTGGTCACGATACTCATATAGAAGTGAACCATGTTTGCTTAGAAAGTCTTTCTCCTCAGCATGGCCTGGGAGGCTCTGGTTCTTGGCCTTTTTTCCCAGCCCCTTCTCTGGATTGCTTACTTCTCTTTTTATACTAGCCTTTACCCTCCCTCCAACGTCCACGTGTAGGTTCAGTTTTCTAGGGCGGATACTTGTCCTATCAGCCCATACCCAAAGTGGTTGGGGATGGTTGTAAAAGTTGAAAAGTATTACTCTGTAAGGTGCAGAGTATTTAATTGCAGTAATGACAGCCTTTCCTTTGTCATTTGTCACCCAATTGTCCAGGGATCCTTTCTCCATTAACGTGGATGTGTTCGGTTTTTCCCTAAACTGTTCCTATACCGTTCTTGCTCTTTCTTTTAGGAGTGCTTTGGGGATGCCGAGGACAGGATCATCCTCGGCTATGTCTCAAGGCTACTTGGACTTTCATTATATGTCCTCGGCTATGCCTCTCCTCGGCTCGGGCCTTGGGCCCTAATGTAAAGTGGGCCGGGGTCACAAATTCTTTAGCCTCACAATAGCCCCTCAAAATCCTGCTGCCCGACCTCTTGGTCGGGGAGGAGGGTTTTGGTGATGTCGGGCCTATATCATGACTTGCCCAGTTTTGCCCTTCATTAATATCAGTGTCTTTTCGTTTGCCTGGGAAACGCTCCCGGTTATGAGACATTCTTTTAGTTTTACTCACGTCGTGCTTCTGCCGTTTTAGTGTTCGAGGTGCGTTTTTAATAAGTTCCTTTTACGAGGCAACGCCAATCCAACGGTTGTAGACGGCGTTGGGAGTTGAGTGGGAATTATCTTGTTTGTAGCTTTTCTTGAAAATCTGTACAGATTAAATGCCACCAAACTTGCCTTCCATATAAGAAGCAAGGTAGGAGATCATTTCCTTTACGTACAAACTCCTCAATCTTTCAAATTCCTAAACCACCTGTTGTGCTCAAAGTCCTCACTGTCAGTGGGATTAAGTCTTAGGGAGTGACATGGCTGGGGCGAAGATGGGGGCGAAGGGACCACACCCTCTCTAGATGCACTGGGTCACTCCGAGACTCAAGATGGCCCGGTCAGGGTAAGGGAGACAGAGACTCAAAACACTTCTCTCCCTTGACAAGGCGGGAAAGAAGCCTCTTCCTCCTTTAGCCAAAATCCGAAGCAGGTGCCGGTCGCATCAGATTTTTGGTGAGATAGCACTAGGGTTGCTCATCGTCGGTACCATCCGCTCTCTCTCGAGCGCTGCTAACATGGCACTGGCCTGATGGGAGTCAGAGCTGGCACGGGGGTTAGACATCCCCACTTCCTCCTCTCCTCCTTCTCTGGTGCCTCCTTTTACCTCTGCTTCTTCTTCTTTTCCATCACTAGGGACATCCTGGTGTTTCTGCTTCTTCTTCTACCTCTTCTCCCCTTCCATCAAAAGGGGCCATCCTGACACGCCTAGTCGCCACAAGAGCAGAATTCTGAAAGATTTATCGTTCCCTTATATCTTTTTCCTTTTTGCTTTTCTTTTTACTTTTATAGTTAGCTTCCGGTAAAGGCTTGCTTAAGCCTCTCGTTGTACGCTGTACTATTTCTTTGTATTAATAAAAGATGACTAAATTTTATTCTAAGTATTCTTTCTTTTCTGCAATAGTTATATTGTGAATGGATGTGCTATCTATTTTTTTTTTTTTTTATTCTGAACGATACTTAGAGCCGAAACCCCTGCTAACAAAAAGCTATTATTTTAAACTTATTGGGACTAACAGACTTAATAATGTCGACCTAAAAAAAAAAAGTTATACATATAAGACTAACCAGGATAACAGTTGAATGCTATGCATTGCGTATGAGGCGATCATCCGAGGATGGATAACCCAAAATGAACTATCCGAGAGGGTCGCCGAGGAGTAGGGTGCTTTGCCACGTTCCTAACATTCATAGCTTTAACCATTTTTTGCATCCGGTTCGAGGACCGAGGTATGATTGTACCGGGCCTAAATACTCGTTTACATTAGTTTCCCTAGAGCTGGGGATCCGAGGGCAGGACAAGATTTCCATTCTGTCTAAGACTTAATCCATTTTCTAATGACTAATCTCCCCATAGGTTTAAGTTCGAGGACCATGCAATACCTTGGTTCTATCTAAAACTTAGGCTTTTTTAAGTAATTGGTTTTCCCATAGGTTTGAGTCCGAGGACCATGCAATACCTTAATTCTGTTCAAAATTTAGGTTTCTTTTAAGTAGTTGGTTTCCCTATAGGTTTGAATCCGACGACCATGCAATACCTTGATTCTGTCCAAAACTCATAATCTTCTTTAAGTAGTTGGTTTCCCCATAAGTTTGAGTCTGAGGACCATGTAATACCTGAATTCTATCCAAAACTTAGATTTCTCTTAAGTAGTTGGTTTCCTCATAGGTTTGAGTTCGAGGACTATGCAATACCTTGGTTCTATCCAAAACTTAGATTTCTTTTAAGTAGTTGGTTTCCCCATAGGTTTGAGTCTGAGGACCATGTAATACCTTGGTTCTGTCCAAAATTTAGATTTCTTTTAAGTAGTTGGTTTCCCCATAGGTTTGACTCCGAGGACCATGCAATACCTTAGTTCTGTTCAAAACTTAGATTGGGGGGATTAACCCCTCGGCCAAGGTGTGGGACGTTGATCTGACGTTGGAAGCCCCTAAAACCGTTCGCGCTACTGACGCTTCGAAGCGTAGCCCCTAGTGGAACTTTATGTTAGGGCACAACAACGGGCTGCTGGAAGTGATGGAGGGACTTTCTCGATCCACCACTTGTGCCAACGCACAAGCCTTCCCCACAGACGACGTCAATTGTAAGGACTCAATTTATAACGACCCCAAAATGGTATTGGGTTCGCACGTTTGAGGCCCAAACAATATAATTTGTAGAGCGTGGATTTGAAAGGTTAGGCCTTGGTCATAGGACAGTGGGTGGTCACGGTACTCATACAGAGGTGAACCATGTTTGCTCAGGAAGTCTTTCTCCTCGGCATGGCCTGGGAGGCTCTAGTTCTTGGCCTTTTTTCCCAGCCCCTTCTTTGGATTGCTTACTTCTCTTTTTATACTAGCATTTACCCTCCCTCCAACGTCCACATGTAGGTTCAGTTTTCTAGGGCAGATACTTGTCCTATCAGCCCATACCCAAAGTGGTTGGGGGTGGTTGTAAAAACTGAAAAGCATTGCTCTGTAAGGTGCAGAGTATTTAATTGCAGTAATGACAGCCTTTCCTTTGTCCTTTGTCGCCCAATTGTCCAGGAGTCCTTTCTCCATCAACGTGGATGTGTTCGGTTTTTCCCTAAACTGTTCCTATACCGTTCTTGCCCTTTCTTTTAGGAGTGCTTTGGGGATGCCGAGAACAGGATCATCCTCGGCTATGTCTCAAGGCTACTTGGACTTTCATTATATGTCCTCAGTTATGCCTCTCCTCGGCTTGGGCCTTGGGCCCTAATGTAAAGTGGACCGGGGTCACAAATTCTCTGGCCCCCAATAGCCCCACAGTTAGAATTAATAGATTAATTTTAACAATTTTCTTATTTGATTTCTATGTTACATCAAATTATCAAGATGTTCTACACGTGTATTCTTAAATTATCAACTTTAATTTTAATTTATAATATTATCAAGATTATATTAATTTTAGATTTAACAATTATTTAGTACATTTTAAAAAAATAATTATCAATTTAAAATTCAATTCTTAGAATTAATGATTAAATATGGTTAGAATTAATAGATTAATTTTAACAATTTTCTTATTTGATTTCTATGTTACATCAAATTATCAAGATGTTCTACATGTGTATTCTTAAATTATCAACTTTAATTTTAATTTATAATATTATCAAGATTATATTAATTTTAGATTTAACAATTATTTAGTACATTTTTTAAAAATAATTATCAATTTAAAATTCAATTCTTAGAATTAATGATTAAATATGGTTAGAATTAATAGATTAATTTTAACAATTTTCTTATTTGATTTTTATGTTACATCAAATTATCAAGATGTTCTACATGTGTATTATTTAATTATCAAATTTAATTTTAATTTATAATATTATCAAGATTATATTAATTTTAGATTTATCAATTGTTTAGTACATTTTTTTAAGTAATTATCAATTTGGAATTATCATTTAATTTAGTTTTAGGAAGAAATCTTACCCCTTATTTTAGTGAAATAATTATTTACACTTGATAATTTTTTCTTTTATCTTTATTGAGTCTATTAAAATATATAATTATTTATATATTTATTTTATAAGCTTTTTCATAAAACCGTGCAACGCACGGGCCTATTACTAGTTATATATAATAAAAGTTGGGCTTAAATGCTATGGTTGCGCCACGTGGCTTCACCATATTGCAAAAATTTTCTTAAATTTTTAGATTTTAAGAAAAAATATATATAAGATAGACACAATTCACGCATTAGATAAACATATATGTAGAGATGATATAGCATAAGATAGACACAATTTACGCATTAGATAGACGCGTATGTAGAGACGATATAACACTTTCCCAAGAGAAAAGGCTGATTTAACAAAAAAAATAAAGGGCCAAACCGGCCTACAATGTGTGGCTAAGGCCAACTGTAAAACCGTATATATCCCAGGATTAAAAAAAAAACCAAAACAAAACGTTATGTGGCTAAGGCCAACTATAAAACCGTATATATCCTAGAATAAAAAAAAAAAAAAAATAAAACGTTATTGATGAAGATACGAAGTTGACCGGCAAAGAGAAACTACAATTGATATAATATGGTGAATCACATGGTTGTTTAATTAACTTTAGACTTTTTGTTCATATAAAATTCTTCAACGTGGAGTGTGTGTATATATATATATCAAATAATTCATAATTAATACCTATCATACGGTTCCTTTGCATTATTATTCTTTTCTTCTACCTACAATCTCTACTATTCTCTTCTTCTACCTACAACTTTACAAGTACGTATTTGTTTACTCTACCTTTTTTCTCATCAAATTGAATATATTTTGTGTATTTGTTTAAGTTGATTTCCTTAAGTTTAATTGTTATGGATTTTCAATTGATTTTTTTTTTAATAGTATTAGTTTGATTGTTAAGAAATTATATAAGAAATTGATCTGTGAATCTATGATTAATGTTTATACTATGTTTTTTTAATTATATATTATAATATGTTTTTAATTTTTAATTGCCGCTAAAGGGCTTGAATCAGGTTAGTGCCTCCATAGAACCATAACTTGCACAGACCAATGAGGCTGCACTGCAAAAATATTATTTTTTAAATATATTATACTCTTTGCAATTGTTGTGCATCTTATTAATATGTTATTATGTTTGTAATTGTTGAAGGTGTAAACATTTTTAATTTTTCAAAAATTTTACTTTTCATTTTTCTCTATCAAAATTTCTTTTAGATAAATGCTAATAAATTTTTTTTTTTTTTTTTAAATTAGAATGGATAGACAAAGTCAAAGATATAATCTTTTGGATGAAATCGACACTGAAAAAGACGATTGGAATATTAGAGTTAGAGTCACAAGAATGTGGGAAGTTCTTAATATTAAAACAAATAATGAACTTATATGAGTGTTGATTTGGTGCTTCTTGATGAGAAGGTAAGTTTTGAAATAAGATAATAAAATTACTTTTAGCTCTTCAAATACAATTGAATTATATTTTCTTGATAAGTTTATTCTCATTTTTTCAGGATAATCTTATTCATGCAAGTATTAGGAAGTCATTTGTTAATCATTTTAGAGATATACAAGAAGGTAAAATTTATCAAATAAAATATTTTGGAGTTGTCGAAAACAAGGATGCTTATAGGATTGTGAATCACAAGTACATGATAAGATTTTATGCAACAACATCTGTGAAGTTGTTAGAAACAAATGATGAACTTATTGCAAAACAAAAAATTTGAATTGGTTCCATTTGATGAGCTGAAGTATGAGCTAAAGTATCTAGCACTTACCCATTATTTGAAGAAATGCAAGGAAATACTGAATATTTGAAGGAAAGGGCAATTCACATCAAAAAATGAAACTGTCAATGAAATAAATCAATACATGCTGCAATTTGTGCCAGGTGAGAAGAATCATTATCTCAGCTCAAACTCTATTTGCAAAGCATCATCAAATATCCCTGATCAAGATAATCTCTATCCAGTTGAATTCTTGAATACACTTGAGTTTCCAGGAATACCAAATCATAAGATAGAACTAAAAGAGGGAGTACCTATAATGCTTTTAAGAAATGTAAATTAAAAGCTTGGCATGTGCAATGGAACAAGGTTGATTGTGACACATTTAGGAACTTGGATAATAGAAGCAAAAATTATTACAGGTTCAAACATTAGAATAAAGGTTCTTATTCCTCGAATAGTTCTATCTCCTACAGAATCAAAATGGCCATTCATCCTAAAAAGAAGACAGTTTCCTTTAAAGATTTGTTATGCTATGACAATCAACAAAAGTCAAGGACAAACTCTAAACAATGTTGGCCTCTACTTGCCAAGTCTAGTGTTCAGCCATGGCCAGCTGTATGTTGCTTTGTCTCGAGTAACGAGGCCCGAAGGACTAAATATTTTAATAAAGAATAATGACAAACAAGAACAAGGATACACTAAAAATATAGTGTATAAAGAGGTGTTCGACAATCTCCCAAAAATACAAAATACTCATTAGAACACAATTGGTATGTTACAAAATAATAATTTTTTTTTTAATTGTTATCATTTTATATTTGATAGTTATTATGCCAATACATTTTATTACTTTTTTATTTATTTATTATAATAGTTAGTTGTTTCGTTACTATTATCAATTCTTCAAAATACCTGCTAAGAGTATCATAATTTCTCCTTCATGGTTTGGTAAAATTCAATTTCTAGAAAATTCTCAACTAAGCCAAATACACGTATTAATCTCAGTTTACTACAACTTCTTCAATACCCAAACAAAGATAAATGAAAAACCAACATTAAAATTTCTTTCTTTTTCCCCCTAATCATTCCAACAACACCAGGCAAAGTAGTTTAGACAATAGATATTCCTTTTGTTATTATAATAATTACTTATTTGTTTATTGTTTATCAAATAAAATATATATTATATAAGTTTATGATAAAACCGTGCAACGCACGAGCCTTTAACTAGTTTACATGTAATTTTATAATATGTTTGGGCATTTGGGTGTTAAATTGTGATTAAATTTCAGCATTTACACATAACACCACATGTACTTACTAAAAAAATAGGTGTACCAATCACAATATGACACCTAAACATGTTATGAATTTGAGTTTGTATGTGTCCCTATACTTACTCTTTTATATCACTTTTAAATTATTATGGTAATTAGGTTTGAGAGAATATCACTCCTTTGAACTTGCTGGTTGAGGGTGTGGCTATGAGGGGGTTGGACATTGGGGTTTTAGGGCCTGTTTCGCAAGTAAGTTCTAACACACATTTTCACATTTTAAACAACATTACACACATTTTTACACATTTTTTCACCTACACGTATATCAAAAGCACTCAAACAATATTACTCAAACTCCTCTACCAAACGGGCCCTTAATGTTGTGGAATGAAGGTTTATTGTGTTTTGCGTTTTGCCTAATGCAAGAGGAAGTGAGGAAAGTTGGATAGAATGGCCTTACATAAGAATTATATTGGCTAGAATTTTTACGATTTGGGTGTGTTTGGTAACCAATTATAAGCTAGTTTTTAGTTTAAATTATCTATTATTTGTGGGTCCCAAACTATTCTTTTGTTTTTGCTTTATTTCAAAAATAATATAAGTTTTAGTTTTTATTTTTATTTTTATATATAAGATAGAAATTCTACTCTAGAATCATCTAAATGTATATGTATGTGAAACTTTCTCCTAAAGATTTGAACTTTGACTCTTACCCTCCACCCCACAAAAAATTTGTACTTGTAGAATAACCATTGCGCTAAGAATGTAAACAGGTACGGACCCAGGTACGGGCCCAAGGGGGCCCGAGCCCCCCTGGTCCAAATTTTTTTTTATTTTTTTTACAAATTATATACATTATTTTTGTAGTTGCCCCCATTCCAAAACTCTCCCCCCCCCCCCCCCCAACTAGCAACTATTCCACCCAAAAACTTAAACAAAATAATTAAACATTCATAATGTTGATTATATTTTAGAAAAAAAAATATTTTATCACCAAAAAACCATGTGTTATTAGAAAAACTAAAACTAAATTTTTTGCTACTACAATAAACTGGTATAAATATCAATTGACTATAGCAAGTTCTTTAAAATAAAATACAATATTTTATTAAGATTATCTCTCTACCTTCAATTAAAAAACTCAAATTCTCTCTCTTTCTTTATTATTTTAATGAGTTATTTATAATATTTTAAATGAAGTGGGAAAAAAATAGAACATAATAACATTTGATGTTGGGTGTATTGTAAAATGAGGTGGAAAAATAGATAAATTAGCCTTTTGAGATGCTAAAAACTAAATTTTTTAGCACCACTATTGTGAATACTCTAAGTTTAAAAAGTAAAAATAAAAATCCTAGCTAGCCTAGTATTTAAAAAAAAAAAATTTGTTTTTTTGGTAGATGATTGCATTTTAATGTATTAAGTAATAATGATTTTATGTATTTATAATTTGTTAATATTATATAGATTCTTATTTATAATTGTTTTTTCTTATACTTCGACCCTCCCTAGCTTGAAATTCTAAGTCCATCCCTGAAAGTAAATAAATTTTTATTTTTTAAAAATAAGTTAATTTTTAATTTTTTGTCTCCAATTATGCAAATAACTTTCTGAAAATAAATTACTCTCAAACAAAACGAGGGTTATATCCTCCTTTTGAAAAAGTTGTTATCAAGTGTGTGGTGTGCCAATACTATAATTTCTTTTAAATAAAATTGTTTATTCCAAGTCACATATTAAATCAATACTCTGTTAATCACGTAGACGGTCATAGACACAAGGACTTAAAAAAGAATGTTTTGCCAAGTTTAAGGTTAAAAAATAAATATTTTAAAATTTAGGGATAAAAATAATATTTTAGCATTTTTCTTCTTCTTCTTCTTCTGTTCTTCTTTTCATAGTTTTTTAATTTTTTTCCTCAGAATTGTTTATTATCAATTTATCACTAGAGAGTAGAGAGCTTGGGTTGTGTTGTGTTGGAGCAGAATTTGAAAGAGTGGGTGAGCTAAATGATGCAGAGGTTTAAGGCAGCCCTGTTGCAGAGGCGCAACAATCTTCACATTCACAGTCTTCGTTTCCTCAACCAATTCCACACAAGGAATCTCTGTTCTCTTCCGGACACAGCTATTACCGATGAACTTGACAACCAAGTCAGTTTCAACTTTCAAGAATACCCTTTTGTCTATTCTCTTTCGTTAACCCCCACACACTAACTCTCTTTCTCTCTGTGTCTCGCTCTGCAGGTATTGGTTGAGGGCAAAGCCTGGTCTAGAACAGCAATCCTGAACAGGCCATCGGTGCTCAATTGTCTTAGTACTGCCATGGTGTGTTTTTTACTAGATACTCTGTGTGTGTTGGTGTTTTTGGCTATTGGGTTCGTACCCAATTTGTAAGATTGGTTCAGTTGGAAGATTTGTTTTCTGGGTCTTTGTTTTTATGGTGTTTGGTTGAGAATCATTATGCGTAATTGGGTTTACTCCAATTGTATAATTCTCTGTATCTGTGTTGTTATATACCCTCCAATTGGTTCAATTGAAAACCTTACTTGGGTTATTGTTGTTATGGTGTTTAAATTGACAACTATTATTATGCATAGTTATATGGCTTGAGTTTGCTCTGACTAAAGCTAGAGACAGAACTAAATTCACAACTTGTTGAGGTGGCAAATTATGATTTGTACATTACAACTTGCAAGCTCAACTGTTGTGAAAAAAGTTGTGGACTTTATTGTGCAAGTAGACTTATTGTTTTTCTCCCTAGTGGCTAAAATTTATATTCTTTGATTTTGTTATATGGGTTTGTGTTGTTCTGTATTACAAATTAGAAACATTTATCTGTCTTTTAATGAGTTGTCTTTGGTTTCTAGGGGGCTAGATTGCAAAAGTTGTATACGTCTTGGGAAAATAATCCAGATATTGGTTTTGTGGCAATGAAGGTAAAAAAACATCTATGCTTTTATCAGATATTGGATTCATTTACATGTAATATTTCTAGTGGGAAAGATAAATTTTAGTTGTGATTATTTTTTGCTCAAGAACTAGTTAAAAACTTAAACATTGTTTTGCATTCTCTGAAGGGCAGTGGCAGGGCATTTTGTGCTGGCGGAGATATTGTGACACTTTATCATATGATAAATGCAGGTAATAGACTCATCTTACTTCTGCTTTTAAGATTTAGCTGGAAAAGGTCATTTACTTAAAAGTTAATTTTTATTGTGAACTGATCATTTTTCTTCATTGTATATGATCTAGAGAAAGCTAGGCTAGCTAGCCTTAATTAGAGGGAGATGAGATAGGATTGTGGGATGCAGTTATTAGCACTTAGCAGTAAACCTAAGCTGGAACTAAAGATGCCAAATTTGATTGTTGCTTTGTTTGGGAGGAAATTGAAGAAGTCTTAAGATTAGGTTAAGCAAGAGTAAGATAGCCAAAAGTCTTGTAATTCAACTGGTTGGCACTTCTTAGTGTTTCCAGCAGAGACATCGAGGGTTCAAATCTCCCCTACCCTATCTATCTAATTATAAAAAAAATAAAAAAAAAATTAAAAATGGATAAGCAAGAGTAAGATAGCGTATTAGTAAATATAGCTTTATTAAATAAAAAATTAGAAATGAAGTGACAATATTAGTATTAAATGACCCATAGATACATGGATCTCAGAATTTGTTTCTTTACACTACCTTGGATTGATCTTTCCATAAGAATTGAGAGTTTGAACATATTCCCAGTGTTTACGGTATAAGAGTGGGATCAATAAAGTATGGAGGTGCATCCAGAATGTTTTGTGATGGTCAGTCATTGATAAAGCTAAAGAAAACTTTATACTTAAGTTCTTCGCAAATCTTTAAGTTGCTAATCTTTGTTATGGAGTTGGTGCTTGTTTTTTCACTAGAATCATCCATTAACCATTGGTTAACTCTATGCAGGGAAAATGGAAGATTGTAAGGAATTTTTTAGAACGTTATATACTTACATATACATTTTAGGTACATATTTGAAGCCACATGTAAGTTTTACTTTTCTTTCTTTCTTTTTTTAAGCATAGTGGTTAATATATTGGGGGCTCTTATGTTTGGAGTGTTATATTACCATCAATATAGCTTTGATATGGTCATTTATGGAGAGTTTTCTTTGAGATACTTGGTTTTGTTATGGCTAATAGTTTTGTGGCTCAGCTAGCTCCTCCTAGTGTTTCCAACTAAGATGTCCAAGGTTCAATTTCCCCCTCTCTCAATTATCAATTTATCAAAAGATACTTGGTTTTGTTACTATATTGATCTTTGGCTCCTATTCTAGCACTGAACAATTTTCTTTACACTCTTACCAGTTACCACCATATTTTGACATTCCTCTTATTTTTATTTTATCCTTCCTTCTGCTAGCATACTTGGATTTTCTAAATTTTCCCAAAAAGTTTTGAATTTTTTCCCCCTGCTGTACTTATGTTAAAGAAGTCACTGAGTTCTGGTTTAGGGAACTATGGTATCTACCCAAAAGTCTCAGAACTGTTTCTTTTTTTATTATTATATTTTTCCCTTTCATGTGGGGATGATTTTTATTAGCCCCAAGTCCCTATGATAAAATGTTGGACATTAACTTTCTGTTTATTATAACTACATTAGTCAAAACCCAGTATATTCGTGGTAGGGTAATAATAATCTCCATGCAGGTGGCTCTTTTGAATGGAATTACTATGGGTGGTGGGGCTGGAGTTTCAATCCCTGGGATGTTTAGGGTTGCAACTGATAAAACTGTATGTAGCAACTTCGCATGTACTTTCGTCCTTTTCTTCTCTTATCTTTTTTTTTTTGAGAAACTTTTCTTTTCTTATCTAGTTGTTGGTTTTGATGATTGTTTCGAATTTTTTTCTTTACTGACTTTCTTTTGTGGAAGAAATTTTTTAATTATTTTGCACCCTCTAAATTAGACTAATTATTTAATATCGTTAAAGGAAGTTTATTTTTGTAACTTAAATTTGTCATGCATTAGGTTGGATTTGGTTTGTTGACTTATAACTGAATGCTCAATTTTATTAGATAATTGAGGAGTATGATCTTCTACTTTCATTAGCATACACTTATTGTCACGACCCAAGGAAGCACTAGCCACATCTATGCTATACCCTAAAAGGATTAGTCAAGTTACAATTGGGGTTGCTTGTGATCTCCAATATAGCCCAAGCTTGGTAACACCTGATGTATGGCTTAACACACGTCCCCACAACACATACCTATCCAATTCACATAATCTGAGTATCACAATCTTTCCACTCAATTCCTTATGTTCTTGTCAAGTCCCATGTTGACTCTAACACTATTTGTATAGACTCAAGTAAGTGCTAGCCAAATCTATGCTATACCCCAAGAGGACTAGTCGGGTTACAATTGGGGTTCTTCATAATCCATATATAGCCTAGTTCAACCTAGTTAACACTCGATATGGGACTTAGCACTTGTACACATTACACACCCTTATCCAATCCATGTAATCTAGGAATGAAACTATATGTTTGATTCTTTTTGCATATTTATGTGATGGGAAAAATAGTGTTGGATTTCTTATTTGTTTCAGATTCCTTAGTTGCTATACATCATTTGCTCAGACTGGTTCAAAAATAATTTATTCTTACAATTCACAGGTTTTTGCTACTCCTGAAACTCTAATTGGTTTCCACCCTGATGCTGGCGCATCGTTTTTCCTCTCACATCTACCTGGTCACCTGGGTATGCCTGTAGTGCATTGTAGTTTTTCACGTGTAGTCAAAATTTTCACTGAATTTCTTGTACATGGTTTTGTTGATTTGGACTATTTCTGGTTCTTGCATAAGTCTGATAAAAACATCATGTAAAGCATTGTTTTTGCGATGAACATTCTGCCCTAATGTGAATTTACCTCAATCTTTTATGATTTTCATAGGAATGGAGTGAATGTGGGAATGAAATGCCTCTGCAAAATATTTTTATTTTGAAGTATGCTTCTCATCTCTAGAAGTACACAGTGGCAGTTGGTTCAGCAATGTTCTTTATACAAATTGCATTAGGACTCTTGTCATGAATTTGTTGTGTATATGTTGGATAACAAGCTCTAGCAAATTGCTTTAAAAGTTCTGTAGTCTAAAATTTGTGTTGAGGCACTGTTATGGCTGTTGGTAGTTGACATATGGGGAGCTGCATTTGGTTTCATTGCACCATAAGATGTCACTTCCTCTGTGACCATTATACTGAAAGTAGATGCTGCAATGACAAATATTCTAATGCTAAAGTTTACTTTGGATAGCTGGGTGACTTTATTCAATGTTGTTTTCCGAGCAACTTGTGGGGTTAACTTGACCCTTTCTACATATCAAGCAATGATGACAATGTAATTAGGTCTTGATAAATGAGAAACCAATTAGTACGATGAATCATTGATGACACCTGTATTTGCTTCTCAATTAAATTCTTATACAGTTTGTATCTTTTCTTTTTTGCAGGGGAGTACTTGGGTCTCACGGGACAAAAACTTAATGGAGCAGAAATGATTTCTTGTGGGCTTGCTACACACTATGCGCATAGCTCAGTTAAGATTGTTGGACCCTTTCTTTGTTTTAATCATCTTTCTTGTTTATATAACATAGTGGTGCCTCTTTTTTTTCACAGAAGCTTGATTTAATTGAAGAACAACTTGGGAAATTGGATACTGATGATCCTTCTGTCATTGAAACTTCTTTAGAAAAATGTAGTGACCTTGTCTATCTAGATAATATAAGTGTACTTCACAGGTATGTCTATTATACCCTCAGGTGTGTGAGTATTTACGTAGCAGATATAAAATGCTGATCTATTTATTATGCAATTTTGTCTAGGATTGAAATACTTGATAAATGTTTCAGCCATGACACAGTTGAAGAAATTATCGATGCCTTGGTAAGAACATGTTGATTTGCATATTTCTTTTTATTTTAAACTATTAAGTATTAACCCATTACAATATAACAGATTTCCATGATACTTTGTATGGAACAAAATGTTCAACATGTCTGATTTCATACTCAAATCTCTTTCTGTTATTTTTAAAATTGATGGTACAAAAAAAAAATAACAGAAAATCTTAGGCATGAGAAACCATGTTGCTGGAGAAAAGGAAAATTAAATGAAAAAATATCTATACCAACTCTTGGAGAACTGTATCATTTTTAAAACTTTTTGCTTCATCAAGGAGACACTTTTCAATTAGTCAATCTGAGTACCCTGTAGATGCTTCCTGTCATCTTCATCTTTACAAGTGGCTAGAATGACTGAAGCAGCCATATAGCCAAAATCATTTTATTGAATTAAAAAAATAAAACTTAACAGAATTATGATGAATGTCTTTAGCTACCTCACAGTTGATTGGAAGGTAATTTTGTAGGGATACATTTTATATACAGATAATGGAATTGCTAATGAGCCCTTGCTCAAATGACACTTCTTAACTTAAGAATGGGATGGAGGCTAAGGTTAGGGGTTCAAGACCAACCCAAAGCATGTGTAGAAATAAAAAAAATAAAGAAAAAAATACAAATAATGGAAGTGTGTCTTGAATTGGTTACTTCTTCCTTTTGACTTTTTGGACCATATCTATATAGCGTGTTGAGTCTCTTAAGTACTAACCTGAAGGTTGGGCTGTATGAGTTGTAATTGTTGCATACTAGTATTACCATCTTTAAGGTAATAAAATGAAACAAAATATGTGGGTATTTCTCTAAATTGTTACTCCCTATACTTTTCTGGATGAACCTTGTGAGTTGTGATTGCGTTTTTAAATTAAACAATTCTCTCAGGAGAGTGAGACAAGTAAAACAAATGATGCATGGTGCATTTCCACCCTAAGGAGACTTAAGGAAGCTTCACCATTAGGCTTGAAGGTTTCTTTGAAATCTGTGAGTCCCTGATACTCAGAACTGGGCCTTTTTTCCCTTGTCCCCTTCTCCTCCCCCTTTAAGAAACTATTGCATTACGACCTAACCACCATACTGGCTCAGATACGAGAAGGTAGATTTCAGACCCTTGATCAGTGCTTGATACGTGAGTACCGAATGTCACTGCAAGGGATATCTAATCAGGTTTCCAGAGATTTTTGTGAGGTATACATTCTCTTGATTATCTTCTTAATAAAACAAATCCTCATGATCCTAGTTACTTAACTTTTTTTCTGTACTTTTTCTAAAGGGTGTTCGGGCACGAATGGTAGACAAGGACCTGGCACCAAAGGTATCATCAGCTTATGTTATCAGCCTTTTGGACAAGTGGGGTAGCAATATTGCAAATATTGCATTTAAGAATCCAATCTAAAATTCTTTTTTTTAAAAAACAAAGCAAGTTGTTGTAAGAGGAGAAGGTACTGTGGAAGACTGGGGTTCTATCATTGATAATCAGATTTGTTGATGGCAATATTGCTAATCTACTTTTATTATTAGTAGATAATTGTCCATCGATTACATTTAAATTTTTGAATTGTCATGTTTTATTTGCAGTGGAATCCTCCGAGCTTGGAACAAGTGTCCAAAGACATGGTAGAGCACTATTTTTCACCACTCAGCAAATCTGAGCCTGATCTGGAGCTACCCACAGAACTGCGAGAAGCATTCACATAGTTAATCAAATTGCAACAGTTTTGCTTAATTAATGGAAGAAGCCAAAGGTATTTTGGATGAATCTGCCTGGATTGTAGCCTTTCATCATTGGCAATTATCAATACAAAGGGGAGAACTAACCCATTATTTTGTAGCTTATTGTTGACCTTGGAATGAAAGAAAAGTAAAAGAAATAAAGAAATAAATAAAGTTGTAGATTTTGTTTGGACTAGTGGATGTGGCCTACAAAGAACATCATAATTACACAAGAAACTCTAATCAGAGTATGTTTCTAGCTTTAAGACTGGTAATTTTGGGTTTGTTGTCATGGACTTTTTTTGTGACAGAAGAATGTACCTCATTGAACAGGGACTAGATTGAATTCTGCAGTGTTGAACATTTCTTGAAGTAATATTGGATTACTAGGGAGTAGGGATGGGGCAATTGAAAAAAAAAAATCAGTCCTGCTGTTTGGTAAGCGCCAATGTCAGTGGCTAAAGTAGTATTTACTTTTTTGATATAATAAAAGACACAAGAAATATGGGATTTCAATTTGTAAATGTGTAACACAAATTGAATTTGTTTTGATTATCTTTCTTTATTATTCAGATTGAAACTCAAGTGCATGGCCCTCTTAGCTGCCAGGACTTGAAGCCTGAGTTCAGGATATTGCCAGTCAAAGAACAAAAAAATAATAAATAAATAAATCAGTTTCTTTCCTGAGAATTTTATTAATTCATTTCCATAGAGTTCATGTCACATGAGCAAAAAATAAAAATTACTTTGTTGGGACACCTGCTGTAATAATTCATGTATCTAATTTCTTTCATATGTATTGTCCATCATGACACCAAGGACACGAGTACCAAATTCCTTAGTTCTTGTATTCTTGCATCTCTATTTTACTATATAAGAATGCTATTCTTTTTGTTAAGAGTTATCCCATCCAGTACTTTAGTACATTAGACAAAAGTCTTACTCCCACATATTTCATATGCATGTCCATGAATCATCGAAGAATCCGCTGTGAAATTTTACATATTTCCTTGGAAAACATGTGTAAGGAGAATGTCAAGTTTGGTGGGGAAGTAATATCAAAAACCAAATGACCAAAAGTACTGTATTGTGCAGAGCTGCTTGTTACTAAAAAATTTAGCTTCTTAAACTGGAGAACAGAGAACATTTGGTAACATTTTTCTTTTTCAATAATTAAATTTTTATGCTGCTTGGGTGGTTTCTTCCCTAAGTTACTCAAAAATATAACTATCAACTTTCCTCCGATTAATAGATTGGTGTCTCGTTTCTTTACTTTCAAGTTCTGCTCAAATCATTCCCATGTCGGCCTTACAAATAGAAAAGAAGCTGATCCAAAAGGATTCATTGATTGGATAAGTTATAACAGGAGTATGTATGGGTTAAGTTGGAGAGTTTTTTTAACCCAACATTGAGTTGATAAATTCTCAACCCAACCCAACTCATTGGACATGTAGAAACCAACCCAACCAAACATACATGAGTTAGGTTGGATTAGTGGGGTTGTACACTTATGCTTATATGTTTTATGTCTTATAAAAAATTTAAACTTTTATTAAAACTATTTAAGAATTTTTTTTTCCAATAAATTATTATAATTCACATAATAGACCTAAATTATATTCCAAATATATCAAAACTAATTCTTAAAATACCAAAATAAATCAAACTAAAAAATAGAAATATAATTAGGTATATTATGTGAACTATAATAATAATAATTTATTGGGTTTAATAATTTAGCCACTAATTGGGTCAATTTTATTGAACTTTTTTTTTTTTGGGGTTTAATACTAATTTATTGGGTAAGGTTTAGATGAGTTGAAAAAGTTATTAACCTAAACAGGCCAAACCCAACCCAATCCAACCCGACTTATCAACCCATGAGAACAAAAACAAATCTCAGGTATTGGGTTGGGTTGAATTGGCTCAGTGGTTAGATGCGCCCTCCTATAAGCATTAAGAATTTAATCCAATTTTACTCGTACAATCATCTGCCACTATTACATGACCAAATACTTTACCTCTTCACGGATATTATTATGTACAGTCATCTATAAGAATTTTTATAAAAATAATGGCAGCTATGAGCACTAAAAAAGAGTTGTTTAGGACCTTGGGCAATAAAGCTCCAATATGCACATAAATGCTGAAGAAAACGCACAATTTTGAGCAACAAAGGAGAAAAGGAAATATAAATTGGGTCATTTGACCATGCAGGCATCACTTCCATGGAGAAAATACAACTCAAATATTGATATCTTTTCTTAGCGCACGCCACAAATAACCCACACACTTCGGAATAGTCCAAAGTAGTACATACCCCCCCCCCCCCCCAAAAAAAAAAAAAAAAAAAAAAAAATCCCCAAATCAGCATGATTCTCAAAACAAATTGACAAACAGAAGCAGCTTCACTATAAAATATATATGCTATCCTGTAAGTAGAATTCCAATAAAATCAGAATTTATAGCTTTTCATGTATGTGAAAATACATGCATGGCACAGGCCTAGATCTGTGGTGATTGATGTGTATAATTGAAGGAACAAACATCAAGAAAGTCAGGACAAACATTGTATTGCTCTCTATGAAGATAAATATTAGATTATGAAACAATACACTGTCAAGAATTATGATACATGCTTGTCCGACTAGAAAGTCGAGTAGTATTATTAGTGTATTACATAGGATCAAACAAAAAATGGGCACCTAAATTTATTTCTGCTTTTCAAAATTTATTGATCTCCACAGGATCGAATTTATCACAATAACCTTGTAAAGTTGATTTAAAAAATTAAAAAATCACTATAACAAGACAAATTTAGCCTATCAATTAATATAAGGGCAAATGCTTCAATTGAAATTCCCAACTACTCAGCTGGTTTTGTGCCCTTGTAAGTATTAACTAATTGCGTCTGAACGTCATTAGAAACAGCTGAATGCTCTTTGTATTCCATTGTAAATTCACCCTTTCCCTGCACGGATAGGGACAAAGAGGTCAACAAGACAATTCAACTGGGAAACAAGTAAAGCAAAAATTTTCATTTACAATACAGTGTTCTGCTTTACCTGTGTCATTGAACGAAGAGACGTTGAGTACCCAAACATGTTGTTCAGAGGGACCTGGGAAGACAACAAAATGACTTCTGAGAAACATTCTTTATATTTTGATAAGGGGTTCTGAGAAACATATGACTACTGAAACCAAAGAATTCAACAGCGTAATAAACATTGACAATTTGGCATGATGGCAGACTGATTTGCACTAGTTTTTTGCTAGCATAATAATCCAATATTTTGAATTTGGAAATTCCTCAAATAAATCAGCATATTATCAAAGTTCTCATTGCTCTAAAATCAAATCATCAGCTTTAGACATCAATATGGACGTTAGTAGGAAATAATAGGTTTTGTGGACTGATCAGATGCTACCATTCCATGCAAAAATTAAACATTGATTACAGTTAATAGGATGTAAGATAGGAATTAGAAACATAGCAGCAGAAAAAATTTATGTAGTTGACTCATAGGAATTCATAAAAATGTCACGAACGAAGTTAGTGCAGAACTTTTAGCAAAAAGATAGCTGGAAAGTAACTGGAATTACATTATTACATTTTTTTAAAAATTTTTTGATCAGTGGAATACGTGATTACTTGATGCCAGACTTATAAAGCACGGTATATAACATCCATATGCTACAGAGAAAGACAAACCAGATGTCTGAGAACAGGCCAAGACATTATTGTTTATTTTGAAATCTAAAAACCAATCACAGAAACTATTTCCTCTATTCATTTAAGACATTTTTTGATATTCAACGGGAAACAAGAACAGATTTTCATGGCATGCAATTTTGAGGACCAAGGTTCCTTAGGAGGTAGCTTTTTTTTGCTTGGACTGTGGCTCATGGAAATATTCTTAGCTAGTGCAAGAATATCATTGCTAATTAGTGTTGTGTGCAAAGGGGCAGGGGAGTCAATCAATCAACTCTTTCTGCATTGCACTATTTCTAGGGAGCTTTGGTCTCTCGTTTCTGCTTTATTTGGAGTCTCTTGGTTCATGCTAAACTCACTGAATGATTTGTTAGAATGATGGAGATGGAGCTTTAAGGTTCATCATAGTTCTGTTGTATGGAATTCTATCCTAAATTCCTAATATGTTTGGAGTGGTGTTCTTGGATGAGTGCAATTCTAGGATGTTCGATAATATAGAGGCTTAATTGCTTCAATAAAAAATCCAATTTCTTAGATCCTTGTTTGATTGGTTGAATATGTATACCCCCGTGTACCAGAGGTTTGCCCCTTTTTTTCCAAAGAATTCACTATTTTTTTATAAAATCCAAAAAATAAAAAATCAATATCAAAATCTAGATATTCCAAGGAATCTTGATATTCCCTTTCTTCTTGTACATAATTTTTTTGTTTTTCTTTTCTGTCACTCGTACAAATTTTTTCTGGCTACTTCATTTCTTTAATGAAGTAGTAGTCTTCTTTTAATACAATTTTTCTTACTTGTTAAAAAAATAAAAAGAAGAAGAAACCCAAGCATTGAGGTTTTGCAGTAATTAAACAAAACTCTGCCAGTAATTTCTTGAAAAAAATGCAAGTCATCCACAAATATGCATACATAAGTTATATATATATAAAAGAAAAAGGAAAAAGCTTACATGGGCAGTAATCACAGAATCATCTCCATCCTGATCATTTCCGACAATAACACCTTTTCTCCTATCAATAAATGCACAGAAATAATCAGACAAAAGCATTAGAAAATCTTTATGATATTCTGGTTAAAACAAAAAAACTCACTTGTTGATATCACCAGCAACAGTGCCCTGAAATTCAGTTGGAACTTTCAACTCCACCATCATGACAGGCTCCAAAATTACCGGTCTAGCAGCTGTATAGCACTGTTTCAAAAAATTGAAATATAAATGCATGGAAGTAAAAGAAAGCCTAGTAATTAGGTTATACTATAATTAAAAGGCTAAGAATAGCCCAAGTCGCCAAGAGACAATTTAAATCCATTTTACAGGGAATTACACCCTGAACACAGGATTTGAGAATAACCTGTCTAAATGCATATATTGCGGCTAACTTGAATGCAAGTTCACTGGAATCCACAGAATGGGAAGCACCATCTGTTAAAACAACACGAAGATGTTCGACTGGATGTCCAATTAGTGAACCCCTGTACATGCAAGAACAAACATTATACCAATTCATATTCACAATGAAACTAGGCCATGGTATGATATAAGATCATAATACTTTCTAAAAAAATAAAAAGCTAAGATGACCATAATACTTTGAAAAACTCATGCAATATTATAATAACATGATGCTACTCACGAATTCGCTGCTTCTTTAAAACCTTTCTCGATTGCCGGGATAAAGTTTGATGGTATAGCTTGCCCAACAATCATGTTATCAAATTCAAACTTAGTTGATGACCCTTGAGGAAGTGGTTCGATATATCTGCAGTATACAAAACAAAAGATAATACATAACTAAACCATGGTGAAAAGCAAGCTATTAATAGAACCATTCCTTACTTGCCACTGAATTAATATTTATAATTAATATGATATTATTGGCATTGTAAAATTGTAAAGAGCCAAAGTCATAGCCCACTCTACTCAATACCCGGGCACTAACATGGGCACCTAATCAACACCCAATTCGCATGCAACACAAATCATGCCATATGTAGCACACCTGGTATTGATATTTGAATTTATTATACATTAAAAAGTGTTGTTTGTTGTTACAACAAATATATTTAGAGATTCTTTTTGGTAATGACAAATGCATCCGGCAGAGATGATGGTAACACACTAAGATCAAATAAGCCCCTTTGTTCTATTTATGCCTTGGGATCAATAGAAGTTGATATAATACACCATGTCTAACGTATGCACCCAACTAGATCAACATGAAAAAGGAACGAATAAGGGAAACTTAAGGAAGTATCTAGAAAACCTCCAGCACAATAATAATCTGTTCCTCTTTTTAATGGATCAGACATATTCTGAAGCATCAAGCACTAGGTAGGCCCACTAATAACAAAGAACTATACCCCTGTCATGCTGTCTCCAGAATCATTTAAACATATCTTAGAGCATCTCCAACAGGAGAGCTAAACACAAAATCCTCTCTACTATAAAGAGTAAACCCACAAAATAGGTCTCCAATAGACTCTCTATACCTCGAATTTTTTTTGGCTCATGAACAGTAGCTCATCAAGTCTGATGGGCTACTATTCATTCTTCAAATGTTTTTTTCCTATTATAATAATCAAGTATTGAATAAAAAAATGTTGGAAGATGTGTAGTTGTTAAAAAAAGAATAAATAATTAATGAAAAAATAATATTTAAATGAGATAGAAAATGGGATAGAGAATCTGTTGGAAAATGAATTCGAAAAAATGGGTAGCTAAAAGGTAAAAATTACTGTTCATTCTCCAAACAGTACAAAAATTTGCCTAATCTGCTGGAGATGCTCTTATATTGTTTTTAAAGATTATGAAAGAAAATTCATTTTAACAAAAGGCAAATCCCTTGTGTAATCTGTACTGTATCCATGTCAAACTTGTAAGTTTACCATCAACCTTTAGTCACATACATAGCATCCTTAAATAACAATGTGCTCTGAGAGTTCCATATATTTCAAGCATAAGTTGGCCAACAAATTTTTTTTTTTTTTTAATTTGATAAGTAACGAAAATTTTATAACCAAAAAAAAAAAACACCAAGTACAGCGGTGGTGTACTTAGGGAGAAAGGCCAACAATTATGATGGAAGACAGAAGCTAAGACAGGTCTACATAATCTTGGATTCAGATCTTCTAGATTTCTTAGGGTACTCTACCAATAGATTTCCTTAAATCCTAACCACTCCTTAATTATTTAATAATCTAAATTCTGCCACGTCAACATTCCACTAATAATATTCTCAAAATAATAAAATAATGTTGCAAACAAAATAATTAAGAATATTGTTAGTGGAATGCTGACATGGCATAATCTAGACCATTAAATCACTAAAGAATGGTTAAAATTTAAGGAAATTTATTTGGTAGAGTATCCTAATAAATCTAGAGGATCTGAATCCCATAATCTTACCTTGATATCAAATTATGAAATTAAATGCAAAATATCACAGAAGATAGCAATAATCTAAAACTTTTGAAATGTCCTTGAGCACTTGGGCAACACAGAACTGTGATTTAACAATTTTGATACATAAAAACTGTTAATTTCTTTTACACAAAAGAAAACAAATTGCAAAGCAGATAAACTTGCCAATACTATTTTCCAACCAGTATAGTGTAAATATATAAAGTCCTAAGATATTCATCTTGAAAGATATATAGTCCCACATTACTAATCTAGCAAAGAAAAATTTTCAGGACTAAGTAATAGCTAAGGTTTCTGCACCAAGTCATAGTTATAAGCAACTTAACCAAAATTTAGTTTTTCCCAATGGAGAACCAAATCTAACAATCTACATAGAAACTTATACAAAGTTCACCAAAGATGATATGATTATGACAGATAAAAAGAAATGAAATTCACGAAGTGCCTTAAGTATAGGCACAAATCTTAAACATTTTTTCTCACCCGCATACTCGTCCATATTGACCTTGTCCACCAGTTTGTTTCTTATGTAAATAATCAAATTCAGCACGTTGAGTTACAGTTTCTCTGAAGTTTACACGAGGCTTACCAACAGTAGCATCAACCTAGCAAACAAAGAATAAAAACATGATGCAAGGCTGCAGACTTCCTCTGAGAAACAATATCAAAAATCCTAATTTAATATATAAACAGAGACAGAAATGATAGGCACCTTATACTCTCTCCGAATACGTTCAACATATATGTCCAAATGCAGCTCTCCCATTCCAGAAATAATTGTCTACTCAGGATAAAAATAAATTGACATTGCAATGCACGATATAAATTCTTTGTGGCCTCAATAATTATACGGGTAAAAAAAAATGAGATATCATATTAACAACTCAGACCTGCCCACTCTCAGCATCCAGCCCAACTCGGAAAGTAGGGTCCTCTCTCTGAAAACGATTCAAAGCCTTTGAAAACTATCAAAAAAGAAAACAAGAAGATTGTCATGTAATACTGGACACCAACAAATACAATATGCACGCATATAGGCACACTTAAACAAACCACTCACTTGTCCTCCTGAATCTTTTGAAACTGGTTGAACAGCTAAAGACATCACTGGCTCAGGGACATTCATAGAAGTCATTGTGTATTTAACAGACCCATCAGTGAATGTATCTCCTGATCACACAAAAAATGCATAAGTTGAGAAAAATTAGAAAAGCAAAAGAAAAAAGCAACTAGAAAAAAAATGTCATAATCATCAAGTTTCAAAGCCTCATGCCCTCATCTCAAATATTAGGAGTCTAAGTAATTATAACCATTCTGAATACCATTATTATTTTCATACATTTCAAGTTGGGGAAGGGAGACTCGAACCCTAGACATCTCTGTTGCAAACTATAGGGAATGCCATTTTACTTAGAGGTCATGGGCTTGAATGACCATTTTGATATTTTCCTCTCACTTTTAGAAACTTCAACTTACACTAGCTCCTCAGTCCTCACTCTGACCCCCATTCTATTCAGACAACTATGGAAAACAACACAGAAACATAAATTATTGTGTACACATATGCAAAGGGATAAGAGGGACCTGATGCACAATCCACACCAAATACAGCAACTATTTGCCCAGCATGTGCCTGTTGAATATCCTGTAGATATAAAATAGAAAATCAACAACAAAAACCCAAGGAAGAAGAAAAAGAGTAAACTAGTTGAGAATAGAAAACATAAGACTTGAAACCCCAATCTATTAATCTAACACAAATATTCTGAATAATACACATTGGATTAATAACATCACATAGGAGTGAAACTGGAGTCAGCACTAGTGAAAGAAAACACACAGCTTTTCTCTTCATTCTTTCTGTATGGGGGGGGGGTTCGTAGTTTCATTATTGAGTCCAAATTTTTTCAGTTAGTAGTAGAGGAAGGGGGCTGTTATTTCTTGTTAAGGATTTTTGAGAGGGGTAAATTCTTTATGAGATCTGTTTTTATGGGCAAGAATGCAGCACAATGGTTGATGTTTAACATTGAACACCTTGTCGTTGGGGAGAACTCCAAACAGTTTTTTACTTTTAGAGAAGGTGGCACTGCTTTTACTCTTCAATGGAGCTCTAACTCCTCTGGTCAGTTCTTGCTGTTGACTGAACTCAAAGCTGGTGGGCCTAGGAGGTCGCTTATTATTCCGGAAGGCAAAGAGAGAAATGGTTGGAGGGCTTTTGGTCTGGAACTAAGAAAATTGTTGAACCCTTCTCATTATGCGGTGGGTGGAAAAGGTCTTCCTAAGTTCATTCCTCAGGTGCGGAGGCATAACTTGGAGGATCAATATTCTAGAACCTTTGTTGAAGTTGTGCAAGGTTTTCACGGAAGAACAGAGGATAGAAAGAATCTAAAGCAACTAGGATTCACAGCTAAGGGGAAGGTTACTCAGTTAGGAGAGGAGAAAATGGAGTTGAATCTGAGAATTGCAGGGGCAAAAGCAGGGGTTTTTCCGGTGGGTAAGTCTGATAAGAAGGAGGTGGTGGGAGGGGTGAGGATGGAGCAACGTATTAATGAGGTGGTAGAGGTAGGTGAGCAAAATCTGGCAGATAGGATACGTTTCCCAAGTCCAAGTCTGTGTTTGAATTCAAAAGATTATGAAAAGGGGAGGAGGAGTGAAGTTAGGAGATCTTGCTGGACAGGGAGAGGTCTTGTCGTGGAGGTTGATGTGACAGGGAGGAGGCGGGTTTTCTGGGTTAGAAAGAAAAGAGGAGATATGAAGATCAGAGGGGATGTACGGGCAGGAGATTGGAAATGCAATGAAGAAGCTTCTAAGACCCTTAAATGGGTTCCACGGGGAACAAACCAGGCTGCAATTAACCCAGCTTTGGGCCTAGGTACAAGCCCAGTGGTGACCGAAGCTGGTGTGGGCCACTTTCAGTCAGTTTTCTCAGGCCCAAGTCTTTTTGAAGTGGGTGAGACCTCTCTGACTGGAAAAGGATTATCAGCCCAGCCCCCGTGGACACTGGCGCACCCCAAGATCTTCTCCCAGTCTTTCGATCTCGAGCCAGTAGAGCCGGTCCAGTGCGCAGCAGTCCCGTTGGTGGCCGACGGCCCATTCTCCGCCGGTACCAGCTCCGACGAGCCTTGGTTACCCGGTACCAGCTCCGACGAACCTCCGGTTTTGGCCGATGGCTCCTCCGCTGCCGGAACTAGCGCCGTCGTGCCTTCGTTACCACCGGGCAAGGCCGCCGGAACCTTTTTCGTCGGAAATAGCTCCGATGATCGCATGGTGACACCGGGTAAGTCAATCAAGGGGTTTTCCCGACCACCGGTTGAATGCTTTTTAGCTGATTTCTTCTTGAGCTTATACCGGGCTGGGCTTGTGGTATTGGGTAACAATGAGGGGGATAAAGGTGGCTGGGAGAGTTATGCCATTGTTAGGACGGAAGCTATCCTTGATCTTGAGAAACCCAGTCTGGCAGTGATACCCTCAAAGACAGTGAGTGTTGTCCCTGGGGTGAGTGCTTTGGCAGTGGAAGGTTTGATTAGTCCAAACATGGGTTTGGGAGGAGAGGAAAGTTTATCTATACCTCTGTTGTCTAACACTCTCTTTGGATTACCTTCGTCAGCTGAATTGAATTGTGGTAATGAGACTGTGGAGTGTGAGAATATGTTGGATATTTCTAGATGGGTAAAGAACAGGCTTCCTAGTTTCAGTAAATTGGTGGGGCTGCCTTTGAGCCGACATGAGGATTTATGCATTGCTTTGTTACAAAAGATTGAGAGGGAGACGGAGGCTGCCAAAGTGTTGAACAGGAAAGTAACAGCTTCTAGAAAAGTTGTCATCTATAAGGATAAGGGGAAGAGAGAGCTGAGGAATTTGCAATCTTCGGTTAATTATGATGGCAGGTAGTGTGCTGGCTGCTGAGCTAATTTATCAGTTGGGGAATTTATGTCTTTATGAATTTAAAAATTCTTTCTTGGAATGTTAGGGGTCTGAATGACTTTCGGAAACGTTCGATAGTGAAAAATTTATTGCGTGAGTGGAAGTGTGATGTAATCTGCCTTCAAGAAACTAAGCTTTCTGGTCTGGACAGACAGAGGGTTGGCAGCCTGTGGAGTTGTCCTTTTGTGGATTGGGTGGCTTTAGATGCAGTCCAGACGGCCGGTGGGGTGTTGTTGATGTGGGATAGTAGGGTTTTAGAGAGGTTGGAGGTTTTGGTGGGTTCTTTTTCTGTGTCTGTTCGATGGCAAGGGTTGGGAGACGGCTTCATTTGGGCGTGTTCTGGGGTCTATGGCCCAGTTGATAACAATGCGAGGGGGCTAATGTGGGACGAGTTGGTAGGTGTTCATCATTTCTGGAACGTCCCTTGGTGTTGTATCGGGGATTTTAATATTGTTCGTTTCCCTAGTGAACGGTTGGGAAATTCTCGTCTTACTCCGGCTATGGAATTGTTTTCAGAGTTCATTGAGGATCTTAATTTGATAGACTTGCCTTTGGAGGGAGGGAGCTATACTTGGTCTAGCGGATCAAATTAGCCCTCGATGTCTAGGTTAGACAGAGTTTTGGTGTCTCCCGATTGGGAGGAACATTATCCGGATGTGATTCAACGGATTTTACCTCGCCCTATTTCAGACCATTTCCCAATTCTAGTGGAGATAGGGGGAATGGCGAGGGGGAAAAGCCCTTTTAGGTTTGAGAATATGTGGCTAAAGACGGAAGGGTTTACTGATAGAGTGCATTCTTGGTGGAATCGGCATTCTTTCTCTGGTACTCCTAGTTTTGTGTTTGCCAAAAAGCTGAAGGCTTTGAAAGAAGACATCGTTCAGTGGAATCGGTTGGAGTTTGGTCATGTCGGATGCAAAAAGACTCGACTATTAGAGGCTTTGAAGTTATTAGATGCCAAGGAAGGGGAGTTTGGCCTCTCTGATGCAGAGACATGTGAGAGAGTTGCGGTGAGATCTGAAGTTGAGAAACTTCTCTCCTTGGAGGAAATCTCTTGGAGACAGAAATCAAGGATGCTATGGATTAGGGAAGGAGATAATAATACAAAATTCTTCCATAAGGTGGCTAATTCCTGTAGAAGGTTTAATCATCTGAGTTTTTTGGAGGTGGATGGGGTGATTTATGAGGAGGAATCCGAGGTGGCTGCCCAAGTAGTAAATTTTTATAAAAATTTGTATCAGGAGACAGAGGAGTGGAGGCCTTTTGTGGAAGGTTTGGAATTTGATCAGATAGATGGGTCGGAGAGGGGTTGGCTTGAAAGGAGATTTGAGAAGGAGGAGATTCTTCTAGCTGTTAATGAGCTGGCTGGAGATAAAGCTCCAGGTCCAGATGGTTTTTCTATGGCTTTTTTCCATCATTGTTGGAGAGTGGTGGAAAGTGATGTTCTAGCAGTTTTTGAGGAGTTCTATCATCATAGTAAGTTTGAGAAATCTTTGAACGCTACCTTTTTAGCCCTTATTCCTAAGAAGAATGATGCTTCTAATATTCGAGATTTCAGGCCTATTAGCTTGGTGGGGAGCTTGTACAAGATCTTGTCTAAGGTTTTGGCAAATCGATTGAAACGGGTTTTAGATCAATTGATTTCTGAGTCTCAAAATAGTTTTGTGGGAGGTAGACAGATTCTTGACTCAGTTCTTATTGCCAATGAGTGTGTTGACAGTCGAGTAAAGAGTAAGATCCCGGGGGTGATTTGTAAGCTAGACATTGAGAAAGCTTACGATCATGTGAATTGGGAGGCCCTTCTAGATCTTTTGAAGAGAATGGGCTTTGGGGAGAAGTGGTGTAGATGGATTCGCACTTGTATTTCTACTGTCCAGTTTTCTATTTTGATTAATGGGGCTCCAGCTGATTTTTTTGGGAGTTCGAGGGGATTGAGACAAGGAGACCCGCTTTCTCCAATGTTGTTTTTGGTCATGATGGAGGTCTTAAGTAGGATGTTGAAAAAAGTTGAAGGTGCTGGCTTGATCAGGGGTTTTAAGGCTGATGGGAGACGGGGTGAAGGGGAATGTGTCTCGCATCTTCTATTTGCGGATGATACTATCCTGTTCTGTGATGCGGAAATAGAGCAGATCCTTCATGTGCGGATGCTTCTCCTTTGTTTTCAGGCTGTGACAGGTTTGAAGGTTAATGCCTTGAAGAGTGAGATGGTTCCAATAGGGGAGGTGAATAATGTTCATACCTTGGCAGAGATTCTTGGTTGTCGGATTGAGTCTTTGCCTATGACCTACCTTGGTATGCCGTTGGGGGCTTCCCATAAGTCCCCTTCTATTTGGAATCTTATCTTGGAGAAAATTAATAAGAAGTTGGCCGGGTGGAAGAAGTTGTATTTGTCAAAAGGAGGTAGACTGACGCTTCTTAAGAGTACGCTCTCTAGTCTTCCTACTTATTATTTATCTCTTTTTACTATCCCCTCGCATGTGGCTAATAAGATTGAGAAGATCCAGAGGGACTTCTTGTGGGGGGATTCGAAGGTTCATTTGGTGGGGTGGGATAAGGTGTGTGCTCCTAAGGCTAATGGAGGTTTGGGGATAAGGAAGTTAACTACTTTTAATAGAGCCTTATTAGGAAAATGGTTATGGCGGTTTGGGGTTGAGGAGACTCGTCTTTGGAGGAGGGTCGTAGCTTTGAAGTTTGGGGAAGAGTGGGGGGGATGGTCTTCCAAGCTAGGTAGGGGTGTTCATGGATGTGGTCTATGGAGAAGTATCCAAAAAGGTTGGGAGGTTTTTAGCAAATATATCCGGTTTGAGGTAAGGGCGGGGAATAGAGTGAAGTTTTGGACAGATCAGTGGTGTGGGGACTTACCACTCCACCTATCCTTCCCAGTAGTGTATGGGATTGCCACTAATAGAGAGGCTTCTGTGGCTTCGTCTCTCGAACGGTTGGGGACCGAGGCTCGAAGAAGCTGGAAGGTTCTTTTACTTAGGGATCCTAATGATTGGGAGATGGGAGATGTGGATGATTTCCTTCACACCTTGGCTTCTAGTTTACCTCAATCTGAGCAAGGTGACCGTATGATATGGAAACTGTCGAAGAAAGGAGATTTTAACATCCGCTCGTTCTACGATAGGCTTCGAAGCCCCTTGCCTATTATCTTTCCTTGGAAAGGTATTTGGAAGGTTAAGGCTCCTACGCACGTCTCGTTCTTTGTTTGGACTGCTTCTTGGGAGAAGATTCTTACAGGGGACATTCTGCGACGTAGAGGCTTTGATTTTGTTGACTGGTGCGTTATGTGTCGTTGTAATGGGGAGACGGTGAATCATTTGCTTCTCCAGCTTATCAGTTGTGGAGCTTGGTGTTTAGATCCTTTGGGATTTCTTGGGTCATGCCTAGATCGGTTGCAGATATGCTTTTCGGTTGGTGGAATTGGTTTGGAAAGCACTCTTCTAGCATTTGGAATTTAGCTCCGTTGTGCCTAATGTGGTGTATTTGGAGGGAGCGAAATTGGCGGACTTTTGAGGACAGGGACAAATTCGATGACCAATTGCTTGCTTATTTTTGTGGTTCTCTATTTGATTGGTCTAAGGCTTGGGGACTCACCTCTAGTGACTCTCTCCCTTTGTTCCTTAGTTCTCTCCTTTGTAATTAGCTCTTTGTTGTTTTCCGTTTGTTTTCTTGTCTTTTTCTTCTTCTTTTTGTTTCTTTCTCTGTACTCTTTGCCCTACCTTATGTTTTCATGGGGTAGTTTCTTGAATATACATCTTTTTTATTTATCAAAAAAAAAAAAAAAATATTCTTTTGTTCCGAAAGATTAGAGTGCAACCTACCCCAACTTCACCCCTACCCCTTTACCACCTAAGCCACAGCATGGGGACAGGCAGAAGACATTGTAGAGATAGTTGGTTCGCAAAATTTGATTTCATGTATAAAAAAAATCCCAATCATATCATTAGAATTAATTACTATGATGAATGTCAAAGCAAAACTAACCTCCATCTCATCAGAATGCATCCGAACCAAGCGAGGAATCTGTACCAGGAAGATAATATATCCATAACTATTAAATTTAATTTAGAAATTCAATCAGTATCAGAGCACTGATAGCATGATACAATGGGCATGCCGGAAAATTCATTAATAAAATAAAACTATTTTTCAAAATTTAAAGGATGTAATTGTCCAGATTATATCATTCATAAAAGCACAAGTGCACAACACACATACAACGTGTCTTACCATATTGAACCATAAGAATGAGCATTGCAATCAGAGAAAAATAGAAGCTTGGTCACCTTACTTATCCAAAAAAGAGAAGCTTGGTCACCTTGCAGTACATATTGAAACAATCATAACATATGCAAACACCAATCTATCCCATACACTTCCTCTGTCTCAAAATGTTAGTCCCTTTTCCAATTTTAAGATGTTCCAAAAAGGATGTCCCAAAATTGATGTCCAACTTGAAAATTCATTTTTGATTGGTAAGTTACACATGCAGCTGGTGGCTTTTAAACCATGACCTCACCTTCCACCTTCCTCTTACAAGGGGAGGAGGCGTATCATATTCACCACTCAATGTGATTCAAGTTTTCCAAAAATTATTTTTATATGGTGTACCATAGAAGGTTACAAATTGCAATATTTTCAGGCAGGAACACATTATCGAGAAACAAAAGTTTGCTGACATTTGCAATTATCTTCTTTCAAATGACACTGAAAGATGCTAAATGGATTAATTAACAGAATAACTCAAAACAAAAGATCTCAAGCCCATAAGTGCAACTTCAACTGGAAACAAACAAGCTAATAAATTACACATCTTGAACTGACCTTAACTTTCTTTCCAGTATTTATGTTATGTATAAAATCACCCTTCCGAATGATACCTTCATAGATTCTTCATTTAAAATAAAATAAAAAACCATGTTAGCATAATGGCTCATCTACATGTCTGAGTACTAACATTGCCAGCACATGAATGAAATAATAAGATAGTTGGACTATCAAGAAATTGAAAATATACCACCTCTCAGACAGGCATACCTTAGATATGTCAACTGACCAAAGCGCCCTTCCTCCAATTTAAAAGCTAACGCCACAAGAGGCCCATCTGGAGTTCCAGACAATGTGACCTTTACGAGAATAAAATATATCAATTCCCCAATCAGGTTATAAAACAGATGACTGTACAAAAGATTTTTTAGATAAGAGATGATAGTACAAACGATTCAAGACAAAAATTTATTTTCATTAACCCAATACCTTCTCTTCATTCTTACTTTGGTCAAGAGCATAGCTACTGACTTCAGTTGGACAAGGCAAATAACTAAGTACACCATCCAAAAGTGGTTGTACTCCCTGTAATCCAGAAAACATAAAAGATGAGGAATATAATCAACAGACTTCTGATAGTTGAACAAACAAGTAGTTTCAATAATTGTTTACTATATAGAAGGCACCATTGAATGGACCCTAGTAATGCATATATTGTGTGTCGTTTTATTTAGGATGATAATTAATTATAAGATATGACTAGGCAATATGAAATGATGAAGAGAACTCCAATTATGAAAATTTCAAGCAACATCGCAAGCAGGCCAAATGAAGAGAAAAATGGTAGTACATTCATCAAATTGTCATAATAGCATCAACAACCTCAACTGTCACCTGCACGGACTGCATAGTCTCCACAAAGACATGCAAGAAAAAGTTACTTGACAGGTCATGGTGTATTAATCTAACCAGCATCGCCTTCTTATAAGAACCGAACAACTATTTTTATTTTATTTTATTGGTAGGAACCAAACAACTATAGATAGAAAGAAAAAATCTCTAAGTACAAACAAATTAAATATATACTCACCATGAAATCTACAAAATTGGCAGCGTATTCAGCGACATTAATGGGGAGAAGACAAGGTATCAATTGACAAGTTAAAGAAGGGAAAAGTATACTGACTATATTCTTAGGTTACCTTGTTTTTAAATGCACTACCCATGAATACAGGTACAAATTTCCGTGCTACAGTTGCTCTGCGAATTGCTTCCTACAGATAAAAATAAATCAAAATTCTCTCAAACAAACAGAACCTATAAAAGTTAACAGTGCCTAACAATGTAATTGCAATATGCAAAGAATAATGTTAAATTCCTGAGAATGACATTCCATTTCCTAATTCAATATGAACTTTGTATTTGTTAGCTGATGTCACAAATACATTTTTAGACAAAATAAGAGCTCAAGCAGTCATCACCACCTAACAAGTTGGTTTTCATTTTATCATGCACAAGCATCCACCCCTAACATGTAAGGGCAATAAACTGACAGTCTTCATCAGCTATTCTCTTACTCTTATGACCTCTATTGCCAAAAATGAATCGCGTATTCAAATTATTGTTTCACAGTATTTTTTTCAGAAAGCATGCTGGTGCACCTCAAGTTCAGTTGATGATACAGGCTCATCATTGAGAAATACTTCAGCAAGTTTATCATCAACTTCAGAAACAGCCTCTATTAGTTCCCGTCTCTTTTCTGCAACTAAAGCCTCCATATTGGCAGGTATATCTTCAGCAACTATTTTTTCACTGCAACATGCAACAAGAAGCGGTAAATTTGGAACCATAATGCAATGTCCATTAAAAAAATTACACAAACACCATATCTTAGAAACAGACCCACTGGAGCCGTGAAAATATAATGCTTTTAATTGCACAAGGTCAATGAGCCCCTTAAAATCCTCCTCCAACCCAATTGGAACTTGCATGGCAGCACTGTGATGCCGGAGTTTAGACCTTGCCTGTAAGAGAAATCAAATAATCAGCATATCATTGCTCTGAAATTTCAAAGTTAACATAATTTAGAACTAGAATGGACCTGACAAATTTTCCAAGTAAACAACAAAAGCATCCTAGTTGCAGAATTTTAAAGAACACTTATTTCATTTAAGAATGTTGTATTCCATGTAAGAAAATGAAAATAAATTACGTAAGATGCACTTAATAATGTTTTCACAAAAATAATCAAGCCTCAGGCATCAGGCAATCAAAGTAGAAGTTAAAATGTTTTGCCAACCCAGGCAAATGATAGTTCGTTAACTATTACAATTCACAATATTCACTAATTCTAAGTACTCAAGCTGTCAAACATTTTAAAAAAAAATAAATATCATTAAATTGTTTTCTTCAATGAAATTATGGACAAGAATCTTGCTTTGTCTTCAATATAAATAAATGAAAACTAGATATTCTACCTTTGGCTTATGATAAAACAGTAAATAAAACAATACAGAAACCATTTAAGATATTTCTTATGATGTCTCATAATTCTACAACACACCTGGTTGAGAACTTTCCATGGATCTGCTCCCATCCGATCAAGTTTGTTAATAAATGCAAGTCTTGGAACCTCATATCTTCTCATTTGCCGATCAACGGTAATCGACTGACTTTGCACACCGCCAACACTACAAAGTACAAGAATGGCACCATCAAGAACACGCAAAGCCCTCTCAACCTCGATCGTGAAATCTACGTGACCGGGGGTGTCAATAATGTTAACCTGCAAGAGCAAGTTTTCCAGATAGAATTAGAAATCCAGCAAAGCAGGCAGCAGTTTTTTTCACGAACCATGTATGTATTCAAATTCACTACAATCATTTGGCAATCGGTCATTCAAAACCAAAACACTTAAATTTTTGGTTAAATTGCAAATTTGGTCATCAGTTCATCAACCTCTAACCTTTGTTTTAGAATCATCCTTATTCTTTAAAATGTTCATCTTCAGCTGATGGATGGAAAATGCTCACATAAAAACTGGAATTCATGAAACCAAGGTCACTTTGATGATGTGGAGCCTGTGATGTGGCATGAACTCTGCTTGCCATGTTAAAATTTTAGACTTTTTGGAAGAATTTTGAAAGTACAGCGACCAAAATGAAACATTTTAGATTATGAGGAAGATTCTGAAACAAAATGCAAATGTTGAGGACCAACTGTGTACTTTAACCTAAATTTTAATTCCTCAATTTCATGGCCAATTAACAAACCAAGTAGCTGTGGACTATCTTATTTATCACTTAACAGTGGTTTCATTTTCATTAGTATACAAAAATGTCTGCATATTTGACACTCAGCTGAAAATTTCTAGCTACTAGTAGTAGTAGTTTCTTTGAATTTTTTTTTTTTTTTTTTTTTTTTTGACAAGTAATAAACTTTATTGAAAAAAGATGTAAGAAAATACAGAAGAAAGAAGCATACAGGCCGTGTGCTAGAAGCAACATTGAAAAAATTAAGTAACAAAGCAAGTACAAAAATCAAGCATATCAGGTAACGAAATGAAAGAAAAAACACCCGAAGCATAGTAGTAGTTTCTTTGAAATTCATTCTAGTTTTGCTAACACTGTCTTGGGAACCAAAAAAAATCCAGATAAGCAGGCAGCAATATTTTTTTTTAACAAAACACGTATATATTTAAATTCACAACAACCATTAAAGTTTTAAGAATACCAATCATCCAAAACAAAAAAAACTTAAATTTTATTTTGAATTGTATACTTCGTCCTCAATCTTCAACTTTTGTTTCAAAATCATCCTTATGTTTTAAAACATTTCAAAAAGGTTTTTGCCATCATTTGATAGATGGAAAATGATTGTTTAACAAATAAAATTCATGAAACCAAGGTTACCTTCATGACATGGCATGCCACGTCAAAACTTTCCATTCGTTAGATGACAATAAAGACCCTTTTGAAAAAAAAAAATGCTTCAATTTTAATTCTGCATTTTTATGGCCATTTGATACACTATGTAGCCACGAGTAATGCTAGAAACACAACATTTTTCATAATAGTTGAGTTGGTGTCAGGATTTTATTAGTTCTCATCTCGACCCACATTACTAACTTCACTTTATCACCTACCATTAACAACTTAACGCCCCAAAAATTGTGAAGATTAATGTAACTCTAGACGTATTGAGTAGCCATAGACTAATAGACTGGACACTAACAAATTCAACACTTAACAAAACAACAGTGATTTAATTTTCATTAGCATACACAAAAATGCTCACATATTTTGCACTCAGCTGAAAACTCTAGTACTAGCAGTAATAGTAGTAGTTTTTTTTTTTTTTTTTTTTTTAACCCTATAGACAACAATTTTCACAACAGTTAAATTGACAAGTTCTTACTGTTCCTCGCACTTTTTTACCTAGCAATGGTGAAATTTTTGGTGACTCTATACTTATTGAGTGGTAGTTTTTTTTTTCCTTTGAGATTCGTTCAAGTTTTCCTACCATTTTCACGGGAACCAAACAGAAGGGAGTAGTACCTGATAGTCTTTCCAAGTGCAGTAAGTGGCGGCGGACTGGATGGTAATACCCTTCTCTCTCTCCAAATCCATAGAATCCATTTTAGCTCCGACTCCATCTCTGCCTCTAACCTCGTGGATCTCATGGATCCGACCCGTATAGTAAAGTACCCGCTCGGTTAACGTGGTTTTGCCCGAATCGATGTGGGCCGAAATCCCGATGTTTCGGAGCCGACTCATGGAGTCCTTCCACCAGGGCTCTTTCTCGTCTTTCGACGCCGCGCGGGCCAAGCTCCCGGAGGAGAAGTGGCGGAGGAGGAGGAGCGCGGCGGTTGGGGAGTGAGAGTGGGAGTGGGTGTGGGAATGGGACGGTGTGGTTTTGGATGGGGAAGTGTAGAGAGTGTAGAGTGAGCGAGGTGTGGAGGGTCTTGGAAAGCGAGCCATGGATGGTGGTTGTTTTTGGTTTTGGGGTTTTTTTTGAGGTAAAACCCTAAACCCAGGGGTTTGTGTGACAGTGCTGGAGAGAGAGAGAAGGAAAGGAAATGGTAGTTAGGGGGTTTTAGATTGCAGAAGGAGATTGTATTAAAGCGGGTCGGGTCATTGTAAACGGTTTTTTTTTTTTTAATAAATTTAGAAATGAGGGGTTTTCATTTTTGTTGAAATATAATGTGGAGTACCAAAAAAAAAAAGTCTTGGGTGGATGTTATTGGTTTTTTTTTTTTAGAGGAAACTATAGTAAACTTTATTCATTTAATATCATGGTATACAATAGGGAAAGAGAAAAGAGGATCAAAACAATGGTCTCCTCGTTCTCTTTTGCAAGTTGCAACACTAGGAAGAGCTAAAACAACACAATTACATCTTTAAAAAAACAAAAGATAAAAATAAAAAATAAATACTAACAAGTTGTTCACAAATCGGCTTAATATCCTTCAAGGTCCAGCCAACCACTTCCAAAGAATACTATCTAATCTTGATTGCATTGACCTCCATGAACTCCATAGTGTAAGTAGCAGACTTCAAAGATCAATTCATTTATCTTCTAAAAAACTAAACATGCATGACTAGCCTGAATGAATTCCAATAAGGAGCATGAAGCCAAATGACGTGTGCAAAGGAACATTCTTGTAGCAGATGTATACATGATTTAGTTGGATTAGAGGTTGAAGCCATGTTGTCTTTGGAAGCATCATCAATGGTTGTCAAGTCTAGTTTTCAATTTTTTTCCCTTTTTTCAATTATTTTTATTTTTTTATTTTTTTTATGAACAAATCTAGTTTTCACATAGAAACAAAACTTGGGGACTTTCTTCAACTGATAAACAACGAAAATTCTAAAACTACCTTTGGGATCCTAAGCCCATGGTAGTTAAGGCTGAGAATTTTCATGGATTGAATTGGGGTTGAGGACCAACCCTAGTGATGGGAATAACCAAATGGATGCTGCATTTCTCAATCATCTGTTTTTTTTTTTTTTGTTTATGATTCAAATCAAGATCCTTGTTAGAAACAGAGGCTCCAGCAGACTGTTTAGAAGGCAATGGTGTGGATACAAGGGAGTCGTTAGAATTCAATTTGGCCTTATTCCTAATAACTCGCTTCCAACTATGTAAGGATGATGTCTTTAGTTTTAGATTCTCGGTAGGTTCCTCATAAGAGAAATCCATCTCAATATCCTCATAAATCTCGGGAAGTTTCTCAATTGAATTTTCGAAATTACTTACCTCTATCTCAGAAACAAGATAGTTGTGGTGAATAGACTTAGTGTTTGACGAGGACTCAAAGAAGTCTATATTATAAATTTCGGCATTATCACAATGTTCCAATTCACGAGGGATAATAGTCTTATCACAATTCAAATTTGTATCCAAATGAGAAGCCACTATATCAGATGGAAGAAAACAATTAGGCTTATCATGGTTTTGATCAAGGATAACATCATCAGAATTTGAATTACTTGCAATCTCCGTAATCTTGACTACCTTATCCATTTGAAAATTCGAAATTCCCTTGGAAATAGGAACCAACTTCTTTTCTGGTGCCAGAACAGTTGTGTCTCTTCCTGGCAAAGTGCCAAACGGCACAGATTGCCTTGGATTACTCATCACGGCCGCCGTGGGAAGCTCAACCTAAATTTGGCGATGATGTAATGAATCATCAAAATCTTTTGCCACTGACTAAATGTCATCCTCATCTTCATCTCGTGCATCTGATTAAGAGTTCCCTGACTCTTTTTTTTTTTTTTTCTCTACCCTTCGAAGTCAAAGAACGGAGCCATGGACCAAATTGAAAAACATCATCATCAGAGGAAAAACAACCCATCTTCAATTAAGGACACTCTTTGTCTTGATGGCCAATAATTCCACATCTATAGCAAAAAATAGGAAGCCTTTCATATTTAAAGACAACCCAACTAGCCTCAAGATCTTCAATCTGAATCATGTATAAGAGGCTTGGTAAAATCAACATTTACTCTAATTCGAAGAAAAGATCCCCACACCCCAAGCAATACCACTCTTGGGTGCATCCACCATGAGAAGCTTGCCCATCTCATTGCCAATTCAGGTTCCTACAGCCTTATTCATACTTTTAATAGGAATATTAAAAATACGAATCCAAAAGGAGGAATGACAGAAGGTGACGTTGGCTGGACTGGAATCACTATGAAATCGCTTCATCATGATCAATCTTTTATCAAAGGACTAGGGACTTTTATCTAATACAATTGTCAAATGCTCCTCTGAACCAAAAATAGCAAGAAAGAGATTTTGTCTGACCTCTTTAATAGTTACACCCTGAGAAGAACGCCAAAGATTCACACAAGTGGCTTTAAAAGCTTCCTTGTTGAAATCTTTAGTAGTTTGCAACTTGAACAAGATGCTAAACTGTGCTTTCTGTTTAGAAATAGCTACCTTAGAAGCTTCCACAGCCATAATGCCTTTTTCCTCTTCTGACAATTTGAAATGTTTCCAGAGTTCTTCCATAGATGCATCCATAGTAACAAGAATAAAACAGTAGTAATAAAGAGTATGTAAGATATAGGAAAAGGAAAAGGAGAAAGAAAAACAAAACTTCTACCACAATTTAACAACAGATATTGGAGAAGTTAAGGGAGTGTTTGGTACATGTTTTCAAATAACAATTTTCAGTTTAAAAACAACATTACACGTATTTTCATACATTTTTTCACCCACACGTATATCCAAAAAAAATTGAAAATGGTTGTTAAGTCTCACAAAGGGAAAGTGAGTTTGAAGCTTCTACAGTCAAAGACTATCGAGAACCTAATAGAGAAAAGTGAAGCCGGTTGGTCCTCTGAAATTGAAAACTGACTAAAAGAATTTGTATGGTGTAAAGTTTTATATGTAGAGTTTTTCTCCTAAAAATTTTTAAGTGAAAAGAATTTTTATTTTTTGATAAAGCCGAACTATTTTGTGATAGACTTATTGTGACTAATTAATTAATATTATGAGCCTGTTTAATCCAAAAAAAAAAAAATGTTATGCCAAAAGTTCTTAATATATATATATATATATATATATACATATATATAGAATTTGGCAATTGGCATACTGAATATGATACTACATATAAGTGGAGTAAAAATGTCAAAGTTTTGAATAACATTTCGTGTGAATATATATAGTTATAACTTATAACTAAATAAAATAAATATAATAACTAAATAAAAATTTATCATCTCATTCATCGCTCAATATAAAATATTTATACTATGAAAAATCAAGAATAACAACTGAGTCATTTCAAATACCCTTCCTAGAATTATTTTCAAAAGAAAAACAAAATTTTTAGAAACAATCAATTTTAAAGGACATGTACATGTTCAGATTTTCTTTGGGGAGTAAAAATTATAAAAGTGCTCGAGCCAAAATAAGCTAAATGCCCAGAACATCCCAATATGGTAAGCCGATATACATTAGGGGATTTTTTTTGTTTTTTTTGGAACTGGAATATGGCAATGTGCATAGGTTCAAAATGGAATTTAAAACATTGTTACTATAAATTACCCAGTGGCCAATGGTATACCTCATCTCCTTCTAAGTTCCATCTCATTGGTATATACTATAGTCTATATTACCGTATGCTCAATCCTTCCCAAAAGATACTAGCATAACCGGCACAACTCTACAATATCACTGTTACCGAACCAAACGAAGTCTCTAGTTATTACTTACTAGAACCTCTTCAAACCAAATGAGGTTTTCCGGTGCCCACAAGAGCAGCTAAGGCAAGAGTTTTCTTATGCATTGCCATGAAAACACACACACACAGATAGAGATTAAAATATGGTAAAACCAAATAGAATTAATTAAAACTTTGGAACAATCAGCAACAATAGTCTGCCCAACAAAACTACACAGCCATGAATCATTGGGCTCAGATAAGTGATAACCTTAAAGACAAGTCTATCTATAAATTGTTTCAAAGACCAACTGGAAATGCATATGCTTAAAGGATTTTAGGCCTTGTAAGCATATCTTGGAATCCATCTCTTACGGAGAGAACATCTATAGCAGAGTCCAAGTTCAGCAAGAGCTTTATTGCCCAGTTACTTCAACCATTTCCTGTTCCACTGTGCTCGGCATAACTGGATAGTAGTGGTAATGAAGTTCTCCAACATCATCACCAGAGAGCTTTTTCCATCCATCAGGTCCCACATAATAAACTGATAAAAAGAACAAGTTCAAATTATACTGTGATCATGGATGTGTGGTGTTTAGAGAGAGAGAGAGAGAGAGAGAGAAAAGAAAGAAAGAGAGAGTACCGCTAGCAACTCCACCACTGGCACCATCACGGAATGTTGCATGATAAATAGACCTTCTAGCCAACTCTGCAGCTTCTTCGATTGACATATCATACCGGTAACTGGTGTAAGCAGTGCCATAGAAAACAGAAATTTCAAATAAGTATACATTTGACTCAGAAATAAATCTGGCACAAACTGCAAGCTAATGGAAAAAGAAGGGGAGCGGGGAGAGGGGGGAAAGAAAAAGGCAGGGCTCAATTTGACTCAAAGCACACAGACTATGGAAAAATTGGATAAGGCAGCATGCTCCTATGATTATGGAAGTCATACAAGTACAAATTGACAAACTTGCATAAACAAAATGAGTGAAGCTGGCCTGTTCAGCCAAGTTCCTAAATAGTAGCATCCCCCATTTACACCACAATTCTCAGGCATCCTGTACATTGTATGCTATATAAATTGATCGAGTGCAGAACATGTAAAAACAAAGTGCCTACATTCTTGCCCGCAATTACAAAATTCTAGGAACTCTTTCGAATTTCAATACTTAGCCCACAATTCAGTCCTCCCATACATCCATAAACCTAAGCAAAAAGCAGGGAGGAGGAGTTGGGAGGAAGCGGCAAATATGGGTGCCCAATAGCATAATTCAAGTCCAAAAGGAAAGGATTTTCCCAGTCCTTTATTTTATATTTTCTTTCCTTAATAATATATGTTTTAATTTTTTTCTCTAATATCTGATATTTCAAGGAAAGTAATACTACCTACTTCCAATCAATCTCATGCGAAATAACGTCAAAAATGCAAAATCATTGTTTCCTTCAACAAATTTCAAGAAGACATTAGGCAATGCAAAATACTGGGGAAAGAGCACACACCCATTGTCCAGGACACCATAAGCATAGGGTGAACCAGATCCAACTGAAAATCGTGTTCCCTTGAGCCTTCCTCCTTCACTGTCCACATAATATAGGCCAGGACCCTACAACCATATAGAAAATACAAATTACAAGAGTCTGATTAAAAGATGATGTGAAAACATGACATGATACAGTCATATGTCTTTACCGTCTCATCCCATCCAGCAATCATGGTCCCAACAGACAGACCCATTCCACGGTAAGAGTACAGAATGTTTGCCAACAGCTTTGATGCTCCTGTAACTGAAATTCTGCGCTTGTTTGCCAATTCGTGCAATCGGCACTAAATAATGCCAAGAAAAGTGTCAATTAGGAAGTGACAAAAGAAGAAAAACACATCATATTGGGTTTTAAAGCTACTTAAAAAATGGGCACTGCCTGTGATGACATATTCACACCAGGGCATACCAGGAGCTCAAACTATTTTCCATGGCTAGGCTATGGTCTCTTCAGTGGGCATGGGGTCAGCCACCACTTAAATATTTAAGTAAAATGCCTAACTGACTTTGCATAAACAGTCAAATTAGAAGTGACTATTTAACAAATCAAATTATATTTCCTTTTTGGGAGGGATTATTATTATTATTTCTACCATTTCTATTATCCACCTTCAAAAAGAACTAAGGAATCAGTGTTATGATGAAAATAAATGTTCTTTTTTTGTTAGTCAAGATAACCCAGTATGTAGAAACCCTCACCACTACACCAATTTCTAGCAACCTAATGTATATACAAAGCAATAAGACTTCACTATACTAAAAAGGTTCACTTAACAAATTGGACTTTTCCTGATAACATCAACACTACAAAGCAGACAGCATTAAGCTAACGATACTAACTTATCATAATCATTATACACTCACTGACTCAAATTAATTGGAGCCAACATGCCTGAAAAAATATGTTCTAAATCTGGGGAAAAAAGCAAAAACATTTTTAATACATTACCTTAATGCCCAGATTTCTGTGCCAAAACTGACAGTCAGCAGCTCCTCCAGCCATAGTGCCAAGCATGTAAGGATTGATTTCAATGATTTTCTTTACAGACTGTGATGCTGATAAGATAAGGAAGGAAAGAGTAAGTGCAACATTACATTTCACATCCACTTTAGACAATGCAATTGAACACTACGATTAATGTTACTTGCAACATTAATTAGTCAATTATCTCAAAAAGGAACTCATACATGCTATTTTAGTTAACTAACAAAGGAAAATTTATAATACCAAGCTAACTGTGAGCATGTTTGTGTGTAAATACATTCATAAGCATGATCATCAACAAGAAGTCTAGTTTCTACAAAGAAATTAATATGTACAAAATCAGCATCCAAAACCCATATATAATTATATGCAAGATAGGAAAAAAGAAAGAACAGAAATAACATACAGATATAGCCTCCCATGCTAGCTCGAGAATCAGCAGCAACCATGACACCCTCTTTGAATATGAACGCAAGCGTGGTGGTTCCCTTTGCTGGCTTCACCATCTGTATAGCCTCTTTCTGGAATCCATCAAACTGAAACAGCAGGAAAAAAAAAAAAAGTCAATATTCAGCCAATAAAACTTCTACTTCTCTCTCATGTGAATAGAGAAATCAGAGAAAATAACAAAACAACATTTGAACTCACATTGATAGTATTAGGAAGCGCAAAAGATGGGGCGGCAGAAATCTCATCATGAATCCCACTGCTCAGAGACCCAAAGAGCGGGGCAGTTGATTCAAGACCACTAGTATCAAGCTTCATGATTTTGTAAACTGAGAAACAATACACACAGCATAAGATCTACTGGTGGGGTTAGTTTATTGATAAATACAACAGATTTGAACCCTTTTATCATCAAACCACTAATGCACCAATTGGGTTTTTGGTTTCACCGGCATTCAAACCCAGATCTTTTATTCGGCAACAAGAAACTTTACTTTGCCAGTTAAACTAACCCGACCCCATTATTGGTGGGGTTTAGTTGTAAAATTAATCAGTCAAATCAGAATAATACAACATAAAATCACAGCTTAAGCAACCACCAGAAAAATACTACAAACAAACAAACAAAAAAATGTCATACAAGCTAAAATATAAGGTGAGTTTACAAAAATCAATTTATTTTCACAAACCCAGAAATTAAAAACTTACAAGAACGAAACCCACAAAAGAAATTCTCAGATTCGAGACCTAAAATTTCTTTCTTATATTTTCTCCTCAAACAAGCACAGAGAGAACCTAAAAAAAAGGCCACTATGAAAGTTCAAATTAAAATCACTGAGAGTAGAGATAATTGTAGCATTCTTACCTTTTTTTTTCTTGATGAAGAAGACAACGAAGACGAAGCAGAGAGAGAGAGAGAGACTGAAGAGGATTAAAATAAAATGTAAAGGAAAAAAAGTGATGAGGTTTTCTTGTTCTTCAGGTTAGCATGTGAGAGAGTCCGAGTGAAACTAGGCCGGGCTCGGCTTACTGTGGAAAGTCTTTTGATAGGCCCACAGTGAATGGCAATGAAAATGGGCTAGGGGATTGGTCCACTTCTTTTTTTTTTTTCTTTTGGAGGGGGAGTTTGGGCCTTTTTTATGAATTTTTTGGGCCTTAAACAAAATGAGGAAGTGGACTCAAGAGAAAGAGAGGGGAAAACGGGGGCTGAGTGTAAATTACTGATTTGCCCTTACGGCCACCGAATTTTCCTCTCTTTTTTTATCAACCAAACACAACTATCATAAAATTTCACTCTTCAAAACAGTAAGTCTAGGTGGGTTTCAGTTAACTCAACTGATAAAGTCTCTGATAGCTATATAAGAGATCTAGGATTCAATCCCTGCCTACACCAAAAACTGATTGGTTTCTTGGTCTGATGATAAAGAGCTATCATCAGGAGTGAACGCCATAAGTTGAAACTCTCTCTTAAAAAAAAAAAAAAAACAATAAGTCTAGAGATGCATCCAATTTTTTACACCTAACCAATATGTCAAGTTGTGGTAGGGCAGCTCAACAACTTTAGGGGTCTTTTTTTATATTTAAATATTAATTAAATAATATTTATTGAATTTTTTTTATTTAAAATCTATTTAAAATAATATTAACTACTATAATACAAATGAGTTGATATGATATACATCAAATTATTAATTGGTGTGATAACTTATAATAATTGATAAAGTAAAAATTTGCATTAAAAAAAGTAAAAGATATAGTGGTGTGTATGTATACATTGAGTGTGGGTGTGAGTGGGTTAGTGTGTGGCTACGTGGTGTGTGGGGGCTAGGTGTGAAGTGTGAACTATGGGCTTATGGCCTTGTGCAGAATCAAGATGTGCAGTGTTGTGATCTGTGGGCAAACTATGCAGTGCTATGTACACTATGCAGTGTTGTCCTATCAAGTTGTGTGCATTGTGCAGTGTTGTGGGCTGTGCAAGACTAGGGTGATGTCCTATCAATCAAGTAGATTAAAAAATATAATTTAAAATATTTAAATTGAATAAAAAGCAAACCCTTCAATCTTAAATATCAAAAAGATGGAGAGGGAAAAAGGGCCAGAAGGGTTGCCTCTACTATGCCCACACCGCCCCTCTTCAATCTTGAATCTACTGTGAAGGGCAGTGAACAAAAAATGATTTCAAGTTATTACAAAGAATGACTGAGCTTATAGAAAAAGATTCAGAATGACTGAGCTTATAAAAAATGCCAAATAATATTTTTTAATAATATTTTAATGACCACGTTAGCGCCATGTCAGCAAGTAGGGCATTCCGTTAGACACGTAGGATATTTCCGTTGGTTGGTTGACGATAAGGATGATTTTAAAAACGATTTTTTTTTTTTTTGGGATGAAATTTGCAACGAAATTAATTTTGGGACCAAGATAGAAACTGACCCAAAATATAGGGATTAAAAGTGCATTTTCGTCAAAAATTTATCCTCACTCAGTTTTCTCTTCATTTTGGAGAGAACATTTTGGTAGGCTAGGGGAGAAAATACCTGGGTCCTACCATTTATTTTCTTTCCTCTCCACTTAATCAAACATACTCCAAAAAAGTTTTCCTTCCTATTTTCTCTCTAAAGTTTTCCATCCACCCTGTTTCACTTCCAAACAAACACACCCTTAGTCTTTTGATGTTGCAGGTGACAGAAGTGTAGATGAGACTTTAGCTTGATAGGAGGCTAGGGGTCTGTTTGAATACAACTTATATTTGTTGAAACTGAAAATTGAAAACACTATAGCAAAATAATTTTTTAATGTGTGAATAGTGTCATGAGATTCATGAACAGTGCATTTTATCTCCTGCACAATGAACTCATGTGATGTTACTGTTCACGCATTGGGAGAAAAAAAAAAAAAAAAAAAAGACAAAAAATGCAAACGTGTATCCAAACCCAGTTCTTGACTTAGTTAAGGATCTTAGTTGCTTTTGTAGCATTGTCTAGCTGGCATCTGGTTAGGACTAAACTGAAGAAACGATTGCCCAACTGTCTTAGTTGCAAACGTGGGTTTTCTTACATAAATTGAATATTTAGTGTGGGCCTTGTCTTTTTTTTTTTTTTTTTTTTTTTTTTTTGAGAATGAGTGTGGGCCTTGTCTTGGTAGCTCTTTTTCTCCTTTGTTGTTTCTCTTTAGCCCTACAAAATAAATAATATGGGCATCGGTTTGTATCCTACATGGTTTTTTTTTTTTTGGTTATTAATGAAATAGCGTATACATTAGGCTTCCATAAACATTTGTCATAGGTTTTTGAATAATAGTTTCCATGGTTTAAAATATTTTTCATAGTATTTCATAAAAAATATTTGGCATGGATTTTTGAATAATAGTTTCTTTGTTCTTAAATGATATTATTTGCTAAGAATTATTAATCTTAGTTCTTAAGTAAAATATTTGTAATAATTTGCCAATAATCACCTTGACCTTTGAATATATTGCCATGCATTAATTGTCTGGAACTTTGAGAAGATTTGCCAAACGGTAATAGTTTCAGCATATTGGGTTGGTTTTGACCTTTTGATAATTAGTCATATAAAATTGAGTTTAATATGAGATTTTGGGTTTTCAGTTTTCAGGTTTAATATGATATTTTGGGATAGGCTATATTGTGGCCCAATTTTTGTAATGAGATGGGAGATAATTCTAGAAACCCAATTTTAATTAATGGAGGATATTTTGGTATTGTTCAATAAGTGGGTAAATAATATTGAACGGGAATATGTATCTAATTAACAACCAGTATATGTGTAATTTAAATTAATTGTTGTGGGATACTTAAATAGGAGATTATAATTTTTTTTTTGAGACTGAATATAGAATATATATTACTGATCGAAAAAAAACATGTTACATGTAGCGTACAAGCTGGTTATTTGCAGACTTGTATAAGCCAAAAACTGCAGACTTTGTCAACATGCTGGTAGCTCCCTCAACAATGCCCTCAGGTAGTCAGGTTGTAGCTGAGCTCTTTCGAAATAAAACTTATTTCGTGCTACCCAGATCGCCCACGGCATGTAGTCTCGGGTTGTTGGAGGCATATTTCACCCCTTGGGTCAATTTTCACCTTGCGTCGCTGCAAATTATCTCTTGTGGGCAGTATGTTTGAACAGGCCCTCCAAAATAGAGTCCGTACTTTTGGAGGAATGTTTAATTTCTATATCTTCTTCCAGAAACTCCCATCACTTTTGGCCTGTGAGTGTGCAGGTGGAGATTTGTTTAGAAGCCCAAGTGCTACCCCGTAGGCTGATTTGACTGTAAACTTCTGAGAGGCATTTTCCTTCCATATCAACTCATCCATGGAGTTCAGATTATCCAAGGGTACAGCTAGGATTTCTTGCTGGAGATTATAACTTCCTATAATAAGAATATAGTAGTAATCCAATACTAAAAGCTTGTGAGTGCACAAACGTAAATCTTAAAATATCTAGTTTTTTTTTCATCAAATAATTATTAATTTCTTTCAATATCTCAATTATGATACTTGTTGAACACTTATTTGTAAAACCATTAAATTTAACAACTTTATCCTCAATTTCTTTGTATTAATACCACTATGATCATACCAAAATCATGAAGTATTAACTAGGCATGTTAAATATATTTCCTGCAAAATATGGTTACATTCTTATGAAGATTTTTCATATGCGTATAGTATTTTAAATATAAAATAAAAAGTTGTAAAAACTTGTAAATTCTAAACTATGTTATTTTATTTAATACCTTAATTAAGTTTCAAACATATTATTTTCAAATCTTGATCAAATTCACGATCTGCAAAAATAAGGTCTAGTGTAGGGTGGACTCAACGTATTTTGGACTCAGATTCAAAACATTTTTGGGCCAGACATAAGTGCAAAATGTATTATTACTTAATATTTTATAAATGATACACGAATTAGAAAAAAATTAACATTTTTATAATAATTTAATACATTAATTGGACTATTTTTATATATTTATAAATCGTATTAAAAAAACTTTTAATTCTAAAAATATTGAAAAAATTAGCATAAAAAAAATCATATTTTAAATGGTCACCATCTCTCTTGGGAATGTTGAAATTCAGTTATTGAACAATAGATTTTAGTAATGAATTTGTCCCGAAAACTATTAATTCTAATTTTAATTTTGATAGAGATGAGAAATGAAGAGTAACATTTTTGGGAGATCAAAAATTTTTACACTTTTGAACTACAGCAAACATATTAAAACATATTAATAAAATGTTGAATATTTGAAAAGAGCATAATATTTAAAAAATAATTTTTATGTTGTTTTATTCTAAGTGATAGACCTTACTTTTTTATTACAGTATTTATGAGCAAAGCTATAAGACAAATAGATGGAATATAGTAATATATTATACTATTTGTAATCCTGTGTTACACGGTTTTAGTCATGAACTTATAAATATAATTGTTTCATACATAATTTTAGAATCTCGTATAATATAGTCAATAATTTTCATCATTCCTTTACCCATGAATAAAAATATGTGTAGAAAAACTTAAGCAATAACATATCTCTTTCAAAACAACAACACGTCTTTCAGCCTGTGTATAGTAAACTCTATTTGAGCTTTCAAATCATCTTCTTCTATTTCTCTTCCATTTGAAAAAAATATAAATTTTTTTCTTGATGAGAAAATTTAAGACAGTGTGAAGTGACAAAAATTGTAAAATTATTTTTGGGGTTGTGCTTACTTCCTCAGAATAGTTTTTTTTAACTGATAATCTTCTAAACATAAGTAGACCCCAATTAGTTAATTTGCATAACAAATCATTAAAATAATAACAATAATGAAGATGATATTAAAACAAATACAACAAACGTATTAAGAAGGAAAAATAGAAACAATCTAGCATACATAAATCAAGGATTACTTCTGAACTTCTCCTTTCTTTTCAATATCAACATCAAATAATGCAATTTAAATGTTCTGACTATTGTACAAATTAAGTTATATATATTTATATTTTTTCTTATCTGTTTATAATAATGATTTAATTATTTAAAAAAAACACTTGATGAGAAAAATGCAAATAATTATATAAAAATTTAATAAGAGGAAGAAGAAATTTTTTCGATAGAAATTATATCCCAACAAACTATATTGTTCCGGCTCTCATTTACAATGGTGAGGAGTGTCCATCTTTCTTATCTGTTTATAAGAACAATTTAATAATTTAAAAAAGGCTTGATAAGAAAAATGCAAATAATTATATAAAAATAAAATAAGAGGAAGAAGAAATTTTTTTCATGAAAGTATAGTTTATACTTGATAATAGAATCTTTTTTCAATAGAAATTAACAAACTATACTATTCGAGCTCTCATTTAGAATGGTGAAGAGTGTCCATCTTTGTTCAATCAGAGCTATCAGCCCCAACAAATGATAAGCTAAAAGGAGCTGCATCATTTTCCTTCCAACAACAGCTTCCTAGTTACCTACATTAATGAGAAACTAGAGAAGTGAAGTCTCTGTGATTCTTGAAGAACTTAGATCTAGTGTAATAAAATGAAAGAATATCATTGTGAAAATTGTTGTGGGATACCAAAAGATAGGTAAAGCACAAAACCATTATATTTTGAATCAATTATTAATGTTCCATATGTCACCTATTTGTGTCACCAACAATATAGCACAAAAATATGTAGATTAACAATAAGTTGATTTGTATCCTTTGCAATATTCACTCACCACATATCTCTTTACTAAAGATTTTTCTTGTGCATATTCCTCTGGAATAAATTAAAATAAACAAAATAACTGCTAGAGTTTCACTACAATGTCTACTATAAATGGAGGCCACAGAAAAATCTATTTTATGAAATTTGTAAAAAACACAAACTTCTTCAATGATACACTAAATATAGTAACAGTTGCCCATGAGGAGTGAAAAAGTAGATGAACACAACAGTTTCATTGCTTCAACTTTTAGTGTATGACTAACTTACCTTTTTTTTTAAAAAGAAAATTATCATACAACAATAGAGATTTGTATAACCCCAAATTTATATTAGAAAAATCCGATTCTATTTTTATAATCATGATTGTTTCTAAGGGGTTCAACGTTCAAGTACCATGAACAAAGCAAATAACTAAGTATTTTCATCCATTTGTAAGTTTCTATGGCATTTCAATCTCTTTCAACCATACATAAATGGCATTGTCCTCTGTTGTCGATTCTGCCCCACCATCTGGATTAGTTAAAATTGAAAAATAAGTTAAGAGGATACTTTTAAATCACGTTTTAATCTACTTATGAAACATATAGTGATCCTCCAAACATTCATCTCTAGATCGGGCTTCTCTGTGGTTCTCACCAGTTTTGATTTACAACTTGTAAATATTGGTTTCCCTGCTTTAGGGATTTGATGAATCTTTATGGAGGAGGTGCGCCATTCTCTTCACTTTTAGTTGGTTGTTCTTACAGGTGAAGCACAGATAAAAATTTATAGTGCATAAATAAACCACAACTCCATGTGCAACTATGGCACATGGAGATTAAGTACACATGATCAAACAGAGATATTTGAAGAAGTTAGATGCTAATAACAAAACCTAAAATCATACTAGCTTGAATAAAATTGTGACAACTAACGTGTATAAAGAAAAAAAATAACAAAATAAAAGGAGTTTTTTTCTCTCTACTTTATCAAGAAAAAAAATAATAAATAAGAAAAAGTCAAGGCCAATAGCAAAATCTAAATCATATTAGTTTGAATAAATAACCACAAAATGTAGGTTAAACTGTTGATAAGAATCAAAACTTAGGTTGCCTATTCTCTTTGTTAAAACATTTTTTGTTATTTTATCCAAGAACAACTAAATTACTATTATATAAAAAAAAATTGTTGCAATTTGGTGCAGTCGCAGTCACTTGCCACTACCAAAAAAAAAAAAAAATTGTTGCAATTTGGTACAGTCACTTGGCACAACTACAATTTTTAATGCAAATGTTTACTATATAGTATAGAATATAAAATGATTTGATTTTAGGGAGTCTTCTTCCATTTGGGGCCATAGTCTATACCCTACTAACTTTCTCAATGATTTATCCAACACACTCTTTCAGTTTCGAATTATTTGACCAGTATTTTATTTGAGATGTCCCAAAATTAAGTCGTATTTGAAAAGTCAAAGTTACTAATTTATTAACATTCTTATTATGCCCCTAATTTATCTTTAGAAGCTTTTTTTTTTTTATTTGAAAAATAAAAAAAACTAACAAATCTAAATCTTATTCAGATTAAAAAAAAAAAAAAAACCAACAAAGAGTCATCTACACGTTGGATTGTTTGTTTAGTTTCAAGAATTAATATTTATAGGAAAAAGAAAATTCAGCTAATAGATGATGTTGTATAGGTATTGTATAACTCCAATAGAGTTTGTAATCTACCACAATTCTTATTGGAATTTTATTTAAGATATGATTGAATTTGAATTTAGATTTGGCTTCTAAATATCACACCAAAAAGTTGCTTGGCGCAATATTAGTAGGTTTTCTAAACGTTGGGTTTTCTAAACGACCTAAAAATTTGGGCCGAGAGAGTAAATAAATTTATTTGTTTAAAATCTAGTCCTTGTGCTCGTAGGATAGGCTACTCCTATAAACTAGGATTAAAAGCACCGGTTTTCATTTCATCTCCTTACTTTTCAAAAAGATATTCAGAGTTCAAATTTATCGTTTCTTATACGGATTAGTGCATGGCAATATGACTTCCGTTTCTCCTCTTCAGTCTCGCACCCTCCACAGCTTCACGTTGCCCAGCGGCGGATGGCCGGTTACCCGCCACGTGAACATTCAACGCCTGAAAAAACCACCCACCAAGTTCACCGAGACACCTTCTTTTTCCTTTCCCTTGAAGGAAAAGGAAGAGAAAGATATCATCAACAAGGGCGACTCTGCCTCCAATGAGATCATTGCAGCTGCTACGACTACGAAGAAGCCGGAGGCGGCAAAGCAGAAGAAGAAGCGAAAGGTTGTGATGGAGATGGGGTTGACGAAGGAAGAAGAAGAGAAAGATATTATAGAAGTGATGAAAGGAAAGAGGCTTCACAAGAGAAAACAAAGGAAGATCAGTACAAAGCATACGTCTCAAAATGACTACTTTCTTGCTCGTCCTGCTGGATACGGCTTTAGGGTCACCTTCACCACTTCTTGATGGTAATTTTTTTTTTTTTCAATTTATTATTATTTATGATTAGGGTTATTTATAGTGGATGTTTATTTATTTAATATGCAAGTTTCTGTTGTATTTCTGGAATCAAATTGTGTATGTCTGCCGAGAAAACAAAGGAAAACTAAAGAAAATAAATTTTGTTTTTGGGTTGTTGTGATGCAGTGACATAATTATATATACAGGCATGGTAAAATTTTAAATAATTACTTTATAGTATATATAATTATTAAAAGCTTTAAATATTCAGCCTATAAAATAGGAGTTGACCGGTCTTCTAAATATATTGTATACGAGATATATTGTATACGAGATGATCAAATTTAAAATATAATAATATTTCTAAACTCATATGAGTGTACAAATTTTTTCTAATTTGCTATAAACATGTACCAAATTTTAAAAATAAAAATAAATTTGACATCTCTTATAAAAGTTATGCTCAATGGCGATCCTTCATTAAATAAAATTCATTCATTATGAATTCTATAGGGTAATTCTTAGCAATTTTTTTTTCAATTTTTTTAAAGAATAAATCTTATGTCTATGGCAGCCTAAATTCTCTTCTAAAAACAAATTAATATTAGCACAACTTATCAAGCAACTAGATCCAAATAGTAAAAAATAAAATCAGCTAGAGAGAAAAAAAAATGACATGATGAGAAAATGATCAAATTTGTAGGGGAAAAAACCTCATAAGTTCGAACAGGTTGGGGGGCTATGGCCTTGTGAAATTTGTTATTGTATTTGTTAAAGTTTGGATCAATATTCATGTCTTCAAAGACTTAATTTATTAGTTATACTAAAAAAATATCTATTTACTTCTGTAGACAACTTTGTAATTTATATTGAAAATGAATTTAAGAATTTCACTATGATGAATTTTATTTTATAAAATATCATCATTGAGTGTAATTTTTATGCAAGACAAAAAGTTTTTTGTTGTTGATATTTTTGTGCATGCCTAATATCAAATCTAACAACCGTTATTTGCTCATTTCCTAAAAAGTTATCTGGTAAATACATATACATTAAAGTTAATAATTTTGTATATAATATATTGATATATAAATTATGACTTACTCTTGATATTAAATTATTAAGTTTTATATGTGTGTGTGTGTTTACACTTGTGTATGAAGGTTTGTCTTGTATAATATTATATTAGTACGAAAGTTAGGTCCCAAACAAAAAATTCTAACTCCACCCCTATTTTTGTGTGCCTAAAATTGTAGAAATTACACCTGCTAGGACAAATGGATTGTAGATTATTTTCTTTCCGCTCTTTCTCAATAGAAAATAATGCTAGTTTTCTCATTATTGTATCTGAAGTATTCTTTTTTGTGTTTTGTGGTTGCAGGACATGAGTTTCTGATTGCTTAATACTAATGCTTGACCACAGTGATAATTAGAGGGTGTTTTTTTTAGTTCCATTAGAATAGAGTCAAAACCTTCAAAAAAAAAAAAAAAAAAAAAAAAAAAAAAATTCAAAACCTCAGGTGTACGCAAAGCCCTCCAGAAAAATTAATATATATGGGTTTTGCTTTTGTATTACTTGATATGTTCTGGTCCAAAAGGATTGATTGACTAATTTTGTCTACAAGGATTGTACATCAGATGATTCAGATTTGCAACATGAAACCCAAGGCAATACTCTTGTGGATTATAATGTGTTACATCTTTAATTTTGTGTTAATTTTCCCTTGTGGATTATAAGGTGTTGACTCTTACATCTTTAAATTCATTTTAATTTTAATTTTTTTACTCTGAAGATGCTTCTTCCAATGTGATTTAGTTGTTATAAAGCATGCACGCGCACGTGCGCATGCACACACACATATATATGTCTATATATTGACAAATTTGAAGCAATTTTACTTGAGGGATATGAGTTTGTGATTGGCAGTCTGGCACCATGTCGAAAGCCTAGGCACTCCTGAATATTTTGATCTAATTGTATACGAATCTCTGTATAAATTATAGATATGAGTTTTGTTTTTGAACTTCTACACATGTTCTTTCCGGGATTGACTAGTTTTATCTCAGAGATTGACATTAGATCATGATCTGTAACATGAAATCCAATACTCTTGTGGATTATAATGTGTTGAATCCTTAAAAATTCATTTGAAATTTTTAAAGAAAAATTTGAATCTGCTTCTTCCAATGTGGTTTAGTTGTGTTATAAGATGCATCCACACTCGTTTTGCTAAAGAACACATTACCACCTAAAGGGTTGGCACTTGTTTATCTTCTGATTGTCCTGATGGGGTCATCAGCATAACAAATGGAAAAAACCCTGAGACACCTATGGCAGAAAATGGTTCCAATGTGATAGCAGTAGCACAGTATGTAAATTGGGCTGTGTTTTGCAAACTCCCCCAAATCCTTATTATTCAACTGAATTTCATTACCCTCCTGCTCCATCAACTTCAACTTCCATCATAGATCCTCCAAATTGTAAATTGCTGTGTCCACAGTTGCTTATTTGAAATCTACAGCCAACAAACCGTAATCCTCTGCCAGGCATGACATGAGAGGTTTAACCTTGCAAACAAGCCACAAGAGATTTACAGTAACTCCCACAATGCCATAAACTGCAAAGAGCCGTAGTACATGAGAGAAACACAAGTCAAAGAAGTTGACTTGGACTTCATATTAACTCCCATTCACTAGAGCTGCTAACCTGTGGCTCAATTAATTGATGTTCAAATTCATTTTCAAATATATCTTGGTATTACATTGTTGCCAACTTATGATGCCAGTCAACTTGATATATAGTATTTTTCGAACACCAAAAAAACTTGGCTCTTTGACATAAAGGTCGGCACAAGTTGGTCCACAAAAACAAATAGAAATGAGAGAGAGAGAGAGAGAATGCTGGACTTATGTATAAGTAAATTGAATATCCTACAAAGGCTGAATTTCCAGATCCCTGCGTTCACCATTTCCAGAAGATGACGCAGATGATGCAGACTCCTTATTCTCACCAGTCTTCATCTCTTGAACTGCTGGAGGGTTGGTAACGGTCATGGACACAGCGGCATTATCGGATAGATGGTTCTTCAACTCCCTGTGCTCCTGACATATGGCACACCAGTGCAGGCAGCAGTGCACCAGGCAGGGATCACATGGTGAGTTCTGCAAACAAGCAACATGATGACTCAGCAAATAACCCCCAGCAAACATCCATGGATGATGCTATAACATTGATAGATGATGCTATGTAAAAATGAAAATCTCCATTAGCTTTTCTTTACCAAAACAATCTTCGGGTGTTCAACAACAAAATCTGGGCTCAAATGTAATGTTCACAACAAAATCTTGGGCTCGAACTGTCATGTTCAGTTGTCTAAAACTGTCCATGACCAAGACCAAGTTATTCTTTTGATTAAGTCATCTCATGAAGCACATCATAAATGTAAAGAGCAATCTGAATATCTCACATTCAAATGTTGAAATTGGTGAATATAAACTAGTTTTCGTGCTTATAATAGATCATGGAAGTGGTACACTGCTTGAATTTAGTGTCATTGACTAAGGTAGGGCTAATATTGATGGTAATAACCACATTTCCTGGCATGAAACTATAAGATATTATACTAGATATTGCCTTTTCAAGTATTAAATTCAAAATAATAATAAAAGAGAAAATCAAATTACCTTGAGATGGTATTTCTTCTGCAATGACTGTCGAAACAAACCAGTGTAGATGCCACACATCCACCAAGCAAAGAACAGGCACTCGCAAATGAGGAATGATGTCTTGGGATCAATACCATGGAATAAAGCAGTTGCAGCTGCAAGTGCAACTCCACCTTCAACACACATGCCATGACAAACGCAGGCATTCTTCCAAGGAATTTCTTGCAAATTTTCAATATTACGCCCAAACAACACACATGGGCAGAACAGTCCAGTCCAGCCTGCAACAAAACCACAGTGATTTTAGAATGATCAACAACCATGAACAAAACAAACATGGTAGACAAACCCAAAAGGTATTACATTTCTCCTCTTTCTTTTACTGCATGTTCTAAAATCTAAGCAATTGAAGAACTAAATCAATTTAGAAAAAGAATTAACATCATGAAATGCTGCTTCCTGTGTGAGTAATAGCCTTAAAACCTGCTGAGGAAGCAATGGTTGCCTGCACAAAAGAAATTTCAATTTCCTAACACTTCATATCATGGCCATTTTAAGCCAGGGGAAGTATAACTTCTCCAAGCATGACCTTAAAAAGAAATAATTCTCTTGACCTTTTTAAAGAATGCTTACATAGTAGAAGTAGAGTCATATACTGAAATAATTGTAATTTGAATAGAAGTTCAATAAAAAGAACAGATGAATGCAATCAACTAGGACTTGAAGAGAGCAGGGTAAAGTTAACGGACTCATTTGTTAGTTTATATTAGTTTTAATTCAACCATAAGTAAGAAAGATTCACAAATTACAAATGTACACTCACATGCATATCTTAATTATTAGGCCTTTTTTTCCCCCATTAGATGATTTCAATATGACACAAATTTTCTAGATTCAATTTCCTTCCTAGTGTATTTTCCCTACATCTGCCCTTTCCATAAAGGTGTCTTAACGGCTTCCAAACACAATTCTGCAACACGCACCTAATCAGTGCCTTTCCATCAATCCACTTTGGTATAAAAAAATTTATGGAAAAAAAAAATCAGAAGAATCATGAATTCCATATTACCATAAATGTCAAATTATGATGAATTCCAAACGAAAAAAGGCCAATGAATCATAATTTGAATGTCAAGTCCATAATATTGAAGCAGATAATAGTCTTACAACTTTCAGTATCTTCAGCACAGCCAAAAATCCCAGTTGTCCAATCTTCATCAGAGGGGGGCTGGTAACTTTCGGGTAGGGGTTGCCCACATTCAATACATCTATGGATGGCTAACTGTTCAATAGGAGATAGAATCAGTTATTAAAAAAGAATAAATAATGATATTCATGTTCTGATTGGAATCCATGCAATGGAATCACACTTTTTTTTTCTTCTTCCTTTTTTTTTAATGTAATTAAATAATGTATTTATAAATAAGCAGCAAGGGCCACAACCATTACACAAGAAGTATACAAGAGAACAGCAACAATGAATCTATTCTCTAAAATCTAAAAGGCCAACAAATTAGAAAACGAGAAACAAGACAAAGGAATAAAAAATTCCACTAAACTCATTAAAAAAATATAGCCTTGTTTATGGAAAATTGGGTATTGATAAATTACCGATTGTTCCAAGACTTAAGCTGATAGAAAATAGTAAATTTAATCATAATTCTAACAAGTATTCATCCATATAAAAATATGGCTTTCATTCCAAAGGCTTTCACTATTCAAATTGTTCATTATAAAACAACAACAACAACAACAAAAACTTAGTCCCAAATTTTTGGTGTCGGCTATGGATTCTTGACAAATTAGTCAGGGTCAGCCACATGTTCAATATATTATATCTAATACAATTTGCAACCCCGTTGGTTAAGGTAAAAGCAAGAAACTAATCGGGGCCTAAGATATTCAATATAGTCATTGAATTGAATACCCCATGACCGCCAATACACTCAAATATCCAAACCTTCAAATTATATATTTAATACTTACATTCATACAAGCATCCACCGCAAAAAGGTTAACAGAGATGAGAAATTTAGCGGGAAAAGTGTGGAAACGGAAAATGAGACACAATACACGAATCACATTGTTTTTTTCAACGCTTCCCCAACAAATCTTTCCCTTCCCATTTTCTCGGCAACCAAACAGAACAAAAACAAAAAGTGAAAACAACTATTAATAGTTTATAAAACAAACAAAAAAAACAGAGTAAAAACATCGCAGCATTGACCCGAATGGCATGAGAAACAAAAAAAACAACACAAACCCATTTTCGCATACACACATACAAACAAGAATATGTAATTCAAAGAATCAGAATTATCAAAAAAAAAAAAAAAAATTTGATGACAGAGAGAGAGAGAGAGAACCTGAGGGACTTGAATGGGTTGGTTAAGCTCTCCAGGGGTGATATCTTCGGCAGGGGCTTGATCTCTGACCAACTTCACGTAACGTGATGCATTCCCATCACCCATTTGATCTGTGATCTGATCTCAACAAACAAATCAACACAAAATCACAGAGAGAGATAGAAAATGTGTTTATAAGGAAATGGAGAATGTGAATGAATGAGAAAGAAAAGAAAGAAAGAAAAAATGGAAATGAGATGAAGGGGAGAGACCTGTTAATGCCTTAATGGGCTTTCACAAATTTACAAATCAATTAATTTTCAAATCTCAAAGTGGACAGGTTTTTCCTCTGTCTCATACTGAAATCATTTTTTATAGTTTTTAGATTTTACCAAAATCTTATAGTAGAGCGGTTTTCGGTTTTATATTTTGGACTTTCCATATTATTATTTTCATGTCTTTAACTTCAACACGTTGTTAGTTAGTTAGTTAAAACTTTATTATTATGTATATATTTTTTAAAAGGATGATTATGGTATAGGTGATCACAAATTGGTCAAACTCGGAGTTGCACCTAAACCTGTCATTCGATGTAAATATGTCGAGTGGATATCAAAGGAAGTAGGAAATCATTCCCACAAAGATCAACGGGAATGTCGACCCAAGTATAAGAACTAAGTTTAGTTGGTCTCATTGATTTCAACAATTGTAACTTCGATAAGGGTTAACACCATTGAGAGTAACCAACCATAAACCAAAAGTTTGAGACTGTGAAAGGTAAAGAAAATGGAAGAGGATAAGGGGAGAAAGAAACCATGTAATAAATAACATTGCATCACATGGTTTTCTTTATTTTGTTTCCTTTTCAATAAAATAAGCGACAATTCCATGTAAAACCTTCTATTTATAAGAAAAATATAATTAATTAAACTGGTCATTTTGAGAGGTACCAACATGATCGTACTCATTCACACGGGTTGACCCCAATAGAAACAAATAGGTGTGGGAAACCGTCTCTCACATCAAACAAAACTTAGAAGCAAAAAATTTATGATTTTGAAAGAAAATGCTTATACATGAACCGATTTTTCACACAATCACTCACAGTCTCTAGTGGCACACTCTCACTTTTTGCCAAGCTACGCAATTCAATTCCATCCCTAATTATCAACATTGAATCTTAGTTGTCCTTTTTCAGAATAACATTGTTGCATGCGCCAGGGCCCATACAAATTAAGACTCAATTAAAACTTGGTTTGGTTAATTTAGTAAATAATAAGTAAATTACATTTTACACCTTATTGCTATCTCCAATCTGGACCCATAACCTCAAAGGTTTCAAATTGCAGCCTTAAATGTTTTTAAAAATATAGGCTTTGATTTGAAACTTTTGCAAGTTCAAGATTTAAGTTTATACGATCCCTGTGAATTCCAATTAACTCAATTGGTAAAAATTTTTATAGTTGAATAAGAGATCTATGGTTCAATTCCAGTCTAAACAAAAAATTGATTGGTGTCTTGATCTAACAATGAAAAGTTATCATCAGAAGCAAACTTCATAGATTGAAACTCTCTTTAAAAAAAAGTGGTTTATATGGCCCCTAATTTATAAAACTATTTGATTTAAAATATAATTTATCTTCTTCTTATTTCTTTCTTCCGTCCCTCCTTTTATTTTGTCTTATTATTTGTAATAATAATGTTCAATCACTATAAAGATTACTATTTTAAGTAAATGATTAAATCCTGAGTTGGAGTTTGGACAAAGGAAAGGTATGGTCCTAATTCTTTTTTTTTTTTTTTTTTTTAATTTGAGACCAAAAGACTTTTAATAACTTTTCTTTTGGATAGAACTTTTGTAAATTACTTGTTGGTTTTGACTGCTACCAAAAATAGATTCATGGTGTATATTTATTAAAGACTTTGAGCCAATCCCAATCCCAATCCCAATCCCAAATTCAATTAAATGGATTTTTTTCCCTTTTTAGAATTAATTGAATGGAATTGATTAAGACAAAGCATTAACTCAAGAAAAACGTTGGTATGATGTGGTTGCGTACTTGTATAAATGTTAGTCACGTTGATTTTAATGTTTAACATATTCTTATGGGACCCAATATAAGAACTCAATTTGCAAGTTTGCTGATAAAGTGCATTTATTGATGTAATAAAGAGGGTAAAAAGATTTATTTAATATTGAAAAGGGGGAAAACATAAGAAGAGAGTATATTGTAATTTCATATGTTTTAAATAATCTAACCAAAGTTTTGCATTTTTTAATATTAAGTTAATTTCATCATATCACTAGCACTTTCACTCCCCAGGATACATCATACTTGCAATATAAATTTACATTGTAGACACACCAAATGTTATACACATTTGTAAAAAATGTATAATATTTACTATTTTTTGTATATCTATTATGTAAATTTACATTGTACAGTGCAATGTTAAAAAAGAATTCCCTCTTGTTTTTTTAGCATATACCAAAGTTTTTGGTGAAGGTGGAATTCGATTAGAACAAGAGATTTTCACACAATTTAGGCTAAATGTATTTGTTAAAATGCTATTTTTAACACTACAAACTACATAAATAGGGTTGCATTGGTGGAGCCGTAGCTAAATTTTTAGCTCTTGAATAGCTCTGCACGGTAGCAATATAAAATATTTTATATAGTCGTGATTGTAGTTGTTGTTTATTGTAGCAGATATATTATTTTTATTATATTATTTATATTATTTTAATATATTAAATACTAAAATAAAATTACTGTAATATTGAATATTTAATAAAATAAATTAGTAAAATAGGTAAAATAGCTTTTTGCAAAAAGCTAAAATTTTTGACACCAAGGCTGCTGCTATCCACTAATATGAGCTATCAGGCAATCACCATGGAGCAAATCTTAGACCCATTTTCTTGAGATTTGAGACTTTGACACGTAATACTAATAAGAAATAGATTCACACACTGCTTAAACTTACAACTTAAGTAGCACGTGTGCCCACACTCTCCACCAACTTTTCGTACACTTCAGTTCAATCTAGCCTAGGATATAACCAAAATTGGAAAGAGAAGATAAGGAGTACACTCAGTAGAGGGGAGAAGCCATGGGTGGAGGAGCACTGCATATTGACCTTCCTACGATGCAGTTCAAAACTTCTTCCTCTAATCTTCCTTATGTACCACCTTCTTCTTCTTCTTCTTCTTCTAAAAATAATCTAAACCTTCCAGTTTCAGCAACTTTTGCTGGAAATCTTACAACATCTTGTTCTGCTACTAGATGCTCCAGCCACAGTGAAACTTGTGGAAAACTGGAGACTTTGGATGGAAGAGAAGAAAAAAGAGCAACTGGGTCTCTCTATAATCCTGTTTTTGGACAAGTTCCATCCCAGTTGGAGATTGAAAATGCAATTCATGCCCTCCAAAAGTGAGCAGTAGTGGTATTTCAATTCTGCTTCTTTTCTGTGATTATGCATGATTTCTGTTTTTGTAATATTGAAAAATCTGCATCTAAATTCTAATGCCAGTTTAATAAAAAAAAAATCGACTATGTCACTGCCTTATCTCTATTTTGGTTATCCTTTTGTTAAATTTTTTTAGTCCTAATGATTCAATTTGGAAGACTACTTTAAGTTCTTATTGAAATTAAATTTTTAGGTTGCTAATTTGGGTTATTTGGAAATAGTTTACAAAATAAGAGAGCTCATATATCTGCAGGACTGTTGACTCAGCTTAATTCTTTAATTAGTATGTATTACAAATTGGCAAAATTTTTGAAGTGCTATGAAGCATACAATATATGAGTTTTACCTAATAATACACTTTCATTTCGGATTTTTCTGCAGCTTTTTGCTGCTGTCCAGGTCTGCTACATTGTGAAATTAGGTTATCTGTGCTCAAGGTCCCACATACCAAATTAGGATATCTCCATTCTTAAGCAGTATCGTGTAACCTTATTCAGACTGATCTGGGCAACTTTCCTATTAGAAGTTAAAACCATGGTTTATTGTTCAAGATAGAACTTCAAAAAGAAGCATTCTAAAAAATTGAATTTTCTGCTGGAAAAAATTTGTATCCCTGATGTCACTTTGAATGATTCCAGTAGTTGATGAGGTCATTTATGTTCCAGTACCAACTTCTATTTCTCAAGTTTAACTTGTCTTGGATAAGTTTTAAAACAATACCAAGGTGATTGTAAGGATAATTGGCTTTTATTACTTGAATAAATCCTTTACACTGTTTCAATTTACATTCCATAAAAAATAGATTACCCTTAGCTTGAACTACAATTTCTCTGATCAGATTGCTTTCTTAAACAGTTTTATGCTTGGGAAATCCTCATCTGGGTCAGAGTTGAAATGGCTTGAGCAGAAACTGGATTATTTTGATCCGAGACTATTGCTATCTCAGGGATACAGAAGGCTTTGTGATGCATTTCAATTGCTGCAAACAGATCCCACTGTTAAGGTGAATTCTTGGTTTTGACTTTAATGTGAGCATTCTTCAAACTTGGTCAAGGTCCAATTCTCCCTTTGGATAATCTTAGAATTTGAAAATTGTTTTACCAAAAGCATTTCTGACATGATTGGCTCAAAGATGAGTCCTTCAGAAGTGATTGTACCTTACCAAAGTTCCAAACGCCTTGTTCCTATTCATCCCTCTCCTCTTCTTTGCTGATGTTTTGTTTGGATCAATGTTTATTTTCATCTTTAGACTCTTACTTGTTTCAACTGTAAGGATAATGTCATTTCGTCTATGCAAATTTCTTTTCCAATTCAAAAAACCATATATAAATCAAATAATGGGTTTCAAATACTTAAAATTGGTATGTTTTGTTTTTCTTTTCCTTTCTTTTTTTTCTTTCTCTTTACAGAAAGTAGGAATCTTTTCCTGCTAATGTACGTCTCTTTAAGGAATCTAACTTGAATGCAGCGACTAGTGGTTTCTCTAGCATCTGATAAAGCCGTTTGGGATGCGATTTTGAGGAACGAGTCAGTTCGAGAGTTTCAATGGACACCCTACGCAGGTTTTCTCTATTCTCATCACATATTTGGTTTGTTTTAATAGATGCACAAGAAATAAATTCTTTTCTTTTATTTGTTTGGCCAAGCGACTCTTTCAATTGGAAAATACTGTGTCTGTCCTATGGCTAGATGCATCTCTGTTGGTATTGGAGGGGGTAATCACACCACAACAATGGTGGCATTCCCTCATATAAAATTTCCTACTTTGTCTCCTAGAGAAGTAGAGTGGTGATAACTTCCAATGCAATTAGTTTCTCTAGTGAATGGATATGACTCTACAGAGGGTTGTGTTTGTTCCTAAAGTTACAACTCTCCGATTGGGTATAAGGGTATATAAAAAGGCCCTGAGTATTCAGGCCATTTGATCCCTATCTCCTCTCATTTGTAGAGAAACTCTGCATGTGATTTTCACTCTCATGGGAGTTTCATTTCTCTAGAACCAACTATCTCAACCATTAAATGGCCTTTGGATATTATGTGTTGGTGGTGGTGTTATCATATATGTTAATAAAAATACAACTTTGGAGTAGACTTGTAGCATGAAAACATCCAACAGGCGAATGGAATAGAACTATGGGAAGAAACATGGTTGTGGTTATTTGACACCACAAAAGAGATAACAGTTGTGCCCTTGCTGCTATAAAATTTAAGAGTTTGAAAATTATTGTTCGAGGCTTGGTCAATGTATGAATTTAAGAAGAAGCCCTTATGAAAGACCTCAACAAAACTTGGAGAATTGAATCTTAGGATTTTACTTGTGTGTGTGTTGTTCAAGACTTTGGCAGTGGTTTTTAGAAGTGCTTTTTAGAGCAATCAGTGGTTTTTTTCTTTTCTTTTTTCTTTTATTTATTTATTTATTTATTTTTTTAATGCAGGTTTGGATAAAATAGAAATCTTTCTTGCAATTAGGATTTTAGATTTGTGAAAGTTGAGAGTAACATCGTAGGGTCTTTTTTTGAGGGCTTGATAACATGTTGGAACAACACCTTAACTCAAAAGCTTACCCCAGAGGGTTTAATCCAACAAAATTTTATCACTACTTGTTACTCTAGTCAGTATTATCGTGAGACTTGATCACTTAACCAATAACGTGAATATTCCTATAATTTCTTTCTCATTTCTATAACTAACTTATTCTCATTTTATCCATGTAGTTAATTATGTGAGGCCTCTAATTTCTAATGAAGAGCCAGACTTGGCAACACGTATATTGATGTGGATTTTGGATGCCACAAAAGCAAAAGTTATAGAGCTCATCGAGAAATTTCTGTCTCTAGTGAACGAGCTATTTCAACCTCCCAAGAGTAACAATCCCACAGAAGCAAACAAGGAGCAGATGGAGGAAAAAATTAGATCATCGTTGCTTCTCTCTGTTGTGATCCTCCTGATTGCAGTTGTGGCTCGAGTCCAAACTGCTTGAATCACCATAGCATAAGCAGAAGAATGCAAGAATAAACCACATTATTTGATCAACAGTGGGGCACCATTAGTTGATGAGTACCTATTTAATTTCAGCATTTTTTCCCCCTGTATTGTATATGTTGCAAAACGGTTATGTTTCCAAATATTTGAACTCCTACATTTGTTTCATAAATAAATTCCTGAAGGTCTTGAAGGAAAACTCACATACTTCCAGTCTTCTATAATGGATATTCTCGACCACGTTTGCCAAGCTAACTTCATCCTTAACATTATCTGTTTGCAATTCAGCTTCAGCCTGCAGTATCCAACACCAATTGAACAATGCTACATACATCTCAGGTCGTGAACCCTGCATCTGAAAGACGCAGCAAGTCAAGTGCTGGGTTCGCTTTTTCTAGATTCATCTTTGTTCTTCCACTCACATGAATGAGTTGCTTATGCATGGTTAAAAAGGATTGTTTTCCCATTCTCAGGTCTAAACAATAATATATTGTCGTTACCTCGGTATATAAAAGGCTAATTATCGTGACATTACCAAGTCTCTATGAGAAGGGCTTCAAAAAGAGGTCTTTCTGCACATGATGAGGTATCGTTTATCATATAAACACCAAATCATGTGGCCCTACCAACTTTCACGATCTACTCATTTCACATGCATCTAGTATTCTTAAATCTGAAGTGCTCCAAAAGAAAATTTGCATGTTATAAAAACACCAAATAGAACGTCCAAGGAGAAAGGTAGGACGACAAAACAGAACAGTAAACACTTTGTAATGATAAAGTTGGGCTCAACGCAAAGCAATCTATATTTTTCTTCATTGTTTCTAGTAAGAGAAAGTCTAGAGATACCCAAGTCTACAACGTGATTAAGTTGCACCTTGTGATTGGTGAACTCAACAAGTTTTTTTTAATTAAATTCATGTGATTGTCTCGTGTTTAAGTCCTAAAACCCAACCACACAATGACACTCAAGCAAGTTGCGTATGACCTATTCACTCAATGCCCTCTACTTCTGATTTTCTTCATAGGCCCTCCCTCCCAAAACTAAGTTATTGAAAAACACCCACCAGAAAACAATAAAGTATATTCAAATTGGACTTGAACGTGTACCCAAAATAGGCATGGCAAGGTGTTTTAAAACATGTTTATTTCCAAGGATGTTAAGCTCACAAACTTGTTTTCCTATCTATTTATCAGTACTTACACAAATGCCTTCCTATTTTCTAAGCCTGCATAGGAACCATTTCCTAATCCTACTGTTCATTCACTTTTAGAAAATTATTGTCTTGTCATGCCCATCGAACCTCTAAATTAGGAGCCCTCTATGTACACATTTAACCATTAAGTTAAGTCCCATTGTGTAGCTCAATAGACCTAAAATCTATTGAGCTTAAAGGTTTCAAGCATATTAATATAATGTAAGTTAAAGAAAAAAACCACCCTAATGAGCCTATGGTACCCAGCAACTTGAGGATGGATGCTAACGTACTCACATCTTTCACCTGTGGATTCGATCAAGAGAATATTTATCAGACGGCTATAATCACCATTTACAACCTAATTTCACTGCTAGGGATTCTCAAAATGTTATTAAAGAGAGAACATCTATTCCTACAAAGGAAAAACATCAATAGACACTACAAATGCATTTAATGCCTGAAAAACATAGGTATAACGAAACCGTTTCCTCTGCATTCATTTACTAATCTTGACTCAGTACAAGTCCAGATATCAAGTAAAGGCACATGCAACAAAAGAGAGCTCCTCCTCAGTCCAAGAGGAATCTCTATAACGGGAAACAGTTTCAGTCTTGAGGGAATGAAACAAGGATGGAAATCCACCAATAAGGTCTGTCTGTCCAGTTAGTAGGGTCATCTAGCATCTTGTAAAGGAAGCTATTAGAGGGTACCAAAACCTTATTCCAATGCTATGATCATGGTAATCCCTAGGGTGATGGCAAACTGGTTTTAAAGGAACTTGGAGCTTTGGGAACAGGGGCATAATTCTTAAAACATTCCCACACCCAAATTTGCAAAATTGCTATAGGTACGTACAAAGGTTTCCACTTGGAATCGACCCCAAGAGCGCTATAGGTCGAGGGTGAAACGATCTAAATGGGCATATAGAGTCCCTAAGAAATAAGGGAAAAGCGGGAAAGAGTATCCTTTGGCCAACTTAACTACTAGAGGGAAATGTCTTCTTAGGATCCTTTCATGGGGATATCCTTCAAATAAATGGCGAGATAATAGGAAAGCAATAAAGTCTTCAACTTCGTAAGAGCTAGAATTACCTACTCCCACAACAAACTCTATACCTTCTTTCAAAGAATCTGTGGTTGCTTTCTCACTTACACCATCAGCATATACTCCCTCTAGAAGTATCTGATCCATCCCCAAAAGTTGGCCTTGAAGCCTTTATCAACACCAACACTAGTGTCTTCCATCACTTCCTTGCTAGGGGCTTTCTCTTTCCTTGCCACCTTTCGAACTGACTTCTTCAAAGTCTTCGTTACTGCATCCTCAAGAAACTTTACAGCTTTGGCCTTATCAGAAGATAAGGAAATGTTAGCCACCTCTCCATCCCCAAATAAGGGAAGTCTCAATATCTTATAAACTTCCTCAATGGAAGGGGAGATTTCTTGAGACCCTGTGAAGAAAGTGTGGGTAGTAGAATTCCATCGACACAAAAGGCAAAGGAGGCTTTCACTTTCTTTATTGATGTCTAGCCTGGAGAACACCAGCACAGTGTGCACTAGATGCACTTTTTGGAGGATATCCATAAAAGAAGGATGTGTCAGCACTATTCAACATTAACTCCTCCAGCCTTTAGAAACTGTGGTATCAAATTTGAAAACCATATTAGTGGTGGGGTCAAAATCTCCTCTGCAAGTGCCAAGTTGAGGGATATGCTTCAAGTCTAGGTCCATGATCCAAAGATCATCAAGCTCTCCATAGGCCATGTAAGGAGGTTTCGCAGGATAGGGGAGAGATTCCCAAGCAAAACTTTTATCAAACGGGTTATCTCCAAAGAAGGATGGAATGATCCATTGCTCCTTTATGGAAGGGTTCTCTTCTCCTGCTAATAGCGGTCTTCCGATTTTAGGAGTTAAGGGTTTGGTGATTTTTGAAGAACTAGATCTTAGAGTACGTTTGAAGCCCATGAGATCTTTTTGTGCTGACTCTGAGGTTTGGAGTTCGGAAAAGAAGAGATAAGGAAAAATGAGAGTGATGGGAAGAGGGCAACAGTTTTTCCCTCCTTATATACTTTACACTGTGTTTGGTTGGGGTGATTTTAGGGAGGATGGAAAACATACGGAGAAAAAGTGGGTGGAAAACAATGTTTTTCATTGTTTGACAAAAGAAGGAAAACACTGAGGATGGAAAACCTAGGAGAAAATTTTCTCTCCCGGGCCCACAAATCTCATCCTCCCAAATCGGGAGGAAAATTGTGGGGAGAAAAGTGGACTTATGGCATTTTTACACAAATGCCCTATGGAATCAAGTTAAAAAAAAAACAAAAAGAAAAGAAAAGAAAAGAAAAAAAGAAACAGAGAAAGAGCGCTGGAGAATGAGAGCTGCGCCTGCTAGTGCTGGAAGCTTGGAACGTTCTTGAATGAGGGAGACAAAGCAAATAAAAGAAGGGGGATAGAGATAAGGACAATGTGTGGAAGAGAAAAACAAGGGAAAAAAAAGAGAGAGAAGAAAAACATATGGATGAAATGAAGGTTAAGAAAGGAGAAATAATATAAAGAATAAAAAATCTTGAGAAATGTTACCACAATATTTTCACAATAAATTTTAAGTAACAGATTGTTATTAGTTAATTTTGGTGAGTAAAAAAATAATTTCAGTAGTGGGTTCAAATTAAAACTGGTAACAACTTTCCACATAAATTTTATTGTGAAAGTATTGCGAAAAATGTTGTGAACGTAACACTTCTCATTGAAAAATATAATTATTGGTAAATTTTATATTATTTAATGAGTACAAATAAATCTATTTCTTACTTATTATGTAACAAGGGTATAATAGTCAATTTATATAAACTACATTTTCTATCCTCTCACTTTTCTTTTTAACTAAACAAAATAGTTTTCTACCCTCCCACTTTTTCATCCCTCCAACCAAACACACACGAGGGAAAACTAAATAGTTTCTATCCTTCCACTTTTCTATCCTCCCACTAATTTTCCATCCTCTCAATTTTTCACTCCTCCATACAAACGGACCCTTAGGCAAAAGTTTTCCCTCTAAAAGGAGTCTTTTGAAAGTGAACCACATTTTCAAAATTTTGACACGTGTTAGCAAGGGAAATGCTAGATGACAGCAAAATCTTGGACAAATCAGTTCTCAAAGCAAATACTGCCATTAAGGGAGTTGTGAAAAGGTGTGACCTATCACCTACAGGTTCCTAAGGAACTGCCATTAAGGGAGTTGTGAAAAAGCATGACCTATCACCAACAGGTTCCTTTTGCACTTTTCACCTTGTATTTTGCTTAACCATGTTTGTGTGTTGTTTTCTTATGCAGGAAGTTCATTTTTGCAAGTTAGTTTGACTTGTTAATCATTTTAAAAAAAAAAAAAAAAACAGAAACATAAGAATAAACATACACATATCTCCTACTCAGAATTTTAGAAAAAAATTATATTGTATAAATATATATATATATATATATATTTATTTATTTATATAAATAGATATATATATTCAAAAAATGGGGGTTTACATTAAGTTTGGCCCTTATGGCCTATCACCCCTTTTTCTTTACAATTAGTAATAAATACATAAATAAAGAAAGAAAGAACAAAACAATAAATATAAAATAACTTACAAACCTAAGGCCTATTATGGCTTGTTTACATAAAAACAGGTTTGGAGGCGGGAAACTCAAGGAGAACGGTGCCCATAAGCATCAATGTCTTCATCAAAATCCTTTTGTGGGTGGTTTGGGCCAAGGTATCCCTCCTCCTTCTTTCCAGAGTCCGAAGCTTCTAAAGAATCAGACTCATCTGTTCCAAAGACATTTGAGTAGTCAGAGGCCTCTGTGCTTGAGTTAGAATTAGTTCAAGAGTTTGTACGCTTGCTCTTTTGCCTTGGGAGGTCTATTTTGAATGTGTAACATTAGTCTTTCGTATTCTTTTTAGCTTTCACTTGAAAGTATTCATTCACTCTCTTCCTTTTTTTTCCCATTACCCTCCCCCCTAGGTTAGGTTTCCCCAACCTTAAGAAGGAAACATGGAGGGGGGGGGGGGGGGGGCGAAGAGGAGGAATGGGGTCTGGAACCACCAGGGGATTGTTGCCAACACTGGAAAAATCTGAGTCATGGTCTGGGGAGTTGGAATCTGCTAAAGAAGGGCTAGCCATTTAAAAAAAAAAAAAAATGAAGGCTCTCTTTTTCTATGTAAGGAAAGGAGGTGTGGATGCAAAAAGGAGTGAAGAATAAGGAAGATTGCTTTACTTTTTAAATCACCAAGGTCAAGTGAAAAGATGCGACATTTATGAAGCTTAATGTTTGTCTGCTAAGTGTGGGAAATGATGAGTTACCAAAATGGCTAGAAACACTCGCGAATGCCATGTGTCCCAACTTTGAACATCACAAGGCATGTGTTGACAAAAATTGCCGTTAAATTATATTTAACAAAAATTGACAAATTATGTATAAATAGAAATAGTTAAATTATGTTTAACAAAAATTGTCATATTATGTTTAACAAAAAATGTTAAATTATGTTTAACAAAATAGTTTAACAAAAATTGTTATTTAGTAATATTCATCAAACATAATTTCACCCATAGGACTTTTGGTGTATGGGTTTTATTGATGTAAGCAGTGCCCATTTGAGATAATGTATCTCTTAATTACAATCTCTTGTTTCAAGGGAAGACCCTTTGATTCCAACCACATCGCCTTTGTACATATATAAGTTTATTTATTTTCATGTTTGAGAGGATGTGTTTTTATTTATTTGTGGTTGCACCTAACAATTTATTTAGGTTGCCTACGTATCCTTGGTGGGGATCAAGCCAATTAGTATTTCTTAAATTGAGTTTTTAGATTTCAAATACTCAAATACGATTTTGTCCACTTCAAATAATGGACATTTAAGTCAAATACTTGGTATTTAATTAACCACTGATTTAATTTTGTTTTTGGGTGAGGTAATTTATTTTAATCTCAAGGATAAGTCAAGAACCCATGTTTTTATGGAAATTGAACCAAGGATTCTCTTTTTGAGAAATTGAATATCCAAACAAAACTCCCCTTCTTTCTTTTGCTTCTCTGTAGGAATTTTAACAAGTAATGATACTTTGATTAAAGTTCCCAAATTTAATTAAGGGAAAGAAAACTCCTTTGAAGCAATTTTATTTTTATGAAAACAGTTTAGAAATTGGGAATTGGACTTATAGGGATGAAAGGCCCAGATATAGGTATTGGGCCGTAGGCCGCGCCTGAGGACGTCAAATAACCCAAGGACAAACTAGTACAAATGAAGGCAGACAGATATTGGGCTGAGGAAGAGATTAGGTCATGATGAGCAGGGGACGTTGTCTGAGGAACAATACCTCCTCGGCCAGCAGGGTGGAGGCCAGGAGGCTGGCCACCCACCAAGTACTGGGCAGCAGGCAATCGTGCTTAGAAGGATAAGCATAAAAAAGAGATGAGTCAACAAAGAATTGAGAAATATCTGGGAAGAAAGCTGCTACCACCGCATTGAATAATCTGCATCTAACCCCCTAGTTGCATTAATGTGGAGGTGATACCTGAATAGTAACTTTCAGCCTTATAGTTACCCACAAAGACTTCAGGAAGGTGCTGATGGGACAAGTATCAAGATTAACAATCTGATCTACACATGGAGGACTGAGATGAAAGAAGGGAAGGTAGTATAAAAGGGTGAAACCCCATTATAGAGAGATGATCAGAAAACCTAGAGATAAATCACTGTGTACCCAAGAACTGTAATTTTTGTACAAGTCTATGTGAAATATATAAGAACAAACCTTCCTTGGACTTGACCGAGGAGAACTTTTGTTGTTCAAAACAGCTTGTTTCGTTCTTTCCAACAATAACTAACCTATTGTGATTATTATCTACCTAACTCATTGAAAGTTTAGTTTCAAGCCCACTCTCTAACAAATTCATTGTTTTGAGCTCATTGGGCCATTGTCCATCCATTTGGGCTGTGGAGCAAATCGTGTCCTTACAGGACCATTTTCTCAAATTAATTTTGTGGACATTTTATTTTAGGAATTGGAAACTCCAATTTTGATTAAGAAATTAGGAATACTAAAGAATTAGCCATATTGGAATTTGAAGGAATTAGAAACTCCACTTTATTTAAAATAATTTTGGGAGTCAAGGACTCTATTGAAGCATATTATTTTAAATTGGTGGAGTCAAGAACTTCATTAATTTGTTTAAATGGTGGAGAGTCAAAGACTCCAATTTTTAAATTAGTAGAGTCAAGGACTCCATGTAGTGGTAGAATCAAGGATTCCATTGATGCAATTTATCATGGTAAAGTCAAGGACTCTAATATTTAAATTGTTGGAGTCAAAGACTCCATTGATGTATTTGATTTGGTAGAGTTAAGAACTCTACTTGAGAAAACATTGGACTAAAGCTTGAGAGATTTTTTATTTAGTAATCCATAAATAGGATTTGCAAGTCAGGGACTCGAACTTCAAGTTTCATATATGGAATTAGGAACTCCATATATGAAAATTGAACCAAGGATTCTCTTTTTGAGAAATTGAATATCCAAACAAAATTCCCCTTCTTTCTTTTGCTTCTTTGTAGGAATTTTAACAAGAAATGATATTTTGATTGAAGTTCCCAAATTTAATTAAGGGAAAGAAAACTCCTTTGAAGCAATTTTATTTTTATGAACATGTTTTAGAAATTGGGAATTGGAACATTTCCTCAAATTAATTTTGTGGACATTTTATTTTAGGAATTGGAAACTCCAATTTTGGTTAAGAAATTAGGAATACCAAAGAATTAGTCATATTGGAATTTGAAGGAATTCAGAATCTCCACTTTATTTAAAATAATTTTGGGAGTCAAGAACTCCGTTGAAGCATATAATTTTAAATTGATGGAGTCAAGAACTCCATTAATTTGTTTAAATAGGGGAGAGTCAAAGACTCCAATTTTTAAATTGGTAGAGTCAAGACTCCATGTAGTGGTAGAATCAAGGATTCCATTGATGTAATTCATCATGGTAAAGTCAAGGACTATAATATTTAAATTGGTGGAGTCAAGGACTCCATTGATATATTTGATTTGGTAGTGTCAAGGACTCTACTTGAGAATACTTTGGACTAAAGCTTGAGAGATTTTTTATTTGGTAATCCACAAATAGGATTTGCGAGTCAGGGACTCGAACTTCAAGTTTCATATATGGAGTTAGGAACTCCTCATGAAACTTAACCCTATATGTTTTACCAAACAAAAATTTAGTTTTGAGAAAGAGGGAGAGAGAGATTTAAAGAAGAAGGGACTGCGGAAATCCCACGTACAAACCTATTGCTGAAACTTTTTCCAAGTCTTTGTATGCTCTTCTCTTTTTCTTTTCTCTGCTTGATGTTGCTTTCTATTTTTCTCTGTCCGTGTCTCTCTTTTTTTTCTTTGGTACTCTGTGTTTTGTTGTGTGTTTTTCTTTTGTGCATTCTACCTTTTTTGTTGTTGGTATATATGTATAAAGATGTGACATTGTGGTAGTAAGTTTGGGCTGCCATAAACAACCCCGCCTCCTTTGTCACGTGATGTGAGTGTGAGATTTTGTTTACTTTTTTTTCTTTTTTATGTCATCCTTATAAATTTTTTTGTTTGCACTATTTTTTATTATAATTAACTTTGTTAATTTTTGAGGGCATTGTTTTGGCTCCAATCCAAAATTTATATATATATTTATATAAATTTTACTTGGACATTTTTTTTAAGTAACCATTTTTTTGTTGTTGAAAATTGAATAGCATGATTACAAAGAGCATTGAAGTCTGAAAATATGTGACTGTCAATAGCATTGGGCATTAATGCAATTGATAATCAGGGTGGCTAATGTACATTACACTAGTCAAGGCAAACTTGAGTGTTGATGTGGCTGGATCCGAACCCTACACGTAGGCCAACTGCGAGGAAAGGGGGAAGAACGTTGGTTGAGGAAGAGTACTTTCAGCCTGTGCCAACGACATGACCATCTTGGGGAAGAGCGAAATATGCGCCTGGCATGGACACCTAGTACCAACGTAAAAGGAAGATAGCAACCCACTATGGTTAGAAGCTATAGAACACCCCTCATTGGTTGAATTTGTGTTAGACCACTACAAAGGACGCATGTATCACTCTTGACCTCCCTGATGTCCCTTTCCTTGTCTATGACTTGTCCCCCACAGTGTAGCAGAGTTGCCCTTCATCCTACTACCCTGACATTGGCATGTCTTCTCTCTCCTTTAACCATAGTATAGTACAATAACTGTATTAGGGTTTAAATAGGGGAATGAGGGGTTGGCACCTGTCCTTATGTACCTAACAATATTCCTCGTACTATAAGAGGAACATGTTGGTTAACAATTAGGGCAAGAGGCAAGAAAGATAGAGAGAAAAGGTAGAAGTTTGGGTAGGAAAGTGAGGAAAAAGGGAAGCTTTCTTTGGGAAGAACATCACCATATGTATAAACCTAAACTTTCATATAATAGAAAGTTTTAAGGAGTGAAGGATATTCTGTCCTTCACTCAACCATGGTTTTTCATCCTACACTGGGTTTTCCATGTATGTTACACGCTTCTTTACTTTCCTTGTTTTGCCTTTACATTTCTTTAGATGCTAAAGTGATAAAGTTCCCATTTTTATTGTTCATGAGCTTTTGCACTTAAATGTATTGTAAGATCCATAGCTTATTCCTTTACAAGCTTGATAGTCTAACTTGCACATACAAAATGTATGATCAATTTTAAAAAATAAAATAAAATAAAGGATGCAAGGGGCATAGAACATACTTGATTATTATAGTTTTCATCCATGGGTACACTAAATGGGTGCATTGATTGTCAATGTATTATACTTTATGTTATGGTGTATAGTTTGAGCTTTGTGAAGGTATTTTCTCTATCAATTGTTCTGGAAAAGAATCCTTGGTATTAAAACTGAATTGATAATACAAATAGTGCTAGATTAATATTTTTATTTTCATAGAACTTATGTGCTGCTTATAGTGCATTTAGAAAAGAACTAATGCCTTTGGGTGCAAGGCCTGAGCTTGCTGAAAGTTCTCCTGTGGACAATTGTTCTAACAAAAGGAAAAAAGAAAAAAAAAGAAAAAAAGAAGAGAGGAAATAATAGGAATAATTCACAACAAATAAATATTTAAATCATACTAGTAGCATTTTTTTTATTTAAAATTTAGAAAATAGTTACTTGATCTTGTAACATCTTTTAATGCCTTCCTTTTATGCTTCTCCAAATTGCTTTTGATTTTTGCATTTGTGATTCCTTTTGGTTGCACACACAGGGGATTTAATATTAGCAAATTATTGAGTGAGCAATTTTTCTTCTTAGCATCATCAATGACATTATTAGCAACAAAACTATTTTCTTTCTCATCACCATCTCTTCCCACCGCCATATCTTTTTCAACTAAATCAATCATCTCCCTAAATTTTCTTTTGCACATTTCAGTATGTCGAGTTGTTGCTGCACTTTTTGTCAAAAATTCATAAACTAAGCACATTATTTCATTACAACGTGAAGTCATTGACAACTTATCCTTTGCATCTACTGATTTGCCATGATCACATATAAAACTATCTTTTTTTGCATCTTTTGTCCATCATTTCAAAATAAATTGAACAAGTAGCTCTGTTACATTTTTCACATTAAGTATTCGCAAAACATGTTAACATAGTAATCGCAAAGCATGTCAACATAGTAATCCCAATGTTTCAAAATTTTTACAGCTATATGTTACAACATTATTTGAGGAGTTAAAGGGGACAACATGAACCCTCCAACCACCCTCTTCAATAACTTCATAGGAAAAAGACACACCATCAGAATTATCTTCTTGGCGTGTGACCCCCAAGGTAGAAGAAAATTCTAACTCAAATCTTTTGAATATTGTACGTGTATAAACAGATAATGCATGTTGCAAAATTCCTCAATTCTTAACTATTTGCGAAGACATACCTTGTTTGCAATGAAAATCTTCTTCTAACTCTTTCATGCACATATATTTTGAAGCTTTCTCATATTTGTGCACAAATTCTTTCGGCCTCATTGTTCTACAAACCATATGTTGAAAGATATTATTAACACTCTTACTCCTTGACAAAGCTTTCATTCTGGTAGATAAAATGTTATGGCTAAAAACTAAACATCATCTTTTGCGATTTTCATATAAAGAATTAAGCCACTTATTGCCCACCAAATTGTAATCTCTAAGCAAGGCATCCCAACAAGACTCAAACTTTGTTTCTATCTCTCAATTATAAAGAATTTTATTAAATCTACTCTTAAATTCAAGAATCCCATAATGCCTTGGTAATTTTTTGCAGTATTTTTTGAGATATGCCATAAGCATAGGCGATTACATGTATTGGGGAGCACAGTTATTTTGGTATTCTTCATTGCCTAACATTGGTCAATAAAAATTGTCTTTGGTTTTTGATTTCCCATTGATTCCAAGAATGTTTCAAACAACCAAGTAAAGAAATACTTGTTTCATCCAATAAAAAAGCACAACCAAAAAGCACATTCTTCCAATAATGGTTGACACCTACAAATCAAGCACATATCATATTATACTTGTTAGTTCGATATGTAGTGTCAAAACATATTACATCTCCAAAAGAGATATAATCAATCCTTGATCTATCATCTCTCCAAAAAAGATTTGTCATTTGATTTTCATCATCAACTTGAATTGCATAAAAAAGACATAGGATCTTCTAATTACTTCTATTTAAAATGATTTACTCAACTTTGAGCATCCCTAGCCTCAACATTGATTAACTTTTGCTTGTTCACCACATTATAGCAATCTCATTTTATAAATCCAACATTTTCAAACCCTCCAGCTCCCTCAGCTAAATAGGAATATGTGCTTATTGTTCCTATACATAGAAGGCACCAATATAAACTAGATAGAGTGAAAATAGAGCAAGAAAATTATACATTGAAGAGTGAAATGAGTTTTTGTTAAATAACTTGATCAGTCATGGTTAGCTGCATTGGTGGTGTTTGGACAACCACCTCAAACAATTCGGCAATGCAAAATGAGGGAGATGATATTTGATGATGATGAATTAGATTTGTGAAACTTACTTCAAGACTATCAAAATTAAAAAGATGACATTGAGAAGGATTTGTATTGCAAGAAGACTGAAAAATTTACTGATTTCTGAAAAAATAATTTGGATTCAAAAGAGGGAATTGTTATCGGCGGAAAACCCAATTAAAGGAGGGAATGTAACTATTCTATTATAGTGAAATACACGAGTGGGTTTGGTTTGGTTTGGTGGTTTGGGTTAAAGTGGCGGGTGGCTTACTTTGGTTTTGATTTTAAGAGGTAAGCTAGTTAGGTTAATCCAAACTAGAATCAAGTTTAAGTTTATTGTGTGGTTAAAGCTGACATCAGCTATTTCTCCAAATGGCAATTCAACATTGGCTGGGAGGACCAGTCAGCACATCCACGTAGTCCTCTGTTGTGGCTAATAATTTCTCCATGGAGAGGTAAATTCTATGCACTTTCGGAGCTCTTTTTCATTTTTGCGTTAACCATGTCCCATTTTTCGAATAGATTATCTGATGGGGCAATTATTTTCAAACTTGTGAGACACATGCATGTGTGGATTCTCTTCATATATTCAAATTGTACTTCAATGTGTACCCAAAATAGGCGTGGCAAGATGTTTTAAAACACGTTTATTTTCAGGGATGTTTAGCTCACAAACTTGTTTTCCTTTCTATTTATCAATATTTACACAAATACATTCTTATTCTCTAAGCCTGCTTACGAACCATTTCCTAATCCTACTGTTCATTCACTTACGGAGAATCATTGTCTTGTCATGCCCATCAAACCTCTAAATTAGAAGCCCTTTCTGTACACATCTAACCATTAAGTTAAGTCCCATTGTGTAGCTCAATAGACCTAAAATCTATTGAGCTTGAAGATTTCAAGCATATTAATATAACGTAAGTTAAAGAAAAAAACCAACATAATGAGCCCGTGGCACCCAGCCACTTAAGGATGGATGCTAGCGTAATCACATCTTTCACCTGTGGATTTGATCAAGAACATATTTATCAGATGGCTACAATCACCATTTACAACCTAATTTCACTGCTAGAGATTCTCAAAATGCTATTAGAGAGAATATCTATTCCTACAAATGAAAAACATCAATAGACACTACAAATGCATTTAATGCATAAAAAACACAGGTATAATGAAACCTTTTCCTCTGCCTTCATTTACTAATCTTGACAGCACAAGCTGATTTTGAAAAAATAAAAAAATTTGAGGTAGATTACAATTCCAGATATCAGGACTTTCAGAACTTTGGACCCATCAGTTCGCAATCTGCAGCAGAAACTTGGCTAGCAATCCTCTGAATACGAGAAGAAAATTCTTCGGCCTGAAGGCATTGAAGATGGTCAGTGCACTTGCAATATATTCCATAGAGAATAATTATAAATGCATGTGAAAAATGGATGTATCCAGCAATCCAGTTTTTTCTTACTTTCCCATCACTTTATGCTGGCGTTTATAAAATGTTCATGTGAAAAGTAATATTTAAAGCAGAACAGTAACGCCTAGCACAAAGAATTGCCAGAGTACTACTACAAATGCACTGTGGAAAATTATGTTTCCCACAACATAAGCTAGATACACAACAAAGAAAAAAAAATGTTGCAGCTTGCAGGTCGTTTGGAAGAAGGGGGGTTACATGTGAAGAAATTAGTACGTATATCTTAAACTTTTCGAAAAAATTCCAAAACACTTACATGTAAATAACTGAATTTTATATATAAAAGAGCTAATCTACATTTCATGAAAGCCTTAACAAGTATTGAGATTTGATCTTAAGACCTACCGACCCCCATCCCACTTACAACTTGAGCTAAAGCCCAAGGTTTTGTACACGATAGACAAATCTTCCAACATTACAAGCTCGTGGAACAAGGTAATGGAAACCATAAACACTTGCAGCAATAATAGGAAACAAGGATAAACAACTCTTTAGCAATCTTTTTTTCATTTCTACACATAATAATTACCAATCAAAACTGCCAAGTGCAGCTACTGCCATGAGATAATACAACATAGGATACTAACCTTCTCATCAACACACATTAAATAACTTAGTTGATTGTTTAAAATCCGGACAACTACATCTAAAGGTGTCATCCCATCAACTGCCTCAAGTTCTCCTCCCTAAATGAAATCTTAAGGTAGGTATCACTCGTTTGCATCTTTAAGAAAAAACTTGTCAAGGAGTGGAAACATTGAACTCAAAGTATTTACCTGGTTGGCATTTAGGGTCTGAATAAGTGATTTGATCTGTTCTGTCATCTACTCTAATTCCCTCTCTATAAATTCACTGTTCACACCTGTATTCCACACCCCAAAAAAATATACAATGACATTGATATATTAGAATGGGGATGGACAGAGAGATAGCAATATATACACAACCAGAATCTAGAAATTTTTTAATAAAAAGTAGGCTTCTGCAAACATAACCTTAAACCATCTACCTGAATCCAACCTAATTATGAACTATGAAGCAGGCAACAGCTGTACTTTATGTGGGACAGCCTAGTCAATAGACTGAAACCAACAAACTTAGTACTTACATTGCATCTATTAATTTTCATGAATCTATCAATTCACGCATATTGATGGGGATTTTGGGTGCCACAAGAGCAACAAATATAGAGCTCATTGAGAAATTTTTGTCTCTAGTGAACGAGCTATTTCAACCTCCTAAGAGGAACAATCCCACAGAAGGAAACAAGGAGCAGAAGGAGGAAAAAGTTAGATCATCATTGCTTCTCTCTGTTGTGATCCTCCTGATTGTGGTTGTGGTTCGAGCCCAAAATGCTTGAATCACCATAACTTCAGCAGAAGAGCGCAAGAATAAACCACATTATTTGATCAACAGGGAGGTATATAAGAAAGCACAAGAATCTTGAAGAAGAAACAGAGTGCTAGAGAGAAAGAATTGAAGTTGAAGAAATATTGATTTCAACTAACTGAATGAATCTGTACGATCTCTGTGACTAAATACAAAAACAGAGCAAAGAAAAATATCCCAAATTACACGGGGACAGTTATAGCACGTGTGTTTGGTTAGTTACTCCACGTGTGAACACATCCTACTTAAATACATTATAAACTACAGGTAGCTTTAGGCACTAAAAGCACAGAACTACAACAAACATACTGCACTGGTGTCGTTTAGTCTGAAACTTCATTTCTTCGTTTCTTTCTTCTTTTGCTTTATCCCTTTTCTTTCTTTCTGATGTGAGTCACAACTTTGATAGTATTAGTTATAAAGTTTCTAGATTCCACTAAGCATTTATGTGTGTCACATCATGATAGCATCTTGATTCTGAATAGTTTGCCATAAAGTAATATAAACAGAATTTCAATGCTAGTCACTACCGCACACCTTTAGTACGATGGTTATACATATATACAATGTGGGGGATTTTTGGCATTTAGCCTGAATTTGGAAACAATTTTGTCAGTCAACAAGTTTTGTAAACATGTTTGTTAAGTAGTATTTTTGAGTTTATGAGACTCAAGATCAATGAAGGAACTCGAGTCTCTTCCTTAAAGAAAACTAAGTGAAAAACTCAAGTTTACCACCGATCCTTCCTTCTTCTCTTTAGATCAAGCCCAAATTGGGCATTGGAGGCCGAAGCTACTTCTCTCCAAATCTGCAAATTTGATCCTTTGGTGCTTCTTTGCAGGGATTCTCTCTTTCTTCTTCTCACAGACTTGAGATGTTATTTAATAAATATGTTTGGTTTTCTTGTCAACTAATGAAATTGTTAGTAAAATCAGGCTAAATGCCAAAAACAAATTCCAGAATGTGTAAGAGTAATTGTCATCAAATTTCCACTACAATCTTAATCCCCAAAAATAAAAATTTCTCTAGAATTTAATAAAGTGTAAACAAAACTTTACTAGTCATCTGGAATTTAATCTTTCTTCCCTTTTCTTAATGGGGGAGTTAACTACTTTCATATAGTTCTAATTAAGTTCATCCCATGTGCTGCCTTTAAAGAAACCAAAAAAAGCAAAGACAAGAGTAAGGCATTCAGAATAGCCAGTCGTGGTAGTTAGGATAAAAGAAATCGTTGGAATTGTGCTTTTGAGAGCATTGCCCACGCACAAAAACAAATAGTACAAAATAAGAAGTTGTTCTATTATTAAGAGGTTTTAGAGCTTCACAACAACCAATTGCTGCAATTACTTCGCTTGCACACATCCATGTCTTTTATTTCCCTCCACGAACTAAAATATCCACAACAAATTGTTTTTCCTCTTCCCTAATTTATCTTCTAATTTTTTACTTCAGTTATAAATTTTCATGGAATATACTTTCTGTATATATATTGTGGTTCTGTTTCTAAGTTTTATTTAGATATACTACGGTTTATTCCTTTGAAACAGATGATGGGGTTTTGTGACTTGGACATGATGGGAGGTTTGAGGATTGGTATATGTGTTAGGAATCAAAATCTTGTGCTTATTTCGCTTACCTAAAATAAATGAAAAAGGAAAAACCCAATGCATGCATATTCATCCCATCACCACCAGAAGATTTTGATTCATTAGAAAATTTAGAATCCACACCACACACGCATGTGTCTCTCACATGCTTGAAAATGGTTGCCTCATCAGATAATAATCTTTGGCAAAACTTAAATATTTACAAAGCCGTGGGAAACACTGATCAACAGCTAGTATAAGTTTAAAAGTCAGATGATATATGTATTTTTTTTTTTTTTAGTAATATTTAGAGATTTTTTCGTGATGAAATCATTAATAGCCTTAAAAAAAAAGTCATAATTTTGATATTTTTTTTATTAGTGTAGGTGCGAGGAAATCAAAGAAAGCTCAATTAGACGATCCAAACGGAAACAAATTCTGGATTTTACGAGAGAACAGAACCCCAGATTTTGGTTAAAGTTGTCACCGTTAGTGTCCTCAAGTTCTCTATCAAGTTCTCTCTTTTCCTCAATGCCAACATAGTTTTCCTGTTCAACATACAATATGTCTCTTATTTTCCCTTTTCATGTATAAACTGAGCACACGGAAAGACCAATTGTTTGAACCTCTTCATCTCCTCAACCACGACAAAGCGATCCACCTCCTCAAGGTCCTCTCCTCTCTTATGCAATAATGCTTTGTGTGAATTCTCTGTTTTTTTTTTTTTTTTTTTTTTTTTTTTTTCCCTTATTTAATTTGTATTTAGTTTGAGTTCAATTTCTATTCCAATGATGAGAAAATTGATGGAAAATGAAAGGAACGTAAAATTTGTATAAGCATTGCATAAGAGGAAAAGAGAGGACCTTGAGGTTGCGGATTACAATGTCAAAGTTGAGTAGATGAAGAGCCTCAAACGATTAGTCGCAGATAAAACTTTTTGTACAGTTCACAGTTCTGAGAAAATAGAAAATGTTATAGAGAAGCGGACAGTAATGGTGACTAACTTTAGAGAGTTCAGGGAAGTTCCACGAAGTTTCCTCCTTTACTGTAGTGTTCTACTTTAGCCCACTTCCACTTCCAGGGAAAATTATCTCATGGAGCGAGGTAGTTTACAATTCCAGATATCAGGACTTCCAGAACTTTGGACCCATCAGTTCGCGATCTGCAGCAGAACCTTGGCTAGCAATTTTCTGAATACGTGAAGAAAATTCTTCGGCCTGAAGGCATTGAAGCTGGTCAGTGCACTTGCAGTATATTCCATATTCCATAGAGAATAATTATGAGTGCATGTTAAAAATGGATGTATCCAGCAAATCCAGATTTTTCTTACGCTCCCATCACTTTATGCTGGGTTCATAAAATGTTCAAGTGGAAAGTAATATTTAAAGCAGAACAGTCACTTCTAGCAAAGAATTGCACTACTATAAATGCACTGGGGAAAATTATGTTTCCTACAACATGAGCTAGATACACAACAACGAAAAAAGAAAATGTTGCAGCTTGCAGGGTCTTTTTGGAAGAAGGGGGGGTTATATGTGAAAAAATTAGTACGTACATCTTAACCTTTTCAAAAAAATTCCAAAATAGTAACATGTAAATAACTGAATCTTATATATAAATTAAAGAGCTAATCTGCATTTCATGAATGCCTTAACAAGTATTGAGATTTGTCAACAATTGATCTCCTTGTTTCTTAGCAAGATTTGATCTTAAGACTTACAAACCCCCATCCCACTTACAACTTGAGATAAAGCCCAAGGCATTGTAAACGATAGACAAATCTTCCAACATTACTAGCTCGTGGAAAAAGGTAATGGAAACCATAAGCACTGGCAGCAATAATAGGAAACAAGGATAAAGCAACTCTTTAGCAATCTTTTTTATAAGTGAAATTTTTTGTAGAAGTAGGAGCTAGTAGTAGTACAATTATGCTTCTTTTTTGTGATTATGCCCGTTTTCTATTTTTGTAATAATGAAAAATCTGCATCTAAATTCTAATGCCAGTTTAATAAAGAAAATCAACTATATCACTGCCTTATCTCTATTTTGGTGATCTTTTGTTAAAAGTTTTTAGTCCTAATGATTCAATTTGGAAGACTACTTTAAGTTCTTATTGAAATTAAATTTTTAGGTTGCTAATTTGGTTTATTTGGAAATAATTTACAAATAAGAGAGCTCATATATGGGCAGGACTGATGACTCAGCTTAATTCTTTAATTAGTATGTAGTACAAATTTGAAATTTTTTTGAAGTTCTATGAAGCATATAATATATAATTTTTGAAGTGCTATGAAGCAATGTGATCCAGTGACATTACCAAGTCTCTATGAGAAAGGCTTCAAAAAGAGGTCTTTCTGCACATGATGAGATATCGTTTTTCATATAAACACCAAATCATGTGGCCCTACCAACTTTCACGATCTACTCATTTCACATGCATATAGTATTCTTAAATCTTAAGTTCTCCAAAAGAAAATATGCATGTTATAAAAGCACCAAATAGAACTTCCAAGGGGAAAGGTAGGACGACAAAGCAGAACAGTAAACACTTTGTAAAGAAAAAGTTGGGCTCAACGCAAGGCCAACTTGGAATAATCTATATATTTTCTTCATTGTTTCTAGTAAGAGAAAGTTTAGAGATACCCAAATCTACAACATGATTAAGTATCCCTTTGTGATTGGTGAACTTAAAGTTTGCTTTAATTAAATTCATGTGATGGTCCCATGTGTAAGTCCTAAAATCCAATCACACAATGAAACCCAAGCAAGTTGTGAATGACCTAATCACTTCTCAATGCCTTCCACTTTGGATTTTCTTCATAGGCCCTCCCTCCCAAAACTCAGCCGTTGAAAAACACCTACCAAAAAACATTAAAGTATATTCAAATTGAACGTGTACCCAAAATAGGCATGGCAAGGTGTTTTAAAACATGTTTATTTTCAAGGATGTTTAGCTCACAAACTTGTTTTCCTATCTATTTATCAATATTTACACAAATACATGTATATTCTGTAAGCCTGCTTATGAACCATTTCCTAATCCTACTGTTCATTCACTTTTAGAAAACTAGAAGTCTAGGAGCCCTCTATGTACACATTTAACCATTAAAGTAAGTCCAGTTGTTCCAAGACTTAAGAAATTCCACTAAAATTAAGTGATCTATCCAAGACTTAAGGAAATGGAGAATGTGAATGAATGAGAAAGAACGAAAAAGAAAAATGGAAATGAGATGATGGGGCGAGAAGGGGATACCTGTTGTTATTGTGTTAATGCCTTAATGGGCTTTCACAAATTTACAAATCAATTAATTTTCAAATTTCAATTGGACAACCACCGCGCACTCTTGGTGCGATGGTCATTCCACAAGTATAAATGCTTGTTGGGTGTGGGGGGCAAGGTTCGGGGTTGAAGTCTCTAGAAGGGAGCTTCACACACATATGCACTTAGATTAGATTAGAGTAGAAATTCTATCTTGTAAAAAAAAAAAAAAAAATCTCAACTGGACAAGTTTTTTCTTTGTCACATACTGAATCATTTATAGTTTTTAGATTTTACCAAAATCTTATAGTAGAGCAGTTTTCGGTTTTATATTTTAGACTTTCCATATTATCATTTTCATGTCTTTAACTTCAACATGTTGCTGTTGTTAGTTAGTTACTCAAAACTTTATTATTATTTTATTTTTTTAATTGTACAATATTGCCCTTTCATTTTTTTAATATATATATATATATATATATTTTTTTTTAAAAGGATGATTATGGTATAGGTGATCACAAATTGGTCAAACTCAAGTTGCACCTAAACCCATCACTTAGCGTAAATATGTATGGGTATCAAAGGAAGTAGGAACTCATTCCCACAAAGATCAATGGGAATGTCGACCCAAGTATAAGAACTAGGTTTAGTTGGTCTCATTGATTTCAACAATTGCAACTTTGATGATGGCGTGAAATTGAAAATATTGGAAGATTGAGAGGGATCAAGAAAATCAATAAGGGTTAGCATCAATGAGAGTAACCAACCTTAAACCAAAAGTTTGAGAGTATGAAAGGTAAAGAAAATGGAAGAGGATAAGGGGAGAAAGAAATCCATGTAATAAATAACATTGCATCACATGGTTCTCTTTATTTTGTTTCCTTTTTAATAAAATAAGTGACAACTCCATATAAAACCCTCAATTTATTGGAAAAATATATTTAATCAAACCGTTATTTTGAGAGGCACCAACATGACCCCATTCGTTCACACTGGTTGGCCTTGATAGAAACAAATAGGTGGGGGACATAGTCTCTCACATCAAACAAAACTTAGAAGCGAAAAATTATGATTTTGAGAGAAAATGCTTATACATGAACCGATTCTTCATGCGATCACTCACAGTCTCTAGTGGCACACTCTCTCTTCTGCCAAGCTAGGCAATTCAATTCCATCCCTAATTATCAATATTGAATTTTAGTTGTCAATTTTCAGAATCACAGTCTGTGGGGGCACACTCTCTCTTTTGCCAAGCTAGACAATTCAATTCCATCCTTAATTATAAATATTGAATTTTAGTTGTCCATCTTCAGCATGCATTGGAGCCCATAGAAATTAAGACTCAATTAAAACTTGGTTTGGTTGACTTAGTAAATAATAAATAAATTATATTTTACACATTATTATTATTATTATTTCCAATTTGGACCCATAACTTCGAAGGTTTTAAATTACAGCCTTACATGTTTTTAAAAATATAGACTTTGATTTGAAACTTTTGGAAGTTCGAGATTTAAGTTTATATGACTCTTGTGGGTTTTAGTTAACTTAATTGGTAAAGTTTTTGATAATTAAATAAGATATTTGGAGTTCAATCTTAGCCTACACAAAAAACTGCTTGGTTTAATTTATTGGTCTAACAATGAAGAGTTATCATCAAAAGCAGACATCATAGGTTGAAATTCTCTTTTAAAAAAAGGTTTATATGACCCCTAATTTATAAGGTATTTGGTTTAAAATATAATTTATCTTCTTCTTATTTCTTTTTCCCGTCCCTCCTTTTATTTTGTCTTATCTATATCTATATATTATTAAAAGTTGAAGCGTTTAATGTTGTTGCACTCATGTTGCACTACGTCAGTGGCCATGTCATTCCAATTTTTATTATTATTTTTTTTATTTTGTCCTACAATTTGAAAATAGTTTTTACAAATTTCAAAATAATAGTAACTCTGCATAATAAATCTCAGCCCTATAATAAATCTATATAATAAATCTCAGCCCACTTCTTATCTATTTACTTCCACTATCAAGCCCAACCCAAGGCCATTTCAGCTTAAAGGAAAAAAAAAGAAAAAGAAATCGTGGAAGGTGGAACCCTAAAGGGGTTTGCGTGAGAAAACAAAGAGTTTGAAAAATTTAACGTGGAAGGGTTTTGTGTGAGAAAACAAAGAGTTTGAAAAATATAACGTCATACTGGCATGCTACTCAAAACAAAGATTCTGAAACCGTGAAGGCCAGGAAAATTTGATACCATTTGAAACCGTTGAAATCTCCTCACCTTCTTGCTCTACGGTTTCACAGTAACGGCAGCCTATCTGAGTTCCTTCCTTCCTGTCTTCCTCTCCTCACAGTGTATAAATATTGACAGAATGTGGCTACTTCGGTTTAGGTATCTCTAAATCTCAATTCTTTTTGTGCTCCATTCTTATTTCTTTTGCTTGATGGCTTTTGTTTCCCTTATTACATTTTGTTATATGGATTGGTAGTAATGGTTTGCTGCTTCGTTTTGAACACATAACTTAGTTTCTGAGATTATAAGGAAGATAAACACACATTCAAAATTGAATCTTTATTATTGGTTTGAGAGTTTAGGTCTTTGACAGAGATATAATTGATTAATTGAGAAACAAAGAGAGAGGGAGAGAAAGTGAGAGAAAAGCCCTAGAAAATTGAAACGGATGTGGACTCTTTTAGTCTTATCTATATCTCTGCACTGTTCTTGTAATTCACGGGTTTAATGGAGTGTGCTTTGGCAAATTAGAGACTTGTGGGTCAACTTTCATCCAAAACATTGTATCTTGCCACAAACTGTTCCATTTTACTTCCAAAATAAAATGTAAAAGTCAGTATTTTACAAAGCCATAGTACTTTTCCTAGGTTGTTTTATTTTTATACTTTCCTTCTTATCGTTTTTCTTTTCTGTGTCTTATTTTTATGCTTAAGGGAGGTTTTAATTTATGAAATAAGCTATAGGTGGGATTAATACCCAATTAATTGTGGTGAAATTGTACTTCTGGCTTAGGCAACCATGCCCACTAATCGATTGGAATTAACTTGGAATGTATATGTTCAAAGCCATATTGTTTTGCAACTTATCTTTTGGAATCCAGGTAGGACATGCTTAGAAGAGGTGCAGACATTGTAATTGTTTGTTCAATTAGAAATAACAATGAATTGCTTTGCTGTGGTGTGGTGTGGATGATTGTTTTGATTCCTGTGGTTTTAAATTGGAGCTCTGTCTTTTGGTTCAATTCTAATAGATTTAAATTTTGTCACCAGTTGCTTTTTTTTTTTTTTTTTTAGCACATTCATTTCTTATTATGGTTTGTGTTTTTGTCTCTTCAAAGAAATAAAACTGAATTGCTTTGGTGGGAAATTCTATTGTTGTGAATCTATTCTGCATTACTTGGAAATAACATAACAGTTGATGAGATCCTATACTGTGTAATTTTAATCTCTAAGAATATGTGAAAGGAGTCCTAGGGTATTATTTTTATTTATTTATTTATTTTTTCAGATAGTTGTCTACAAACCATTTTTAATGGTTGCTTTGAATGTCGTGTAAAGAAGAAAATACAGATCTTACTTACTTTATTTACTTATTGTGTTTTTGGTTTGTGAGAAATTAAAAGTTAAGTAAGCTGAAATAATGTGTGAACCCAATGACTTGAATATTTGTTACAAAAACTTTAAAATATAAAGAAGCAAAAGCAAAAAAAAAAAAAAAAAAGGCATATAGAGCATGTAGGTGAGAATTTGGGGTAGTGCTAAAATGGGCAGTGGAAGCTTCTAACACAAAGTGAGTGTATATGTATTAAAAGCAAAAACAGAGATAGTAAGAAAAACAATACACCCCAAAACATAAAACATTGGATCTTTTTTAGTGTATGTGTATTTTCACATGAGTGTTTGTGTTCATTTTACAATTACAGTTGGCTTTGGTTCTAGATTTAAATTCAGAAATTAGGGCTTAGAAAATAGGATTCTGATATGTGACAATTTTTATTAAATATTTTTGTTAATAAATTTTTTTTAAAAAATTTGTCTCTTTTGGATTTAAATAATTCAGTTTCTTTGTAGAGATGAAGTGGAATCTTTCACAATGTAGAGATTCTAATTTCATCAATGCAAAGGTATTAATTTCTTTTTCTAAAATGGGCAGTGGAAGCTTCTAACACAAAGTGAGTGTATATGTATTAAAAGCAAAAACAGAGATAGTAAGAAAAACAATACACCCCAAAACATAAAACATTGGATCTTTTTTAGTGTATGTGTATTTTCACATGAGTGTTTGTGTTCATTTTACAATTACAGTTGGCTTTGGTTCTAGATTTAAATTCAGAAATTAGGGCTTAGAAAATAGGATTCTGATATGTGACAATTTTTATTAAATATTTTTGTTAATAAATTTTTTTTAAAAAATTTGTCTCTTTTGGATTTAAATAATTCAGTTTCTTTGTAGAGATGAAGTGGAATCTTTCACAATGTAGAGATTCTAATTTCATCAATGCAAAGGTATTAATTTCTTTTTCTAATATTTCCTTCAATTATGGTTTGTTTCAGTTTCAAGTTGTTGGGGTTTTTAATATTGTCTTTCATTTGAATTTGTTTTAGTTTAGGCTAAGGTTTGGGTATGCAATTTTTTGAAATAAAAATTATTTCTGTTAATAAAGAATGTTCATAATTTATGTTTGTTTAAGGTCCTCAGATATTGTCAAGAACTATTTTTCTTTTTTGTTTCTCTAATACTACACAGTAAACTAAAATCTGCATTTTTCTTTATAGAAACAGTCCTATAGATAGTGAGATTGACATGTCCTTCCATTTGACTTTTGAATTTGATTGTGATTGTCAATTTTTCATATACTTACTGATATATTTATTATTTCTATGTCTTATTGTGGTACAAATCGAATACTTTAGTGGGGTTTTTCAAACTTGGGCTTCTTCCTCTAGAGGTTGAAGATTCTTCTATTTTTTTTCTTTGGTTTTGGGTTATTGGTTCTGAATTTGCATTACTTTGTTCAATTTCAAAGAAAGTAAAAAATAATTGTATTTTTTACCAATTTTTTAGCTGAACCTTTATTTTGAACTAAATTATTTATTTTCCTTCATTTTTAACTCAATTTTATTTAACTATCTCGTGCATCGTACGGGTTAGCGACTAGTTATTTGTAACAATAATGGTCACTCACTATAAAGATTACTATTTTAAGTAAATGATTAAATCCTGTGTTGGAGTTTGGACAAAGGAAAGGTATGGTCCTAATTCTTTTTTAATTTGAGACCAAAAGATTTTATAACTTTTCTTTTGGATAGAAATTTATAAATTACTTGTTGGTTTTAAGAACTTTCCTATACACCAGAGACGACTGTGGCTCGCCAATATGATGAGAAGGAAGTTCGACTGGTACCAAAAATAGATTCATAGTGTATATTTATTAACAACTTTGAGCCAATCCCAATCCCAATCCCAAATTCAATTGAATGGATTTTTGTTTTCTTTTTAGAATTAATTGAATGGAATTGATTAAGGCAAAGCATGCATTAACAGAAGAAAAACGTTGATTTGATGTGGCTGTGTACTTGTATAAATGTTAGTGATGTTGAATTTTAATGTTTGACATATTCTTATGGGACCAATATAAGAACATCTTCTTTTTTGAGGGGGACCAATATAAGAACTTTTTTTTTTTTTTTTTTGAGAAAGAATATAAGAACTTAATTCGCAAGTTTGCTGATAAAGTGCATTGATAAAGAGGGGAAAAAGATTTATTTAAATTTTTTTTTTTGAGAAAGAGATTTATTTAATATTAAAAAGGGAAAAAGCATAAGGAGAGAGTATATTGTAATTTTATATGTTTTAAATAATCTAACCAAAATTATGCATTTTTTAATATTAAGTTAATTTCATTGTATCACTAGCACTTCCACTCCCCAAGATATGATTATTAATACAAGTGCCATTATTAATAGTAAAAAAATGGACATGATCAGATCATGGGTGTCTTATCTCCATCACGTTCCTTCTTTGAGAAGGAAGCGGGTGGGCAGAGGCATAATAGAAATAATTTGTCATCCTTATTAAAGATGACTTTAACACTAAAGAGGCAAAGACAAGAAAAAATAGAGGGATGACGATGAAAGTGCTAAAAGAGAGAGGATGAGTGTTTTAGGAATATCTATAAAAATTAGATTATAAAATCATGTGTATAGAAATGACTAAATCGTATATAATATATTTCAAATAATATAATACAGTCAGGTGTGGGTTATTAAAACCTATTTCACCTTTATCATTTCTTCTGAAGGAGAAAACTTGTGTAATACATGTCAGTCCAAGTAAGGTGGGACACTTTTGTCATTCTTATTTGTATTAATAATTTTTTTTTTTTGAGAAAAAAAAATGTTAGTAATACTAATAGATATTATACTTAATAATAATTTTTTTATATGCTCAATTTCTAAAAAGCTCATTTAAAAAAAAAATATTATACTTTAAACGAATTTAGCCCAAAAAAAAAAAAAAATCAATTGCAAATCTAACTGTCTTTTGTATCTGTAAGATCCGATAGATATAAACATATTATATGATGATTGGTTTTTTTAGCATACGGCAGTTATTTTTTTAGTGAATGTGGAATTCGATTAGAATAAGAGACTCTCAATTTAAGCTAACTGTATTTCCTCAAAAAAAAAAAAAAAAAAAAGTTTAAGGTCATTTACAATCTCTTGTTTTAAGGAAAGACCTTTTGATTCCAACCACATCGCCTTTGTACATAAGTTTATTTATTTTCATGTTTAAGGGGATATGTGTTTTTATTTATTTGTGGTTGCATCTAAGAATTTATTTAGGTTGCCTACGTATCCTTGGCGGGGATCAAACCAATTAGTAGTTCTTAAATTGAGGTTTTAGATGTAAAATCCTCAAATACGATTTTGTCCACGTCAAATGATGGATATTTAAGTCAAATACCTAGTATTTAATTAAGCACTGACTTAATTTTGTTTTTGGGTGAGATAATTTATTTTAATCTCAAGGATAAGTCAAGAACCCATGTTTTTATGGAAATTGAACCAAGGATTCTCTTTTTGAGAAATTGAATATCGAAACAAAATTTCCCTTCTTTCTTTTGCTTCTTTGTAGGAATTTTAACTAGTAATGATATTTTGATTGAAGTTCCCAAATTTAATTAAGGGAAAGAAAACTCCTTTGAAGCAATTTTATTTGAGAAGTGCTATGTCTACAACATTTTTACAACAAATCATAAATGATTAGTTATTATTGGTTCAAATTTGAACTTACAACTGAGATTACTTTTTTGTCCTAATAATAACAACCAGTAAGAACTTGTCACTTATGATTTGATGTGAAAATGTTATGAAAATATTTTTGGACATATCATTTCTCATTTTATATATTTTTATGAACATGTTTTATAAATTGAAAAACTTTATTAAATTTTACTTCTTTTTTTTTTTTTTTTGAAAAGGAAATTTTACTATTATTGTGACAAACTGGAAAGTTGTCACAATTATTGTCACGATTATAAAGTTTGCTAGGAGTCGTTCTTTCTCACACAGGGTGAGACCTTAATTTTTTTCTTTCCTCCTACTCAACTGTCGAATCCTAGGAGAAATCTGGGTCGACCTTAAGTGTAGGTACCCTATCCTTTTCAGATTATTGTTTTGTCAGCATGGACTCGGTTAGTTTGACAGCGGAGGAAGATGAGGTGATCATGGTTCGGTCGAAGCACCGTGAAGAGTGGTCCCTCAGTTTGCTAGGAAGGTTTCACAAGACCGAATCCATCAACTTTAGAGCTGCGGAAAACCATCTACACTCTGCATGGAAGATGGAGGGGAACGATCTAACAATTACAGATGCTGGGGACGGACTGTTTCGGTTTAAATTCTCGATGGAATGCCAATTGAAGTGGGTTATTAACAATGGTCCTTGGAGTTTCGATAATCATATCCTATTACTGCGAAGGTGGGAGAAAGGAATGACGGCCTTTTCGGTTAACTTCCAAACTGTTCCGATGTGGGTGCAAGTGTGGGAACTACCCTTAGATCTGATAAACCAGGAAGCAGGGTCAGAGTTGACGTGCCCTTTGACAAGCCGATACGCCGGGGAGCCCAAGTAGGGAATCAGGAAGGTGATACGGTTAGGGTGGTTTTCAAGTAGGGAATCTGTGCTTCCATTGTGGCCTCCTTGGTCATGAGGCAAAAGCATGCAAGACCACGAAACTGAAGGTGGGGGAGCAGAGTCCTTATGGCGAATGGATGCGAGCGACGGAGGATGTGACACAATCTCTGGGGGTGCTTTCACAGACCAGCAACTCTCTGGTGGCACAATCTCTCCGAGATGGAGACCCCAACGCCAACAACGAAGAGAGGGAAGAAGCGCTCTTCTTCTTAGAGAGCCACAACTTCCACCTCGACTCCGCCGTCTCCACTTTTTTCGACATCGACGGTGCAATAATTGAGGAAGGAATTCGTGCCGTCAAGTAAGTAGAAGTAGTAGTACAAATATACTTCTTTTTTGTGATTATGCATGTTTTCTATTTTTGTAATATTGAAAAATCTGCATCTAAATTCTATTGCTCCTATCATTCAAGGACAATAATTGAGGAACGATTTCCGGAGATTATGGAGGTTGTTGAATACCTGGAACTTAATGCAACTCCTGCCCTCCAAAAGTGAGTAGAAGTAGTAGTACAATTATGCTTCTTTTTTTGTGATTATGCATGTTTTCTATTTTAACATTGAAAAATCTGCATCTAAATTCTAATGCCAGTTTAATAAAAAAAAAAAATCAACTATATCACTGCCTTATCTTTATTTTGGTGATGCTTTTGTTAAAAGATTTTAGTCCTAATGATTCAATTTGGAAGACTACTTTAAGTTCTTATTGAAATTAAATTTTTAGGTTGCTAATTTGGCTTATTTGGAAATAGTTTGCAAAATTTCTATCTTTGCCGTCAAAAAAAAAAAAAAAAAAAAATAGTTTGCAAAATAAGAGAGCTCATAAATGGGCAGGACTGATGACTCCGCTTAATTCTTTAATTAGTATGTAATACAAACTGGAAAAATATTTGAAGTGCTATGAAGCATATAATATATAATTTTTACCTAATAATACACTTTCATTTTGGATCATTCTGCAGCTTTTAGCTGCTGTCCAGGTCTGCTACATTGTGAAATTAGGTTATCTGTGCTCAAGATCCCACATACCAAATTAGGATATCTCCATTCTTAAGCAGTATCATGTAACTTTATTAAGACTGATTTGGGCAACTTTCCTATTAGAAGTTAAAACCATGGTTTATTGTTCAAGATAGAACTTCAGAAAGAAGCATTCTTAAAAATTGAATTTTCTGCTGGAAAAATTTGTGTCCATGATGTCACTTTGAATGATTCCAGTAGTTGATAAGGTCATTTATGTTCTAGCACCAACTTCTATTTCCCAAGTTTAACTTATCTTGGATAAGTTTTAAAACAATACCATGGTCATTGTAAGGTAATTGGCTTTTATTACTTGTATAAATCCTTTACACTGTCTCAATATACATTCCGTAAAAAATAGACTACCCTTAGCTTGGACTACAATTTTTCTGATCAGATTGCATTCATAAACAGTTATAGGCGTGGGAAATCCTTCTCTGCATCAGAGTTGATCAAATGGCTTAAGCAGAAATTGGATTGTTTTGATCCAAAACTATTGCCATCTCAGGGATACAGAAGGCTTTGTGATGCATTTCGATTGCTGCTAACAGTTCTCAAGGTCCAATTCTCCCTTTTGATAATCTTAGAATTTGAAAATTTTTAAAAAAAAGCATTTCTGACATGATTGGCTCAAAGATGAGTCCTTCAGAAGTGATTGTACTTTACTAAAGTTCCAAACGCCTTGCAACTATTCATCCCCCTCCTCTTCTTTGCCGACGTTTTGTTTGGATCTATGTTTTTTTTTTTTATCTTTAGACTCTTACTTGTTTCAACTGTAAGGACAATATCATTTCGCCTATGCAAATTTCTTTTCCAATTCAAAAAACCATATATAAATCAAATAATGGGTTTCAAATACTTAAAATTGGAATGTTTTGTTTTTTTTTTCTCTGGACAGACAGCAGGAATCTTTTCCTGCTAATGTATGTCTCTTTAAGGAATCTAACTTGAATGCAGACTCTAGTGGCTTCTCTAGCATCTGGTAAAGCTGATTTGGATGCGATTTTGAGGAACAAGTTTGTTCAAGAGTTTCAAAGGATACCCTATGCAGGTTTTCACTATTCTCATCACATATTTGGTTTGTGTTAATAGATGCACAGGAAATAAATTCTTTTCTTTTATTTATTTGGCCAAGCGACTCTTTCAATTGGAAAATACTGTCTGTCTTATGGCTAGATGCAACTCTGTTGGTATTGGAGGGGGTAATCACGCCACAACAGTGGTGGCATTCCCTCATATAAAATTTCCTACCTTGTCTCCTAGAGAAGTAGAGTGGTGATAACTTCCAATGCAATTAGTTTCTCTAGTGAATGGATATGACCCTACAGAGGGTTGTGTTTGTTCCTAAAGTTACAACTCTCCGATTGGGTAAAAGGGTGTATAAAAAGGCCCCAAGTATTCAGGCCATTTGATCCCTATCTCCTCTCATTTCTAGAGAAACTCTGCATGTGATTTTCACTCTCATGGGAGTTTCATTTCTCTAGAACCAACCATCTCAACAGTTAAATGGCCTTTGGATATTGTGTTGGTGGTGGTGTTATCATATATGTTAATAAAATACAACTTTGGACTAGACTTGTAGCATGAAAACATCCAACAGGTGAATGGAATAGAACTATGGGAAGAAACATGGTTGTGGTTATTTGACACCACAAAAGAGACAAAACAGTTGTGCCCTTGCTGCTATAAAATTTAAGAGTGTGAAAATTATTGTTCAAGGCTTGGTCAATGTATGAATTTAAGAAGAAGCCCTTATGAAAGGCCTCAACAAAACTCGAAGCATTGGATCTTAGGATTTTACTTGTGTGTGTGTGTGTTGTTCAAGACTTTGGCAGTGGTTTTTAGAAGTGCTTTTTAGAGCAATCAGTGGTTTTTTATTTTTTATTTATTTTTTAATGCGGGTTTGGATAAAATAGAAATCTTTCTTGCTATTATGATTTTGGATTTGTGGAAGTTGAGCTTAACATCTTAAGAGTCTTTTTTAGAGGGCTTGATAACATGTTGGAACAACACCTTAACTCAAAAGCTTAACCCCAGAGGGTTTAGTCCCACAAAATTTTATTACCACTTGTTACTCTAGTCAGTATTATCCTACGTGAGACTTGATCACTTAACCAATAACATGAATATTCCTATAATTTCTTTCTCATTTCTATAACTAACTTATTCTCATTTTATCCATGTAGTTAATTATGTAAGGATACTAATTTCTAATGAATAACCAGGCTTGGCTATACGTATATTGATGTGGATTTGGGATGGCGCAAAAGCAAAATTTGAGCTCGCTGCGAAATTTCTGTCTCTAATGAAGGGGCTATTTCAGCAGATGGAGGAAAAAATTAGATCATTATTCCCTCTCTCTTTTGTGATGACCTGATTGAGGCTGTGGCTCAAGCCCTACCTGCTCGAATCACCATAGCATAAGCAGAAGAATGCAAGAATAAACCTCATTATTTGATCAACAGTGGGGCACCATTAGTTGATGAGTACCTATTAAATTTCAGCATTTTCCCCCCTGTATTCTATATGTTGCAAAACGGTTATGTTTCCAAATATTTGAACTCCTACATTTGTTTCATAAATAAAATCCTGAAGGTCTTGAAGGAAAACTCACATACTTCCAGTCTCCTATAATGGATATTATCGACCACGTTTGCCAAGTTAACTTCATCCATAACATTATCTGTTAGCAAATCAGCTTCAGCCTGCAGTATCCAACACCAATTGCACAAGGCTACTTATATGCATCTCAGCTTGTGAATCCTGCATCTGAAAGACGCAGAGGACCAAGTGCTGGGTTTGCTTTTTCTAAATTCATCTATGTTTTTCCACTCACATGAATGAGTTGCTTTCCTATTCTCAGGTCCAAGCAATAATATATTGTCATTACCTCTCTATATAAAAAACTAATTATCTTGACATTACCAAGTCTCCATGAGAAGGCTTCAAAAAAAGGTCTTTCTGCACATGATGAGGTATTGTTTTTCATATAAACACCAAATCATGTGGCCCTACCAACTTTCACGATCTACTCATTTCACATGCATCTAGTATTCTTAAATCTTAAGTGCACCAAAAGAAAAATATGCATGTTATAAAAGCACCAAATAGAACGTTCAAGGAGTAAGGTAGGATGACAAAACAGAACAGTAAACACTTTGTAAAGAAAAAGTTGGGCTCAACGCAATGCCAACTCGGAAATATCTTTATTTTTCTTCATTGTTTATAGTAAGAGAAAGTCTAGAGATACCGAAATCTACAACGTGATTAAGTATCACCTTGTGATTGGTGAACTTAAAGTTTGCTTTAATTAAATTCATGTGATGGTCCCATATGTAAGTCCTAAAACCCAATCACACAATAACACCCAAGCAAGTTGTGAATGACCTTATCACTTCACAATGCCTTCGGCTTCAGATTTTCTTCATAGGTCCTCCGTACCCAAACTCAGCTGTTGAAAAACACCTACCAAAAAACATTAAGTATATTCAAATTGAACATGTACCCAAAATAGGCATGGCAAGGTGTTTTAAAACATGTTTATTTTCAAGGATGTTTAGCTCACAAACTTGTTTTCCAATCGATTTATCAATATTTACACAAATACATTTATATTCTCTAAGCTTGCTTATGAACCATTTCTTATCCTACTGTTTATTCACTTTTAGAAAACTAGGAGCTCTCTATGTACACATTTAACCATTAAAGCAAGTCCAATTGTGTAGCTCAATAGACCTAAAATCTATTGAGCTTGAGCGTTTCAAACATATTAATATAATGTAAGTTAAAGAAAAAAAACAACCCTAATGAGCCCATGGCACCCAGCTACTTAAGGACGGATGCAAGCATAATCACATCTTTCACTGCTAGAGATTCTCAAAATGTTATTAAAGAGAATATCTATTCCTACAAAGGAAAAATATCAATAGACATTACAAATGCATTTAATGCCTAAAAAACAATGGTGCAATGAAATCTTTTCCTCTGCATTCATGTACTAATCTTGACTCAGTACAAGCTGATTCCGAAAATATTTTTTTTTTTTTTTTTTTGAGGTAGTTTACAATTCCAGATATGAGGATTTCCAGAACTTTGGATCCATCAGTTCGCAACCTGCAGCAGAACCTTGGCTGGCAACTTTCTGAATACGTGAAGAAAATTCTTCAGCCTGAAGGCATTGAATATGGTCAGTGCACTTGCAATATATTCCATAGAGAATAATTATAAATGCATGTGAAAAATGGATGTATCCAGCAATTCCTGATTTTTCTTACTTTCCCATCACTTTATGCTGGGGTTTATAAAATGTTCATGTGAAAAGTAATATTTAAAGCAGAACAGTCACTCCTAGCACAAAGAATTGCATGAGTACTACCATAAATGCACTGGGGAATATTATGTTTCCTACAACATGAGCTAGATACACAACAAAGAAAAAACAATGTTACAGCTTGCAGGGTCTTTTTGGAAGAAGGGGTTATATGTGAAAAAATTAGTACGTACATCTTAACCTTTTCAAAAAAAATTCCAAAATAGTACATGTAAATAATTGAATTTTATATATAAAAGAGCTAATCTACATTGCATGAAAGCCTTAACAAGTATCGAAATGGTATGGTAGGTATCAATCATTGAACTGAAAAAAAAATACTTGTTAAGGAGTGAAAACATTGAACTCAAAAGTATTTACCTGGTTGGCATTTGGGGTCTGAATAATTGATTTGATCTGTTCTGTCATCTGCTCTAATTCCTTCTCTATAAATTCAGACTGTTCATACCTGTATTCCACACCCAAAAAAACATAAAATGACATTGATATATTAGAATGGGGACGGACAGAGAGATAGCAATATATACACAACCAGAATCCAGAAATTTTTTACTGAAAAATATGCTTCTGCAGACATATAACCACAAACCATCAACCTGAATCCAACCTAATTATAAACAATCAACAAACTTAGTACTTACATTGCATCCATTAATTTTCATGAGTAACCAAAAACGGTGGCTATGGTAAAGCAGACGAGTAACCAACATCCCAAGTTTTCCGGAAATAGTGCACCATATGATTTGCATGTCCTACAAAATCCGGAGTTCCCTTCAATTCAAAAAAATTCAACCGTTCCCGTAGATTTTGAGGCTCAGGTAAGGGATATTGATAAGGCCCTAGAATGGAAAGTATCGAAGAATGTTCAACTGTGGAGGGGATTTCTGATTCCCTATCTCCACGTTCAAATGCTTTTGAATCCATGTTTGATGGGGCTGAAATCACTCCACAATATGGGCCAACTCTGGATGGGCCTCTAACTGAGGAGAATCTGGCCTCTTCTGCTTTTGTTTTAGGCCCGGGTGATGAAATAAGTCAGGTCTCAAACTCAACAGAGGGCATTGTACGAAAAAACCCCGCAAATCTTCCAAAGGTAAAAATGTTAGTAAGGGCTCTAAGGGGACTTGGAAAAGACTTAAAAAAAAAAAAATAAATAAATAAAAAAAACAGTTTCTAAGGAAGTGGTGATGGGAGATCATCATGAAGATCCTAAAAGGAAATTGGGTTAATTTGAGAACTCTAAGGTGGTAGTAATAGTGCTTGAGAAGAAGTTGAAGTTAGATGATGCAGTGTCCTTGGGGAAGGTTTTCGAGGATCAATTTGGATCAATGGAGGTTGTTAAGCAACCCCATCAAGAACAATGAATACATTAAGTTAGAATTGTCGGGGACTTGGAAACCCCCGCATAGTCAACGCACTAAAGAAGATAGTGCAAGCTTATGCTCCCAGTTTGGTTTTTCTTATGGAAACCAAACTTCCTTTGAAGGCCATGAAACGGATGTTCAATATCAAAAACTCTTTAGGATTGACTCAAGACATGATAGTTCCAAGTGAGGGGAAGAGTGGTGGTCTTGTTCTGCTTTGTAAACCCAATGTCAAAGTGGATGTACAAACTTTTTCTCGCCGGCATATCGATGCCATCATTTATTTTGGAGGTTCTGCTAGGAAGTGGTGTTTGAAAGGATTCCATGGAAATCCTAATACCCATGGGAGGCCAGAGTCATGGGCACATCTATCCCAACTTGCTACAACAAGTAATCTCCATTGGTTGCGTGTGGGAGACTTCAATGAGGTCCTCCGTGTTACAAAGAAGCAAGGTGGGTTGGATAGGGCTTCTAGGCAGATCGATAACTTCCAATGCTGTATCAATTCTTGCGGATTGAAGAACATTGGTTACATGGTCTCTTGGTTTACATGGAGTATGTATTGAAATGACTAGGGTTGGATAAGGGAAAGAATTGATCGTGGTTTTGCAACAATAGAGTGGCTAAATCTATTCCCTAGTGCTAGACTTTATCATTTGGCTTCCTCAGATTCTGATCATTGTTGTTTGATGTTGAGAATAAATAAGAGGGTTAAACGTAGGAGATCTAAAAAGCTATTTAGATTTGAGTCCATGTGGCTTAAAGATGAAAAATGTGGGGATATTGTGAAGGAAACTTGGGTTGAAGGCGAGCTTATAGGCGTGGCGAATAATTTTACACTTTGTATGGATAGATGTGGAGAAGTTCTATCCAGATGGAATATGCAAGAGTTCAACCATATAGGAAAAAAAAACTAGCAAAGGCATAAGAATTACTTCAAGCTTTGGAGGCAAGATCAATGGGGATGTCTAACACTCTGGAAGTATGTCAACAAAGGGCAGAGGTAAATCGATTGTCGGATTTGCAAGAAAGAATGTGTAAACAAAGATCTTGTAACCCTTGGTTAAAAGAGAGTGACAAAAATACAAGATTTTTTCATGCTAAGACCTCAAATCGTAAGCAACGTGACACTGTTCTGGGTGTCATAGACAAGACTGATACATGGCATGAGAATAAGGACAAGATAGCAAAAATCATCCCAGGTTACTATCAAAAACTTTTTGCCACATCTCAACTTGTTATCAGTCTGGAGTTGCTTAATGCCATACAACCAAGTGCGGCCCTGTAGATGAATCACATGCTCACCAGAGATTTTACTGCTTTAGAGGTTAAGAAAGCTCTTGACTGGATGTATCCACTAAAATCCTTGGGACCGGATGGTATACCCCCTCTATTTTATCAGCATTTTTGGCCAGTTGTTGGGGATAGTATAGTTAATTGTGTTCTTGATTTTTTTAAATACTAGTACAGCACCCCTTAATTTTCATGAAACACATATTTTCCTTATTCCTAAGGTTAAGAGCCCTACGAAGGTCTTAGAATATAGACCCATTAGACATGGGTGCTTTGTGGATTGCTAGGGACTAGCAGGATTTAAGTTGGGGGGGGGGGGGTGATAACACCTTAAAATGTATACTTGTTATATATTTATGTAGGTGTTATCTCTTTATTACCATGTTTAATTTGTATAATTAAGCCACGATTTGCATTAGTCCCTATTATTTATCTTTACATAATTTTTTGAAAAAGATGTCATTCATTGTGTGTAATTTTCTACTTTTAGGAAATCATGTAAAAAAATTAGTTTATAAGAGTTTATGAGAGAATGGAGGCCAAACTAGAATTAAAGATGAGCTAAAGGACCAAGCTTAAATGTCTAAGTAGGGGGCTGGAGTGTTTGGGTCGTTTACCATATTTGGAAGCTTCAAATAAGAAAAAAAAAAAAATCAAAGAGGCAAAATCTGAAAAGGAAAAATCAGATTTGAGCACTAATTAGTATCTTGGGCATATCTCTCTCCTAAAAAATCCAATTGACTCAAGGCTAGATAAGCTAAAACCATCACTTAAATATCTACAACTTTTCAGTTTTGAGTTTTTCGAAATTCACAATTTTTGAAGGCTGAAATTAATTCACAAGTTGCTGCTGAAAATCTGGACGAAAATTAAATAATAAAAGTTTTATTTTTCTTTGGACACTTTTATGTTAGGGTTTTGGAAGGGAGGTTGTGGAGAACGAATTTTGCAAAGAAAACCTTGTATTTTCCTTTTGTTGTGGTACAAAATGTGACAAGGAGCTAGGCCCATAAGAATGTGAAAGGGCAGCCCATGGAAATGAAAAAAAGAAGAAGAAGAAGAAGAAGAAGAAGAAGATGAAAGTTTGGCCCTTAAAAGATGAAAAAGGGGAGCCCAGCCTACGTGAAGAGGAAGATAAGTCTTGGGCTATAGAAAAAGGAGGGAGGAAGGAGATTTGGCCCAACAACATGAAGAAGTCATGATACCCAAGGAAGTCCAACAAAAAAGGAAGAATAAGGAACGAGTAGGATCTGGGCCCAGGTTGTATGGGATATGCCAGCTTAAGGGTGCAAGTCCTCAAGGAGAGCTGAAAGATGCTAAACAGGATGTGGACAGCATAAGATATGGCATGCTAATTTTAAAGAAGCATGAAAGAAGAAGGAGGTCCTGTCAACATCGATTTCCTGGGATCGAAAAGACAATGACAGAGATAATTGATGATTTCGAGGTCAACACCTGTTGAAGGAACCTAGGGACCTCAGGTAAGGCAGAAAGGGTAAAACAAGGGTAACGGTGGTCAGGAGCCTTTTCAACTACACCATTAGCAATAAGGAATCTGCCCCATTTTTAGGAAAAGAACAAACTGTGAGAAGTCAATGTCAAGGTCTCAATACTCTAAGGTGTCCCTTTTAAGGCTTTGGAAGAAGAATGAGGAGTTTTGACCTCAGAGAAGAATCTGGATTTACTCAGAAATGATCTCCTAGAAGAAGAAAGCCAATAGGTGGTTTTTTGGCTATCAGTACTTAAGAGAGAAATAAGGGAAAAAAGGGGAAAGGACCAACCACCAAGGCTCTAGATAGAACAGTAGGTTCTGGTACCCAGAACACATAAAAAGAATGGACTACTGATTTGAAAAATCTACAAGCAGCACTATAAAAGGGATTTACCAAAGCAAAGAGGGGGCATTCAAACATAAACACTCAAGATACAACAATACTAGAAGAGAGCATTGAGCTTCTACTAGAGATATAGTGGGAAGAGTGAGGCATTGCAAGGGGTCCTAGAGTAAACGCTCGAGGAGTCACTTGGATTCAAAGGGATTCAAACTTCGCAAGTCTTGAAATCCCAAGTGGAACTATTCAAGTCTGTAATTTTTGAACTTTATTGAGCCTTGTGGAACATCCTGGTAAAGCAAGACCTAATTCAGTTGAACACTCAATATAATAAAATATAATACCACTCTATTTCGAAGATCTGTGTGTCACTTATTTTCTTTGCATTTCATTTGCTATTCCTTAATCTCTCATTTAACCAATAATACATATATCTATGTGTATATATGTGTTGTGGGATATATGTCTTGTGCACAGATTGGTTCGTGAAATGGCCCAATAAGGTCACAGTGAGCTAAGCCCAATCCAACAAACAATCAACCATCCATCATTGAAGGCCAAGGATCCCCTATCAAGGCTGGACTTGGGAACCATCCAAAGAAGGAACCTACACCTTTCTCTAATGGCAGCCTAAACTCTTTGTCAGGGCTAGGGGTTATGTTTCTTTTATACAGTATGAATATTCAATGTGATTCTTTCTAAGATTATAGACAACAACATATTTGATTGTTCAATTAGATTTCTTTTAATGTATTAGTTTTTCCATGCTTTCAATAAGTTCAATCTTGTTTTTCTTATTGTTTAGATGAATTTATAATAGTTTCAAATAGAAATTAGGCTTTAAAGTGAATGGGTTTTTTCTAAAAACTGTTCTAACCACATTATCAATCTAGGTTATCATGCGTTTCCGAAATGTCTTAGTTCAACTAAATCATAAGTATTTAATTGTATAAGAACAATCAATTATGAAATATATATTTTCTTAGATCACAAAGAATTTCATATCGATATAGGGAAACACCTCGATGCCCTAGTATTTACATTATTGACTTAAATAAGTTATCATTGTTATTCTTGTTTACAATTACAAGGCAAAAATTATTCTTCATCTTCACCAAAAGTGTTTTTTTTTTTTTAATTACATTGTCTTTGAATTTACCCCGCTCCTTGTGGTTCGACCTTAGTACTCCGAGAATTATATTACTACAATCTCCTGCACTTAGAAGTGAACAAGTAGTTTTGGCGTTGTTTTCCGGGGAGTTGCTGCATATTCAAAGGAAATCTTTTTGGAGCAAAGCATAACTAGTGGAAATTCTTCTATTGGTAGCTTCGTTCCATTTTTCCCTCATTTTTTTTCTCTTTTTTTTTTTTTTTTTTTTAAAAAAAAAATTTAATTAAATTTGATTGTGCATTCATTGTTGCATAAGCATTTGGGTTAGAAACAAGATAGGCAAATTAGAAAATTTTGAAACTTACTTTGGTAATCTTTTTGGCACACCTTCACCTTCACCTTCTTCATCAATCATGGGTGATGAAACATGTAATAATCATGATGAGAAAGAAGAACTATATATTAACTACTGCATTCCACACAAAATTATGTTCCTTCATGCATCATGTTTCCACCTAATGCACCACATGTTGAAGTGAAACAAGGTTTATTAGCAATACTTCCTAACTTTAAGGGAGAAGAAAATGAAAATCCTTATGTCCATGTTAGAGCTTTTGAAGAGGTAATTAGTAGTTTCTATTAGGGGTGGCAAATGGGTGGGTTGGGTCATAAATGGGTTGGGTACGTAATTACCCATTTATCCATTTTTGACCCGTTTATATATAAATTAATTATCCATTACCAACCCAACCCATTTAATTAGTAACCCGCCCATTTAACCCAATATGACATAAATAAATAAATAACTTTAGAAACTTTCCCCAAAAACCCATCTCAGAATAAATCCTTTTGAAACTCAAATCCAATATTCTCCACACTTCTATCAAATGCAAAACAATTCGTTCACTTAAAAACCCTTTTTTTAATCTTTTAACCAACTTTTATATAGTCAACAAAGCAATATATCAACACCCAAAACCTTTAACGTAGAACACATAAGAAATCTGTTTGGTTGCCCAGAAAAACATAGAAACAGAAATTAAAAAAAAAAAAAAAGTAAAATTTTGAAAATTATCATCTCAGAATGGATTTGCTAGAAACATGGAATTCAGTTCAACTAAAGCCAATTCAATAACACAGAAACAAAGAATTGAGTAAAGGGGATCGCATTATAGTCTCAAGAATTATAAACAACCAACAATCATATTTACAATCCAATTCTTATTCTTATTCTTTTCTTTTCTTCTCTTATCCCTTATTATTTTCTCGGGAACCAAACAGAAGTTAAGTGAATTTCAAACAACAATTAATTTTTAAAAGATAGAGATTTGTAATCGAATCAAACCCTAAGAGAGAGAGAGTACCTGGAGAAAGCAAAGAAAATAGAGATTTGTAATCGAATCAAACCCTAAGAGAGAGAGAGTACCTGGAGAAAGCAAAGAGATAGAGAGAAATGTTAAAGAGAATACTACAAGAATTCTGGTTGAGAAAATTTCAAAAGAGAGAGAGACAGAGAGGGTATCTGTTACTGATACACTACCTTTGGTGAACTCCGAATCCATCCCCTTTCTCTCTCTAGAATTTCCTTTTATTTGGTTATTGAAAAAATCTGAGGGAAAGTATTTGGGCTTAGAAATCTAGAGGTTAAAAGTGTTTGGGAAAGTGTTTGGCTACTAAGAAAATCTAAGGGAGAGTGAGACTGAGGGCTTGGGCTTAGAAATCTAGAGGTTATACTGTTTATTTAAGTTTTAGATTTTAGAAGGGTATTAGCGGGTTTATTTAATTTTAAATTTTAGATGGGTTTAGTGGGTATTAGTGAATTTATCCATTTAACCCAAATAAATCAAATGGGTTGGGTTAAGACTTATCCAAATAAGGTAGGTAATGGACAGGTTCATGGATATGGATAAAAATTGTCACCCATAGTTTCTATGCACAAAATGTTTTTGAGACTACTAAGTTACATTTCTTCCCTTTTCTCTTAAGGATAAGGCAAGAAATCGGTTTTACACCTTGAAACCTAGGTTTATAGGTAATTAGGGGGAGATGGCTGAAGAGGTTTTTAAGAAACATTTCCCTCCACACAAAGTCTAATAAGTAAAAAGAAAGATAGGTAGTTTTTCCCAAGGAGAAAATGAGACCTTATACCAAGCATGGGAGAGGTACAAAGATCTTTTCAATTTCTGCCCAACTCATGAGTATGAAGATTGGAGGTTGATTAGCTAATTTTATGAAGGACTTACACCTAGGGACTAGCAGTTTGTTCAACTCTCATGCGGAGGGGACCTTTTACAAAAAGAACCCGAAGATGCAATGGATTATCTTGATGAGATAGCTGAAAACTCTAACACATGGACTAGACCTAACCCTATGGACTCCACTGATAGGACCATAACTAAAACTACTACTTCTAGTGGAAGTGTTTTCAAGTTGAGGGAAGATGATAACATGATTGCCAAAATCAGCATGTTAACTAAAGAAATAGAGGCACTCAAAATGAAAGGAAGTAAGAGTGTTAGTGCTACCTTTAGAGAGGACCCAATGGAGGTGTGTAAAATCTGTCATTAGATAAACCATGCTACAAATGAATGTGCATCACTTTCATCATTCTTATATGTGCCGGAAGAACAAGTACATGCATTTAATTCATACTGGCCAAATAATTCTTCATATTCTAACAATTGTAATCCAAATATACAAAACCATCCGTATTAATGACAATGAGTTGAATCCTCCTACTCCAAAGAATTTTAATTCACCACATGCATCATCATCTTCTAGACCTTCCTTGGAAGATGCATTTAATACTTTCATTCAAAGGCAAAGTGAGAAAAATCAAAAGTTTAAATCTATGCTCACTAGGCTAAATGAAGAGGTAAGAGATACCAAGAGACCAAGAGTCATATAACTAGGCTTACAAATTCATTAAGTGGGACAGAGAGAGGGAAACTTCCTTCCCAAACTCAACCCAATCCCATTAATCAAAATCTGAAAATTGGCTCTAAGGATAAACATGAGGAAGTAAAAGCTATGACCATTTTGAGGAGTAGTAAAGAGATTGATAAAAGCTCTCCTTCAGTAACTAAGTGTAAAATGTACTCCCCCCTAGATCGAGGGTTTTACATGGAGTCGCCACTTATTTAATTTAAAAGGAAAAATAAGAAAACCTTCAATAAAAAATACTTCTGTTGTATTAATGTATATGACAATTTACATCAAATTTTGTAACAAAAATTTACAATGCTTTTTGGTCCTAGATACAATCTAAGAAAAGTAAATTACATTATTTTATTTCCTAGTTACATTCTAAAAAATATAAAATTACATATACAAGAGCATAGTCTAGAACCCTTGATCTTGGTTCGGAGGCTAATTTATGAGATGGGAAGGGATTAAGCACTCATCTCACCCGGTAAAACTGGTCTCCTAGGTTAAGGTGGCCAATATCATGTCATGTCAAACAAATACAAACAATATGTCATATAAACATGTTAATTTGCAGGAATTGTAAACAAATATGTGTTAGGGGAATTAGACATAAAAATAAACAAAAAGTGAAACTTGTTAGATAACAATTTTAATGTAAAGAAAGCATTAAGGTAATGGCATGTTCATCCAAGAAATCAATGTAAACAAAGAATTCCTAGCCTAGACATGTTCATCTAAGCATGTGAAGAAAAAAACAAAGTTGTCATGTTATTTGTCATCAACATAATTGCAAAGAGAAACAAATAAAAATAAAACATTTGAACATATTTGATCATCCAAGCAATTATGAAAAGAAGTAAAAGAAAATCCATAGACATGTTTATCTAGAGAAAATCAAAATACTTTGACATGTTTGTTCAAGCATTTAAAAAAAGTAAAACAAATATCTAGACATGTTCATCTAAGTATTGAAGAGAAAGTTGTGTTTTAGCCTAGAAGTGCTCATCTAAGCATTCAAGAGAAAATTGTGTATTAGCTTAGAAGTGTTCATCTAAGCATGTAAAAGGAATACCAATGAGACATATAGGCATGTTCATCCAAGCATATCATGAAAGAAACAAATAACAACTTGTTAAGCATTTATTCAAGCATGTGTAGAAAGTTAAGAACATAATTAACTACTTACTAGCATAGAGCATAAATTAAAAAGGGGAAGTGATCACTTAAAGGGCTAAGGAGAAAGCAAGGAAGTACTAAACTACAACCAAAGTAGGAACAATGGTTGTACAACAACTTTTCTTTTCTGCTTTCTCACTAGCTCTCCAGAGGGAATTCGGGTCCAGAAAATGGAAGAGGTCTTCTCTATTTATAGGGGAAGGGATGGCTTAGCTTTAAAGCTAAGTTATTAGCTTTCCGCTGAAGCTAAGGGAGGAGATAACCTGCTTAAATGAGCTGGAACGGATTTGGTGTTGATCCCCATTTGAATTTTGAAAGGAAGTTGAAGATGATGCTGCACCTGCTTCGTATTTTGGCTCTAACTTTCTGCTCAAAATTCCAATTGATTCAAAATGGGTGTTTTTTGAAAGGAAATTCAATTATCTACAACTTTTTAAGAAATATAGAAAACCAAATTTCAACGTTTTCCAGGTCAGAAATGCGTTTCAAATTGCTGCTGAAAATAATAACGTTTTTTTAGCATTTTTGAATTTTTTCACAGGATGTATCTGTTTCTCTATCCAATTTATTTTTCAAAAATCTTTCTTCTGAAGCAAAGGGAAAGGATAAGTCTATTAGATAGGCTTGAACAAATTTGATGTTGATCCCCATTTGAAATTTTGAGAGAAAATTGAAGATAATGCTGACTTTGTGTTATCTTCTGCACCTGTTTCGTATTTTGGCCATAACTTGCTACTCAAAATTCCAATTGATTCGGGATTATTTTTTTTGAAAGGAAATTCAATTATCTACAACTTTTATAGAAATAAAGAAAATCAGATTTCAACGTTTTCCAGGCCAAAAATGCAATTCAAGCTGCTGCTGAAGATAATGACGTTCTTGCATTTTTTGAATTTTTCCTATCTCCAAAATTTTTTCAAAAGAGCAGATAAGATGCCCTAAAGGAAAAAATTTTATTTTTTATTTTTTTAAAATGAAATAAAATGAAATCCAATCAAAAATCACACTTACTTAATTTTAAATTAATTCTTGTGAGAACCAATCAAAATTAAGTGTTTAAAATATGACGTGATCAGACCCACTGTGTAGGCGAGCCATGACCATTGAAAATTATTTGTATGATAACTTTTGATTAGGTGGTCCGATCAAAACCCATGACATACCATTATGATCGTTAGAACATCAAGATTTGTTTTGTATCACAAATCTAAAGATCTACTGGTTGGTTAAATGCAAGTTGTAAAATTGGGTGTCTACACTAAGAAATCTAAGAAGACCCTAGTTGAAAAAGAAAAGGATGAAACTGAGTTGGCTTGATGACATTGAACAATGCCCAATACCTCCACCATTTCCACAAGCCTTAAAATTACTTAGGAAATTGGACACCACATCTGAGATATTAGAGCATTTGCATCAAGTCAAGATAAATTTTTCATTATTGCATGTTATCAAGCAAGTGTCTGCATATTCCAAGGTAATTAAGGACCTATGCACCATCAAGAGAAAGCATCATGTGAAGAAGACCGCATTCCTAACATAACAGGTAAGTGTAGTTATCCAACATAAGACCCCACCAAAGTATAAAGATCCAGGTTGTCCTACGATCTCTTGTACTATTGGAGATTACATCATGGAGCATTGCTAGATCTTGGGGCAAGTGTTAAATTGATCCCTTTCAGTGTATATCAAAAACTTAGACTTGGTGAGTTACAACCTACTTCAGGGACTTTACAGTTGGTTGATTGCTCCGTAAGGGAGCCGAAGGGGATTGTTGAGGATGTGTTGGTGAAAATTGAACAATTTTATTATCCAGTTGATTTTATTGTTCTAGATTACCAACTTGTTTTACATTCTATAGTTCATACCCCTATTATTTTGGGTAGAACTTTTCTTGCCATAGCTAATAATTTAATTAATTGTAGGAATGGAAGAATGCAACTCACTTTTGGTTCCATGACTTTGGAGCTAAACATATTTCATGTGGCTAAACAAGCACATGAGGATGATGATTGTGCTTATGTGAACCTTATTAGGGCAGTGGTTTAAGAAGAGTTTAATAAGAATTTTTTTTCTGATTCTCTTGAACTCTTATTAATAATTTTGTTGGTTTTTATGATTTAGAATGTGATATTCATATATTTGAAAAATTTTCTTTGGTAGATTCCTCACAAGTTTGGAAGAACAGCAGATGATGATAGTTAATGAATGATGGAAGTCTTGCTTTGAGGAGCTAACAAAGAATGTAAAAAAGCTTGTGCATTCAAGTGAAGAGGCACAACAGCTGGAGCTTAAGCCACCGCTCGGTGGCCTTAAATATGCATATTTGGGCTCAAGTAAGCTAAAACCTAGGTGAGATGGCCCTTTGATTGTAAGGGAAGTGTTTAAACTTAGAGCTGTAGTAGTTGAGGATCCTAGGGATGATAGGATTTTGAAAGTAAATAAACAAAGGTTAAAACCATACTTATAAAGAGTTATACCAGAGGAGGAGACTATGTCACTTGACATCCCCGCCTTTCGGGATGCAAAGTAAACTCTCATAGTCATAGAGCCTTCTGAAGTTATAGCATATTTGTTTTAATTTTCTTTTCTTTTTGTTTCCTTTTTCTTTTTGCCTTTAGTTTTTGTTTTGTGTGTGTGTGTGTGTTTTTTTTTGGTGAGCTAACATTTGCAAGTGTGAAAGAGGTTTCGAAAAACAATTGAATAAAGTTTAGCTATAAAATTCGTTGTAGTCTTAGGCTATAACCTTACTAAATAAAATAAAATTTATTACATATTTTGAAAATCTAACCGTTAAATAACATGTTCTTTACTCTCTTAATACACATGTTAAATTTTATGTCAATGGAATATTATTTACTATATGATCTATAAACTTATATTTTATACATAATTTTAAATTACAAAAACTTGCAATTTAAACAATTTATTGATAACATAGCTATTGATTTTTAGTTTTCTAGAAATTTTGCAAGGATGGAGTTTATAAGAAAAAGATGTAATCCAATGGTCTATTTGTCAAAATTCAACTCTAATAAAAAGATATTGAGTAAGGTTGTAATTTTAGGCTACAATCAATTTTGTAGTTAAATTTATCCAAAACAATTTAAATGCTTAAGGTAACTTCTTCCCTTTATACTTGAATTTATTTTGGTTTTGATACATTGAGTACAATGCCATATTTTAATTAGGAGGAGAGGTCTACACTTTATACTATAGAGAACTTGTGGACAGTAACTGTGACAACTTTAATCGAAGTCTGGAGTTCGGTTCTCACGTAAAATCCAGAATTGGTTTCCGATGGGATTGTCTAATTGAGCTTTCTTTGATTTCCTCGCACCTACACTCATAAATAAAAAATAAAAAATCAAAAAAATCAAAAAAATCAAAATTATGACTTCTTTTTTTAAGGCTATTTCATCATGAAAAATCTCTGAAAATTACTAAAATAAAAAACAAAATTATATTGTTTTTTCTTTTTGAGAAAAAAACAAAATAATATTTTAAACTTATACTAGCTGTTGATCGGTGTTTCCCACGGTCTGTAAATATTTAAGTTTCACCAAAGGTTATTATCTGATGAGGCAACCATTTTCAAACATGTGAGAGACACATGCATGAGTGGTGTGCATTCTAAATTTTATAATGAATCAAAATCTTTTAGTGGTGGTGTACAACTTGGGCTAAAGCCCAAGGCATTGTAAACGATAGACAAATCTTCCAACATTACTAGCTCGTGGGAAAAGGTAATGGAAACCATAAACACTTGCAGCAATAATAGGAAACAAGGATAAAGCAACTCTTTAGCAATCTTTTTTTATAAATGAAATTTTTTGTAGAAGTAGTAGTAGTAGTACAATTATGCTTCTTTTTTGTGATTATGCATGTTTTCTATTCTTGTAATAATGAAAAATCTGCATCAAAATTCTAATGCCAGTTTAATAAAAAAAATCAACTGTATCACTGCCTTATCTCTATTTTGGTGATCCTTTTGTTAAAAGTTTTTAGTCCTAATGATTCAATTTGGAAGACTACTTTAAGTTCTTATTGAAATTAAATTTTTAGGTTGCTAATTTGGCTTATTTGGAAATAGTTTACAAATAAGAGAGCTCATATATGGGCAGGACTGATGACTCAGCTTAATTCTTTAATTAGTATGTAATACAAATTCGAAAATTTTTTGAAGTGTCATGAAGCATATAATATATAATTTTTACCTAATAATACACTTTCAGTTCGGATCTTTCTGCAGCTTTTAGCTGCTGTCCAGGTCTGCTACATTGTGAAATTAGGTTATCTGTGCCCAAGGTCCCATATACCAAATTAGGATATCTCCATTCTTAAGCAGTATCATGTAAATTTATTAAGACTGATCTGGGCAACTTTCCTATTAGAAGTTAAAACCATGGTTTATTGTTCATGATAGAATTTCAGAAAGAAGCATTCTAAAAAATTGAATTTTCTGCTGGAAAAATTTGTGTCCACGAAGTCACTTTGAATGATTCCAGTAGTTGATAAGGTCATTTATGTTCTAGCACCAACTTCTATTTCTCAAGTTTAACTTGTCTTGGATAAGTTTTAAAACAATACTGAGGTGATTGTAAGGATAATTGGCTTTTATTACTTGTATAAATCCTTTACACTGTTTCAATATGCATTCCATAAAAAATAGATTACCCTAAGCTTGGACTACAATTTTTCTGATCAGTTGCTTTCATAAACAGTTTTATGCTTGGGAAATCCTCCTCTGGCTCAGAGTTGAAATGGCTTGAGCAGAAATTGGATTGTTTTGATCCAAAACTATTGCTATCTCAGGGATACAGAAGGCTTTGTCATGCATTTCGATTGCTGCTAACAGATCCCACTGTTAAGGTGAATTCTTGGTTTTGACTTTAATGTGAGCATTCTTCAAACTTGGTCAAGGTCCAATTCTCCCTTTGGATAATCTTAGAATTTCAAAATTGTTTTACCAAAAGCATTTCTGACATGATTGGCTCAAAGATGAGTCCTTCAGAAGTGATTGTACCTTACCAAAGTTCCAAATGCCTTGTTCCTATTCATCCCCCTCCTCTTCTTTGCTGATGTTTTGTTTGGATCTATGTTTATTTTTATCTTTAGACCCTTACTTGTTTCAACTGTAAGGACAATGTCATTTCATCTATGCAAATTTCTTTTCCAATTCAAAAAACCATATATAAATCAAACAATCGGTTTCAAATACTTAAAATTGGAATGCTTTGTTTTTCTTTTCTCTGGACAGAAAGTAGGAATATTTTCCTGCTAATGTATGTCTCTTTAAGGAATCTAACTTGAATGCAGAGACTAGTGGTTTCTCTAGCATCTGATAAAGCTGTTTGGGATGTGATTTTGAGGAACACGTTAGTTCGAGAGTTTCAATGGACACCCTACTCAGGTTTTCACTATTCTCATCACATATTTGGTTTGTGTTAATAGATGCACAAGAAATAAATTCTTTTCTTTTACTTGTTTGGCCAAGCGACTCTTTCAATTGGAAAATACTGTCTGTCTTATGACTAGATGCATCTCTGTTGGTATTGGAGGGGGTAATCACACCACAACAATGGTGGCATTCCCTCATATAAAATTTCCTACTTTGTCTCCTAGAGAAGTAGAGTGGTGATAACTTCCAATGCAATTAGTTTCTCTAGTGAATGGATATGACTCTACAGAGGGTTGTGTTTGTTCCTAAAGTTACAACTCTCCGATTGGGTATAAGGTTGTATGAAAATGCCCCAAGTATTCAGGCCATTTGATCCCTATCTCCTCTCATTTCTAGAGAAACTCTGCATATGATTTTCACTCTCATGGGAGTTTCATTTCTCTAGAACCAACTATCTCAACCATTAAATGGCCTTTGGATATTATGTGTTGGTGGTGGTGTTATCATATATGTTAATAAAAATACAACTTTTGAGTAAACTTGTAGCATGAAAACATCCAACAGGTGAATGGAATAGAACTATGGGAAGAAACATGGTTGTGGTTATTTGACACCACAAAAGAGACAAAACAGTTGTGCCCTTGCTGCTATAAAATATAAGTGTTTGAAAATTATTGTTAAAGGCTCGGTCAATGTATAAATTTAAGAAGAAGCCCTTATGAAAGGCTTCAACAAAACTCGGAGCATTGGATCTTAGGATTTTACTTGTGTGTGTGTGTTCGTTGTTAAAGACTTTGGCAGTGGTTTTTAGAAGTGCTTTTTAGAGCAATCAGTGGTTTTTTCTTTTTCTTTTTTTAATGCGGGTTTGGATAAAATAGAAATCTTTCTTGCTATTAGGATTTTGGATTTGTGGAAGTTGAGAGTAACATCTTAGGGTCTTTTTTTGGGGGCTTGATAACATGTTGGAACAACACCTTAACTCAAAAGCTTACCCCAGAGGATTTAATCCAACAAAATTTCATTACCACTTGTTACTCTAGTCAGTATTATCCTATGTGAGACTTGATCACTTAACCAATAACTTGAATGTTCCTATAATTTCTTTCTTATTTCTGTAACTAAATTATTCTCATTTTATCCATGTAGTTAATTATGTAAGGCCTCTAATTTCTAATGAAGAACCAGACTTGGCTACACGTATATTGATGTGGAATTTTGATGCCACAAAAGCAAAAGTTATAGAGCTCATTGAGAAATTTCTGTCTCTAGTGAACGAGCTATTTCAACCTCCCAAGGGTAACAATCCCACAGAAGGAAACAAGGAGTAGATGGAGGAAAAAATTAGATCATCATTGCTTCTCACTGTTGTGATCCTCCTAATTGCAGTTGTGGCTTGAGTCCAAGCTGCTTAAATCACCATAGCATAAGCAGAGAAATGCAAGAATAAACCACATTATTTGATCGATAGTGGGGGGCACCATTAGTTGATGAGTACCTATTAAATTTCAGCATTTTTTCCCCCTGTATTGTATATGTTGCAAAACGATTACGTTTTCAAATATTTCAACCCGTACATTTGTTTCATAAATAAATTCCTGAAGGCCTTGAAGGAAAACTCACATACTTCCAGTTTTCTATAATGAATATTATCAACCACGTTTGCCAAGTTAACTTCATCCATAACATTATCTGTTTGTAATTCAACTTCAACCTGAAGTATCCAACACCAATTGAACAATGCTACATATATCTCAAGTTGTGAACCCTGCATCTGAAAGACGCAGCAAGTCAAGTGCTGGGTTCGCTTTTTCTAGATTCATCTGTGTTCTTCCACTCACATGAATGAGTTGCTTATGCATGGTTAAAAAGGATTGATTTCCCATTCTCAGGTCTAAACAATAATGAAAGTTCAAATATGTGTATAAACACCCTTGAACGTTTAGACCCTCAATTTACAAATTAACCAATTCAAGCATTATGTCAAACAACTAGTGTGCGAAAAATGAACATAAGCTATAATATAGAATTAGATAAACTATCTAAGCCAAATTAAAATCACAACCCACAACAGATAATAAAAAGGCAAAGATAAAAGGGAAGGAAGATGCAAACACAAAACAACACTCGATGTGTTATCGAAGAGGAAACCAAAACCCTCGGCGTAAAACCTCTCCGCCGCCCTCCAAGCGGTAAACAATCCACTAGAAAATGTAGTTGGGATACAAAGACAGCAATAGACCCTCCAAGCCTAATCTACCTAGTGCACCTAAGCCCTCCAAGCTTATTGCTCCAACGAGGTTGCGCCAAACCTTTTTCTTTTCTAGCTTCCCGGATTCCGCTATTAGACCATAGCATCAACCAATGTAGATTGGTTCCTTCCTAACTGCTTCCCAGCAAACCAAACAACCCTCTCACAGTGATGAATATGGTGAGAACAAGGTTTTGGTAAAATGCCTCTCAAGGATTTGACAATGGAGAGGAAGAGAGTTGAGGAATTTGAAGAGACTCTAATGTATAGATTGTTGGTGAATCAATCTATTTTTTCTTTAGGGTTTCTCTCTCAAAATTCTCTCTGGAAGCTCTCTTACATTTGTGGGTATAAGGGGTATTTATACTGGAGTGAGAGAGGAATGTGAAACGTCAGGTTTTACAAAACAGGGGTCGCTCGCGGCTTGGCCTCGCAACTTGACTAAGTCGCGAGACCCAGTCGCGAGATAACCGTATGCCCAGTTGTCCTGTTTTGTCCTGTAGTGTTCCAGCTAGCATGACTGTTCACCTTCTGGCACGCTTGGTACGTGTGCTGCGTTTGGCGGCTTGAAGCTGCGATCTACCCGCGAGAGCAAGCCGCGAGTCTCTGTTTTCTTGCACACTCTTGAGCAAACAACACTTTATCTCACTCACTACCCTTACATCAAACCCACCTAAATACAGGGTTACTAAATGCTGAAATACAAGCAAATTTGGCACGGAATAAAGCCAATGAAATGGTTGATTAAATTCAACCTTACAAATAATATATTGTCATTACCTCAGTATATAAAAGGCTAATTATCATGGCCATGAAATCCTGATTTGTTGTCAAGAGCAATGTGATCCAATGACATTACCAAGTCTCTATGAGAAAGGCTTCAAAAAGAGGTCTTTCTGTCCATGATGAGGTATCGTTTTTCATATAAACACCAAATCATGTGGCCCTACCAACTTTCACGATCTACTCATTTCACATGCATATAGTATTCTTAAATCCTAAGTGCTCCAAAAGAAAATATGCATGTTATAAAAGCACCAAATAGAACGTCCAAGGAGAAAGGTAGGACGACAAAACAGAACAGTAAACACTCTGTAAAGAAAAAGTTGGGCTCAACGCAATGCCAACTTGGAATAATCTATATTTTTCTTCATTGTTTCTAGTAAGAGAAAGTCTAGAGATACCCAAATCTACAACGTGATTAAGTAATCCTTTGTGATTGGTGAACTTAAAGTTTGCTTTAATTAAATTCATATGATGGTCCTGTGTGTAAGTCCTAAAATTCAATCACACAATGAAACTGACGTAGGACAACTAGAACAAAACTGAAATAATGGAAAAATAAAAGATATGACCTAGGAGTCAGCACCTAGGCCTTGCTTGGAGTCAGCACCAAGCGGGGAAACCACTAGGAGTCAGCACCAGACCAAAAAAAGACCAAACGGCCATTGTTTTCATTCATCAAAATATCAACTAACTCCTCAAGGGGTACAATAGGTTGCTTATAAAAGATTGCTAAACCCTAGTTCTAATTGGCTAGGAAGCCCTAATTGCCTTATTACAAAAATAACCTTGCTTTTAAATTAAAATACTAATAGCCCAATAAACTAATAGGACCTAAAATATAAAAATACAATTGGCTTGCAAACATATATAATAACAAATAAGAATCTTCTTGTGTCTCCCGCATCATTCTCCTCTGGTTGGAGAAAACTTGACCTCGAGTTCTAAAGTGTTGAAGGATTAGGATGCTGACAAGTAACACTTGCTTCAAGTCTAGAATTACCTTAGGGAGCATAGAGAAAAGAAAAACCTTGAATTCCACCACATTAGACTCATTTGGATTTACAAAATCAATGTGTGGAATTAGCATAATCTCATCTTGAACTTTATGAACCATAGGAAGCACTGTGGTTTTAACCTCTTCGACTTCACCAAGATGTAGATCTTCAAGGATTGTGGAGGGTTGATCAGAAGCACGTTCAACCTCAAGCTTGTTGGGTAGTTTTTGAGTGGGTGCCATTATCCTTTCTAGCTGGGCATTAATCCTAGTGATTATTTGCTCCCCCAATGTCCACGAAATAGGTGAAACATTTTGATTTGCCTTTCTTACAATAGCAAAAAGTGAACTGAGAAGATCCAAAGAAATGTCTTCACTTTTTTCTATGACCAGATTCATAATTGTTTCCATGGCCGAAAGTACAGAAGGTGGATAGTTGGACCTAATTATCTTTAAGAAACTTTGAAACATCTCAACAACCAATGCATCACACTCAAGATCCAGAATCACAAAGCATAACTTGACCTTTGCAATGGTATCAAGAATTGAAACCACCTTCTTATAAGAGCGAGTAGACACATGAGGCATATTTTCAAATGCTGCCACAATAAACTGAAATATTTTTTTCATTTGCTCATCCTTATATGGGGCATCTGGTGTTGTTATCCTTGTAATCTCAATAATGCAAGATACAACTGAAACCTTCACATCCATTTCAGCATGTCTCAAAAGTTTATCAGTGATCAATGCCTTCACTGAGGGTAAAAGTGCATCTCGCATTGATTTGGATGGTTCTTACTCCACATATGCTAACAAATTTTCAACTTTATCAAGAAGAGTGAGAAGATCATCAATGGAGGAACGAGGGTTAAGGAGTCTATTCCCAGCCTCCTTAATTTGCTTCTCAAATTCTCTATCTTTAAGCTGCTTCTCAAGCTTTCTATCAAAGGAAGTCATTTTCCAGCTCCAACTTTGAGGCACAATACACAAAGACTAAATCTTAATTTTCTACCCTTTTATTTTTGGTCAGGCAAGGTTTTATGGGTTGGTATAGTACTGGCTTGTCAAACAATAGGCATATGCTTGCGTTTGTTAGGAAATGGGGCTGATGGGTGGACTTTTAAAGGGAAAATTAGGCCAGGTAAAGATTTTTTCTTTTCTTTTTTTTAACGGGTTTGTGCTAGGGTTAATGGGTAGGTCACAAGTTATGTATCACGTGAGGTCATATGGAATGGGTATTGTAAAGAGAAGTGTGCTGGGATTTTAGGATTTTAACACAGGCTATTTACGAGTTACCTTATAGGATCGGGTTGAGCTTGGCGTCGCAGTTGGGTTCAGCGAAGTCTCGACCACAGCTCTCATGAGCTTGGTGGGCTTACAGCAGCGTAGAACAGAGGTGGCTGGCTTTCCTGGTAGCTGGGTGGTACTTCAATGGTGGCCAAGATTGATAGATGGGGTTTGTTGGTTGTTGGGTTAAAGGGCTTTGGTTGACGGGTAACCTTCTGGTGGCTTGATCGATTGGAGCAGGTGAGCAGATGGCGGTTTGAAGGCTGGATCGTCGTTGTGGTGGCGCTGGACAACGAAATTGGAAGTTGTCGGTGTGATGGGGATGCTGCCGGTGATGGAGGCTAATGGCGGCACTGACTTCTTATGGATCTGAATTGTGATTTGATGGGATGAGAAACACAGGCACTGAATGAATTTTTTTTAAAAAAAAAAAATACTTTTCTGGTTTGTGACTGCGGTGAGGCTTCAAACAGATCGATGTTTGCTTTGATACCAAAACTAACGTAGGACAACCAAAACAAAACTAAAACAACAATAAAATAAAAGGGATATGACTTAGGAGTCAGTACCTAGGCCTTGTTTGGAGTCAGCACCAAGCAGGGAAACCACTAGGAGTCAACACCTAGGGTAGACCTGAAGTCAGCACCAGACCAAACGGCCATTGTTTTCATTCATCAAAATATCAACTAACTCCTCAAGGGGTACAATAGGTTGCTTATAAAAGATTGCTAAACCCTAGTTCTAATTGGCTAGGAAACCCTAATTGCCTTATTACAAAAATAACCTTGCTTATAAATTAAAATACTAATAGCCCAATAAACTAATAGGACCTAAAATATAAAAATACAATTGGCTTGCAAACATAAATTATACTAAATAAGAATCTTCTTGTGTCTCCTGCATCAGAAACCCAAGCAAGTTGTGAATGACCTAACCACTTCTCAATGCCTTCCACTTCGGATTTTCTTCATAGGCCCTCCCTCCCAAAACTCAACTGTTGAAAAACACCTACCAAAAAACATTAAAGTATATTCAAATTGAACGTGTACCCAAAATAGGCATGGCAAGGTGTTTTAAAACATGTTTATTTTCAAGGATGTTTAGCTCACAAAATTGTTTTCCTATCTATTTATCAATATTTACACAAATACATGTATATTCTCTAAGCCTGCTTATGAAGCATTTCCTAATCCTACTATTCATTCACTTTTAGAAAACTAGGAGTCTAGGAGCCCTCTATGTACACATTTAACCATTAAAGTAAGTCCAGTTGTTCCAAGACTTAAAAAATTCCACTAAAATCAAGTGATCTATCCAAGACTTAAGGAAAATGGAGAATGTGAATGAATGAGAAAGAACGAAAGAGAAAAATGGAAATGAGATGAGGGGGAGAGAAGGGGAGACCTTTGTTGTTGTGTTAATGCCTTAATGGGCTTTCACAAATTTACAAATCAATTAATTTTCAAATCTCAATTGGACAACCACCGCGTACCTTTGGTGCGGTGGTCACTCCACAAGTATGAATGTTTGTGGGGTGTGTGGGGTAAGAGTCGGGGTTCAAGTCTCCAAGAAGGAACTTCACACACATATACACTTAGATTATGCTAGAATATAAATTCAATCTTTTATTAAAAAAAAAAAAAAAAAAATCTCAACTGGACAAGTTTTTGTCTGTCTCATATGGAATCATTTATAGTTTTTAGATTTTACCAAAATCTTATAGTAGAGCAGTTTTCGGTTTTATATTTTGGACTTTCCATATTATTATTTTCATGTCTTTAACTTCAACACGTTGCTGTTGTTAGTTAGTTAGTTAAAACTTTATTATTATTTTATTAATTGTACAATATTACCCTTTCATTTTTTTAAATATATATATATATATTTTTTAAAATGATGATTATGGTATAGGTGATCACAAATCGGTCAAACTCGAGTTGCACCTAAACCCGTCACTTAGCATAAATATGTGTGGATATCAAAGGAAGTAGGAACTCATTCCCACAAAGATCAACAGGAATGTTGACCCAAGTATAAGAACTAGGTTTAATTGGTCTCATTGATTTCAACAATTGTAACTTCGATGATGGCTTGAAATTGAAAATATTGGAAGATTGAGAGGGATCGAGAAAATCGATAAGGGTTAGCATCAATGAGAGTAACCAACCTTAAACCAAAAGTTTGAGAGTGTGAAAGGTAAAGAAAATGGAAGAGGATAAGGGGAGAAAGAAATCCATGTAATAAATAACATTGCATCACATGGTTTTCCTTATTTTGTTTCCTTTTTAATAAAATAAGTGACAACTCCATATAAAACCCACGATTTATTGGAAAAATATAATTAATCAAACTATTATTTTGAGAGGCACCAACATGACCCCACTTGTTCACACGGGTTGGCCCCAATAGAAACAAATAGGTGGGGGACATAGTCTCTCACATCAAACAAAACTTAGAAGCAAAAAATTATGATTTTGAGAGGAAATGCTTATACATGAACCGATTCTTCACGCGATCATTCACAGTCTCTAGTGGCACACTCTTTCTTCTGCTAAGCTAGGCAATTCACTTCCATCCCTAATTATCAATATTGAATTTTAGTTGTCCATTTTCAGAATCACAGTCTCTGGTGGCACACTCTCTCTTTTGCCAAGCTAGGCAATTCAATTCTATCCCTAATTATCAATATTGAATTTTAGTTGTCCATTTTCAGAATAACATAGATGCATGCATTGGAGCCCGTACAAATTAAGACTCAATTAAAACTAGGTTTGGTTGACTTAGTAAATAATAAATAAATTACATTTTACACATTATTATTACTATTTCCAATTTGGACCCATAACTTCAAAGGTTTTAAATTACAATCTTACATGTTTTTAAAAATATAAGCTTTGATTTGAAACTTTTGGAAGTTCGAGATTTAAGTTTATATGACTCTTGTGGGTTTTAGTTAACTTAATTGGTAAAGTTTTTTATGGTTGAATAAGAGATCTAGAGTTCAATCTTAGCCTACACAAAAAATTGCTTGGTGTATTAGTCTAACGATGAAGAGTCGTTGCACCATGTCAACGACCATGTCATTCCAGTCTTTTTTTTCTTTTCTTTTTTAAATTTGTCCTACAATTTGAAAATAGTTTTTACAAATTTCAAAATAATAGTAACTCTGCATAATAAATCCCAACCCTATAATAAATCTGTATAATAAATCCTAGCCCACTTCTTATCTATTTACTTCCACTATCAAGCCCAACCCAAGGCCTATTCAGCTTTAAGGAAAAACAAAAAATTAGAAATTGTGGAAGGTGGAACCTTGAAGGGTTTTGCATGAGAAAACAAAGAGTTTGAAAAATATAATTTCATATTGGCATGCTACTCAAAACAAAGAGTCTGAAACCATGAAGGCCAGGAAAATCTTATACCATTTGAAATTGTTGAAATCTGCCCACCTTCCTGCTCTACGATTTTGCAATAATGGCCACATATCTGAGTTCCTTCCTTCCTATCTTCCTCTCCTCACAGTGTATAAATATTAACAGAATGTGGTTGCTTTGGTTGAGGTATCTCTAAATCTCAGTTCTTTTTGTGCTCCATTCTTATTTCTTTTGCTTGATGTCTTTTGTTTCCCTTATTACATTTTTTTATATGGATTGGTAGTAATGGTTTGCTGCTCAGTTTTGAACACATAACTCAGTTTCTGAGATTATAAAGAAGACAAACACACATTCAAAATTGAATCTTTATTATTGGTCCGAGAGTTTGGGTCTTTGACAGAGATATAATTGATTAATTGAGAGAGAGAGAGAGGCCCAGGAAAATTGATATGGATATGGACTCTTTAAGTCTTATCTATATCTCTGCACTGTTCTTGTAATTCACGGGTTTAATGGAGTGTGCTTTGGCAAATCAGAGAATTGTGGGTCAACTTTCATCCAAAACATTGTATCTTGCCACAAACCGTTCAATTTTACTTCCAAAATATAATGTAAAAGTCAGTCTTTTACAAAGCCATAGTACTTTTCCTAGGTTCTTTTATTTTTATACTTTCCTTATTGTTTTTCTTTTCTGTGTCTTATTTTTACGCTTAAGGGTGGTTTTAATTTATGAAATAAGCTATGGGAGGGATTAATACCCAATTAGTTGTGGTGAAATTGTACTCCTGGCTTAGGCAACCATGCCCACTGACCAATTGGAAATAACTTGGAATGTAAATGTTCAAAGCCCTGTTGTTTTGCAACTTATCTTTTAGAATCCAAGTAGGACAGGCTTAGCAGAGGTGCAGACATTGTAATTGTCTGTTCAATTAGAAAGAACAATGAATTGCTTTGCTGTGGTGTGGATGATTGTTTTGATTCTTGTGGTTTTTAATTGGAGCTCTGTCTTTTGGTTCACATATGACAGACTTAAATTTTGTCACCAATTACTTTTTTTTTTTTTAGCACATTCATTTCTTATTATGGTTTGTGTTTTTGTCTCTTTAATTAGAAATAAAAATGAATTGCTTTGGTGGAAAATCCATTGTTGTGAATCTATTCTGCTTTACTTGGAAATAACATAACAGCTGATGAGATCCTATGCCGTGTAATTTTAATCTCTAAGAATATGTGAAAGGAGTGTTAGGGGATTTTTTTTTTTTTTTTTCTTTAGATAGTTGTCTGCAAACCTTTTTTAAGGTTGCTTTGAATGTTGTGTAAAGAAGAATATACAGGTTTGTCTTACTTTATTTACTTATTGTGTTTTTGGTTTGTAAGTAATTAAAAGTTATGCATAAGTAAGCTGAAATAATGTGTGAACCCAATGACTTAAATATTTGTTACAAAAACTTTAAAATATAAAGAAGCAAAAAAAAAAAAAAAAAAAAAAGGCACATAGAGCATGTAGGTGAGATTTTGGGGCAATGCTAAAATGGGCAGTGGAAGCTTCTAACAGAGAGTGAGTGTATGTGTATTAAAAGTAAAAACAGAGGTAGTAAGAAAAACAATACACCCCAAAACATAAAACATTAGATCTTTTTTAGTGTATGTGCATTTGCACATGAGTGTTTGTGTTCATTTTACAATTACAGTTGGCTTTGGTTCTAGATTTAAATTCAGAAATTAGGGCTTAGAAAATAGGATTCTGATATGTGACCATTTTTATTAAATATTTTCGTTACTATAATTTTTTTTTTTTAAATTTGTCTCTTTTGGATTTAAATAATTCAGTTTCTTTGCAGAGATGAAGTGGAATATTTTCACAATGTAGAGACTCTAATTTCATCAAAGCAAAGGAATTAGTTTCTTTTTCTAATATTCTCTTCAATTACGGTTTTTTTCAGTCTCAGGTTGCTGAGGTTTTTAATATCATCTTTTATATGAATTTAAAAAAAAAAAAAAATTTAGGCTTAGGTTTGGGCATGCGATTTTTTGAAATAAAAATTATTTCTGTTAATAGAGAATGTTCATAATTTATGATTGTTTAAGGCCCTTGGATATTGTCAAGAACTGTTTTTCTTTTTTGTTTCTCGAATACTACACAGTAAACTAAATATGCATTTTTCTTTATAGAAACAGTCCTATAGATAGTGAGATTGACATGTCCTTCCAATTGACTTTTGAATTTGATTGTGATTGTCAATTTTTCATATACTTACTGATATATTTATGGTTTCTATGTCTTATTGTGGTAAAAATCGAATACTTTAGTGGGGTTTTTCAAACTTGGGCTTCTTCCTCTAGAGGTTGAAGATTCTTCTATTTTTTTCTTTGGTTTTGGGTTATTGGTTCTGAATTTGCATTACTTTGTTCAATTTCAAAGAAAGTAAAAACTAATTGTATTTTTTACCAATTTTTTAGTTGAACCTTTATTTTGAACTAAATTATTTATTTTCCTTCATTTTTAACTCAATTTTATTTAACTATCTCGTGCATCGTATGAGTTAGTGACTAGTTCTTTGTAATAATAATGTTCACTCACTATAAAGATTACTATTTTAAGTAAATGATTAAATCCTATGTTGGAGTTTGGACAAAGGAAAGGTATGGTCCTAATTCTTTTTTAATTTGAGACCAAAAGATTTTATAACTTTTCTTTTGGATAGAAATTTATAAATTACTTGTTGGTTTTAAGAACTTTCCTATACACCAGAGACGACTGTGGCTTGCCAATATGATGAGAAGGAAGTTCGATTGGTACCAAAAATATATTAATGGTGTATATTTATTAACAACTTTGAGCCAATCCCAATCCCAATCCCAAATTCAATGGAATGGATTTTTTTTTTTCTTTTTAGAATTAATTGAATGGAATTGATTAAGGCAAAGCATTAACACAAGAAAAACGTTGATTTGATGTGGTTGTGTACTTGTATAAATGTTAGTGATGTTGAATTTTAATGTTTGACATATTCTTATGGGACCAATATAAGAACTTCTTTTTTCTTTTGAGGGGGACCAATATAAGAACTTAATTCTCAAGTTTGCTGATAAAGAATATAAGAACTTTTTTTTTTTTTTTTTTTTTTTTTTGAGGAAGAAGAATATAAGAACTTAATTCTCAAGTTTGCTGATAAAGTGCCCGTTTGGAGAGCACTGAAAGTTGCGGTGCGTTTTACCTTTCACGTTTTGCCTTTTTTTTTGATTTAGCTGCAACATTTGACTCAGTCTTTCATGAACAATGCATTTGTGCACTGTTCATGTACCCATAAATTTCACTTTTCAACAATTTTTTTATTAAAAATGGGTCCCGCGATACTATTCACACATTTAAAAATTATTTTGCTACAGTGTTTTCAGTTTCAGCAACAATAAACTTAATCCAAACGGACCCAAAGAATATAAGAACTTAATAAGCAAGTTTGCTAATAAAGTGCATTGATAAAGAGGGGAAAAAGATTTATTTAATATTGAAAAGGGAAAAAGCATAGGGAGAGAGTATATTGTAATTTTATAAGTTTTGAATAATCTAACCAAAATTATGCATTTTTTAATATTAAGTTAATTTCATTGTATCACTTGCACTTCCACTCCCCGAGATATGATTATTAATACAAGTAACATTAATTATTAATAGTAAAAAAATGGACATGATCAGATCATGGGTGTCTTATCTCCATCACGTTCCTTCTTTGAGACAGAAGCGGGTGGGCAGAGGCATAGTAGAAATATTTTGTCATCCTTATTAAAGATGACTTTAACATTAACGAGGAAAAGACAATAAAAAATACAGGGATGACGATGAAAGTGCTAAAAGAGAGAGGATGAGTGTTTTAGGAATATGTATAAAAATTAGATTATAAAATCATGTGTATAGAAATCACGAAATCGTAGATAATATATTTTAAACAATATAATACAGTCAGGTGTGGGTTATTATCCTTCTCAAAAAAATAAATAAATAAATAAAGGTGTGGGTTATTAAAACCTATTTCCACCTTTATCATTTCTTTTGAAGGAGAAAACTTGCGTAATACATGTCGGTCCAAGTAAGGTGGGACACTTTTGTCATTCTTATTATTATTACTAATTTTTTTTTTTGAGAAAAAAAATGTTAGTAATACTAATAGATATTATACTTAATAATAATTTTTTTATATACTCAATTTTTAAAAAGCTCATTTAAAATATATATATATATATATATATATATATATTTATATATATTATACTTCAAACGAATTTAGCCCAAAAAAAAAAAAAATCAATTCCAAATCTAATTGTCTTTTGTATCTATAAGATCCGATAGACATGAACATATTATATGATGATTTTTTTTTTTTAGCATACACCAATTATTTTTTAGTGAATATCGAATTTGATTAGAATAAGAGACTTTCAATTTAAGCTAATTGTATTCCCTCAAAAAAAAAAAAAAAATGTTTAAGCTCATTTACAATCTCTTGTTTTAAGGGAAGACCCTTTGATTCCAACCACATCGCCTTTGTACATAAGTTTATTTATTTTCATGTTTGAGAGGATATGTGTTTTTATTTATTTGTGGTTGTACCTAATAATTTATTTAAGTTGCCTACGTATCCTTGGTGAGGATCAAATTACCAATTAGTAGTTCTTAAATTGAGGTTTTAGATTTAAAATCCTCAAATACAATTTTGTCCACTTCAAATGATGGATATTTTAGTCAAATACTTGGTATTTAATTAAGCACTGACTTAATTTTTTTTTTTTTTGGGTGAGATAATTTATTTTAATCTCAAGGATAAGTCAAGAACCCATGTTTTTATGGAAATTGAACCAAGGATTCCCTTTTTGAGAAATTGAATATCCAAACAAAATTTCCCTTCTTTCTTTTGCTTCTTTGTAGGAATTTTATTTTGATTGAAGTTCCCAAATTTAATTAAGGGAAAGAAAACTCATTTGAAGCAATTTTATTTGAGAAGTGCTATGTCCACAACATTTTCACAACAAATCATAAGTGATTAGTTGTTACTGGTTCAAATTTAAACTTACAACTAAGATAACTTTTTTGTCTCAACAATAACAACCAGTAACAACATGCCACTTATAATTTGTTGTGAAAATATTTTTGGACATATTATTTCTCATTTTATTTTTATGAACATGTTTTATAAAATGGAAAACTTTATTAAATTTTACTATTATTGTGACAAACTGGAAAGTTGTCTCAATTATTGTCACGATTATAAAGTTTGCTAGGTGTCGTTCTTTCTCACACAGGGTGAGTCCTTTCTTCTTTTTTTTTTTTTTCTTTCCTCCTACTCAACTGTCGAGTTCTAGGAGAAATCTGGGTCGACCTTAAGTGTAGGTACCCTATCCTTTTCAGATTATTGTTTTGTCAGCATGGACTCGGTTAGTTTGACAGCGGAGGAAGATGAGGTGATCATGGTTCGGTCGAAGCATCGTGAGAAAACTATAGAAGAGTGGTCCCTCAGTTTGCTAGGAAGGTTTCACACGACCGAACTCATCAACTTTAGAGCTGCGGAAAACCATCTACGCTCTGTATGGAAGATGGAGGGGAACGATCTAAAAATTACAGATGTTGGGGACGGACTGTTTCGGTTTAAATTCTCGATGGAAAACCAATTGAAGTGGGTTATTAACAACGGTCCTTGGAGTTTCGATAATCATATCCTATTACTGCGAAGGTGGGAGAAAGGAATGACGGCCTTTTCGGTTAACTTCCAAACTGTTCCGATGTGGGTGCAAGTGTGGGGACTACCCTTCGATCTGATATACAAGGAAGCAGGGATAGATATTGGACAAGGAATTGGTAGAGTCATTGAGGTAGATTGTAAAGCCATTGCGTCGGGCGAGGCAAGGTTTCTCCGGGTCAGAGTGGAGGTGCCCTTAGACAAGCCGATACGCGGGGGAGCCGCAGTACTGAGTCCGGAAGGTGATAAGGTTTGGGTGGCTTTCAAGTACGAACGGCTATCTGGTCTGTGCTTCCATTGTGGCCTCCTTGGTCATGAGGCAAAAGCATGCGAGTTCACGAAGCTGAAGGTGTGGGAGGAGAGTCCTTACGGCGAATGGCTGCGAGCGACGGAGGATGTCCCACCACAGACCAGCGACTCTCTAGTACTGGCACAATCTCACCGAGATGGAAACCCCAACACCAACAACGAAGACACCAGAGAAGAAGCACTCTTCTTCTTAGAGAGCCACAACTTCCACCTCGACTCCGCCGTCTCCACTTTTCTCGACATCGACGGTGCAGAAACAGGACCCCAGCAGAATTTTAGTTCGGGTCACGGACATTCAAGGACAATAATTGAGGAAGGAATTCCGGAGGTTGTGGAATGCAGGGAACTTAATGAGGAGCAATATTGGGATAGTAATGCAATTTGTGCCCTCCAAAAGTAAGTATAAGTAGTAGTACAATTATGCTTCTTTTTTGTGACTATGCATGTTTTCTATTTTTGTAATATTGAAAAATTTGCATCTAAATTCTATTGCTCCTATCATTCAAGGACAATAATTGAGGAAGGAATTCCGGAGATTATGGAGGTTGTTGAATGCCTGGAACTTAACGCAATTCCTGCCCTCCAAAAGTGAGTAGAAGTAGTAGTACAATTATGCTTCTTTTTTTGTGATTATGCATGTTTTCTATTTTAACATTGAAAAATCTGCATCTAAATTCTAATGCCAGTTTAATAAATAAAAAATCAACTATATCACTGCCTTATCTATATTTTGGTGATGCTTTTGTTAAAAGTTTTTGGTCCTAATGATTCAATTTGGAAGACTACTTTAAGTTCTTATTGAAATTAAATTTTTAGGTTGCTAATTTGGCTTATTTGGAAATAGTTTGCAAAATTTCTATCTTTGACGTCAAAAAAAAAAAAAAAAAAAGTTTGCAAAATAAGAGAGCTCATATATGGGCAGGACTGTGAGTTTCAGTTAGCTCAACTGGTAAAACTTCTGACAGTTATATAAGAAATTTGGGGTTCAATCCCCGCCTACACCAAAAACTGATAGGTGTCTTGGTCTGATGATAAAAAGCTATCATTAGGAGCGGATGTCATAGGTTAAAACTCTCTAAAAATATATATATATATATATATATGGGCAGGACTGATGACTCAGCTTAATTCTTTAATTAGTATGTAATACAAATTGGAAAAATATTTGAAGTGCTATGAAGCATATAATATATAATTTTTACCTAATAATACACTTTCATTTTGGATCTTTCTGCAGCTTTTAGCTGCTGTCCAGGTCTGCTACATTGTGAAATTAGGTTATCTGTGCTCAAGATCCCACATACCAAATTAGGATATCTCCATTCTTAAGCAGTATCATGTAACTTTATTAAGACTGATCTGGGCAACTTTCCTATTAGAAGTTAAAACCATGGTTTATTGTTCAAGATAGAACTTCAGAAAGAAGCATTCTAAAAAATTGAATTTTCTGCTGGAAAAATTTGTGTCCATGATGTCACTTTGAATGATTCCAGTAGTTGATAAGGTCATTTATGTTCTAGCACCAACTTCTATTTCTCAAGTTTAACTTATCTTGGATAAGTTTTAAAACAATACCATGGTCATTGTAAGGATAATTGGCTTTTATTACTTGTATAAATCCTTTACACTGTCTCAATATACATTCTGTAAAAAATAGACTACCCTTAGCTTGGACTACAATTTTTCTGATCAGATTGCATTCATAAACAGTTATATGCTTGGGAAATCCTTCTCTGCGTCAGAGTTGATCAAATGGCTTAAGCAGAAATTGGATTGTTTTGATCCAAAACTATTGCTATCTCAGGGATACAGATGGCTTTGTGATGCATTTCGATTGCCGCTAACAGATCTCAAGGTCCAATTCTCCCTTTTGATAATCTTAGAATTTGAAAATTGTTTTACCAAAAGCATTTCTGACATGATTGGCTCAAAGATGAGTCCTTCAGAAGTGATTGTACTTTACTAAAGTTCCAAACGCCTTGTTCCTATTCTTCCCCCTCCTCTTCTTTGCCGACGTTTTGTTTGGATCTATGTTTTTTTTATATTATCTTTAGACTCTTACTTGTTTCAAATGTAAGGACAATATCATTTCGTCTATGCAAATTTCTTTTCCAATTCAAAAAACCATATATAAATCAAATAATGGGTTTCAAATACTTAAAATTGGTATGTTTTGTTTTTCTTTTCTCTGGACAGACAGTAGGAATCTTTTCCTGCTAATGTATGTCTCTTTAAGGAATCTAACTTGAATGCAGAGTCTAGTGGCTTCTCTAGCATCTGATAAAGCTGTTTGGGATGCGATTTTGAGGAACGAGTTAGTTCGAGAGTTTCAATGGACACCCTACGCAGGTTTTCACTATTCTCATCACATATTTGGTTTGTGTTAATAGATGCACAAGAAATAAATTCTTTTCTTTTATTTATTTGGCCAAGCGACTCTTTCAATTGGAAAATACTGGCTGTCTTATGCCTAGATGCATCTCTGTTGGTATTGGAGGGGGTAATCACACCACAACAGTGGTGGCATTCCCTCATATAAAATTTCCTACTTAATTTGTCTCCTAGAGAAGTAGAGTGGTGATAACTTCCAATGCAATTAGTTTCTCTAGTGAATGGATATGACTCTACAGAGGGTTGTGTTTGTTCCTAAAGTTACAACTCTCCGATTGGGTAAAAAGGTGTATAAAAAGGCCCCAAGTATTCAGGCCATTTGATCCCTATCTCCTCTCATTTCTAGAGAAACTCTGCATGTGATTTTCACTCTCATGGGAGTTTCATTTCTCTAGAACCAACTATCTCAACCATTAAATGGCCTTTGGATATTATGTGTTGGTGGTGGTGTTATCATATATGTTAATAAAAATGCAACTTTGGACTAGACTTGTAGCATGAAAACACCCAACAGGTGAATGGAATAGAACTATGCATGGGAAGAAACATGGTTGTGGTTATTTGACACCACAAAAGAGACAAAACAGTTGTGCCCTTGCTGCTATAAAATTTAAGAGTGTGAAAATTATTGTTCAAGGCTTGGTCAATGTATGAATTGAAGAAGAAGCCCTTATGAAAGGCCTCAACAAAACTCGGAGCATTGGATCTTAGGATTTTACTTGTGTATGCATGTGTGTGTGTGTGTTGTTCAAGACTTTGGCAGTGGTTTTTAGAAGTGCTTTTTAGTGAAATCAGTGGTTTTTTATTTTTTCTTTTTTAATGCGGGTTTGGATAAAATAGAAATCTTTCTTGCTATTATGATTTTGGATTTGTGGAAGTTGAGATTAACATCTTAGGGTCTTTTTTTGAGGGCTTGATAACATGTTGGAACAACACCTTAACTCAAAAGCTTACCCTAGAGGGTTTAATCCAACAAAATTTTATTACCACTTGTTACTCTAGTCAGTATTATCCTATGTGAGACTTGATCACTTAACCAATAACATGAATATTCCTATAATTTCTTTCTCATTTCTATAACTAACTTATTCTCATTTTATCCATGTAGTTAATTATGTAAGGACACTAATTTCTAATGAAGAACCAGGCTTGGCTACAGGTACATTGATGTGGATTTGGGATGGAGAAAAAGCAAAATTTGAGCTCATTAAGAAATTTCTGTCTCTAGTGAAGGGGCTATTTCAGCAGATGGAGCAAAAAATTAGATCATCATCACCTCTCTCTTTTGTGAACCTCCTGATTGAGGCTGTGGCTCAAGCCCTACCTGCTCGAATCACCATGGCATAAGCAGAAGAATGCAAGAATAAACCTCATTATTTGATCAACAGTGGGGCACCATTAGTTGATGATTACCTATTAAATTTCAGCATTTTCCCCCCTGTATTCTATATGTTGCAAAACGGTTATGTTTCCAAATATTTGAACTCCTACATTTGTTTCATAAATAAAATCCTGAAGGTCTTGAAGGAAAACTCACATACTTCCAGTCTCCTATAACGGATATTATCGACCACGTTTGCCAAGTTAACTTCACCCATAACATTATCTGTTAGCAAATCAACTTCAGCCTGCAGTATCCAACACCAATTGAACAAGGCTACATATATGCATCTCAGCTTGTGAACCCTGCATCTGAAAGACGCAGAGGACCAAGTGCTGGGTTTGCTTTTTCTAAATTCATCTATGTTTTTCCACTCACATGAATGAGTTGCTTTCCTATTCTCAGGTCCAAGCAATAATATATTGTCATTACCTCTCTATATAAAAAACTAATTATCTTGACATTACCAAGTCTCTATGAGAAGGCTTCAAAAAAGGTCTTTCTGCACATGATGAGGTATCGTTTTTCATATAAACACCAAATCATGTGGCCCTACCAACTTTCACGATCTACTCATTTCACATGCATCTAGTATTCTTAAATCTTAAGTGCACCAAATAGAACGTTCAAGGAGTAAGCTCGTATCGGGACCTGCTTGAGTTGGTGTTTTGTTCCTCGTTGAATGCTGAAGTATTTGCAATGACATGCTGGAGTATTTGGAGTCGTCGGAATAAGCTGCGTGTGGGAGAGGGGGTCTGGCCGTTAAACAAAATTGCTGGAGTTGCACGGCATCATCTGCAGGAGTTTCAACAGGTCCGGCATTGTCCCAGCAAGCAGGTTCGTGCACAGAGACCTCGGTGGAAGCCTCCTGATGCGGGTTTGTTGAAGGTGAATTTTGATGGGGCGATCTTTGACGATTTAAGGGCAGCAGGTATTGGAGTCGCTGTTCGGAATGAACATGGGGAAGTAGTTGCAGCTTTGGCAGAGCAGATTCCTATTCCAGATTCTGATTTTACTCTCGAAACTTTGGCAGCTAGGCGTGCAGTTCTTTTTGCTCGTGACCTTGGTCTTCATCATGTTTTTGAGGGTGATTTGGAGTCATCCATTCATGCTATTAGTAATAGACTTTTATTACATTCATCGTGTGGTCATATTATTCATGACATTTTATTGTTTTCTCGCTCTTTTCAAAGTTTTTCTTTCTCTCATGTGTGTAGACAAGGTAATGCTTTAGCAGATGTCTTGGATAAGAGAGCTAGGTTGTTTAATCCTTTATTGGTTTGGATGGAATCTGTTCCTCCGGATTTGTATAACTGTTATTTGTCGGATTTTTCTTCTTTTAATTAATATAGCCTTTCTGGCTGGTTTCTCAAAAAAAAAAAGGAGTAAGGTAGGACGACAAAACAGAACAGTAAACACTTTGTAAAGAAAAAGTTGGGCTCAACGCAATGCCAACTCAGAAATATCTTTAATTTTCTTCATTGTTTATAGTAAGAGAAAGTCTAGATATACCCAAATCTACAACGTGATTAAGTATCACATTGTGATTGGTGAACTTAAAGTTTGCTTTAATTAAATTCATGTGATGGTCCCATATGTAAGTCCTAAAACCCAATCACACAATAACACCCAAGCAAGTTGTGAATGACCTTATCACTTCACAATGCCTTCCGCTTCAGATTTTCTTCATAGGCCCTCCCTCCCCAAACTCAGCTGTTGAAAAACACCTACCAAAAAACATTAAGTATATTCAAATTGAACGTGTACCCAAAATAGGCATGGCAAGGTGTTTTAAAACATGTTTATTTTCAAGGATGTTTAGGGCACAAACTTGTTTTCCAATCGATTTATCAATATTTACACAAATACATTTATATTCTCTAAGCCTGCTTATGAACCATTTCTTATCCTACTGTTCATTCACTTTTAGAAAACTAGGAGCCTTCTATGTACTCATTTAACCATTAAAGCAAGTCCAATTGTGTAGCTCAATAGACCTAAAATCTATTGAGCTTGAGCGTTTCTAACATATTAATATAATGTAAGTTAAAGAAAAAAACAACCCTAATGAGCCCATGGCACCCAGCTACTTAAGGACGGATGCAAGCATAATCACATCTTTCACTGCTAGAGATTCTCAAAATGTTATTAAAGAAAATATCTATTCCTACAAAGGAAAAACATCAATAGACATTACAAATGCATTTAATGCCTAAAAAACACTGGTGCAACGAAATCTTTTCCTCTGCATTCATTTACTAATCTTGACTCAGTACAAGCTGATTCCGAAAAGAATTTTTTTTTTTTTTTTTTTTTTTTTTTTTTTGGGGGGTAGTTTACAATTCCAGATATAAGGATTTCCAGAACTTTGGATCCATCAGTTCGTGACCTGCAGCAGAACCTTGGCTGGCAACTTTCTGAATACGTGAAGAAAATTCTTCAGCCTGAAGGCATTGAATATGGTCAGTGCACTTGCAATATATTCCATAGAGAATAATTATAAATGCATGTGAAAAATGGATGTATCCAGCAATTCCTGATTTTTCTTACTTTCCCATCACTTTATGCTGGGGTTTATAAAATGTTCATGTGAAAAGTAATATTTAAAGTAGAACAGTCAGTCCTAGCAGAAAGAATTGCATGAGTACTACCATAAATGCGCTGGGGAATATTATGTTTCCTACAACATGAGCTAGATACACAACAAAGAAAAAACAATGTTGCAGCTTGCAGGGTCTTTTTGGAAGAAGGGGTTATATGTGAAAAAATTAGTACGTACATCTTAACCTTTACAAAAAATATTCCAAAATAGTACATGTAAATATATAACTGAATTTTATGTATAAAAGAGCTAATCTACATTGCATGAAAGCCTTAACAGGTATTGAGATTTGTCAACAATTGATCTCCTTGTTTCTTAGCAAGATTTGATCTTAAGACCTACCAACCCCCATCCCACTTACAACTTGAGCTAAAGCCCAAGGCATTGTAAACGACAGACAAATCTTCCAACATTACTAGCTCGTGGAACAAGGTAATGGAAACCATAAACACTTGCAGCAATGATAGGCAACCAGGATAAAGCAACTCTTTAGCAATCTTTTTTATAGTGCAATCTTTTTTCATTTCTACACATAATAATTACTAATCAAGACTAACAAGTGCAGCTATTGCCATAGATTAATACAACATAGGATACTAACCTTCTCATCAATCCACATTAAAGAACTTGGTTGATTGTTTAAAATCCGGACAACTACATCTAAAGGTGTCATCCCATCAACTGCCTCAAGTTCTCCTCCCTAAATGAAATCTTAAGGTAGGTATCACTCGTTTGCATCTAAAGGTGTCATCCCATCCATTTTTTTTATGTGAGTTTGTTTCATACTTAAATCAATTACTTCATCATACTTAAATCAATTTTTCTCTTTCTAAAAAAATTATTTTTTTCTTACCAATATTAACTAATAATAACCTACCACTTAAGATTTATTGTGAAAGTATTGTAAAAATATTGTGATAAAAATTGATAGTAATTTTAATTTTAACATACTATTAAAATTATTTTTTTCTTACCAATATTAGCTAATAATAGCCTACCTTAAAATTTATTGTAAAAATATTGTGAAAATATTATGATATAATTTCTTTTTTTCTCTCCACACACGTGGCTCTACTTCCTTTTTTTTTCTTTTTTTTTTCTCCTCTTTTTTTCTCATCCACCCACGTAACCACACTCTTTTCTTTTCCTTTTTCCTTCTTTCCTCTACCATCTTCAGTCCAGAACATTCCCAGCTCTTTTTTTTTTTTTTTTTTTTTTTTTTTTTTTTTTTTTTTTTTTTTTTTTTTTTTTTTTTTCCTCTTAGTACTTCAAAACAAACAAAGGAACCAAACTCACCCAACTCATCCAACTCCAAAACGTAATCTTAAGTGCTTGGATCGGGAAGATTTGATGATCGGAACCAACGCCAGAACTCATCCTTTATTCTTTTTTTTTCACACTCCAGAGAAGAAGATGATGATGATGATGATGATGATGATGAAGATGAAGATGATTGAAACATAAGGATTTTGGGATTTTGGGTTTTTTTTTCATATGGATTTTGGGTTGATTTTGAGTTGGGTTTGGGATGGGTTTTCCGGATTTGAGTTGATTTTAAGTTGTTTTTGTGTTGATTTTGAGTTGTTTTTGGTTTGGTTTTGTTGATTTTGTGTTCGGAATATCAAAGGTTGAAATGGGTTTTGTTGATTGTGGGGGTAGACCGGTGAAGAAGCAGAGGAAGACGAAGAGGAAGAAGAAAAGGAAGACGAAGAAAAAAGACACAGATGAGAGATGAGGGCGTGAGAGAACTGATGGGTATTTCAGTATTTTTCGGGTTTGCAACGGTAATATACAAAACGCGCTATGCACGTTTTCATTTATGGACCCCTGAGGGTCCATAATCCCTTCCGCATTTGTCCTCAGTTTTTTCTCAATGCTCAAAACGCAACTTTTATAAAAAAGTTGTGTTTTGAGTTTACCAAACGCAAAAGTTGGTTGAGCTTTTTTCAAAACGCGTTTTTTGGGCTCAAAAAGTGGAAACAAACGGGGTCTAAGCCTGCTTATGAACCATTTCCTAATCCTACTGTTCATTCACTTACGGAGAATCATTGTCTTGTCATGCCCGTCAAACCTCTAAATTAGAAGCCCTCTCTGTACACATCTAACCATTAAGGTAAGTCCCATTGTGTAGCTCAATAGACCTAAAATCTATTGAGCTTGAAGATTTCAAGCATATTAATATAACGTAAGTTAAAGAAAAAAACCAACATAATGAGCCCGTGGCACCCAGCCACTTAAGGATGGATGCTAGCGTAATCACATCTTTCACATGTGGATTTGATCAAGAGCATATTTATCAGATGGCTACAATCACCATTTACAACCTAATTTCACTGCTAGAGATTCTCAAAATGCTATTAAAGAGAATATCTATTCCTACAAATGAAAAACATCAATAGACACTACAAATGCATTTAATGCATAAAAAACACAGGTATAATGAAACCTTTTCCTCTGCCTTCATTTACTAATCTTGACAGCACAAGCTGATTTTGAAAAAATAAAAAAATTTGAGGTAGATTACAATTCCAGATATCAGGACTTTCAGAACTTTGGACCCATCAGTTCGCAATCTGCAGCAGAAACTTGGCTAGCAATCCTCTGAATACGAGAAGAAAATTCTTCGGCCTGAAGGCATTGAAGATGGTCAGTGCACTTGCAATATATTCCATAGAGAATAATTATAAATGCATGTGAAAAATGGATGTATCCAGCAATCCAGTTTTTTCTTACTTTCCCATCACTTTATGCTGGCGTTTATAAAATGTTCATGTGAAAAGTAATATTTAAAGCAGAACAGTAACGCCTAGCACAAAGAATTGCCAGAGTACTACTACAAATGCACTGTGGAAAATTATGTTTCCCACAACATAAGCTAGATACACAACAAAGAAAAAAAAATGTTGCAGCTTGCAGGTCGTTTGGAAGAAGGGGGGTTACATGTGAAGAAATTAGTACGTATATCTTAAACTTTTCGAAAAAATTCCAAAACACTTACATGTAAATAACTGAATTTTATATATAAAAGAGCTAATCTACATTTCATGAAAGCCTTAACAAGTATTGAGATTTGATCTTAAGACCTACCGACCCCCATCCCACTTACAACTTGAGCTAAAGCCCAAGGTTTTGTACACGATAGACAAATCTTCCAACATTACAAGCTCGTGGAACAAGGTAATGGAAACCATAAACACTTGCAGCAATAATAGGAAACAAGGATAAACAACTCTTTAGCAATCTTTTTTTCATTTCTACACATAATAATTACCAATCAAAACTGCCAAGTGCAGCTACTGCCATGAGATAATACAACATAGGATACTAACCTTCTCATCAACACACATTAAATAACTTAGTTGATTGTTTAAAATCCGGACAACTACATCTAAAGGTGTCATCCCATCAACTGCCTCAAGTTCTCCTCCCTAAATGAAATGGTATGGTAGGTATCAATCATTGAACTGAAAAAAAAATACTTGTTAAGGAGTGAAAACATTGAACTCAAAAGTATTTACCTGGTTGGCATTTGGGGTCTGAATAATTGATTTGATCTGTTCTGTCATCTGCTCTAATTCCTTCTCTATAAATTCAGACTGTTCATACCTGTATTCCACACTCAAAAAAACATAAAATGACATTGATATATTAGAATGGGGACGGACAGAGAGATAGCAATATATACACAACCAGAATCCAGAAATTTTTTACTGAAAAATATGCTTCTGCAGACATATAACCACAAACCATCAACCTGAATCCAACCTAATTATAAACAATCAACAAACTTAGTACTTACATTGCATCCATTAATTTTCATGAGTAACCAAAAACGGTGGCTATGGTAAAGCAGACGAGTAACCAACATCCCAAGTTTTCCGGAAATAGTGCACCATATGATTTGCATGTCCTACAAAATCCGGAGTTCCCTTCAATTCAAAAAAATTCAACCGTTCCCGTAGATTTTGAGGCTCAGGTAAGGGATATTGATAAGGCCCTAGAATGGAAAGTATCGAAGAATGTTCAACTGTGGAGGGGATTTCTGATTCCCTATCTCCACGTTCAAATGCTTTTGAATCCATGTTTGATGGGGCTGAAATCACTCCACAATATGGGCCAACTCTGGATGGGCCTCTAACTGAGGAGAATCTGGCCTCTTCTGCTTTTGTTTTAGGCCCGGGTGATGAAATAAGTCAGGTCTCAAACTCAACAGAGGGCATTGTACGAAAAAACCCCGCAAATCTTCCAAAGGTAAAAATGTTAGTAAGGGCTCTAAGGGGACTTGGAAAAGACTTAAAAAAAAAAAAATAAATAAATAAAAAAAACAGTTTCTAAGGAAGTGGTGATGGGAGATCATCATGAAGATCCTAAAAGGAAATTGGGTTAATTTGAGAACTCTAAGGTGGTAGTAATAGTGCTTGAGAAGAAGTTGAAGTTAGATGATGCAGTGTCCTTGGGGAAGGTTTTCGAGGATCAATTTGGATCAATGGAGGTTGTTAAGCAACCCCATCAAGAACAATGAATACATTAAGTTAGAATTGTCGGGGACTTGGAAACCCCCGCATAGTCAACGCACTAAAGAAGATAGTGCAAGCTTATGCTCCCAGTTTGGTTTTTCTTATGGAAACCAAACTTCCTTTGAAGGCCATGAAACGGATGTTCAATATCAAAAACTCTTTAGGATTGACTCAAGACATGATAGTTCCAAGTGAGGGGAAGAGTGGTGGTCTTGTTCTGCTTTGTAAACCCAATGTCAAAGTGGATGTACAAACTTTTTCTCGCCGGCATATCGATGCCATCATTTATTTTGGAGGTTCTGCTAGGAAGTGGTGTTTGAAAGGATTCCATGGAAATCCTAATACCCATGGGAGGCCAGAGTCATGGGCACATCTATCCCAACTTGCTACAACAAGTAATCTCCATTGGTTGCGTGTGGGAGACTTCAATGAGGTCCTCCGTGTTACAAAGAAGCAAGGTGGGTTGGATAGGGCTTCTAGGCAGATCGATAACTTCCAATGCTGTATCAATTCTTGCGGATTGAAGAACATTGGTTACATGGTCTCTTGGTTTACATGGAGTATGTATTGAAATGACTAGGGTTGGATAAGGGAAAGAATTGATCGTGGTTTTGCAACAATAGAGTGGCTAAATCTATTCCCTAGTGCTAGACTTTATCATTTGGCTTCCTCAGATTCTGATCATTGTTGTTTGATGTTGAGAATAAATAAGAGGGTTAAACGTAGGAGATCTAAAAAGCTATTTAGATTTGAGTCCATGTGGCTTAAAGATGAAAAATGTGGGGATATTGTGAAGGAAACTTGGGTTGAAGGCGAGCTTATAGGCGTGGCGAATAATTTTACACTTTGTATGGATAGATGTGGAGAAGTTCTATCCAGATGGAATATGCAAGAGTTCAACCATATAGGAAAAAAAAACTAGCAAAGGCATAAGAATTACTTCAAGCTTTGGAGGCAAGATCAATGGGGATGTCTAACACTCTGGAAGTATGTCAACAAAGGGCAGAGGTAAATCGATTGTCGGATTTGCAAGAAAGAATGTGTAAACAAAGATCTTGTAACCCTTGGTTAAAAGAGAGTGACAAAAATACAAGATTTTTTCATGCTAAGACCTCAAATCGTAAGCAACGTGACACTGTTCTGGGTGTCATAGACAAGACTGATACATGGCATGAGAATAAGGACAAGATAGCAAAAATCATCCCAGGTTACTATCAAAAACTTTTTGCCACATCTCAACTTGTTATCAGTCTGGAGTTGCTTAATGCCATACAACCAAGTGCGGCCCTGTAGATGAATCACATGCTCACCAGAGATTTTACTGCTTTAGAGGTTAAGAAAGCTCTTGACTGGATGTATCCACTAAAATCCTTGGGACCGGATGGTATACCCCCTCTATTTTATCAGCATTTTTGGCCAGTTGTTGGGGATAGTATAGTTAATTGTGTTCTTGATTTTTTTAAATACTAGTACAGCACCCCTTAATTTTCATGAAACACATATTTTCCTTATTCCTAAGGTTAAGAGCCCTACGAAGGTCTTAGAATATAGACCCATTAGACATGGGTGCTTTGTGGATTGCTAGGGACTAGCAGGATTTAAGTTGGGGGGGGGGGGGTGATAACACCTTAAAATGTATACTTGTTATATATTTATGTAGGTGTTATCTCTTTATTACCATGTTTAATTTGTATAATTAAGCCACGATTTGCATTAGTCCCTATTATTTATCTTTACATAATTTTTTGAAAAAGATGTCATTCATTGTGTGTAATTTTCTACTTTTAGGAAATCATGTAAAAAAATTAGTTTATAAGAGTTTATGAGAGAATGGAGGCCAAACTAGAATTAAAGATGAGCTAAAGGACCAAGCTTAAATGTCTAAGTAGGGGGCTGGAGTGTTTGGGTCGTTTACCATATTTGGAAGCTTCAAATAAGAAAAAAAAAAAAATCAAAGAGGCAAAATCTGAAAAGGAAAAATCAGATTTGAGCACTAATTAGTATCTTGGGCATATCTCTCTCCTAAAAAATCCAATTGACTCAAGGCTAGATAAGCTAAAACCATCACTTAAATATCTACAACTTTTCAGTTTTGAGTTTTTCGAAATTCACAATTTTTGAAGGCTGAAATTAATTCACAAGTTGCTGCTGAAAATCTGGACGAAAATTAAATAATAAAAGTTTTATTTTTCTTTGGACACTTTTATGTTAGGGTTTTGGAAGGGAGGTTGTGGAGAACGAATTTTGCAAAGAAAACCTTGTATTTTCCTTTTGTTGTGGTACAAAATGTGACAAGGAGCTAGGCCCATAAGAATGTGAAAGGGCAGCCCATGGAAATGAAAAAAAGAAGAAGAAGAAGAAGAAGAAGAAGAAGATGAAAGTTTGGCCCTTAAAAGATGAAAAAGGGGAGCCCAGCCTACGTGAAGAGGAAGATAAGTCTTGGGCTATAGAAAAAGGAGGGAGGAAGGAGATTTGGCCCAACAACATGAAGAAGTCATGATACCCAAGGAAGTCCAACAAAAAAGGAAGAATAAGGAACGAGTAGGATCTGGGCCCAGGTTGTATGGGATATGCCAGCTTAAGGGTGCAAGTCCTCAAGGAGAGCTGAAAGATGCTAAACAGGATGTGGACAGCATAAGATATGGCATGCTAATTTTAAAGAAGCATGAAAGAAGAAGGAGGTCCTGTCAACATCGATTTCCTGGGATCGAAAAGACAATGACAGAGATAATTGATGATTTCGAGGTCAACACCTGTTGAAGGAACCTAGGGACCTCAGGTAAGGCAGAAAGGGTAAAACAAGGGTAACGGTGGTCAGGAGCCTTTTCAACTACACCATTAGCAATAAGGAATCTGCCCCATTTTTAGGAAAAGAACAAACTGTGAGAAGTCAATGTCAAGGTCTCAATACTCTAAGGTGTCCCTTTTAAGGCTTTGGAAGAAGAATGAGGAGTTTTGACCTCAGAGAAGAATCTGGATTTACTCAGAAATGATCTCCTAGAAGAAGAAAGCCAATAGGTGGTTTTTTGGCTATCAGTACTTAAGAGAGAAATAAGGGAAAAAAGGGGAAAGGACCAACCACCAAGGCTCTAGATAGAACAGTAGGTTCTGGTACCCAGAACACATAAAAAGAATGGACTACTGATTTGAAAAATCTACAAGCAGCACTATAAAAGGGATTTACCAAAGCAAAGAGGGGGCATTCAAACATAAACACTCAAGATACAACAATACTAGAAGAGAGCATTGAGCTTCTACTAGAGATATAGTGGGAAGAGTGAGGCATTGCAAGGGGTCCTAGAGTAAACGCTCGAGGAGTCACTTGGATTCAAAGGGATTCAAACTTCGCAAGTCTTGAAATCCCAAGTGGAACTATTCAAGTCTGTAATTTTTGAACTTTATTGAGCCTTGTGGAACATCCTGGTAAAGCAAGACCTAATTCAGTTGAACACTCAATATAATAAAATATAATACCACTCTATTTCGAAGATCTGTGTGTCACTTATTTTCTTTGCATTTCATTTGCTATTCCTTAATCTCTCATTTAACCAATAATACATATATCTATGTGTATATATGTGTTGTGGGATATATGTCTTGTGCACAGATTGGTTCGTGAAATGGCCCAATAAGGTCACAGTGAGCTAAGCCCAATCCAACAAACAATCAACCATCCATCATTGAAGGCCAAGGATCCCCTATCAAGGCTGGACTTGGGAACCATCCAAAGAAGGAACCTACACCTTTCTCTAATGGCAGCCTAAACTCTTTGTCAGGGCTAGGGGTTATGTTTCTTTTATACAGTATGAATATTCAATGTGATTCTTTCTAAGATTATAGACAACAACATATTTGATTGTTCAATTAGATTTCTTTTAATGTATTAGTTTTTCCATGCTTTCAATAAGTTCAATCTTGTTTTTCTTATTGTTTAGATGAATTTATAATAGTTTCAAATAGAAATTAGGCTTTAAAGTGAATGGGTTTTTTCTAAAAACTGTTCTAACCACATTATCAATCTAGGTTATCATGCGTTTCCGAAATGTCTTAGTTCAACTAAATCATAAGTATTTAATTGTATAAGAACAATCAATTATGAAATATATATTTTCTTAGATCACAAAGAATTTCATATCGATATAGGGAAACACCTCGATGCCCTAGTATTTACATTATTGACTTAAATAAGTTATCATTGTTATTCTTGTTTACAATTACAAGGCAAAAATTATTCTTCATCTTCACCAAAAGTGTTTTTTTTTTTTTAATTACATTGTCTTTGAATTTACCCCGCTCCTTGTGGTTCGACCTTAGTACTCCGAGAATTATATTACTACAATCTCCTGCACTTAGAAGTGAACAAGTAGTTTTGGCGTTGTTTTCTGGGGAGCTGCTGCATATTCAAAGGCAATCTTTTTGGAGCAAAGCATAACTAGTGGAAATTCGTCTATTGGTAGCTTCGTTCAATTTTTCCCTCATTTTTTCTCTTTTTTTTTTTTTTTAAAAAAAAAAAAATTTAATTTAATTTGATTGTGCATTCATTGTTGCATAAGCATTTGGGTTAGAAACAAGATAGGCAAATTAGAAAATTTTGAAACTTACTTTGGTAATCTTTTTGGCACACCTTCACCTTCACCTTCTTCATCAATCATGGGTGATGAAACATGTAATAATCATGATGAGAAAGAAGAACTATATATTAACTACTGCATTCCACACAAAATTATGTTCCTTCATGCATCATGTTTCCACCTAATGCACCACATGTTGAAGTGAAACAAGGTTTATTAGCAATACTTCCTGACTTTAAGGGACAAGAAAATGAAAATCCTTATGTCCATGTTAGAGCTTTTGAAGAGGTAATTAGTAGTTTCTATTAGGGGTGGCAAATGGGTGGGTTGGGTCATAAATGAGTTGGGTGCATAATTACCCATTTATCCATTTTTAACCCGTTTATATATAAATTAATTATCCATTACCAGCCCAACCCATTTAATTAGTAACCCGCCCATTTAACCCAATATGACCTAAATAAATAAATAACTTTAGAAACTTTCCCCAGAAACCCATCTCAGAATAAATCCTTTACAAACTCAAATCCAATATTCTCCACACTTCTATCAAATGTAAAACAATTCGTTCACTTAAAAACCCTTTTTTTAAATCTTTTAACCAACTTTTATATAGTCAACAAAGCAATATATTAACACCCAAAACCTTTAATGTAGAGCACAGAAGAAATCTGTTTGGTTGCCCAGAAAAACATAGAAACAGAAATTTAAAAAAAAAAAAGTAAAATTTTTAAAATTATCATCTCAGAATGGATTTGCTAGAAACATGGAATTCAGTTCAACTAAAGCCAATTCAGTAGCACAGAAACAAAGAATTTAGTAAAGGGGATCGCATTATAGTCTCAAGAATTATATACAACCAACAATCATATTTACAATCCAATTCTTATTATTTTCTTTTCTTTTCTTCTCTTAACCCTTATTATTTTCTCTGGAACCAAACAGAAGTTAAGTGAATTTCAAACAACAATTAATTTTTAAAAGATAGAGATTTGTAATTGAATCAAACCCTAAGAGAGAGAGAGTACCTGGAGAAAGCAGAGAGATAGAGAGAAACGTTAAAGAGAATACTACAAGAATTCTAGTTGAGAAAATTGCAAAAGAGAGAGAGATAGAGAGAGTATCTGTTGCTGATACACTACCTCTGGTGAACTCCGAATCCATCCCTGTTCTCTCTCTAGAATTTCCTTTTATTTGGTTATTGAGAAAATCTGAGGGAAAGTATTTGGGCTTAGAAATCTAGAGGTTAAAAGTATTTGGGAAAGTGTTTGGCTACTGAGAAAATCTAAGGGAGAGTGAGACTGAGGGCTTGGGCTTAGAAATCTAGAGGTTATACTGTTTATTTAAGTTTTAGATTTTAGAATGGTATTAGCGGGTTTATTTAATTTTAAATTTTAGATGGGTTTAGTGGGTATTAGTGGATTTATTCATTTAGACCCTTCTAATTGAATAACCAAATGGGTCTTTATCCATTTAACCCAAATACTCAAATGGGTTGGGTTAAGACTTATCCAAATAAGGTGGATAATGGACGGGTTCATGGATATGGATAAAAATTGCCACCCATAATTTCTATGCACAAAATGTTTTTGAGACTACTAAGTTACATTTCTTCCCTTTTCTCTTAAGGATAAGGCAAGAAATCGGTTTTACACCTTGAAACCTAGGTTTATAGGTAATTAGGGGGAGATGGCTCAAGAGTTTTTCAAAAAAGTCTAATAAGTAAAAAAGAAGGATAGCTAGTTTTTCCCAAGCAGAAAATGAGACCTTATACCAAGCATGGGAGAGGTACAAAGATCTTTTCAATTTCTGCCCAACTCATGAGTATGAAGATTGGAGGTTGGTTAGCTATTTTTATGAAGGACTTACACGTAGGGACCAGCAGTTTGTTCAACTCTCATGCGGAGGGGACCTTTTACAAAAAGAACCCGAAAATGCAATGGATTATCTTGATGAGATAGCTGAAAACTCTAACAAATGGACTGGACCTAACCCTATGGACTCCACTGATAGGACCAGAACTAAAACTACTACTTCTAGTGAAAGTGTTTTCAAGTTGAGGGAAGATGATAACATGATTGCCAAAATCAGCATGTTAACTAAAGAAATAGAGGCACTCCAAATGAAAGGAAGTAAGAGTGTTAGTGCTACCTTTAGAGAGGACCCAATGGAGGTGTGTAAAATCTGTTATGAGATAAACCATGCTACAAATGAATGTGCATCACTTTCATCATTCTTATATGTGCCAGAAGAACAAGTACATGCATTTAATTCATACTGGCCAAATAATTCTTCATATTCTAACAATTGTAATCCAAATATACAAAACCATTCGTATTAATGACAATGAGTTGAATCCTCCTACTCCAAAGAATTTTAATTCACCACATGCATCATCATCTTCTAGACCTTCCTTGGAAGATGCATTTAATACTTTCATTCAAAGGCAAAGTGAGAAAAATCAAAAGTTTGAAACTATGCTCACTAGGCTAAATGAAGAGGTAAGAGAGACCAAGAGTCATATAACTAGGCTTACAAATTCATTGAGTGGGACAGAGAGAGGGAAACTTCCTTCCCAAACTCAACCCAATCCCATTAATCAAAATCTAAAAATTGGCTCTAAGAATAAACATGAGGAAGTAAAAGCTATGACCATTTTGAGGAGTGGTAAAGAGATTGATAAAAGCTCTCCTTCAGTAACTAAGTGTAAAATGTACTCCCCCCTAGATCGAGGGTTTTACATGGAGTCGCCACTTATTTAATTTAAAAGGAAAAATAAGAAAACCTTCAATAAAAAATACTTCTGTTGTATTAATGTATATGACAATTTACATAAGATTTTGTAACAAAAATTTACAATGCTTTTTGGTCCTAGATAAAATCTAAGTAAAGTAAATTACATTGCTTTATTTCCTAGTTACAGTCTAAAAAATGTAAAATTACATATACAAGCGCATAGTCTAGAACCCTTGATCTTGGTTCGGAAGCTAATTTACGAGATGAGAAGGGATTAAGCACCCATCTCACTTGGTAAAACCGGTCTCCTAGGTTAAGGTGGCCAATATCATGTCATGTCAAACAAATACAAATAATATGTCATATAAACATGTTAATTTGCAGGAATTGTAAACAAATATGTGTTAGGGGAATTAGACAAAAAAAGAAACAAAAAGTGAAACTTGTTAGATAACAATTTTAATGTAAAGAAAGCATTAAGGTAATGGCATGTTCATCCAAGAAATCAATGTAAACAAAGAATTCCTAGCCTAGACATGTTCATCTAAGCATGTGAAGAAAAAAACAAACTTGTCATGTTATTTGTCATCAACATAATTGCAAAGAGAAACAAATAAAAATAAAGCATTTGAACATATTTGATCATCCAAGCAATTATGAAAAGAAGTAAAAGAAAATCCCTAGACATGTTTATCTAGAGAAAATCAAAATACTTTGACATGTTTGTTCAAGCATTTAAAAAAAGTAAAACAAATATCTAGACATGTTCATCTAAGTATTGAAGAGAAAGTTGTGTTTTAGCGTAGAAGTGCTCATCTAAGCATTCAAGAGAAAATTGTGTATTAGCCTAGAAGTGTTCATCTAAGCATGTAAAAGGAACACCAATGAGACATATAGGCATGTTCATCCAAGCATATCATGAAAGAAACAAATAACAACTTGTTAAGCATTTATTCAAGCATGTGTAGAAAGTTAAGAACAAAATTAACTACTTACTAGCATAGAGCATAAGTTAAAAAGGGGAAGTGATCACTTAAAGGGTTAGGGAGAAAGCAAGGAAGTACTAAACTACAACCAAAGTAGGAACAATGGTTGCACAACAGCTTTTCTTTTCTGCTTTCTCACTAGCTCTCCAGAGGGAATTCGGGGTCCAGAAAATGGAAGAGGTCTTCTCGATTTATAGGGGAAGGGATGGCTTAGCTTTAAATCTAAGTTATTAGCTTTCTGCTGAAGCTAAGGGAGGAGATAACCTGTGTAAATGAGCTGGAACGGATTTGGTGTTGATCCCCATTTGAATTTTGAAAGGAAGTTGAAGATGATGCTGCACCTGCTTCATATTTTGGCTCTAACTTTCCACTCAAAATTCCAATTGATTCAAAATGGGTGTTTTTTGAAAGGAAATTCAATTATCTACAACTTTTTAAGAAATATAGAAAACCAAATTTCAACGTTTTCCAGGTCAGAAATGCGTTTCAAATTGCTGCTGAAAATAATAACGTTTTTTTAGCATTTTTGAATTTTTTCACAGGATGTATCTGTTTCTCTATCCAATTTATTTTTCAAAAATCTTTCTTCTGAAGCAAAGGGAAAGGATAAGTCTATTAGATAGGCTTGAACAAATTTGATGTTGATCCCCATTTGAAATTTTGAGAGAAAATTGAAGATAATGCTGACTTTGTGTTATCTTCTGCACCTGTTTCGTATTTTGGCCATAACTTGCTACTCAAAATTCCAATTGATTCGGGATTATTTTTTTTGAAAGGAAATTCAATTATCTACAACTTTTATAGAAATAAAGAAAATCAGATTTCAACGTTTTCCAGGCCAAAAATGCAATTCAAGCTGCTGCTGAAGATAATGACGTTCTTGCATTTTTTGAATTTTTCCTATCTCCAAAATTTTTTCAAAAGAGCAGATAAGATGCCCTAAAGGAAAAAATTTTATTTTTTATTTTTTTAAAATGAAATAAAATGAAATCCAATCAAAAATCACACTTACTTAATTTTAAATTAATTCTTGTGAGAACCAATCAAAATTAAGTGTTTAAAATATGACGTGATCAGACCCACTGTGTAGGCGAGCCATGACCATTGAAAATTATTTGTATGATAACTTTTGATTAGGTGGTCCGATCAAAACCCATGACATACCATTATGATCGTTAGAACATCAAGATTTGTTTTGTATCACAAATCTAAAGATCTACTGGTTGGTTAAATGCAAGTTGTAAAATTGGGTGTCTACACTAAGAAATCTAAGAAGACCCTAGTTGAAAAAGAAAAGGATGAAACTGAGTTGGCTTGATGACATTGAACAATGCCCAATACCTCCACCATTTCCACAAGCCTTAAAATTACTTAGGAAATTGGACACCACATCTGAGATATTAGAGCATTTGCATCAAGTCAAGATAAATTTTTCATTATTGCATGTTATCAAGCAAGTGTCTGCATATTCCAAGGTAATTAAGGACCTATGCACCATCAAGAGAAAGCATCATGTGAAGAAGACCGCATTCCTAACATAACAGGTAAGTGTAGTTATCCAACATAAGACCCCACCAAAGTATAAAGATCCAGGTTGTCCTACGATCTCTTGTACTATTGGAGATTACATCATGGAGCATTGCTAGATCTTGGGGCAAGTGTTAAATTGATCCCTTTCAGTGTATATCAAAAACTTAGACTTGGTGAGTTACAACCTACTTCAGGGACTTTACAGTTGGTTGATTGCTCCGTAAGGGAGCCGAAGGGGATTGTTGAGGATGTGTTGGTGAAAATTGAACAATTTTATTATCCAGTTGATTTTATTGTTCTAGATTACCAACTTGTTTTACATTCTATAGTTCATACCCCTATTATTTTGGGTAGAACTTTTCTTGCCATAGCTAATAATTTAATTAATTGTAGGAATGGAAGAATGCAACTCACTTTTGGTTCCATGACTTTGGAGCTAAACATATTTCATGTGGCTAAACAAGCACATGAGGATGATGATTGTGCTTATGTGAACCTTATTAGGGCAGTGGTTTAAGAAGAGTTTAATAAGAATTTTTTTTCTGATTCTCTTGAACTCTTATTAATAATTTTGTTGGTTTTTATGATTTAGAATGTGATATTCATATATTTGAAAAATTTTCTTTGGTAGATTCCTCACAAGTTTGGAAGAACAGCAGATGATGATAGTTAATGAATGATGGAAGTCTTGCTTTGAGGAGCTAACAAAGAATGTAAAAAAGCTTGTGCATTCAAGTGAAGAGGCACAACAGCTGGAGCTTAAGCCACCGCTCGGTGGCCTTAAATATGCATATTTGGGCTCAAGTAAGCTAAAACCTAGGTGAGATGGCCCTTTGATTGTAAGGGAAGTGTTTAAACTTAGAGCTGTAGTAGTTGAGGATCCTAGGGATGATAGGATTTTGAAAGTAAATAAACAAAGGTTAAAACCATACTTATAAAGAGTTATACCAGAGGAGGAGACTATGTCACTTGACATCCCCGCCTTTCGGGATGCAAAGTAAACTCTCATAGTCATAGAGCCTTCTGAAGTTATAGCATATTTGTTTTAATTTTCTTTTCTTTTTGTTTCCTTTTTCTTTTTGCCTTTAGTTTTTGTTTTGTGTGTGTGTGTGTGTTTTTTTTTGGTGAGCTAACATTTGCAAGTGTGAAAGAGGTTTCGAAAAACAATTGAATAAAGTTTAGCTATAAAATTCGTTGTAGTCTTAGGCTATAACCTTACTAAATAAAATAAAATTTATTACATATTTTGAAAATCTAACCGTTAAATAACATGTTCTTTACTCTCTTAATACACATGTTAAATTTTATGTCAATGGAATATTATTTACTATATGATCTATAAACTTATATTTTATACATAATTTTAAATTACAAAAACTTGCAATTTAAACAATTTATTGATAACATAGCTATTGATTTTTAGTTTTCTAGAAATTTTGCAAGGATGGAGTTTATAAGAAAAAGATGTAATCCAATGGTCTATTTGTCAAAATTCAACTCTAATAAAAAGATATTGAGTAAGGTTGTAATTTTAGGCTACAATCAATTTTGTAGTTAAATTTATCCAAAACAATTTAAATGCTTAAGGTAACTTCTTCCCTTTATACTTGAATTTATTTTGGTTTTGATACATTGAGTACAATGCCATATTTTAATTAGGAGGAGAGGTCTACACTTTATACTATAGAGAACTTGTGGACAGTAACTGTGACAACTTTAATCGAAGTCTGGAGTTCGGTTCTCACGTAAAATCCAGAATTGGTTTCCGATGGGATTGTCTAATTGAGCTTTCTTTGATTTCCTCGCACCTACACTCATAAATAAAAAATAAAAAATCAAAAAAATCAAAAAAATCAAAATTATGACTTCTTTTTTTAAGGCTATTTCATCATGAAAAATCTCTGAAAATTACTAAAATAAAAAACAAAATTATATTGTTTTTTCTTTTTGAGAAAAAAACAAAATAATATTTTAAACTTATACTAGCTGTTGATCGGTGTTTCCCACGGTCTGTAAATATTTAAGTTTCACCAAAGGTTATTATCTGATGAGGCAACCATTTTCAAACATGTGAGAGACACATGCATGAGTGGTGTGCATTCTAAATTTTATAATGAATCAAAATCTTTTAGTGGTGGTGTACAACTTGGGCTAAAGCCCAAGGCATTGTAAACGATAGACAAATCTTCCAACATTACTAGCTCGTGGGAAAAGGTAATGGAAACCATAAACACTTGCAGCAATAATAGGAAACAAGGATAAAGCAACTCTTTAGCAATCTTTTTTTATAAATGAAATTTTTTGTAGAAGTAGTAGTAGTAGTACAATTATGCTTCTTTTTTGTGATTATGCATGTTTTCTATTCTTGTAATAATGAAAAATCTGCATCAAAATTCTAATGCCAGTTTAATAAAAAAAATCAACTGTATCACTGCCTTATCTCTATTTTGGTGATCCTTTTGTTAAAAGTTTTTAGTCCTAATGATTCAATTTGGAAGACTACTTTAAGTTCTTATTGAAATTAAATTTTTAGGTTGCTAATTTGGCTTATTTGGAAATAGTTTACAAATAAGAGAGCTCATATATGGGCAGGACTGATGACTCAGCTTAATTCTTTAATTAGTATGTAATACAAATTTGAAAATTTTTTGAAGTGTCATGAAGCATATAATATATAATTTTTACCTAACAATACACTATCAGTTCGGATCTTTCTGCAGCTTTTAGCTGCTGTCCAGGTCTGCTACATTGTGAAATTAGGTTATCTGTGCCCAAGGTCCCATATACCAAATTAGGATATCTCCATTCTTAAGCAGTATCATGTAAATTTATTAAGACTGATCTGGGCAACTTTCCTATTAGAAGTTAAAACCATGGTTTATTGTTCATGATAGAATTTCAGAAAGAAGCATTCTAAAAAATTGAATTTTCTGCTGGAAAAATTTGTGTCCATGAAGTCACTTTGAATGATTCCAGTAGTTGATAAGGTCATTTATTTGGCTTTTATTACTTGTATAAATCCTTTACACTGTTTCAATATGCATTCCATAAAAAATAGATTACCCTAGGCTTGGACTACAATTTTTCTGATCAGTTGCTTTCATAAACAGTTTTATGCTTGGGAAATCCTCCTCTGGGTCGGAGTTGAAATGGCTTGAGCCGAAATTGGATTGTTTTGATCCAAAACTATTGCTATCTCAGGGATACAGAAGGCTTTGTCATGCATTTCGATTGCTGCTAACAGATCCCACTGTTAAGGTGAATTCTTGGTTTTGACTTTTAATGTGAGCATTCTTCAAACTTGGTCAAGGTCCAATTCTCCCTTTGGATAATCTTAGAATTTCAAAATTGTTTTACCAAAAGCATTTCTGACATGATTGGCTCAAAGATGAGTCCTTCAGAAGTGATTGTACCTTACCAAAGTTCCAAATGCCTTGTTCCTATTCATCCCCCTCCTCTTCTTTGCTGATGTTTTGTTTGGATCTATGTTTATTTTTATCTTTAGAATCTTACTTGTTTCAACTGTAAGGACAATGTCATTTCATCTATGCAAATTTCTTTTCCAATTCAAAAAACCATATATAAATCAAACAATCAGTTTCAAATACTTAAAATTGGTATGCTTTGTTTTTCTTTTCTCTGGACAGAAAGTAGGAATATTTTCCTGCTAATGTATGTCTCTTTAAGGAATCTAACTTGAATGCAGAGACTAGTGGTTTCTCTAGCATCTGATAAAGCTGTTTGGGATGTGATTTTCAGGAACAAGTTAGTTCGAGAGTTTCAATGGACACCCTACGCAGGTTTTCACTATTCTCATCACATATTTGGTTTATGTTAATAGATGCACAAGAAATAAATTCTTTTCTTCTACTTGTTTGGCCAAGCGACTCTTTCAATTGGAAAATACTGTCTGTCTTATGGCTAGATGCATCTCTGTTGGTATTGGAGGGTGTAAGGTTGAATTTATTCAACCATCTTATTGGCTTTATTTCGTGCCAAATTTGCTTGTAATTCAGCATTTAGTAACCCTGTATTTAGGTGGGTTTGATGTAAGGGTAGTGAGTGAGATAGAGTGAAGTTTGCTCAAGAGTGTGCAAGAAAACAGAGTGTCGCGACTGGGACTCGCGGGTGACTCACGGCTGCAAGCCGCCAGAAGCTGCACACGTGCCAAGCATGCTGGAAGATGAACAGTCATGCTAGCTGGAGCACTACAGGACAAAACAGGACAACTGGCCATACGGTTATCTCGCGACTAGATCTCGCGACTTAGTCAAGCTGCGAGGTCAAGCCGCAAGCCACCCCTGTTTTGTAAAAACCTGACGTTTCACATTCCTCTCCACTTCAGTATAAATACCCCTATTACCCACGATTGAAAGAGAGCTTCCAGAGAGAATTTTGAGAGAGAAACCCTAGAGAAAAACTAGATTGATTCACACACAATCTATACCTTAGAGACTCTTCAAATTCCTCAACTCTCTTCCTCTCCATTGTCAAATCCTTGAGAGGCTTTATACCAAACCAGGTTCTCACCATCATCATCATTGTGAGACTGCTGTTTGGATTTCTGGGAAGCAGTTAGAAAGGAACCAATCTTCATTGGTTGATGCTACGGTCTAGTAGCGGAATCCGGGAAGCTAGAAAAGAAAAAGGTTTGGCGTAACCTCGTTGGAGCAAGAAGCTTGGAGGGCTTAGGTGCACTGGGTAGATTAGGCTTGGAGGGTCTATTGCTGTCCTTGTATCCCAACTATATTTTCTAGTGGATTGATTACCGCTTGGAGGGCGGCGGAGAGGTTTTTCGCCGAGGACTTCGGTTTCCTCTTCGATAACACATCGCGTGTTGTCTTTGTGTTTGCATCTTCCTTCCTCTCTATCTTTGCCTTTTTATTTATCTGCTGTGGATATTAATCTGTTATGGCTTAGATAGTATTTAATCAATTTCGTATGATAGCATATGTTAAGTTTCCGCACACTAGTTGTTTGACATATTGCTTGAATTGATTAAGTTGTAATTTGGGGGTCTAAACGTTCAAAGGTGTTTTTGTACACGTTTTTGAACTTTCATTTGGTATCAGAGCAGGTACACTTGTTGTGGTTTTATTACCTTAGTGTGATCCTAGACCCCTGTGTTGTGATTGATTGTTTTGGTTTATACCATGCTGAATTGTAGCTTAAGTGTTTGTGAAAATGACTCTATGCATATGTCTGAAAGGTGTCTTACTGATGTGTTTGTAGAGTTGTTAAAAACTAAGAAACATGCTAGAGCTTTTGTTCACATGCTGGAATATCTAGAAAATCAGAATTATGTCTTACACAGTAGCATATCTGAATCTAAATCATTGATTAAGAAATATAAAAGAAAGAATAGAATGTTTTGTGAGATGATTGAGAATCTGAAAATGAAAAATCAAACTGAAAGAAGCATAAAAACTGATGATGAGTTTGTGTTTGAAGGTCAAGAATGTCTATCACATGTGAACCTATTTGTGCATACCTCTTTGAAGGTGTTTAATGCGTGTTTGTGGTATCTTGACAGTGGGTGCTCTCGCCATATGACAGGGGATAAGTCTCTGTTCAAGACACTCAAAGAAAAGGTCGGTGACTATGTGACCTTTGGTAAAGGAAGCCATGCTCAAGTCCTAGGCAAAAGAACCATTGAGATACCTGGTTTGCCGCTTTTGAAAGATGTGTTGTACATAAAAGGGCTGAAGGCGAATTTGCTGAGCATCACTCAAATTTGTGATGATGATTTTCTGGTACAATTCTCTAAGAAGGGATGTTTGATCATCAATGAAGAAGGGATTCAGGTCTTGGAAGGAAATCGGACTACTGATAACTGCTATGGAATTGTTCCCACGGCACCCATATCGTGTAGAAGTGCTCGTGTGGATACGTTGGAGTTGTGGCATCACAGATTTGGGCATGCCAACTTCAAACAAGTAGCGAAAGTTTCAAAACTTGAAGCAGTCGAGGGACTTCCTAAGTTTGGAAAAGTGAAGAAGACCGTTTGTGGTGCGTGTCAAATGGGGAAGCAAACTAAGGCAAGTCATCACAAGGTGAATGTGATAGCCACCTCTCGGTGCTTGGAGTTACTTCATGTTGATCTAATGGGGCCTACCAGAACAGAAAGCCTAGGGGGTAAGAGATACATTATGGTTGTTGTGGACGATTACTCAAGATACACTTGGGTTGATTTCCTTAGAGAAAAATCAGAGGCTTGTGAGAGGTTGGAGATTCTGTGCAAGAAACTACAAAACGAAAAAGGGATTCCAATAGCCAAAGTTAGAAGTGATCATGGGAGGGAATTTGAGAATGCAAAATTCGAGTCCTTCTGTGAGAAGAATGGAATTAAAAGAGAATTTTCAGCTCCCAAAACTCCACAACAAAACGGAGTGGTAGAGAGAAAAAATCGTGTGATTCAGGAGATGGCAAGAGTCATGTTGCTTAACAAGCAAATACCTCAAAGATTTTGGGGAGAAGCTGTCAACACCTCGTGTCACATTGGCAATAGGATTTTCTTTCGAGTTGGTACAAAGAAGACTGCCTATGAGATATGGAATGGGAAGAAGCCAAAAGTGAAGTATTTCCGGGTGTTTGGAAGTAAATGCTATATCCTAAATGATCGAGAGAATCTTGGGAAGTTTGATGCGAGAAGTGATGAGGGTATTTTTCTTGGCTACTCTACTACAAGTCGAGCGTATAGAGTGTTTAACAAGAGAACAAAAACTGTGATGGAGTCCATAAATGTCAAGATTGATGATGCCTTACCTAAGGTGGAAATGATTGATGATGTAGAAGGGCCAAGCACCAAAGAGGCCGATGTTGAGGTAGAAGCTTTGGATATAGAAGGTGAAGAACCTATACCAGAAGTAGAAACGACTCCCATCAACCCAAGAATGGAAACGAGATCGATGTCTAGAACATCAAGCCCTCTTACTCCTCCGGAAGTCCATCCTCCTATCTCTCGTAGTGATGAAGTTTCCACTTCAAAAAGGCCATCTTCAAGAGTTATCAAGAATCATCCGGAAAGTAATATCATAGGATCTCTTGATGACGGTCTTCGCCTCAGGAAAGGAAACGTTCTGCTAGCCAATCATGTAACATATCACTGTTATCTTGCACAATTTGAACCAAAAAGGGTTGAAGAGGCTCTTCAAGATGAGAATTGGGTCGAGTCAATGCATGAAGAGCTGAATCAGTTTGTGAGGAATGATGTGTGGGAACTTGCTCCACGGCCCGAGAACGTTCATGTTATAGGCACAAAATGGATTTTTAAAAACAAAACTGATGAAGATGGAGAAATAATTCGAAACAAATCTCGGTTAGTAGCCCAAGGATACACTCAAGTTGAAGGAGTGGATTTTGATGAATCTTTTGCTCCGGTGGCAAGACTCGAATCCATTCGTATCCTCATGTCCATTGCGTGCACCTTGAATTTCAAACTTTATCAAATGGATGTAAAGTGCGCGTTCCTGAATGGATATCTAAATGAAGAAGTATTTGTTGAGCAACCAAAAGGATTTGAAGATCCTCATTTTCCAGATCATGTACTAAGATTGAAGAAAGCCCTTTATGGCTTAAAACAAGCGCCTAGAGCCTGGTACGATCGTCTTACACATTATCTTCTAGACAGAGGTTTCAAGAGAGGGTATGCAGATCGAACTCTGTTTGTCAAAAATGATGAAGATTATCTCCTTGTGGCACAAGTCTATGTTGATGACATAGTGTTTGGGGCAACCATCGAAGATCGTGCTACTGAATTTTCTGAAGAGATGAAGAAGGAGTTTGAGATGAGTATGGTGGGGGAGCTCACATTTTTCTTGGGTCTTCAAGTCAAACAACAGAAGGAGGGTATTTTTGTATCTCAAGAAAAGTATGCCAGAAACATTGTCAAGAAGTTTGGACTAGATTCCAAAAAACACGCCTCCACCCCCATGAGCTCTTCCACTAAACTGAATGTGGATTCGTCGGGAGTTGAAGTAAGTCCTACATTGTATAGGAGCATCATAGGAAGTTTGCTCTACCTTACAGCCAGTAGACCGGACATTGCCTTCAGTGTGGGCGTATGTGCCAGGTACCAAGCTAATCCGAAAGAATCTCATCTGACTGCTGCTAAGAGAATCATTCGATATGTGAATGGTACTGCAAACTATGGTCTGTGGTATTCAAAAGACTCAAATGATTGTCTTGCTGGGTATTCAGATGCTGATTGGGCTGGCAGTGTAGACGATCGGAAAAGCACTTCAGGCGGCTGTTTTTATCTTGGTAACAACCTTGTCTCGTGGATGAGCAAGAAGCAGAATTCAGTGTCTCTATCTACTGCAGAAGCAGAATACATCGCTGCTGGAAGTTGCTGCACTCAGCTTCTTTGGATGAAGAAATTACTTCATGACTATGGAATTCCTCAAGAAACGATGTGTGTCTTCTGTGACAACACCAGTGCCATCAATCTCTCCAAGAATCCTGTCCAGCATTCAAAGTCTAAACACATAGAGATACGCTATCATTTCATTCGGGATTTGGTAGAGGAAAGAGTTGTGTGTCTTGAGTTCATACACACCGACAATCAAAAGGCGGACATCTTCACCAAGCCTCTCGATGGTCCACGGTTTGAATCACTCCGTAAGACCATTGGTGTCGGTACAATTCCTTGATCCTCTTGTGTGTTGTGTGCTTCACATATTTATAATTTGATATGTTTGCTTGTGATGTGGCACACACTTCTTTGTTAGCCTTTTGTGCAACATGTTTATTGTTTGTTTGTCCTTCTGATTAATTCTGTCGGTTCCTTTCTTTGATTGTTATATCATATTTCTTATTTTTGTCAAAAATCCAAAAATCACATAAAAAAAATAGAAAATCAAAAAGCTTGATTGACTTTGTTGAGCTTTTGTCTCAAAAACTTGTTTTGCCTTGTACCTTTGTGCTAATGGCTTTGTGCATTTTCGAGCATTGCTTGTCTTTATGCACTTATATCACTGTGGGAAAAATCTTGAAATCTTTGTGATTGTTGTAAATAGATCTTCAAACTTGTCATGAATGATTAGTGAATGGTTTTGTTGATCTTGAGACTTGCATAGACTTGTGTCTATATATCTTCCCACTCTTTATTTTTGTTTTGCTAAAAAGAGCTCTCCAAATGTAAATCTCCAAATGAAAAGAGATATTGAGCTGCAAAAGCCTGTCGCACACTCTAGTATTTGACTAGGAAAAAGGGTAAGCGACCTTATATTGAAGTGATTGTTCATTCAAAAAGCCAAAGGCTTATTCATTAAAGTGAAATATCCTATATCACTCTCACAATGAGAGGTGATTGACTCAAAAGATCAAAAAGGTCAATTGTTATGTTTGAAAGTGGAGTCAAATGTAAAGCTCCAAATCATGTTATCAAGTTTTGTGGGAGGTCATATATACATACTTCTATAATTGAGATAGGTCACATGATCTAGTGCTAATTGTGTATGCCTTGGTTGAATTGATCATTGAAGCTTCATATTAGACGACGGACTATCTCATTGTTGATATCCACACACAACACACAAGTTTATGTTCAATAAATGCCATATTCATTTGTGTGATTGTACTTGATAAAATGTGTTTTCACATGCTCAATCTTTGTTAATTCAAGCACAAAAAGATTTTTGAGTGTTTTAGGTGATTTTGGAAAGTATTTTGTTTGAAAAATCTGAAAATTTCAAAATTCCAGTTTTGCCCTGTTTTGGCGGCTCAGTCGCGGGTATGTCAAGTCGCGAGCCTCAGTCGCATCTTCGCTGGTCATTTTTGGCGACTTGTTCGCGAGTGGAAGGTCCAGTCGCGAGGTTCACTCAGAGATTTTCGCGGCTCAGCTCGCGACTTACTCGCGGGTAGACCTTCCAGTCGCGAAAAACACTTAGAAAAATTTTCAAATTTTCGTCCTAGGGTGTTTTGGCGGCTTGATCTGGCGGCTTTTTGGCGACTCGTCTCAGTCGCGAAAATCGCGTGTTTTAGACATACAGGGGCAGTTTTTAAACTTTTTGTTTTTCCCTCGATCTTTTTGTGACTGTTCATTGTCTTTCTCATTTGCTCTTACCCTTTCTCACCGTGCCTCCATTTTCGATCTCCATTGTTTGCCTCTTGTCAGCTCAAAATCGTCGACTAACAGGTATGTTTGTTCTGTCTTGAACTCTATTTTACTTGGTGATATGGTTTTCCCTCTGGATTTTTCACATTTGATTGTGATTTTGTGATGGGTTTTAGCTCAACTATTACTCTTTGTCCATGTTTAGCCTTTGGTAGCTTGTGTTTCTGTTTTTGAGCTAGTTTATTTTGGGTGATTTTGTTCTTCATCATGTGCTTAGCTAGGGTTAGCTAATTTTTTGTCTGATCTGCTGTTGATGACGTGTTTCTCTATGATCCTGTGTGGTATCCTGTTGATGTGTTGTTGAATGTGGGTCCTTTTTCAGCTGATTATGTGGTTCTCTTTGGACTCCTTCTTCTGTGTAGTTCAATTTGAGCCATTTGTGTCCCTCATTACTATTTTCTGTCCATTTTCATCCAGCTATTAGGGTTTCTACATTGTCCCTATATTTCCCCTAACCCACTGCTAATAAAGTTTGTTGGATTGTGTTCTGTCGTTTCCCCTGTTCATAATGCAGACTGGTCATGTCACCATTCAAAAAGGCTGCTGTAAAAGGAGGTAGTTCCAAAGGGAAGGAACCAGTAATAGATGTTGATGATTTCTCTCCTCAACCAAAAGGGACTCGCTCTTCATCAAAGAGATTCGATCCCGACAGGTTCAGATCATATGCAGCCTATCAGACTTATGAGAATTTCTTTCTTCATGCCAAACCTCTACTAGAAAGAGCTTTGGATCAGCCATCACTTCATGACACTGACATTCCGAAATGGTTTGCTCACAAGGATTGGAATTACCTTCTCTCTGATCCGGATGACGCGTATGAAGAGTTGGTAAAAGAATTTTATGCCAACGCCATTGTGGAAGGAGATGAACTTAAGTGCTGGGTTCGGAAAAAGAGCTTTTCTGTCTCTCCTGCATATCTGGCAGAAATTCTTCACATCAACAGACCCATTTTCCGACATTCGCCGGTTTACGATGATCTCTGTCCTGATGAGGAGCTTCTTAAAGAAAGTCTTGGTCAAGACTTGGAGTTCTCGCCAAATGGCAAATCCATCAGTGTTTCCTCTCTCTCTCCAAAGCTGAGAGTGCTTACAATTGTAATGTTTCACAATTTGTACCCTTTGTCAAGCACTGGGTATATGAACCTTGGACGGGCTTTATTTCTTCATGATCTAATCTCTGATGTGGAAATAGACATCTGTGCTCATATCTTTCATGTTCTGCGCAAAACGGTTCTTCGAACTGAGTCTCGGATATGCGTTCCTTTCTGCAGTCTCATTTCCCGGATCTTGAAGCTCAAGGGAATTTATCCAATGGCTGATGAATCCCCTATGCCCAAACCAAGTCCAATCAACATGCGTACATTCAATGCCAGCATTGGACATAGTCGGAAGAGAGCCAAACCAGAAACTTCTGCATCTCACAATGACTCTCAGTTTGGCACTCTCTCCCTGGATGAGAAACTTGATCGCATTGTCTCCTCTGTCCACGAGTTGAATACAAAGATGTCTGGACTCACTGCTTCTCTTCACCATCAAAACACTCGGTGGGATATGAAGTTTACTTCTCTTCAAACTCAACTGGATCAAATTCAGAGAAAGCTGGAAGAGGATGACTAGCCTATTCCATGACAAAAAGGGGGAGAGATAGGCATGATCAAAGGGGGAGTGTCTTTACATTCTTCTTCTCTTTAAGTTGATGTTTTATGTTTGTGTTTTGTACCCATGTGCTTATGTAAGCTTTTAGGGTTTATGTTTTATGCATAGTTTGTAGGCTTTATGGTATGTACCTTGCCTAGTGCAGCCTTTATGCTATGTTGAAATCAGTACTTAATCTAAATGGTATACATTTTGGTTTATGTACTGTCACTCTTGTGCCCTTGTAGGATTGTTCCTAGATGCATATGACTTGTGTGATATGCATTGGTTGAGTGTTGAGCATACAAGTGTCTTGCCTTGTGCTTGTTAACTTGTATGTCCTTGTGTTCATTCCAAGTGTGAATGAGCATTGTGATCACTACCTTGTGGTGTTCACTTGGTTGATCAAGCCATGGTTTGTTTCATAACTCCATCTTTGCTTGATCACTTATTGCCTGTTTCATATGCATTTTATAATTCTCTGCTTACAATGATCATGGTGTATTGTTGTGTTTCAGGAGTATTATGTTCATATGATTCAAGTGCTTCACAGCTTCTAGAGTTAGGCGTGAGTGAGTTTTGTTCAACTGTTCCCAACTCACATGTTAAGTCTAGAGTCTGTTTTAGGGTTTTGTTAAGGAATAGCCAAAGGGGGAGATTGTAAGGTTGAATTTATTCAACCATCTTATTGGCTTTATTCCGTGCCAAATTTGCTTGTAATTCAGCATTTAGTAACCCTGTATTTAGGTGGGTTTGATGTAAGGGTAGTGAGTGAGATAGAGTGAAGTTTGCTCAAGAGTGTGCAAGAAAACAGAGTGTCGCGGCTGGGACTCGCGGGTGACTCGCGGCTGCAAGCCGCCAGAAGCTGCACACGTGCCAAACATGCTGGAAGATGAACAGTCATGCTAGCTGGAGCACTACAGGACAAAACAGGACAACTGGCCATACGGTTATCTCGCGACTGAATCTCGCGACTTAGTCAAGCCGCAAGGTCAAGCCGCGAGCCACCCCTGTTTTGTAAAAACCTGACGTTTCACATTCCTCTCCACTCCAGTATAAATACCCCTATTACCCACGATTGAAAGAGAGCTTCCAGAGAGAATTTTGAGAGAGAAACCCTAGAGAAAAACTAGATTGATTCACACACAATCTATACCTTAGAGACTCTTCAAATTCCTCAACTCTCTTCCTCTCCATTGTTAAATCCTTGAGAGGCATTATACCAAACCAGGTTCTCACCATCATCATCATTGTGAGACTGCTGTTTGGATTTCTGGGAAGCAGTTAGGAAGGAGCCAATCTACATTGGTTGATGCTATGGTCTAGTAGCGGAATCCGGAAAGCTAGAAAAGAAAAAGGTTCGACGCAACCTCGTTGGAGCAAGAAGCTTGGAGGGCTTAGGTGCACTGGGTAGATTAGGCTTGGAGGGTCTATTGCTGTCCTTGTATCCCAACTATATTTTCTAGTGGATTGATTACCGCTTGGAGGGCGGCGGAGAGGTTTTTCGCCGAGGGCTTCGGTTTCCTCTTCGATAACACATCGCGTGTTGTCTTTGTGTTTGCATCTTCCTTCCTCTCTATCTTTGCCTTTTTATTTATCTGCTGTGGATATTAATCTGTTATGGCTTAGATAATATTTAATCAATTTCGTTTGATAGCATATGTTAAGTTTCCGCACACTAGTTGTTTGACATATTGCTTGAATTGATTAAGTTGTTATTTGGGGGTCTAAACGTTCAAAGGTGTTTTTGTACACGTTTTTGAACTTTCAGAGGGGGTAATCACACCACAACAATGGTGGCATTCCCTCATATAAAATTTCCTACTTTGTCTCCTAGAGAAGTAGAGTGGTGATAACTTCCAATGCAATTAGTTTCTCTAGTGAATGGATATGACTCTACAGAGGGTTGTGTTTGTTCCTAAAGTTACAACTCTTCGATTGGGTAAAAGGGTGTATAAAAAGGCCCCAAGTATTCAGGCCATTTGATCCCTATCTCCTCTCATTTCTAGAGAAACTCTGCATGTGATTTTCACTCTCATGGGAGTTTCATTTCTCTAGAACCAACTATCTCAACCATTAAATGGCCTTTGGATATTATGTGTTGGTGGTGGTGTTATCATATATGTTAATAAAAATACAACTTTTGAGTAAAATTGTAGCATGAAAACATCCAACAGGTGAATGGAATAGAACTATGGGAAGAAACATGGTCGTGGTTATTTGACACCACAAAAGAGACAAAACAGTTGTGCCCTTGCTGCTATAAAATATAAGAGTTTGAAAATTATTGTTAAAGGCTTGGTCAATGTATAAATTTAAGAAGAAGCCCTTATGAAAGGCTTCAACAAAACTTGGAGTATTGGATCTTAGGATTTTACTTGTGTGTGTGTGTTCGTTGTTAAAGACTTTGGCAATGGTTTTTAGAAGTGCTTTTTAGAGCAATCAGTGGTTTTTTCTTTTTCCTTTTTTAATGCGGGTTTGGATAAAATAGAAATCTTTCTTGCTATTAGGATTTTGGATTTGTGGAAGTTGAGAGTAACATCTTAGGGTCTTTTTTTGGGGGCTTGATAACATGTTGGAACAACACCTTAACTCAAAAGCCTACCCCAGAGGATTTAATCCAACAAAATTTTATTACCACTTGTTACTCTAGTCAGTATTATCCTATGTGAGACTTGATCACTTAACCAATAACTTGAATGTTCCTATAATTTCTTTCTCATTTCTATAACTAAATTATTCTCACTTTATCCATGTAGTTAATTATGTAAGGCCTCTAATTTCTAATGAAGAACCAGACTTGGCTACACGTATATTGATGTGGAATTTGGATGCCACAAAAGCAAAAGTTATAGAGCTCATTGAGAAATTTCTGTCTCTAGTGAACGAGCTATTTCAACCTCCCAAGAGTAACAATCCCACAGAAGGAAACAAGGAGCAGATGGAGGAAAAAATTTGATCATCATTGCTTCTCTCTGTTGTGATCCTCCTAATTGCAGTTGTGGCTCGAGTCCAAGCTGCTTAAATCACCATAGCATAAGCAGAGAAATGCAAGAATAAACCGCATTATTTGATCGAAAGTGGGGGGCACCATTAGTTGATGAGTACCTATTAAATTTCAGCATTTTTCCCCCCTGTATTGTATATGTTGCAAAACGATTACGTTTTCAAATATTTCAACCCCTACATTTGTTTCATAAATAAATTCCTGAAGGCCTTGAAGGAAAACTCACATACTTCCAGTTTTCTATAATGAATATTATCAACCACGTTTGCCAAGTTAACTTCATCCATAACATTATCTGTTTGTAATTCAGCTTCAACCTGCAGTATCCAACACCAATTGAACAATGCTACATACATCTCAGGTTGTGAACCCTGCATTTGAAAGACGCAGCAAGTCAAGTGCTGGGTTCGCTTTTTCTAGATTCATCTATGTTCTTCCACTCACATGAATGAGTTGCTTATGCATGGTTAAAAAGGATTGATTTCCCATTCTCAGGTCTAAACAATAATATATTGTCATTACCTCAGAATATAAAAGGCTAATTGTTTCTAGTAAGAGAAAGTCTAGAGATACCCAAATTTACAATGTGATTAAGTAATCCTTTGTGATTGGTGAACTTAAAGTTTGCTTTAATTAAATTCATGTGATGGTCCTGTGTGTAAGTCCTAAAATTCAATCACACAATGAAACCCAAGCAAGTTGTGAATGACCTAATCACTTCTCAATGCCTTCCACTTCGGATTTTCTTCATAGGCCCTCCCTCCCAAAACTCAGTTGTTGAAAAACACCTACCAAAAAACATTAAAGTATATTCAAATTGAACGTGTACCCAAAATAGGCATGGCAAGGTGTTTTAAAACATGTTTATTTTCAAGGATGTTTAGCTCACAAACTTGTTTTCCTATCTATTTATCAATATTTACACAAATATATGTATATTCTCTAAGCCTGCTTATGAAGCATTTCCTAATCCCACTATTCATTCACTTTTAGAAAACTAGGAGTCTAGGAGCCCTCTATGTACACATTTAACCATTAAAGTAAGTCCAGTTGTTCCAAGACTTAAAAAATTCCACTAAAATCAAGTGATCTATCCAAGACTTAAGGAAATGGAGAATGTGAATGAATGAGAAAGAACGAAAGAGAAAAATGGAAATGAGATGAGGGGGAGAGAAGGGGAGACCTTTGTTGTTGTGCTAATGCCTTAATGGGCTTTCACAAATTTACAAATCAATTAATTTTCAAATCTCAATTGTACAACAACTGCGCACCTTTGGTGCGATGGTCACTTCACAAGTATAAATATTTGTGGGGTGTGGGGGGCAAGGGTCGGGGTTCAAATCTTCAAAAAGGAGCTTCACACACATATACACTTAGATTAGTCTAGAATATAAATTCTATCTTGTATTTAAAAAAAAAAAAAAATCTCAACTGGACAAGTTTTTTCTCTGTCTCATACGGAATCATTTATAGTTTTTAGATTTTCCCAAAATCTTATAGTAGAGCAGTTTTCGGTTTTATATTTTGGACTTTCCATATTATTATTTTCATGTCTTTAACTTCAACACGTTGCTGTTGTTAGTTAGTTAAAACTTTATTATTATTTTATTAATTGTACAATATTACCCTTTCATTTTTTTAAATATATATATATATATATATATATATTAAAAGGATGATTATGGTATAGGTGATCACAAATCGGTCAAACTCGAGTTGCACCTAAACCTGTCACTTAGCGTAAATATGTGTGGATATCAAAGGAAGTAGGAACTCATTCCCACAAAGATCAACAGGAATGTCGACCCAAGTATAAGATCTAGGTTTAATTGGTCTCATTGATTTCAACAATTGTAACTTCGATGATGGCGTGAAATTGAAAATATTGGAAGATTGAGAGGGATCGAGAAAATCGAAAAGGGTTAGCATCAATGAGAGTAACCAACCTTAAACCAAAAGTTTGAGAGTGTGAAAGGTAAAGAAAATGGAAGAGGATAAGGGGAGAAAGAAATCCATGTAATAAATAACATTGCATCACATGGTTTTCTTTATTTTGTTTCCTTTTTAATAAAATAAGTGACAACTCCATATAAAACCCTCGATTTATTGGAAAAATATAATTAATCAAACTATTATTTTGAGAGGCACCAACATGACCCCACTTGTTCACACGGGTTGGCCCCAATAGAAACAAATAGGTGGGGGACATAGTCTCTCACATCAAATAAAATTTAGAAGTGAAAAATTATGATTTTGAGAGAAAATGCTAATACATGAACCGATTCTTCACGCGATCATTCACAGTCTCTAGTGACACACTCTTTCTTCTGCTAAGCTAGGCAATTCACTTCCATCCCTAATTATCAATATTGAATTTTAGTTGTCCATTTTCAGAATCACGGTCTCTGGTGGCACACTCTCTCTTTTGCCAAGCTAGGCAATTCAATTCTATCCCTAATTATCAATATTGAATTTTAGTTGTCCATTTTCAGAATAACATTGATGCATGCATTGGAGCCCATACAAATTAAGACTCAATTAAAACTAGGTTTGGTTGACTTAGTAAATAATAAGTAAATTACATTTTACACATTATTATTACTATTTCCAATTTGGACCCATAACTTCAAAGGTTTTAAATTACAATCTTAAATGTTTTTAAAAATATAAGCTTTGATTTGAAACTTTTGGAAGTTCGAGATTTAAGTTTATATGACTCTTGTGGGTTTTAGCTAACTTAATTGGTAAAGTCATTGATGGTTGAATAAGAGATCTAAAGTTCAATCTTAGTCTAAACAAAAAATTGCTTGGTGTATTAGTCTAACGATATGAAGAGTTATCATCAAAAGCAGACGTCATGGGTTGAAATTCTCTTTAAAAAAAAATGTTTATATGACCCCTAATTTAGAAACTGTGGTTTAAAATATAATTTATCTTCTTCTTATTTCTTTTTTCCGTCCCTCCTTTTATTGTCTTAAATAGTTATTACTAAAAGCTGAAGCGTAGCGTTTAATGTTGCTACGCTCACGTTGCACCACATTAGCGGCCATGTCATTCCAATCTTCTTCTTTTTTTAAAAAAAATTTGTCCTACAATTTGAAAATAGTTTTTACAAATTTCAAAATAATAGTAACTTTGCATAATAAATCTATATATTACTAAAAGCTGAAGCATAGCGTTTAATGTTGCTAAGCTCACGTTGCACCACGTCAACGACCATGTCATTCCAATCTTTTTTTTCTTTTCTTTTTTAAATTTGTCCTACAATTTTTTACAAATTTCAGAATAATAGTAACTCTGCATAATAAATCCCAACCCTATAATAAATCTGTATAATAAATCCCAGCCCACTTCTTATCTATTTACTTCCACTATCAAGCCCAACCCAAGGACTTTTCAGCTTTAAGGAAAAACAAAAAATTAGAAATTGTGGAAGGTAGAACCTTGAAGGGTTTTGCGTGAGAAAACAAAGAGTTTGAAAAATATAATGTCATACTGGCATGCTGCTCAAAACAAAGAGTCTGAAACAGTGAAGGCTAGGAAAAACTTATACCATTTGAAACTGTTGAAATCTCCCCACCTTCCTGCTCTACAATTTTGCAGTAATGGCCATGTATCTGAGTTCCTTCCTTCCTATCTTCCTCTCCTCACAGTGTATAAATATTAACAGAATGTGGTTGCTTCGGTTGAGGTATCTCTAAATCTCAGTTCTTTTTGTGCTCCATTCTTATTTCTTTTGCTTGATGTCTTTTGTTTCCCTTATTACATTTTTTTATATGGATTGGTAGTAATGGTTTGCTGCTCAGTTTTGAACACATAACTCAGTTTCTGAGATAATAAAGAAGACAAACACACATTCAAAATTGAATCTTTATTATTGGTCCGAGAGTTTGGGTGACAGAGATATAATTGATTAATTGAGAGAGAGAGAGAGAGAGAGGCCCAGGAAAATTGATACGGATATGGACTCTTTAAGTCTTATCTATATCTCTGCACTGTTCTTGTAATTCACGGGTTTAATGGAGTGTGCTTTGGCAAATCAGAGAATTGTGGGTCAGCTTTCATCCAAAACATTGTATCTTGCCACAAACTGTTTAGTTTTACTTCCAAAATATAATGTAAAAGTCGGTCTTTTACAAAGCCATAGTACTTTTCCTAGGTTCTTTTATTTTTATACTTTCCTTCTTATTGTTTTTCTTTTCTGTGTATTATTTTTATGCTTAAGGGTGGTTTTAATTTATGAAATAAGCTATAGGTGGGATTAATACCCAATTAGTTGTGGTGAAATTGTACTCCTGGCTTAGGCAACCATGCCCACTGACCGATTGGAAATAACTTGGAATGTAAATGTTCAAAGCCCTGTTGTTTTGCAACTTATCTTTTAGAATCCAGGTAGGATAGGCTTAGCAGAGGTGCAGACATTGTAATTGTTTGTTCAATTAGAAAGAACAATGAATTGCTTTGCTGTGGTGTGGATGATTGTTTTGATTCCTATGGTTTTTAATTGGATCTCTATCTTTTGGTTCAATTATGACAGATTTAAATTTTGTCACCAATTGCTTTTTTTTTTTTTTTTTTTTTTTTTTTTTTTTTTTAAGCACATTCATTTCTTATTATGGTTTGTGTTTTTGTCTCTTCAATTAGAAATAAAAATGAATTGCTTTGGTGGAAAATCCATTGTTGTGAATCTATTCTGCTTTACTTGGAAATAACATAACAGCTGATGAGATCCTATGCCGTGTAATTTTAATCTCTAGGAATATGTGAAAGGAGTGTTAGGGGATTTTTTTTTTTCCTTCAGATAGTTGTCTGCAAACCATTTTTGAGGTTGCTCTGAATGTCGTGTAAAGAAGAAAATACAGGTTTGTCTTACTTTATTTACTTATTGTGTTTTTGGTATGTGAGAAATTAAAAGTTATGCATAAGTAAGCTGAAATAATGTGTGAACCCAATGACTTGAATATTTGTTACAAAAACTTTAAAATATAAAGAAGCAAAAAAAAAAAAAAAAAAAAAGGCATATAGAGCATGTAGGTGAGTTTTTGGGGCAATGCTAAAATGGGCAGTGGAAGCTTCTAACGCAAAGTGAGTGTATGTGTATTAAAAGTAAAAACAGAGGTAGTAAGAAAAACAAAACACCCCAAAACATAAAACAATAGATCTTTTTTAGTGTATGTGTATTTGCAGATGAGTGTTTGTGTTCATTTTACAATTACAGTTGGCTTTGGTTCTAGATTTAAATTCAGAAATTAAGGCTTAGAAAATAGGATTTTGATATGTGACAATTTTTATTAAATATTTTCATTAATATAATTTTTTTTTAAATTTGTCTCTTTTGGATTTAAATAATTCAGTTTCTTTGCAGAGATGAAGTGGAATTTTTTCACAATGTAAAGACTCTAATTTCATCAAAGCAAAGGTATTAGTTTCTTTTTCTAATATTCTCTTCAATTATGGTTTTTTTCAATCTCAAGTTGTTGGGGTTTTTAATATCGTCTTTTATATGAATTTTTTTTTTTTTTTTAAATTTAGGCTTAGGTTTGGGCATGCGATTTTTTGAAATAAAAATTATTTCTGTTAATAGAGAACGTTCATAATTTATGATTGTTTAAGGCCCTTGGATATTGTCAAGAACTGTTTTTCTTTTTTGTTTCTCGAATACTACACAGTAAACTAAATATGCATTTTTCTTTATAGAAACAGTCCTATAGATAGTGAGATTGACATGTCCTTCCAATTGACTTTTGAATTTGATTGTGATTGTCAATTTTTCATATATTTACTAATATATTTATGGTTTCTATGTCTTATTGTGGTACAAATCGAATACTTTAGTGGGGTTTTTCAAACTTGGGCTTCTTCCTCTAGAGGTTGAAGATTCTTCTATTTTTTTCTTTGGTTTTGGGTTATTGGTTCTGAATTTGCATTATTTTTTTCAATTTCAAAGAAAGTAAAAACTAATTGTATTTTTTACCAATTTTTTAGTTGAACCTTTATTTTGAACTAAATTATTTATTTTCCTTCATTTTTAACTCAATTTTATTTAACTATCTCGTGCATCGTATGAGTTAGTGATTAGTTCTTTGTAATAATAATGTTCACTCACTATAAAGATTACTATTTTAAGTAAATGATTAAATCCTGTGTTGGAGTTTGGACAAAGGAAAGGTATGGTCCTAATTCTTTTTTAATTTGAGACAAAAAGATTTTATAACTTTTTTTTTTTGGATAGAAATTTATAAATTACTTGTTGGTTTTAAGAACTTTCCTATACACCAGAGACGACTGTGGCTTGCCAATATGATGAGAAGGAAGTTCGACTGGTACCAAAAATATATTAATGGTGTATATTTATTAACAACTTTGAGCCAATCCCAATCCCAATCCCAATCCCAATCCCAAATTCAATGGAATGGATTTTTGTTTTCTTTTTAGAATTAATTGAATGGAATTGATTAAGGCAAAGCATTGACACAAGAAAAACGTTGATTTGATGTGGTTGTGTACTTGTATAAATGTTAGTGATGTTGAATTTTAATGTTTGACATATTCTTATGGGACCAATATAAGAACTTCTTTTTTTTTTTTTTTTGAGGGGGACCAATATAAGAACTTAATTCTCAAGTTTGCTGATAAAGAATATAAGAACTTTTTTTTTTTTTTTTTTTGGAGGAAGAAGAATATAAGAACTTATTTCTCAAGTTTGCTGATAAAGAATATAAGAACTTAATAAGCAAGTTTGCTGATAAAGTGCATTGATAAAGAGGGGAAAAAGATTTATTTAATATTGAAAAGGGAAAAAGCATAGGGAGAGAGTATATTGTAATTTTATATGTTTTAAATAATCTAACCAAAATTATGCATTTTTTAATATTAAGTTAATTTCATTGAATCACTAGCACTTCCACTCCCCAAGATATGATTATTAATACAAGTAACATTAATTATTAATAGTAAAAAAATTGACATGATCAGATCATGGGTGTCTTATCTCCATCACGTTCCTTCTTTGAGACGAAAGCGGGTGGGCAGAGGCATAGTAGAAATATTTTGTCATCCTTATTAAAGATGACTTTAACATTAACGAGGCAAAGACAATAAAAAATAGAGGGATGACGATGAAAGTGCTAAAAGAGAGAGGATGAGTGTTTTAGGAATATGCATAAAAATTAGATTATAAAATCATGTGTATAGAAATAACTAAATCGTATATAATATATTTTAAACAATATAATACAGTCAGGTGTGGGTTATTATCCTTCTAAAAAAAAAATAAATAAATAAAGGTGTGGGTTATTAAACCTATTTCCACCTTTATCATTTCTTCTGAAGGAGAAAACTTGCGTAATACATGTCGGTCCAAGTAAGGTGGGACACTTTTGTCATTCTTATTATTATTACTATTTTTTTTTTTTTTGAGAAAAAAAATGTTAGTAATACTAATAGATATTTACTTAGGGTCCGTTTGGATTGAGCTTATTTTTGCTAAAACTGAAAACACTATAGCGAAATAATTTTTAAATGTGTAAATAGTGCTTGTGAGATCCATTTTTAATGAAAAAGTTGCTGAAAAGTGTAATTTGTAGGTCCGTAAACAGTGCACAAAAGCACTGTTCACAGAAAACTTGGTCAACAACTACGGCTTGAAAAAAAAAAAAAAGAAGGAAAACGCAGAAAGAAAAAACGTGGACACGCAAACGAGGAATCCAAACAGTCACTTAATAATAATTTTTTTATATACTCAATTTTTAAAAAGCTCATTTAAAAAAAATATATATATATATATATTTATACTTTAAACGAATTTAGCCCCAAAAAAAAAAAAAATCAATTCCAAATCTAACGTCTTTTGTATCTATAAGATCCGTTAATGATGAACATATTATATGATGATTGTTTTTTTTTAGCATACACCAATTATTTTTTTAGTGAATGTGGAATTTGATTAGAATAAGAGACTTTCAATTTAAGCTAATTGTATTCCCTCAAAAAAAAAAAAAAAAAAGTTTAAGCTCATTTACAATCTCTTGTTTCAAGGGAAGACCCTTTGATTCCAACCACATCGCCTTTGTACATAAGTTTATTTATTTTCATGTTTGAGAGGATATGTGTTTTTATTTATTTGTGGTTGCACCTAATAATTTATTTAGGTTGCCTACGTATCCTTGGTGAGGATCAAATTACCAATTAGTAGTTCTTAAATTGAGGTTTTAGATTTAAAATCCTCAAATACAATTTTGTCCACTTCAAATGATGGATATTTTAGTCAAATACTTGGTATTTAATTAAGCACTGACTTAATTTTTTTTTTTTTTGGGTGAGATAATTTATTTTAATCTCAAGGATAAGTCAAGAACCCATGTTTTTATGGAAATTGAACCAAGGATTCCCTTTTTGAGAAATTGAATATCCAAACAAAATTTCCCTTCTTTCTTTTGCTTCTTTGTAGGAATTTTATTTTGATTGAAGTTCCCAAATTTAATTAAGGGAAAGAAAACTCATTTGAAGCAATTTTATTTGAGAAGTGCTATGTCCACAACATTTTCACAACAAATCATAAGTGATTAGTTGTTACTGGTTCAAATTTAAACTTACAACTAAGATAACTTTTTTGTCTCAACAATAACAACCAGTAACAACATGCCACTTATAATTTGTTGTGAAAATATTTTTGGACATATTATTTCTCATTTTATTTTTATGAACATGTTTTATAAAATGGAAAACTTTATTAAATTTTACTATTATTGTGACAAACTGGAAAGTTGTCTCAATTATTGTCACGATTATAAAGTTTGCTAGGTGTCGTTCTTTCTCACACAGGGTGAGTCCTTTCTTCTTTTTTTTTTTTTTCTTTCCTCCTACTCAACTGTCGAGTTCTAGGAGAAATCTGGGTCGACCTTAAGTGTAGGTACCCTATCCTTTTCAGATTATTGTTTTGTCAGCATGGACTCGGTTAGTTTGACAGCGGAGGAAGATGAGGTGATCATGGTTCGGTCGAAGCATCGTGAGAAAACTATAGAAGAGTGGTCCCTCAGTTTGCTAGGAAGGTTTCACACGACCGAACTCATCAACTTTAGAGCTGCGGAAAACCATCTACGCTCTGTATGGAAGATGGAGGGGAACGATCTAAAAATTACAGATGTTGGGGACGGACTGTTTCGGTTTAAATTCTCGATGGAAAACCAATTGAAGTGGGTTATTAACAACGGTCCTTGGAGTTTCGATAATCATATCCTATTACTGCGAAGGTGGGAGAAAGGAATGACGGCCTTTTCGGTTAACTTCCAAACTGTTCCGATGTGGGTGCAAGTGTGGGGACTACCCTTCGATCTGATATACAAGGAAGCAGGGATAGATATTGGACAAGGAATTGGTAGAGTCATTGAGGTAGATTGTAAAGCCATTGCGTCGGGCGAGGCAAGGTTTCTCCGGGTCAGAGTGGAGGTGCCCTTAGACAAGCCGATACGCGGGGGAGCCGCAGTACTGAGTCCGGAAGGTGATAAGGTTTGGGTGGCTTTCAAGTACGAACGGCTATCTGGTCTGTGCTTCCATTGTGGCCTCCTTGGTCATGAGGCAAAAGCATGCGAGTTCACGAAGCTGAAGGTGTGGGAGGAGAGTCCTTACGGCGAATGGCTGCGAGCGACGGAGGATGTCCCACCACAGACCAGCGACTCTCTAGTACTGGCACAATCTCACCGAGATGGAAACCCCAACACCAACAACGAAGACACCAGAGAAGAAGCACTCTTCTTCTTAGAGAGCCACAACTTCCACCTCGACTCCGCCGTCTCCACTTTTCTCGACATCGACGGTGCAGAAACAGGACCCCAGCAGAATTTTAGTTCGGGTCACGGACATTCAAGGACAATAATTGAGGAAGGAATTCCGGAGGTTGTGGAATGCAGGGAACTTAATGAGGAGCAATATTGGGATAGTAATGCAATTTGTGCCCTCCAAAAGTAAGTATAAGTAGTAGTACAATTATGCTTCTTTTTTGTGACTATGCATGTTTTCTATTTTTGTAATATTGAAAAATTTGCATCTAAATTCTATTGCTCCTATCATTCAAGGACAATAATTGAGGAAGGAATTCCGGAGATTATGGAGGTTGTTGAATGCCTGGAACTTAACGCAATTCCTGCCCTCCAAAAGTGAGTAGAAGTAGTAGTACAATTATGCTTCTTTTTTTGTGATTATGCATGTTTTCTATTTTAACATTGAAAAATCTGCATCTAAATTCTAATGCCAGTTTAATAAATAAAAAATCAACTATATCACTGCCTTATCTATATTTTGGTGATGCTTTTGTTAAAAGTTTTTGGTCCTAATGATTCAATTTGGAAGACTACTTTAAGTTCTTATTGAAATTAAATTTTTAGGTTGCTAATTTGGCTTATTTGGAAATAGTTTGCAAAATTTCTATCTTTGACGTCAAAAAAAAAAAAAAAAAAAGTTTGCAAAATAAGAGAGCTCATATATGGGCAGGACTGTGAGTTTCAGTTAGCTCAACTGGTAAAACTTCTGACAGTTATATAAGAAATTTGGGGTTCAATCCCCGCCTACACCAAAAACTGATAGGTGTCTTGGTCTGATGATAAAAAGCTATCATTAGGAGCGGATGTCATAGGTTAAAACTCTCTAAAAATAATATATATATATATATATATATGGGCAGGACTGATGACTCAGCTTAATTCTTTAATTAGTATGTAATACAAATTGGAAAAATATTTGAAGTGCTATGAAGCATATAATATATAATTTTTACCTAATAATACACTTTCATTTTGGATCTTTCTGCAGCTTTTAGCTGCTGTCCAGGTCTGCTACATTGTGAAATTAGGTTATCTGTGCTCAAGATCCCACATACCAAATTAGGATATCTCCATTCTTAAGCAGTATCATGTAACTTTATTAAGACTGATCTGGGCAACTTTCCTATTAGAAGTTAAAACCATGGTTTATTGTTCAAGATAGAACTTCAGAAAGAAGCATTCTAAAAAATTGAATTTTCTGCTGGAAAAATTTGTGTCCATGATGTCACTTTGAATGATTCCAGTAGTTGATAAGGTCATTTATGTTCTAGCACCAACTTCTATTTCTCAAGTTTAACTTATCTTGGATAAGTTTTAAAACAATACCATGGTCATTGTAAGGATAATTGGCTTTTATTACTTGTATAAATCCTTTACACTGTCTCAATATACATTCTGTAAAAAATAGACTACCCTTAGCTTGGACTACAATTTTTCTGATCAGATTGCATTCATAAACAGTTATATGCTTGGGAAATCCTTCTCTGCGTCAGAGTTGATCAAATGGCTTAAGCAGAAATTGGATTGTTTTGATCCAAAACTATTGCTATCTCAGGGATACAGATGGCTTTGTGATGCATTTCGATTGCCGCTAACAGATCTCAAGGTCCAATTCTCCCTTTTGATAATCTTAGAATTTGAAAATTGTTTTACCAAAAGCATTTCTGACATGATTGGCTCAAAGATGAGTCCTTCAGAAGTGATTGTACTTTACTAAAGTTCCAAACGCCTTGTTCCTATTCTTCCCCCTCCTCTTCTTTGCCGACGTTTTGTTTGGATCTATGTTTTTTTTATATTATCTTTAGACTCTTACTTGTTTCAAATGTAAGGACAATATCATTTCGGCTATGCAAATTTCTTTTCCAATTCAAAAAACCATATATAAATCAAATAATGGGTTTCAAATACTTAAAATTGGTATGTTTTGTTTTTCTTTTCTCTGGACAGACAGTAGGAATCTTTTCCTGCTAATGTATGTCTCTTTAAGGAATCTAACTTGAATGCAGAGTCTAGTGGCTTCTCTAGCATCTGATAAAGCTGTTTGGGATGCGATTTTGAGGAACGAGTTAGTTCGAGAGTTTCAATGGACACCCTACGCAGGTTTTCACTATTCTCATCACATATTTGGTTTGTGTTAATAGATGCACAAGAAATAAATTCTTTTCTTTTATTTATTTGGCCAAGCGACTCTTTCAATTGGAAAATACTGGCTGTCTTATGCCTAGATGCATCTCTGTTGGTATTGGAGGGGGTAATCACACCACAACAGTGGTGGCATTCCCTCATATAAAATTTCCTACTTAATTTGTCTCCTAGAGAAGTAGAGTGGTGATAACTTCCAATGCAATTAGTTTCTCTAGTGAATGGATATGACTCTACAGAGGGTTGTGTTTGTTCCTAAAGTTACAACTCTCCGATTGGGTAAAAAGGTGTATAAAAAGGCCCCAAGTATTCAGGCCATTTGATCCCTATCTCCTCTCATTTCTAGAGAAACTCTGCATGTGATTTTCACTCTCATGGGAGTTTCATTTCTCTAGAACCAACTATCTCAACCATTAAATGGCCTTTGGATATTATGTGTTGGTGGTGGTGTTATCATATATGTTAATAAAAATGCAACTTTGGACTAGACTTGTAGCATGAAAACACCCAACAGGTGAATGGAATAGAACTATGCATGGGAAGAAACATGGTTGTGGTTATTTGACACCACAAAAGAGACAAAACAGTTGTGCCCTTGCTGCTATAAAATTTAAGAGTGTGAAAATTATTGTTCAAGGCTTGGTCAATGTATGAATTGAAGAAGAAGCCCTTATGAAAGGCCTCAACAAAACTCGGAGCATTGGATCTTAGGATTTTACTTGTGTATGCATGTGTGTGTGTGTGTTGTTCAAGACTTTGGCAGTGGTTTTTAGAAGTGCTTTTTAGTGAAATCAGTGGTTTTTTATTTTTTCTTTTTTAATGCGGGTTTGGATAAAATAGAAATCTTTCTTGCTATTATGATTTTGGATTTGTGGAAGTTGAGATTAACATCTTAGGGTCTTTTTTTGAGGGCTTGATAACATGTTGGAACAACACCTTAACTCAAAAGCTTACCCTAGAGGGTTTAATCCAACAAAATTTTATTACCACTTGTTACTCTAGTCAGTATTATCCTATGTGAGACTTGATCACTTAACCAATAACATGAATATTCCTATAATTTCTTTCTCATTTCTATAACTAACTTATTCTCATTTTATCCATGTAGTTAATTATGTAAGGACACTAATTTCTAATGAAGAACCAGGCTTGGCTACAGGTACATTGATGTGGATTTGGGATGGAGAAAAAGCAAAATTTGAGCTCATTAAGAAATTTCTGTCTCTAGTGAAGGGGCTATTTCAGCAGATGGAGCAAAAAATTAGATCATCATCACCTCTCTCTTTTGTGAACCTCCTGATTGAGGCTGTGGCTCAAGCCCTACCTGCTCGAATCACCATGGCATAAGCAGAAGAATGCAAGAATAAACCTCATTATTTGATCAACAGTGGGGCACCATTAGTTGATGATTACCTATTAAATTTCAGCATTTTCCCCCCTGTATTCTATATGTTGCAAAACGGTTATGTTTCCAAATATTTGAACTCCTACATTTGTTTCATAAATAAAATCCTGAAGGTCTTGAAGGAAAACTCACATACTTCCAGTCTCCTATAACGGATATTATCGACCACGTTTGCCAAGTTAACTTCACCCATAACATTATCTGTTAGCAAATCAACTTCAGCCTGCAGTATCCAACACCAATTGAACAAGGCTACATATATGCATCTCAGCTTGTGAACCCTGCATCTGAAAGACGCAGAGGACCAAGTGCTGGGTTTGCTTTTTCTAAATTCATCTATGTTTTTCCACTCACATGAATGAGTTGCTTTCCTATTCTCAGGTCCAAGCAATAATATATTGTCATTACCTCTCTATATAAAAAACTAATTATCTTGACATTACCAAGTCTCTATGAGAAGGCTTCAAAAAAGGTCTTTCTGCACATGATGAGGTATCGTTTTTCATATAAACACCAAATCATGTGGCCCTACCAACTTTCACGATCTACTCATTTCACATGCATCTAGTATTCTTAAATCTTAAGTGCACCAAAAGAAAAATATGCATGTTATAAAAGCACCAAATAGAACGTTCAAGGAGTAAGCTCGTATCGGGACCTGCTTGAGTTGGTGTTTTGTTCCTCGTTGAATGCTGAAGTATTTGCAATGACATGCTGGAGTATTTGGAGTCGTCGGAATAAGCTGCGTGTGGGAGAGGGGGTCTGGCCGTTAAACAAAATTGCTGGAGTTGCACGGCATCATCTGCAGGAGTTTCAACAGGTTCGGCATTGTCCCAGCAAGCAGGTTCGTGCACAGAGACCTCGGTGGAAGCCTCCTGATGCGGGTTTGTTGAAGGTGAATTTTGATGGGGCGATCTTTGACGATTTAAGGGCAGCAGGTATTGGAGTCGCTGTTCGGAATGAACATGGGGAAGTAGTTGCAGCTTTGGCAGAGCAGATTCCTATTCCAGATTCTGATTTTACTCTCGAAACTTTGGCAGCTAGGCGTGCAGTTCTTTTTGCTCGTGACCTTGGTCTTCATCATGTTTTTGAGGGTGATTTGGAGTCATCCATTCATGCTATTAGTAATAGACTTTTATTACATTCATCGTGTGGTCATATTATTCATGACATTTTATTGTTTTCTCGCTCTTTTCAAAGTTTTTCTTTCTCTCATGTGTGTAGACAAGGTAATGCTTTAGCAGATGTCTTGGCTAAGAGAGCTAGGTTGTTTAATCCTTTATTGGTTTGGATGGAATCTGTTCCTCCGGATTTGTATAACTGTTATTTGTCGGATTTTTCTTCTTTTAATTAATATAGCCTTTCTGGCTGGTTTCTCAAAAAAAAAAAGGAGTAAGGTAGGACGACAAAACAGAACAGTAAACACTTTGTAAAGAAAAAGTTGGGCTCAACGCAATGCCAACTCGGAAATATCTTTAATTTTCTTCATTGTTTATAGTAAGAGAAAGTCTAGATATACCCAAATCTACAACGTGATTAAGTATCACATTGTGATTGGTGAACTTAAAGTTTGCTTTAATTAAATTCATGTGATGGTCCCATATGTAAGTCCTAAAACCCAATCACACAATAACACCCAAGCAAGTTGTGAATGACCTTATCACTTCACAATGCCTTCCGCTTCAGATTTTCTTCATAGGCCCTCCCTCCCCAAACTCAGCTGTTGAAAAACACCTACCAAAAAACATTAAGTATATTCAAATTGAACGTGTACCCAAAATAGGCATGGCAAGGTGTTTTAAAACATGTTTATTTTCAAGGATGTTTAGCGCACAAACTTGTTTTCCAATCGATTTATCAATATTTACACAAATACATTTATATTCTCTAAGCCTGCTTATGAACCATTTCTTATCCTACTGTTCATTCACTTTTAGAAAACTAGGAGCCTTCTATGTACTCATTTAACCATTAAAGCAAGTCCAATTGTGTAGCTCAATAGACCTAAAATCTATTGAGCTTGAGCGTTTCTAACATATTAATATAATGTAAGTTAAAGAAAAAAACAACCCTAATGAGCCCATGGCACCCAGCTACTTAAGGACGGATGCAAGCATAATCACATCTTTCACTGCTAGAGATTCTCAAAATGTTATTAAAGAAAATATCTATTCCTACAAAGGAAAAACATCAATAGACATTACAAATGCATTTAATGCCTAAAAAACACTGGTGCAACGAAATCTTTTCCTCTGCATTCATTTACTAATCTTGACTCAGTACAAGCTGATTCCGAAAAGATTTTTTTTTTTTTTTTTTTTTTTTTAGTTTACAATTCCAGATATAAGGATTTCCAGAACTTTGGATCCATCAGTTCGTGACCTGCAGCAGAACCTTGGCTGGCAACTTTCTGAATACGTGAAGAAAATTCTTCAGCCTGAAGGCATTGAATATGGTCAGTGCACTTGCAATATATTCCATAGAGAATAATTATAAATGCATGTGAAAAATGGATGTATCCAGCAATTCCTGATTTTTCTTACTTTCCCATCACTTTATGCTGGGGTTTATAAAATGTTCATGTGAAAAGTAATATTTAAAGTAGAACAGTCAGTCCTAGCAGAAAGAATTGCATGAGTACTACCATAAATGCGCTGGGGAATATTATGTTTCCTACAACATGAGCTAGATACACAACAAAGAAAAAACAATGTTGCAGCTTGCAGGGTCTTTTTGGAAGAAGGGGTTATATGTGAAAAAATTAGTACGTACATCTTAACCTTTTCAAAAAAATTCCAAAATAGTACATGTAAATAATAACTGAATTTTATATATAAAAGAGCTAATCTACATTGCATGAAAGCCTTAACAGGTATTGAGATTTGTCAACAATTGATCTCCTTGTTTCTTAGCAAGATTTGATCTTAAGACCTACCAACCCCCATCCCACTTACAACTTGAGCTAAAGCCCAAGGTTTTGTAAACGATAGACAAATCTTCCAACATTACTAGCTCGTGGAACAAGGTAATGGAAACCATAAACACTTGCAGCAATAATAGGAAACAAGGATAAAGCAACTCTTTAGCAATCTTTTTTAAGTGCAATTTTTTTCATTTCTACACATAATAATTACTAATCAAGACTAACAAGTGCAGCTATTGCCATAGATTAATACAACATAGGATACTAACCTTCTCATCAATCCACATTAAAGAACTTGGTTGATTGTTTAAAATCCGGACAACTACATCTAAAGGTGTCATCCCATCAACTGCCTCAAGTTCTCCTCCCTAAATGAAATGGTATGGTAGGTATCAATCATTGAACTGAAAAAAAAATACTTGTTAAGGAGTGAAAACATTGAACTCAAAAGTATTTACCTGGTTGGCATTTGGGGTCTGAATAATTGATTTGATCTGTTCTGTCATCTGCTCTAATTCCTTCTCTATAAATTCAGACTGTTCATACCTGTATTCCACACCCAAAAAAACATAAAATGACATTGATATATTAGAATGGGGACGGACAGAGAGATAGCAATATATACACAACCAGAATCCAGAAATTTTTTACTGAAAAATATGCTTCTGCAGACATATAACCACAAACCATCAACCTGAATCCAACCTAATTATAAACAATCAACAAACTTAGTACTTACATTGCATCCATTAATTTTCATGAGTAACCAAAAACGGTGGCTATGGTAAAGCAGACGAGTAACCAACATCCCAAGTTTTCCGGAAATAGTGCACCATATGATTTGCATGTCCTACAAAATCCGGAGTTCCCTTCAATTCAAAAAAATTCAACCGTTCCCGTAGATTTTGAGGCTCAGGTAAGGGATATTGATAAGGCCCTAGAATGGAAAGTATCGAAGAATGTTCAACTGTGGAGGGGATTTCTGATTCCCTATCTCCACGTTCAAATGCTTTTGAATCCATGTTTGATGGGGCTGAAATCACTCCACAATATGGGCCAACTCTGGATGGGCCTCTAACTGAGGAGAATCTGGCCTCTTCTGCTTTTGTTTTAGGCCCGGGTGATGAAATAAGTCAGGTCTCAAACTCAACAGAGGGCATTGTACGAAAAAACCCCGCAAATCTTCCAAAGGTAAAAATGTTAGTAAGGGCTCTAAGGGGACTTGGAAAAGACTTAAAAAAAAAAAAATAAATAAATAAAAAAAACAGTTTCTAAGGAAGTGGTGATGGGAGATCATCATGAAGATCCTAAAAGGAAATTGGGTTAATTTGAGAACTCTAAGGTGGTAGTAATAGTGCTTGAGAAGAAGTTGAAGTTAGATGATGCAGTGTCCTTGGGGAAGGTTTTCGAGGATCAATTTGGATCAATGGAGGTTGTTAAGCAACCCCATCAAGAACAATGAATACATTAAGTTAGAATTGTCGGGGACTTGGAAACCCCCGCATAGTCAACGCACTAAAGAAGATAGTGCAAGCTTATGCTCCCAGTTTGGTTTTTCTTATGGAAACCAAACTTCCTTTGAAGGCCATGAAACGGATGTTCAATATCAAAAACTCTTTAGGATTGACTCAAGACATGATAGTTCCAAGTGAGGGGAAGAGTGGTGGTCTTGTTCTGCTTTGTAAACCCAATGTCAAAGTGGATGTACAAACTTTTTCTCGCCGGCATATCGATGCCATCATTTATTTTGGAGGTTCTGCTAGGAAGTGGTGTTTGAAAGGATTCCATGGAAATCCTAATACCCATGGGAGGCCAGAGTCATGGGCACATCTATCCCAACTTGCTACAACAAGTAATCTCCATTGGTTGCGTGTGGGAGACTTCAATGAGGTCCTCCGTGTTACAAAGAAGCAAGGTGGGTTGGATAGGGCTTCTAGGCAGATCGATAACTTCCAATGCTGTATCAATTCTTGCGGATTGAAGAACATTGGTTACATGGTCTCTTGGTTTACATGGAGTATGTATTGAAATGACTAGGGTTGGATAAGGGAAAGAATTGATCGTGGTTTTGCAACAATAGAGTGGCTAAATCTATTCCCTAGTGCTAGACTTTATCATTTGGCTTCCTCAGATTCTGATCATTGTTGTTTGATGTTGAGAATAAATAAGAGGGTTAAACGTAGGAGATCTAAAAAGCTATTTAGATTTGAGTCCATGTGGCTTAAAGATGAAAAATGTGGGGATATTGTGAAGGAAACTTGGGTTGAAGGCGAGCTTATAGGCGTGGCGAATAATTTTACACTTTGTATGGATAGATGTGGAGAAGTTCTATCCAGATGGAATATGCAAGAGTTCAACCATATAGGAAAAAAAAACTAGCAAAGGCATAAGAATTACTTCAAGCTTTGGAGGCAAGATCAATGGGGATGTCTAACACTCTGGAAATTGGTTAAAAGAGAGTGACAAAAATACAAGATTTTTTCATGATAAGGCCTCAAATCGTAAGCAACGTGACACTATTCTGGGTGTCATGGACGAGACTAATACATGGCATGAGAATGAGGACAAGATAGCAAAAATCATCACAGGTTACTATCAAAAACTCTTTGCCACATCTCAACCTGTTATCAGTCTGGAGTTTCTTAATGCCATACAACCAAGTGCGACCCTGTAGATGAATCTCATGCTCACCAGAGATTTTGCTGTTGCAGAGGTTAAGAAAATCGGATGTATACCCCCTCTATTTTATCAGCATTTTTGGCCAGTTGTTGGGGATAGCGTAGTTAACTGTGTTCTTGATTTTTTAAATACTAGTACAACACCCCTTAATTTTCATGAAACACATATTTTTCTTACTCCTAAGTTTAAGAGCCCCATGAAGGTCTTAGAATATAGTACATGGGTGCTTTGTGGATTGCTAGGGACTAGCAAGATTTAAGTTGGGGGGGGGGTGATAACACCATAAAATATATACTTGTTATATATTTATGTAGGCGTTATCTCTTTATTACTATGCTTAATTTCTATAATTAAGCCCTGATTTGCATTAGTCCCTATTATTTATCTTTACATAATTTTTTGAATAAGATGTCATTCATTGTGTGTAATTTTCTATTTTCAAAAAATCATGTAAAAAAATGAGTTTACAAGAGTTTGTGAGAGAATGGAGGCCAAACTAGAATTAAAGATAAGCTAAAGGACAAAGCTTAAATGTCTAAGTAGGTGTAGCTGGAGTGTTTGGGTCATTTACCATATTTGGAAGCTTCAAATAAGAAAAGAAATCAAAGAGGCAAAATCTGAAAAGGAAAAATCATATTTGAGCACTAATTAGTATCTTGGGCATATATCTCTCCTAAAAAATCCAATTGACTCAAGGCTAGATGAGCTAAAACCATCACTTAAACATCTACAACTTTTCAGTTTTGAGTTTTTCGAAATTCACAATTTTTGAAGGCCGAAATTAATTCACAAATTGCTGCTGAAAATCTGGACGAAAATTAAATAGTAAAAGTTTTATTTTTCTTTGGACACTTTTATGTTAGGGTTTTGGAAGGGAGGTTGTGGAGAACGAATTTTGCAAAGAAAACCTTGTATTTTCCTTTTGTTGAGGCCAAAATGTGAAAAGGAGCTAGGCCCATAGGAATGAGAAAGGGCAGCCCATGGAAAAAAAAAAAAAAAAAATATATATATATATATATATATATAAGAAGAAGAAAGTTTGGCCCTTAAAAGATGAAAAAGGGGAACCCGGCCTACGGGAAGAGGAAGATAAGTCTTGGGCTATAGAAAAAGGAGGGAGGAAGGAGATTTGGCCCAACAACATGAAGAAGTCATGATACCCAAGGAAGTCCAATAACAAAGGAAGAATAAGGAACGAATAGGATCTGGGCCCAAGCTACACGGGATATGCCAGCTTAAGAGTGCAGGTCCTTGAGGAGAGCTGGAAGATGCTAAACAGGATGTGGATAGCACAAGATATGACATGCTAATTTTAAAGAAGCACGAAAGAAGAAGGAGGTCCTGTCAACATCGATTTCCTGGGATCCAAAAGATAATGATAGAGACATTTGATGATTTCGGGGTCAACACCTGTTGAAGGAACCTAGGGACCTCGGGAAAGGCAGAAAGGGTAAAACAAGGGTAAAGGTGGTCAGGAGCCTTTTCAACTACACCATTAGCAATATGGAATTTGCCCCATTTTTAGGAAAAGAATAAACTGTGAGAAGTCAATGTCAAGGTCTCAGAACTCTAAGGTGTCCCTTTTAAGGCTTTGGAAGAAGAATGAGTTTTGACCTTAGAGAAGAATCTGGATTTACTCAGAAATGATCTCCTGGAAGAAGAAAGTCAGTAGGTGGTCTTTTGGCTTTCAGTACTCAAGAGAGAAATAAGAAGAAAAAAGGGGAAAAGACCAGCCACCAAGGCTCTAGATAGAACAGTAGGTTTTGGTACCCAGGACACATAAAAAGAATGGACTATTGATTTGAAAAATCTTTAAGCAGCACTATAAAAGGGATGAACCAAAGCAAAGAGAGGGCATTTAGACATAAACACTCAAGACACAACAATACTAGAAGAGAGCATTGAGCTTCTACTAGAGATATAGTGGGAAGAGTGAGGCATTGCAAGGGGTTTTGGAGTAAACACTCGAGGACTCACTTGGATTCAAAGGGATTAAAACTTCACTAGTCTTGAAATCCCAAGTGGAGCTATTCAAGTCTATAATTTTTGAACTTTATTGAGCCTTGTGGAACATCCTAGTAAAGCAAGACCTAATTCACTTGAACACTCAATATAATATAATATAATACCACTCTCTTTGGAGGATCTTTGTCACTTTATTTGCTTTGCATTTCATTTGCTATTCCTTAATCTCTCATTTAACCAATAATGCATATATCTATGTATATTTGTGTTGTGGGATATATGTCTTGTGCACAGATTGATTCGTAAAATGGCCCAATAAAGTCGCGGTGAGCCAAGCCCAATCCAACCAACAATCAACCATCCATCCTTGGATGCCCAGGATCCCCTATCATTACTGGACTTGGGAACCACCCAAAGAAGGAACCCACACCTTTCTTTATTGGCAGCCTAAACTGTTTGCTAGGGCTAGGGGTTATGTTTTTTGTATACGGTATGAATATTCAATGTGATTCTTTCTAAGATTATAGACAACAACATATTTGATTGTTTAATTAGATTTCTTTTAATGTATTAGTTCTTCCATGCTTTCAATAAGTTCAATCATATTTTTCTTATTGTTTAGATGAATTTATAATAGTTTCAAATAGAAATCAGGTTTTAAAGTGAATAGATTTTTCTAAAAACTGTTCTAATCACATTATTAATGTAGGTTATCATGCGTTTTTGAATTGTCTTAGTTCAACTAAATCATAAGTATTTAATTGTATAAGAACAATTAATTATGAAATATATATTTCCTTTGAATACAAAGAATTTCATATCGATATAGGGAAACACCCCGATGCTCTAGTATTTACATTATTGACTTAAATAAGTTATCATTGTTATTCTTGTTTACAATTACAAGGCAAAAATTATTCTTCATCTTCACAAAAAGTTTTTTTTTTTTTTTTTTTAATTACATTGTCTTTGAATTTACCCCGCTCCTTGTGGTTCGACCTTAATACTTTGAGAATTATATTGATACGATCTCCAGAACTTAGAAGAGTGAACAAGTAGTTTTGGCGCTGTTTTCCAGGGAGCTGCTGCATATTCAAAGGCAATCTTTTTGGAGCAAAGCATAACTAGTGGAAATTCTTCTATTGGTAGCTTCGTTCCATTTTTCCCTTATTTTTTTTTTAATTTTATTTTATTTGATTGTGCATTCATTGTTGCATGAGCATTTGGGTTAGAAACAAGATAGGCAGATTAGAAATTTTTGAAACTTACTTTGGTAATCTTTTTGGCACACCTTCACCTTCACCTTCACCTTCTTCATCAATCATGGGTGATGAAACATGTAATAATCATGATGAGAAAGAAGACCTATATATTAACTATTGCATCCCACGCAAAATTCTATTCCTTCATGCATCATGTTTCCACCTAATGCACCACATTTTGAAGTGAAACAAGGTTTATTAGCAATACTTCCTAACTTTAAGGGACAAGAAAATGAAAATCCTTATGTCCATGTTAGAGCTTTTGAAGAGGTAATTAGTAGTTTCTATGCACAAAATGTTTTTGAGACTACTAAGTTACATTTCTTCCCTTTTCTCGTAAGGATTAAGGCAAGAAATGTTACACCTTGAAACCTAGGTTTATAGGTAATTAGGGGGAGATGGCTCAAGGGTTTTTTAAAAAACATTTCTCTCCACACAAAGTCCAACAAGAAAAAAGAAGGATAGTTAGTTTTGCCCAAGGAGAAAATGAGACCTTATACCAAGCTTGGGAGAGGTACAAAGATCTTTTCAATTTCTACCCAACTCATGAGTATGAAGATTGGAGGTTGGTTAGCTATTTTTATGAAGGACTTACATCTAGGGACCAGCAGTTTGTTCAACTCTCATGCGGAGGGGACCTTTTACAAAAAGAACTCGAAGATGCAATGGATTATCTTGATGAGATAGTTGAAAACTCTAACACATGGACTGGACCTAACCCTATGGACTCCACTAATAGGACCAGAACTAACACTACCACTTCTAGTGGAAGTGTTTTCAAGTTGAGGGAAGATGATAACATGAGTGCCAAAATCAACATGTTAACTAAAGAAATAGAGGCACTCAAAATGAAAGGAAGTAAGAGTGTTAGTGCTACCTTTAGAGAGGACCCAATGGAGGTGTGTAAAATCTGTTATGAGATAAACCATGCCACAAATGAATGTGCATCACTTTCATCATTCTTATATGTGCTCGAAGAACAAGTACATGCATTTAATTCATACTGGCCAAATAATTCTTCATATTCTAACAATTATAATCCAAATATATGAAACCATCTGTATTTGAGTTATAAGAATGACAATTAGTTGAATCCTCCTGCTCCAAAGAATTTTAATTCACCACATGCATCATCATCTTCTAGACCTTCCTTGGAAGATGCCCTTAATACTTTCATTCAAAGGCAAAGTGAGAAAAATCAAAAGTTTGAATCCATGCTCACTAGGCTAAATGAAGAGGTAAGAGAGACAAAGAGTCATATAACTAGGCTTACAAATTCATTGAGTGGGACAAAGAGAGGGAAACTTCCTTCCCAAACTCAACCCAATCTCATCAATCAAAATCTAAAAATTGGCTCTAAGGATAAACATGAGGAAGTAAAAGCTATGACCATTTTGAGGAGTGGAAAAGAGATTGACAAAAGTTTTGCTTTAGTAACTAAGAAATCTAATGAGACCCTAGTTGAAAAAGAGAAGGATGAAACTGAGTCACTAGGGCTTGATGACATTGAACAATGCCCAATACCTCCATCGTTTCCACAAGCCTTAAAATTACCTAGGAAATTGGACACCACATTTGAGATATTAGAGCATTTGCATCAAGTCAAGACAAATTTTTTATTATTGCATGTTATCAAGCAAGTGTCTGAATATTCCAAGGTAATTAAGGACCTATGCACCATCAAGAGAAGCATCATGTGAAGAAGATCGCATTCCTAACGTAACAGGTAAGTGTAGTTATCCAACATAAGACCCCACCAAAGTATAAAGATCCAAGTTGTTCTACGATCTCTTGTAATATTGGAGATTACATCATGGAGCATGCATTGCTAGATCTTGGGGTAAGTGTTAAATTGATCCCTTTTAGTGTATATCAAAAACTTGGACTTGGTGAGTTAAAACCTACTTCAGGAACTTTACAGTTGGCTGATTGCTCCATAAGGGAGCCGAGGGGGATTGTTGAGGATGTGTTGGTGAAAATTGCACAATTTTATTATCCAGTTGATTTTATTGTTCTAGATTACCAACTTGTTTTACATTCTAGTGTCCATACCCCTATTATTTTGGGTAGACCTTTTCTTGCCACAGCTAATAATTTAATTAATTGTAGGAATGGAAGTATGCAACTCACTTTTGGTTCCATGACTTTGGAGCTAAACATATTTCATGTGGCTAAACAACCACATGAGGACAATGACTGTGCTTATGTGAACCTCATTGGGGCGGTGGTTCAAGAAGAGTTTAATAAGAATTGTTTTTCTGATTTTCTTGAACTCTTCTTAATAATTCTGTTAGTTTTTATGATTTAGAATGTGATATTCATGTATCTGAAAATTTTTCTTTGGTAGATTCCTCACAAGTTTTGGAAGAACAACAGATGATGATAGTTAATGAATGATGGAAGTCTTGCTTTGAGGAGCTACCAAAGAATGTAAAAAAGCTCGTGCATTCAAGTGAAGAGGCACCACAGCTGGAGCTTAAGCCACTGCTTGGTGGCCTTAAATATGTATATTTGGGCTCAAGTAAGCTAAAACCTAAGTGAGATGGCCCTTTGATTATAAGTGAAATGTTTAAACATGGAGTTGTAGTAGTTAAGGATCCTAGGGATGATAGGATTTTGAAAGTAAATAAACAAAGGTTAAAACCATACTTAAGAAGAGTTATACCAGAGGAGGAGACTATGTCACTTGAGGTCCCCGCCTATCGGGATGCAAAGTAAACTCTCATAGTCATAGAGCCTTCTGAAGTTATATCATATTTGTTTCAATTTTCTTTTCTTTTTGTTTCCTTTTTCTTTTTGCCTTTAGTTTTTGTTTTGTTATTTTATTTTTTATTTTTTGTGAGCTAACATTTGCAAGTGTGAAAGAGATTTCGAAAAACAATTGAATAAAGTTCAGCTACAAAATTGGTTGTAGTCTTAAGCTATAACTTTACTAAATGAAATAAAAATTACTACATATTTTGAAAATCTAACCGTTAAATTGCATGTTCTTTACTCTCTTAATACACATGTTAAATTTTATGTCAATCGAATATTATTTACTATTTGATCTATAAACTTATATTTTATGCATAATTTTAAACTACAAAAACTTGCAATTTAAACAATTTATTGATAACATAGCTATTGATTTTTAATTTTCTAGAAATTTTGCAAGTATGGAGTTTATAAGAAGAAGATGTAATCCAATGATGCAATTGTCAAAATTCAACTCCAATAAAAAGATATTGAGTAGGGTTGTAACCTTAGGGTACAATCAATTTTGTAGCTAAACTTTATCCAAAATAATTTAAAGGCTTAAGGTAACTTCTTCCCTTTATATTTGAATTTATTTTGGCTTTGATACATTGAGTACAATGCAATATTTTAATTGGGAGGAGAGGTCTACACTTTATACTATAGGGAACTTGTGGACAGTAACTGTGACAACTTTAATCGAAGTCTGGAGTTCTATTCTCACGTAAAGTCCAGAATTGGTTTCCAATGGGATTGTCTAATTGAGCTTTCTTTGATTTCCTCGCACCTACACTCATAAAAAAATTAAAAAAATTAAAATCAATTGGTTGTTGTAAAGCTCTAAAACCTCTTATTAATAGAACAACTTATTTGTACTATTTGTTTTTGTGCGTGGGCAATGCTCTCAAAAGCACAATTCCAACGCTTTCTTGTATCCTAACTACCACGACTGGCTATTCTTGAGTGCCTTACTCTAGTCTTTGCATTTTTTGGTTTCTTTAAAGGCGGCACATGGGATGAACTTAATTAGAGCTATATGAAAGTAGTTAACTCCCCCATTAAGAAAAGGGAAGAAAGATTAAATTATAGGTAATTAGTAAAGTCTTGTTTACACTTTATTAAGTTCCAAGAAAATTTTTATTTTTTGGGATTAGGATTGTAGTGGAAATTTGATGATAATTCCTCTTACACATTTTGGAGTTTTTTTTGGCATTTAGCCTGATTTTACTAACAATTTTGTTAGTTGACAAGAAAACCAAACATATTTGTTAAATAACTTCTCAGGTCTGTGAGAAGAAGAAAGAGAACCCCCGCAAAGAAGCACCAAAAGATCAAATCTGCAGATCTAGAGAGAAGCGGCCTCCAATGCCCAATTTGGGCTTGATCTAAAGAAAAGAAAAAGGATCGGATCTAGAGAGAAGAAGAAGAGACTCGAGTTCCTTCATTGATCTCGAGTCTCATATACTCAAAAATACTACTTAACAAACATGTTTGCAAAACCATCGACTAACAAAATTGTTTGCAAAATTAGGCTAAATGCCTAAAATACCTCACATTGTGTATATGTGTGACCATTGCACTAAGGTGGTGGCCAGTATTGAAATCCTGTTTATATTGCTTTTTGGCAAACTATTCAGAATCAAGATGTTATCATAATGTGACACGCATAAATGGTTAGTGGAATCTAGAAATTTTATCATGATGTGACATGCATAAATGCTTAGTGGAATCTAGAAACTTTATGACTAATACATCCACTAATAATTTGTATGAGCATTGCATAAGAGGAAAAGAGAGGACCTTGAGGTTGCGGATCACAATGTCCAGGTCGAGTAGATGAAGAGCCTTAAACGATTAGTCGCAGATAAAACTTTTTGTACAGTTCACAGTTTTGAGAAAATAGAAAATGTTATAGAGAAGCGGACGGTAATGGTGACTAACTTTAGAGAGTTCAGTGAAGTTCCACGAAGTTTCCTCCTTTACTGTAGTGTTCTACTTTAGCCCACTTCCACTTCCAGGGAAAATTATCTCATGGAGCGAGATAGTTTACAATTCCAGATATCAGGACTTCCAGAACTTTGGACCCATCAGTTCGCGATCTGCGGCAGAACCTTGGCTAGCAATTTTCTGAATACGTGAAGAAAATTCTTCGGCCTGAAGGCATTGAAGCTGGTCAGTGCACTTGCTGTATATTCCATATTCCATAGAGAATCATTATAAATGCATGTGAAAAATGGATGTATCCAGAAAATCCAGATTTTTCTTACGCTCCCATCACTTTATGCTGGGTTTATAAAATGTTCAAGTGGAAAGTAATATTTAAAGCAGAACAGTCACTTCTAGCAAAGAATTGCACTACGATAAATGCACTGGGGAAAATTATGTTTCCTACAACATGAGCTAGATACACAACAACGAAAAAAAAATGTTGCAGCCTGCAGAGTCTTTTTGGAAGAAGGGGGGGTTATATGTGAAAAAATTAGTACGTACATCTTAACCTTTTCAAAAAAATTCCAAAATAGTAACATGTAAATAACTGAATCTTATATATAAAAGAGCTAATCTGCATTTCATGAAAGCCTTAACAAGTATGAGATTTGTCAACAATTGATCTCCTTGTTTCTTAGCAAGATTTGATCTTAAGACCTACAAACCCCCATCCCACTTACAACTTGAGATAAAGCCCAAGGCATCGTAAACGATAGACAAATCTTGCAACATTACTAGCTCGTGGAAAAAGGTAATGGAAACCATAAACACTGGCAGCAATAATAGGAAACAAGGATAAAGCAACTCTTTAGCAATCTTTTTTATAAGTGAAATTTTTTGTAGAAGTAGTGCTGTAGTAGTAGTAGTACAATTATGCTTCTTTTTTGTGATTATGCACGTTTTCTATTTTTGTAATATTGAAAAATCTGCATCTAAATTCTAATGCCAGTTTAATAAAGAAAAATCAACTATATCACTGCCTTATCTCTATTTTGGTGATCTTTTGTTAAAAGTTTTTAGTCCTAATGATTCAATTTGGAAGACTACTTTAAGTTCTTATTGAAATTAAATTTTTGGTTGCTAATTTGGCTTATTTGGAAATAATTTACAAATAAGAGAGCTCATATATGGGCCGGACTGATGACTCAGCTTAATTCTTTAATTAATATGTAATACAAATTTGAAAATTTTTTGAAGTTCTATGAAGCATATAATATATAATTTTTGAAGTGCTATGAAGCAATGTGATCCAGTGACATTACCAAGTCTCTATGAGAAAGGCTTCAAAAAGAGGTCTTTCTGCAAATGATGAGGTATCGTTTTTCATATAAACACCAAATCATGTGGCCCTACCAACTTTCACGATCTACTCATTTCACATGCATATAGTATTCTTAAATCAAGTTCTCCAAAAGAAAATATGCATGTTATAAAAGCACCAAATAGAACGTCCAAGGAGAAAGGTAGGACGACAGAGCAGAACAGTAAACACTTTGTAAAGAAAAAGTTGGGCTCAACGCAAAGCCAACTCGGAATAATCTATATTTTTCTTCATTGTTTCTAGTAAGAGAAAGTTTAGAGATACCCAAATCTACAACATGATTAAGTATCCCTTTGTGATTGGTGAACTTAAAGTTTGCTTTAATTAAATTCATGTGATGGTCCCATGTGTAAGTACTAAAATCCAATCACACAATGAAACCCAAGCAAGTTGTGAATGACCTAATCACTTCTCAATGCCTTCCACTTTGGATTTTCTTCATAGGCCCTCCCTCCCAAAACTCAGCCGTTGAAAAACACCCACCGAAAAACATTAAAGTATATTCAAATTGAACGTGTACCCAAAATAGGCATGGCAAGGTGTTTTAAAACATGTTTATTTTCAAGGATGTTTAGCTCACAAACTTGTTTTCCTATCTATTTTTCAATATTTACACAAATACATGTATATTCTTTAAGCCTGCTTATGAACCATTTCCTAATCCTATTGTTCATTCACTTTTAGAAAATTAGAAGTCTAGGAGCCCTCTATGTACACATTTAACCATTAACGTAAGTCCAATTGTTCCAAGACTTAAGAAATTCCACTAAAATCAAGTGATCTATCCAAGACTTAAGGAAATGGAGAATGTGAATGAATGAGAAAGAACGAAAGAGAAAAATGGAAATGAGATGATGGGGAGAGAAGGGGAGCCTGTTGTTATTTGTGTTAATGCCTTAATGGGCTTTCACAAATTTACAAATCAATTAATTTTCAAATTTCAATTGGACAACCACCATGCACTCTTGGTGCAGTGGTCATTCCACAAGTATAAGTACTTGTTGGGTGTGGGAGGCAAGGTCCAGGGTTGAAGTCTCAAAGAGGGAGCTTTACACACATATGCACTTAGATTATGTTAGAGTAGAAATTCTATCTTATATATTATAAAAAAAAAAAATATATATATATATATATATATATCTCAACTGGACAAGTTTTTTCTTTGTCACATACTAAATCATTTATAGTTTTAGATTTTACCAAAATCTTATAGTAGAGCGGTTTTCGGTTTTATATTTTGGACTTTCCATATTATTATTTTCATGTCTTTAACTTCTGAAAGTTCAAAAACGTGTATAAACACCCTTGAACGTTTAGACCCCCAAATACAAAATAACCAATTCAAGTTTTATGACAAACAACTAGTGTGCGGAAAATGAACATAAGCTATAAACAGAATTGGAAATCAATCTAAGCCAATTATAAATCACATCCACAGCAGAAAATAAAAGGCAAAGATAAAGGGAAGAGAGATGCAAACACAAGGACAACACACGATGTGTTATCGAAGAGGAAACCGAAGCCCTCGGCGTAAAACCTCTCCGCCGCCCTCCAAGCGGTCAATAATCCACTAGAAAATGTAGTTGGGATACATGAACAGCAATAGACCCTCCAAGCCTAATCTACCCAGTGCACCTAAGCCCTCCAAGCTTCTTGCTCCAACGAGGTTGCGCCGAACCTTTTTCTTTTCTAGCTTCCCGGATTCCGCTACTAGACCGTAGCATCAACCAATGAAGATTGGTTCCTTCCTAACTGCTTCCCAGAAATCCAAACAGCTGTCTCACAGTGATGATGATGGTTAGAACCAGGTTTTGTATAATGCCTCTCAAGGATTTGACAATGGAGAGGAAGAGAGTTGAGGAATTTGAAGAGACTCTAAGGTATAGATTGTGGGTGAAACAATCTTGTTTTTCTTTAGGGTTTCTCTCTCAAAATTCTCTCTGGAAGCTCTCTTTCAATCGTGGGTAAAAGGGGTATTTATACTGGAGTGGGAGAGAAATGTGAAACGTCAGGTTTTACAAAACAGGGGTGGCTCGCGGCTTGACCAAGTCGCGAGATCCAGTCGCGAGATAACCGTATGGCCAGTTGTCCTGTTTTGGCCTGTAGTGCTCCAGCTAGCATGACTGTTCATCTTCCAACATGCTTGGCACGTGTGCTGCGTCTGGCGGCTTGCAGCCGCGAGTCACCCGCGAGTCCCAGCCGCGAGTCTCTGTTTTCTTGCACACTCTTGAGCAATCTTCACTCTATCTCACTCACTACCCTTACATCAAACCCACCTAAATACAGGGTTACTAAATGCTGAATTACAAGCAAATTTGGCACGGAATAAAGCCAATTAGATGGTTGAATAAATTCAACCTTACAACTTCAACACATTGCTGTTGTTAGTTAGTTAGTTAAAACTTTATTATTATTTTTTTTTAATTGTACAATATTGCCCTTTCATTTTTTTAATATATATATTCTAAAAGGATGATTATGGTATAGGTGATCACAAATTGGTCAAACTCAAGTTGCACATAAACCCATCACTTAGCGTAAATATGTATGGGTATCAAAGGAAGTAGGAACTCATTCCCATAAAGATCAACGGGAATGTCGACCCAAGTATAAGAACTAGGTTTAGTTGGTCTCATTGATTTCAACAATTGCAACTTTGATGATGGCGTGAAATTGAAAATATTGGAAGATTGAGAAGGATCAAGAAAATCAATAAGGTTTAGCATCAATGAGAGTAACCAACCTTAAACCAAAAGTTTGAGAGTATGAAAGGTAAAGAAAATGGAAGAGGATAAGGGAAGAAAGAAATCCATGTAATAAATAACATTGCATCACATGGTTCTCTTTATTTTGTTTCCTTTTTAATAAAATAAGTGACAACTCCATATAAAACCCTTAATTTATTGGAAAAATATAATTAATCAAACCATTATTTTGAGAGGCACCAACATGACCCCACTCGTTCACACTGGTTGACCCCAATAGAAACAAATAGGTGGGGGACATAGTCTCTCACATCAAACAAAACTTAGAAGCGAAAAATTATGATTTTGAGAGAAAATGCTTATACATGAACCGATTCTTCACGCGATCACTCACAGTCTCTAGTGGCACACTCTCTCTTTTGCCAAGCTAGGCAATTCAATTCCATCCCTAATTATCAATATTGAATTTTAGTTGTCAATTTTCAGAATCACAGTCTATGGGGGCACACTCTCTCTTTTGCCAAGCTAGGCAATTCAATTCCATCCTTAATTATAAATATTGAATTTTAGTTGTCCATCTTCAGAATAACATTGATGCATGCATTGGAGCCCATACAAATTAAGACTCAATTAAAACTTGGTTTGGTTGACTTAGTAAATAATAAATAAATTACATTTTACACATTATTATTATTATTATTTCCAATTTGGACCCATAACTTCAAAGGTTTTAAATTACAGTCTTACATGTTTTTAAAAATATAGGCTTTGATTTGAAATTTTTGGAAGTTTGAGATTTAAGTTTATATGACTCTTGTGGGTTTTAGTTAACTTAATTGGTAAAGTCTTTGATAATTGAATAAGTGTAAGGACACGATTCCTGCGCGGCCCAGTGACATTTTTGGGTTCACGCGGGAGAGATCCCTCACAATACGATTTGTAGAGAGTGGGCTTGAAAAGCTTGGGCTTGGTCACGGGGCGATGGTCCGGTTTGGATTTCAGAAAGGTCCCTGTGGAAAATGGACTGGGCCTAAACGTTTAAAGCCCAGCCATGCTGCCACTTCTGAGAATGGGCTCCTCGGACTTGATCCGAGGACCCTTGTGATCCTTTCCGGCTGTCCAACGGAGGACCTTCTCTGTTCTGTGCATGGATCGTTCCGGCGATCTTATTCATGAAGTCTTTCTTTTTTCTCCCCCCCCCCTCTAGATTCACTTACTTCTCCTTTTATACTAGCGTGCATTCGATGTCCTTCGTCCACGTGTAGGGTCAGTCTTTACAAATACTGACATTGGTCCCATCAGTCTAATCCCGGAATTGTTGGGGATGACTTGATAAAGCTGCAGAGTACGGTTCTGTCAGGCATTGGGCCTTATCTAGAAGGGTATTTAGGGTAATCGCCCCAAGGTATTTTGGATTTCCTTACGAATTTATCCCTTTATTCTGGGCGGATTATGGGCCTGCCGAGGACTAGACTGTCCTCGGCTGCTTCCCAAAATTGGTCTGTGCTCTGCGTCATGGAGCTTGGGCCACAGTTCTCCTCGGATTGGGCCCTCGGACTCTCTAAGGGCAAATGGGCCTAGTCCACGAATTGTTGGGCCCCACAATAGCCCCTCAAAACCCTTCTATCCGAATTCCGGATTGGAAAGGAGGGTTTTGGCAAACCCGGGCCCTTAATATGGCCCATTTAGCTTGATCCCGCATTTATGTGAGCGGTTTCCCAGGAAGTTAGGCGGTTTTTGAGGGATTCCTTTTAATCCGCTCGGAATCTGCTCCTGCCGCTTGGATGTCCCAGACGCGCCCTTAATGAATCCCCTTAACGAGGCTCATTTATATCCGGCGGCTCATTTGATAAGGTGGAGAAGTGGAACGGACGCCTCTTTTTTCTTCAGATTCTTTGGGAAGGTTGAATGCATTTAATGCCATCCGTTCTGCTCTTCCTATAAGAAGGCAAGCGGGAGGCCATCACTTTCGTACTAACTCCCTTCTATTCTTCTGAGATCGCAACAAATGATGAAGAAATCATGCCCTTCCTCTAGACACCATATTTTGATAAAGCTTGAAATGGCTCAATCAGGGCAAGGGTGGCGCAGACTTAAGATCCGTCCCGCCTCTCTTTTAGCCAAAATCCGAAGCAGGGGCTCACCACGCCGAACTCTTGGCGTAACTGAGTCGAGAATACCCAATATCAGCACCACCCGGCTCCTCACGAGCGTACCTAATATGGCACCAACGTGTTAGGAGTCAGGGCTGAGGTAGGGGCTAAGTGCTTCTGCTTCTCCCTCTTTTGCTCCTTGGTGCCCTCCTCCACCTTCCTCTTATAGTCTTCCCAGCACCAGTTCCGCCTTGGCGCCTTCTCTTTTCCCTCTTTTACTCCTTTTCTTTCTTTTCATCTCTTCTCTCTTCTTCTCTTCTTTCTTTACTCATGTCCTCCATCTTCCTCATCCATCTCCTCCATCTTCTTCATTGATTTCTTCCTTACTATTTCCTTCTCCTTCAATTCTTCTTCCTTCTCCTTCGATTCCTTTCCCTTGTTCTTCATCCTTTTCCAAAGAAGGTTCTTATCATGATATGAGCAATATTGAGGCAGAGACTGAAGAGACCTTGAAGATGAGTTTAAAAGAAGCCTGACTGCTTACTTCTCTGTACTGCGAATGTTATCGTTGCTTCAGCAGTCCTCCTTTTGTATAGGCTTGTTTGAGCCCTTTTTTGTACATTGTAATAATCTCTTATATTAATAAAAGTGTTTATTATTTCATTTTGCATATTCCGTTTATGTTTTTGTATATTGGTAAATGCTGCTCGGCTCAATGAGAAAGTATCTAAACCGATGACAACTAAGACCAAAATACTTGATAATAAAAAGATGTTGCCATAACTCTAATATAAGTGTTTGGCCCAATAAGGCCGACCAGTGAAAAGTAATGATTACCCATGCTGGCCGAGGAGAGAACTGGAGGCTTGATGCCGTGTTTGGGTCCGAGGACCATACAAGGCCTTGATTCTATCCAAAACTCGTAATAATAATAATTTTTATACTTGGTTTCCCCATAGGCTTGAGTCCGAGGACCATGCAAGGCCTTGCTTCAGTCCATAACTTGTAATAATAATAGTTTTTATACTTGGTTTCCCCATAGGCTTGAGTCCGAGGACCATGCAAGGCCTTGGTTCAGTCCATAACTTGTAATAATAATAGTTTTTATACTTGGTTTCCCCATAGGCTTGAGTCCGAGGACCATGCAAGGCCTTGGTTCAGTCCATAACTTGTAATAATAATAGTTTTATACTTGGTTTCCCCATAGGCTTGAGTCCGAGGACCATGCAAGGCCTTGGTTCAGTCCATAACTTGTAATAATAATAGTTTTTATACTTGGTTTCCCCATAGGCTCGAGTCCGTGGACCATGCAAGGCCTTGGTTCTGTTTTATTCCCTCTCCTTAGGTATCCCGTACGCGGCCGGGCAGGAGGTTGTCCTCGGCATTAGTTATTACCCGGCGTGGGCCGTAGTCCGTGGGCCATCATGTAGCAAGGGCATGGGCCGCGAATTTACTAGGCCCACAGATCAGGAGATATTTCCATAGTCTTTGGCCACGCGGTACTTTTGGGTGTCCCGATGTTCGAGGTGCACCTCTACGAGGCTCCTTTAGTCTTGTCGTTGCAGAGGTTTGTTGGAAGTCAAGCTGGAAACGTTTTGTCTGTAGCGTTCCTTGGGAAGCTGCGCTAATTAAATGCCACCACCCTATATCCTCAAATAAATAAGAGAGCAAGTTTCTTTGCCTAGGCACCAGCTCCTTAGTCTCCTCCTTCAGCTTCCTCCCGCAGTAAGTCATGTTTGAGACGAGGGTCGGGGAAGAAAAACTCTCTCCGCCGCAAAGGCGCCACGTTCTCCTCAGGCTCAGAAGAGTGACATACGGGCAACGAAGGCATAGATTCAAAGACACATTCCCTTATGACAGAGGGGAGAGGGTGTTTCCCACGCTTTTAGTCAAAATCCGAAGCAGCATCTGGCCATGCCAGATTTTTGGTATGTCCGAAGAAGGAATTTCCACCATCAGCACTGTCTACCTTGTAGCCGGCAAATTTCTGCGGGGGCTTCCCAACTTCCGGCTCCCTGCATCTTCTTTGTAGATGGTGTTAGCCTGAGGTCAGGTTCTTTTGCTGCCTGATTTTCGGGCACGTGAAAGCGTTGAGGATGAAACGAAGTCTTGAGGCAGTAGCCAACCTCTCCTCTGTGCTACCTGCATCCTCCCCACTGCGGCGTGAGGCTCAAGTTGGGCTCCTTTGCTGCCGGAGCTATGGGCATGCGAAAGCATGGGGGAAGGGATAAGGCCTCGAAGCAGTAGCCAACCTCTCGTCTGTGCTACCTCCTCGGCCTTCTCTTGCTTCCTTGTAACTTTCCTTTCTATCATGTAGCAAGTTTTATCACAAGTTGATTTCAGCTTTTTGTTGTATGTTGTACTGTTTCTTTGTTTTAATAAAAAAGGAAATTTTGCCTACTTATTTTGAATACTACTCTTTTTGCAACATTATTTTGTGGAAGGGTGTGCTCCCTGTGTTTGTTTCTTCAATGATACTTAGAGCAGGAAGTTTTGAAACATAATCCAATCAATTCTAATGTACCAACACTACCAAACATTACGGCGATAATTCATAGCAAGTTTAACTCAAGAAACTAGCAAAAATAACAATTGAATATTCTGTGATAAGTACGAGAGTACCGTCCGAGGAGTTGACGGAGGGTAAAGAACTCAAATCGTTTCTCAGGTGACGTATTGCCCTACGTCGCATCGATTCCCTTGGTGCTGTAGATCTAAGAGCAGACTTGCGAATCCCCGCAATTTGGGAACTGACCCCATGGCGAGTGGAGAGTTTTCCTCAGATGAATCCAAATTCTACGTAATGTAGTTTTTCCTTACGAGTAGTTGGTTTTCCCATAGGTTTGAGTCCGAGGACCATACAAGACCTTGGTTCTGTCCAAAACTTGTGATATTTATCTCTTGTACTTGGTTTCCCCATAGGTTTGAGTCCGAGGACCATGCAAGACCTTGGTTCTGTCCAAAGCTTGTGAGATTTGTTTTTTGTGCTTGGTTTCCCCACAGGCTTGAGTCCGTGGACCATGCAAGACCTTGGTTCTGTCCAAAGCTTTTGATTTTCATCTCTTGTACTTGGTTTCCCCATAGGTTTGAGTCCGAGGACCATGCAAGACCTTGGTTCTGTCCAAAGCTTATGAGATTTGTTTTTTGTGCTTGGTTTCCCCACAGGCTTGAGTCCGTGGACCATGCAAGACCTTGGTTCTGTCCAAAGCTTTTGATTTTGATCTCTTGTGCTTGGTTTCCCCATAGGTTTGAGTCCGAGGACCATGCAAGACCTTGGTTCTGTCCAAAGCTTATGAGATTTGTTTTTTGTGCTTGGTTTCCCCACAGGCTTGAGTCCGTGGACCATGCAAGACCTTGGTTCTGTCCAAAGCTTTTGATTTTGATCTCTTGTACTTGGTTTCCCCATAGGTTTGAGTCCGAGGACCATGCAAGACCTTGGTTCTGTCCAAAGCTTATGAGATTTGTTTTTTGTGCTTGGTTTCCCCACAGGCTTGAGTCCGTGGACCATGCAAGACCTTGGTTCTGTCCAAAGCTTTTGATTTTCATCTCTTGTACTTGGTTTCCCCATAGGTTTGAGTCCGAGGACCATGCAAGACCTTGGTTCTGTCCAAAGTTTGTGAGATTTGTTTTTGTGCTTGGTTTCCCCACAGGCTTGAGTCCGTGGACCATGCAAGACCTTGGTTCTGTCCAAAGCTTTTGATTTTTATCTCTTGTACTTGGTTTCCCCATAGGTTTGAGTCCGTGGACCATGCAAGACCTTGGTTCTGTCCAAAGCTTTTGATTTTTTTCTCTTGTGCTTGGTTTCCCCATAGGTTTGAGTCCGAGGACCATGCAAGACCTTGGTTCTGTCCAAAGTTTGTGAGATTTGTTTTTGTGCTTGGTTTCCCCACAGGCTTGAGTCCGTGGACCATGCAAGACCTTGGTTCTGTCCAAAGCTTTTGATTTTCATCTCTTGTACTTGGTTTCCCCATAGGTTTGAGTCCGAGGACCATGCAAGACCTTGGTTCTGTCCAAAGCTTGTGAGATTTGTTTTTTTTTTGTGCTTGGTTTCCCCACAGGCTTGAGTCCGTGGACCATGCAAGACCTTGGTCAAAGCTTTTTGATCTCTTGTGCCTGGTTTCCCCATAGGTTTGAGTCCGGGACCATGCAAGATCTGGTTCTGTCCAAAGCTTATATGAGATTTTGTTTTTTGTGCTTGGTTTCCCCACAGGCTTGAGTCCGTGGACCATGCAAGACCTTGGTTCTGTCCAAAGCTTTTGATTTTCATCTCTTGTGCTTGGTTTCCCCATAGGTTTGAGTCCGAGGACCATGCAAGACTTTGGTTCTGTCCAAAGCTTATGAGATTTGTTTTTGTGCTTGGTTTCCCCACAGGCTTGAGTCCGTGGACCATGCAAGACCTTGGTTCAGTCCAAAGCTTTTGATCTCTTGTGCCTGGTTTCCCCATAGGTTTGAGTCCGAGGACCATGCAAGATCTTGGTTCTGTCCAAAGCTTATGAGATTTGTTTTTTGTGCTTGGTTTCCCCACAGGCTTGAGTCCGTGGACCATGCAAGACCTTGGTTCTGTCCAAAGCTTTTGATTTTGATCTCTTGTGCTTGGTTTCCCCATAGGTTTGAGTCCGAGGACCATGCAAGACCTTGGTTCTGTCCAAAGCTTATGAGATTTGTTTTTTGTGCTTGTTTGTTTTTCGGATGTAAGCCCCTAGATCAGGGCGGGGAGAGCCGGCTTGAGGCCAAGAGCCCCTAGGGCTGCCTACGCCATGGGCGCTGCAAGGCGTAGCCCCTAGCAGAAGTTTATGTCGGAACAACAGCTGCACGTCAAAGGAGACGGAGGAAGCTCCGTGAATTTTTGCTTAGTAGAGAGTTGACTCCACCGCCACCTGCGCCAAGCGCGCATGCTTTCCCACAGACGGCGCCAATTGTAAGGACACGATTCCTGCGCGGCCCAGTGACATTTTTGGGTTCACGCGGGAGAGATCCCTCACAATACGATTTGTAGAGAGTGGGCTTGAAAAGCTTGGGCTTGGTCACGGGGCGATGGTCCGGTCTGGATTTCAGAAAGGTCCCTGTGGAAAATGGACTGGGCCTAAACGTTTAAAGCCCTGCCATGCTGCCACTTCTGAGAATGGGCTCCTCGGACTTGATCCGAGGACCCTTGTGATCCTTTCCGGCTGTCCAACGGAGGACCTTCTCTGTTCTGTGCATGGATCGTTCCGGCGATCTTATTCATGAAGTCTTTCTTTTTTCTCCCCCCCCCTCTAGATTCACTTACTTTTCCTTTTATACTAGCGTGCATTCGATATCCTTCGTCCACGTGTAGGGTCAGTTTTTACAAATACTGACATTGGTCCCATCAGTCTAATCCCGGAATTGTTGGGGATGACTTGATAAAGCTGCAGAGTACGGTTCTGTCAGGCATTGGGCCTTATCTAGAAGGGTATTTAGGGTAATCGCCCCAAGGTATTTTGGATTTCCTTACGAATTTATCCCTTTATTCTGGGCGGATTATGGGCCTGCCGAGGACTAGACTGTCCTCGACTGCTTCCCAAAATTGGTCTGTGCTCTGCGTCATGGAGCTTGGGCCACAGTTCTCCTCGGATTGGGCCCTCGGACTCTCTAAGGGCAAATGGGCCTGGTCCACGAATTGTTGGGCCCCACAATAAGATATTTGGAGTTCAAACTTAGCCTACACAAAAAACTGCTTAGTGTATTGGTCTAACAATGAAGAGTTATCATCAAAAGCAGACATTATAGGTTGAAATTCTCTTTAAAAAAAAGGTTTATATTACCCCTAATTTATAAACTATTTGGTTTAAAATATAATTGATCTTCTTCTTATTTCTTTTTCCCATCCCTCCTTTTATTTTGTCTTATCTATATCTATATATTACTAGAAGCTGAAGTGTAGTATTTAATGTTGTTGCGCTCATGTTGCACCACGTCAGTGGCCATGTCAATCCAATCTTCTTCTTCTTTTTTATTTTTTTTATTTTATTTTTAAATTTGTCCTACAATTTGAAAATAGTTTTTACAAATTTCAAAATAATAGTAACTCCACATAATAAATCTCAGCCCTATAATAAATCTATATAATAAATCCCAGCCCACTTCTTATCTATTTACTTCTACTATCAAGCCCAACACAAGGCCATTTCAGCTTAAAGGAAAAAAAAAAAAAAAATAGAAATCGTGGAAGGTGGAACCCTGAAGGGTTTTGTGTAAGAAAATAGAGAGTTTGAAAAATATAACGTGGAACCCTGAAGGGATTTGTGTGAGAAAACAAAGAGTTTGAAAAATATAATGTCATACTAGCATGCTGCTCAAAACAAAGATTCTGATATCATGAAGGCCAAGAAAATTTGATACCATTTGAAACCGTTGAAATCTCACCACCTTCCTGCTCTACGGTTTCACAGTAACGGCAGCCTATTTGAGTTCCTTCCTTTCTGTCTTCCTCTCCTCACAGTGTATAAATATTGATAGAACGTGGCTACTTCGGTTTAGGTATCTCTAAATCTCAATTATTTTTGTGCTCCATTCTTATTTCTTTTGCTTGATGGTTTTTGTTTCCCTTATTACATTTTGTTATATGGATTGGTAGTAATGGTTTGCTGCTCCGTTTTGAACACATAACTCAGTTTCTGAGATTATAAGGAAGATAAACACACATTCAAAATTGAATCTTTATTATTGGTTTGAGAGTTTAGGTCTTTGATAGAGATGTAATTGATTAATTGAGAAACAGAGAGAGAGGGAGAGAAAGTGAGAGAAAAGCCCAGGAAAATTGATACGGATATGGACTCTTCAAGTCTTATCTATATCTCTGCACTGTTCTTGTAATTCACAGGTTTAATGGAGTGTGCTTTGGCAAATTAGAGAATTATGGGTCAACTTTCATCCAAAACATTGTATCTTGCCAAAAACTATTCCGTTTTACTTCCAAAATAAAATGTAAAAGTCAATATTTTACAAAGCCATAGTACTTTTCCTAGGTTCTTTTATTTTTATACTTTCCTTCTTATCGTTTTCTTTTCTATGTCTTATTTTTATGCTTAAGGGAGGTTTTAATTTATGAAATAAGCTATAGGTGGGATTAATACCCAATTAGTTGTGGTGAAATTGTACTTCTGGCTTAGGCAACCATGCCCACTAATCGATTGGAATCAACTTGGAATGTAAATGTTCAAAGCCCTATTGTTTTGCAACTTATCTTTTGGAATCCAGGTAAGACAGGCTTAGAAGAGGTGCAGACATTGTAATTGTTTGTTCAATTAGAAATAACAATGAATTGCTTTGCTATGGTGTGGTGTGGATGATTGTTTTGATTCCTGTGGTTTTAAATTGGAGCTCTATCTTTTGGTTAAATTCTGATAGATTTAAAATTTGTCACCAGTTGCTTATTTTAGCACATTCATTTCTTATTATGGTTTGTGTTTTTGTCTCTTCAAGTAGAAATAAAAATGAATTGCTTTGGTAGGAAATTCCATTGTTGTGAATCTATTCTGCTTTACTTGGAAATAACATAACAGTTGATGAGATCCTAAGCTTTGTAATTTTAATCTCTAAGAATATGTGAAAGGAGTGTTAGGGTATTTTTTTTTTTCTTCAGATAGTTATCTGCAAACCATTTTAATGGTTGCTTTGAATGTCGTGTAAAGAAGAAAATACAGATCTTACTTACTTTATTTACTTATTGTGTTTTTGGTTTGTGAGAAATTAAAGTTATGCATAAGTAAGCTGAAATAATGTGTGAACCCAATGACTTGAATATTTGTTACAAAAACTTTAATATATAAAGAAGCAAAAGCAAAAGCAAAAAAGAAAAAAAAAAAGGCATATAGAGCATGTAGGTGAGAATTTGGGGCAGTGCTAAAATGGGCAAAGGAAGCTTCTAACACAAAGTGAGTGTATGTGTATTAAAAACAAAAACAGAGGTAGTAAGAAAAACAATACACCCCAAAACATAAAACATTGGATCTTTTTTAGTGTATGTGTATTTGCACATGAGTGCTTGTGTTCATTTTACAATTACAGTTGGCTTTGGTTCTAGATTTAAATTCAGAAATTAGGGCTTAGAAAATAGGATACTGATATGTGACAATTTTTATTAAATATTTTCGTTAATAATTTTTTTTTAATTTGTCTCTTTTTTATTTAAATAATTCAGTTTCTTTGCAGAGATGAAGTGGAATTTTTCACAATGTAGAGACTCTAATTTCATCAAAGCAAAGGTATTAATTTCTTTTTCTAATATTCTCTTCAATTATGGTTTGTTTCAGTTTCAAGTTGCTGGGGTTTTTAATATTGTCTTTTATCTAATATTGTTTTAATTTAGGCTTAGGTTTGGGCATGCGATTTTTTGAAATAAAAATTATTTATGTTAATAGAGAATGTTCATAATTTATGAATGTTTAAAGGTCCTCAGATATTGTCAAGAATAGTTTTTCTTTTTTGTTTCTCTAATACTACACAGTAAACTAAAATATGCATTTTTCTTTATAGAAACAGTCCTATAGATAGTGAGATTGACATGTGCTTCCATTTGACTTTTGAATTTGATTGTTGATATCGCTCCGAATCAGTAAGGTGGATGGCCTGGCTTCGGTGGGCTATCGAAACGGTTGATGGCCTGCAAGGAAGAAAACGCAATCAAAGAGGAGACCGGAGAAGACCGGTCGAACCCCCTCCGATGGAGAAGTTAGTCTCGTAGAGAAGGAAGTTCCAAGTATTTTGGAAAAATGTCTGAGAGAAAATCTCACCTCTGTCGGGTTCAGACCGATCCCTTATATAGGGAGCCTGGGACGGTTACTTGTCCAATAACCGTCCCAGGATTTGTGGAAACCAACAACTCCGGAGTTAACTACCTCAACGGATATAAAACTGTAACCGCTAATGGAAGTTAACTTATTCGAAGGGTTTGTTGAGATAATTGCGGGTTTAGTCGAAAGTCTAAGTGTTGAGCTTTCGTCCGTCTGGCGTAGGACGGTTTAGTCGTCCAAGGATATCTAACGATTGCTCATGGACGAACCTAATGGACGATCATGTCTTCATGGAAGACTTAATTTATGGAGTGGTGCTATTATTCATGGACGTTTCTTCTTCTTCTGGATAAACTCTGGGATCAACCTGCGTTGTAGGCTCTGGACGAGCCATTTGGACGAGCTGGAGATGGATTATTTTCCGCTTCTCTATCAATTGTAATTGTCAATTTTTCATATACTTACTGATATATTTATTGTTTCTATGTCTTATTGTGGTACAAATCGAATACTTTAGTGGGGTTTTTCAAACTTGGGCATCTTCCTCTAGAGGTTGAAGATTCTTCTATTTTTTTCTTTGGTTTTGGGTTATTGGTTCTGAATTTGCATTACTTTGTTCAATTTCAAAGAAAGTAAAAACTAATAGTATTTTTTACCAATTTTTTAGTTGAACCTTATTTTGAACTAAATTATTTATTTTTCTTTCATTTTTAACTCAATTTTATTTAACTATCCCGTACATCGTACGGATTAACAACTAGTTATTAGTAATAATAATGTTCACTCACGGTAAAGATTACTATTTTAAGTAAATGATTAAATCCTGTGTTGGAGTTTGGACAAAGGAAAGGTATGGTCCTAATTCTTTTTTAATTTGAGACCAAAAGATTTTATAACTTTTCTTTTGGATAGAAATTTATAAATTACTTGTTGGTTTTAAGAACTTCCCTATACACTAGAGACGACTGTGGCTTGCCAATATGATGAGAAGGAAATTCGACTGGTACTAAAAATAGATTCATGGTGTATATTTATTAACAACTTTGAGCCAATGCCAATCCCAATCCCAATCCCAAATTCAATTGAATGGATTTTTGTTTTCTTTTTAGAATTAATTGAATGGAATTGATTAAGGCAAAGCATTAACACAAGAAAAACGTTGATTTGCTGTGGTTCTGTACTTGTATAAATGTTAGTGATGTTGAATTTTAATGTTTGACATATTCTTATGGGACCAATATAAGAACATCTTCTTTTTTGAGGGGGACCAATACAAGAACTTTTTTCTTTTCTTTTTTGAGAAAGAATATAAGAACTTAATTCGCAAGTTTGCTGATAAAGTGCATTGATAAAGAGGGGAAAAAGATTTATTTAATATTGAAAAGGGAAAAAGCACAAGGAGAGAGTATATTGTAATTTTATATGTTTTAAATAATCTAACCAAAATTATGCATTTTTTAATATTAAGTTAATTTCATTGTGCAAACGGGAGCTTGGCTCAGCTGGGTATGGTTTGTTCGCTCTGTTTGACATACTCAGGTTCGATTCCCACTACCAACAGGAGTCCGTTAGTGGGCATCATATCTCTAAGCGTGTATGCTCTACCCGGGGGTTTAATATAACCATAAACACCCCTATTTTTTTTTTCTCAAAAAAAAAAAAAAAGAAGTTAATTTCATTGTATCACTAGCACTTCCACTCCCCAAGATATGATTATTAATACAAGTACCATTAATTATTAATAGTAAAAAAATGGACATGATCAGATCATGGGTGTCTTATCTCCATCACGTTCCTTCTTTGAGAAGGAAGCGGGTGGGTAGAGACATAATAGAAATAATTTGACATCCTTATTTTTTTTTTTGAGAAAGATTTGTCATCCTTATTAAAGATGACTTTAACACTAAAGAGGCAAAGACAAGAAAAAAATTGAGGGATGACGATGAAAGTGCTAAAAGAGAGAGGATGAGTGTTTTAGGAATATGAATAAAAATTAGATTATAAAATCATGTGTATAGAAATGACTAAATCGTATATAATATATTTTAAACAATATAATACAGTCAGGTGTGGGTTATTAAAACCTATTTCCACCTTTATCATTCCTCCCGAAGGAGAAAACTTGCGTAATACATGTCGGTCCAAGTAAGGTGGGAACACTTTAGTCATTCTTATTGGTATTACTATTTTTTTTTTTTTTTGGAGAAAAAAAATACTAATAGATATTATACTTAATAATAATTTTTTTTATATACTCAATTTTTAAAAAGCTCATTTAAATATATATATATATATATATACTAGTATTATGCCCGTGCGATGCACGGCTTAGTAAAAAAACTTATATATAAATTATTATTATTTTTGATAATATAATCAAATTTAATAACAAATAAAATGGTAAAAATATTTTTAAAATTAAGTACATGGAAAATGTATATTATGTAAGTATTTTTTTTTTGCAAAAAAAGATATTATAAAATATTTTAAAAAAATTATGGCAAGTTTTAAATTTCTAAAAGATCTTAGTATTAAAATTGTAATTTGATTTGTGTGTGTGTGTGGCATTTAAAAATCTTTTCATTCTAATTATAGATAAATTTCTTGCATATATGGCCAAAAAAAATTCCATAAACTACCCAAAAAAAATCCATAAATTACAAAAAATGTAAGTATTTAGACTACAATATAAATGTAAAATTTTATCTATAAATTACCAATCATAACCACTTTAATGTTTCCATAAGGGAGGAGATAATCTGTATAATCAATTAAGAACACCAAATAAAAAAATAGTGTCAATAATTAAGATAAATTGCATTATCTAATTTTTTTTTAAACCATATAATTTAAGCAATAATTGAACTACTTTAATAGAAAAATAGAAACTAAAAAAAAAATGAAGATAGCTCTTCTCACATAAATCTCATAATTTCATATTGTAGATGAGCTCCATCCCAAATAGATTCAGTGATAATATTTTGACTAAAACAAATATTCCATAAATTACAAAAAAAAAAATATAAGTATCTAGACCTTCTAGAGTATCACAATCAAAATAATTTAAAAAATAGATAAATGAAAGTACATAAAGAAAAAAGAAAAATTGTATTGCAATGTAAATGTGTAAAAGTTTACATATAAATTACCCGTGTCTAACTATTTTGATGTTGTCATTTGTATCTAGCCATCTTGATATTGCTATAAGTGAGGAAATAATCTGCACAATCAATTAAGAACACTAAATCAAAAAAATACATCAATAATTAAGATGAATTGCATTATGTAAAATATTTTTAAAAAAGCATAGAATTTAAGCAATAATTGAACTACATTAATAGAAAAATGCAAAAAGTAAAAAGTAAAAAGAAGATAGCTATTCTCATTGAAGAAGCCAAATCCTTCATTTAGTAGTTCTTCACTTAATTAATTTTGGTTTTTTATGTATTGATTTTAGCATTCTTAAATAGTAGAGTGGAGTAGGTTTAGTAGAGTTTTAGTTCAACTCAATTTCTCTTGAATTCAAACTTAATTGGTAGAGCTATTTTCTTTTTACGTGTATTATTATATGTTTTTTTTATTAGCTGTTTTCTTTTTAAGTGTAGCTATATCGATTTTTTTTTTTTAAATCATAAAAATGTGCTCTATGTTGCTATTTTTTTTTTTAATTAAGATTTGTTTTTCAACTTTTTTTTTTTAATAAGATTTTTTTTTTCAACTCAAACGTGTGCTATGTTGCAGGTTTTTTTTAAGTAAATTTTTATTTTAATTTTTATAAAGGATTAGATAAAGAATTTAGATTGAAATCAAATAAAGATAAAATTTTGATTGTAATTAAATTATGATTTTTATCAACTTAAATTTTACCTTTTTTTTAATTAAGAATTTTTTTATAAAGGATTAGATGAAGAATTTGGATTGTAATCAAATTAAGATAGAACTTGGATTGTAATCAAATTATGATAGAATTTGGATTGTAATCAAATTATGATTTTTATCAACTTAGAAATTATAGGAGAAGTTAAAATCATATAAATGTGTACTATGTTGTTGGTTTTTGTTTTTATAAAAAATAAGGTTCTTTTTACGTGTAGTATTATTATTATATGTTTTTTTTTTTGCTATTTTCTTTTTAAGTGTAGTTATATTTGGGTTTTTTTTTTTTTTATTATTTTTTATCATAGAAACATGTACTATGTTGTTGGTTTTTTTTTTTAATTAAGATTATTTTTTCAACTTTAACGTGTACTATGTACGTATTTTGTTTTTACGTGTACTATATTGTTTTTTTGTTACACGTGATAATATAATTTAAATTAAAAAAAAAAGGATTAGATGAAGAGTCTATTGATTTTAGACTTTGTTGATAACATTTTAGATAAACACAACTGCTATAGTTGTAAATCAAATATTACTTTCTTTCATTATTTGATTTGTCATATTTATCCAAAAAATATGTATATATCTATTCTTAAAATCTAAAAATTTATTAAAATTTCTGCAATTTGGTGAAGCCACTTGGCGCAACCAAATTATGATTTTTATCAACTTAGAAATTATAGGAGAAGTTAAAATCATATAAATGTGTACTATGTTGTTGGTTTTTATTTTTATAAAAAATAAGGTTCTTCTTACGTGTAGTATTATTATATGTTTTTTTTTTTTTTTTGCTATTTTCTTTTTTAAGTGTAGTTATATCTGGTTTTTTTTTTTTTTTTTTTTAATATATATCATAGAAACATGTACTATGTTGTTGGTTTTTTTTTTTTTAATTAAGATTATTTTTTCAACTTTAACGTGTACTATGTACGTATTTTGTTTTTACGTGTACTATATTGTTTTTTTGTTACATGTGATAATATAATTTAAATTAAAAAAAAATATTAGATGAAGAGTCTATTGATTTTAGACTTTGTTGATAACATTTTAGATAAACACAACTGCTATAGTTGTAAATCAAATATTACTTTCTTTCATTACTTTATTTGTCATATTTATCCAAAAAATATGTATATATCTATTCTTAAAATCTAAAAATTTATTAAAATTTCTACAATTTGGTGAAGCCACTTGGCGCAACCGCGGCGTCTAAGCTCAACTTTTATTATATATAATATGATATGATATATATATATATATATGTATATATTATGCTTTAAACGAATTTAGCCAAAAAAAAATCAATTCTAAATCTAACTGTCTTTTGTATCTATAAGATCCGATAGATATAAACATATTATATGATGATTGGTTTTTTTAGCATACGGCAGTTATTTTTTTAGTGACTGTGGAATTCGATTAGAATAAGAGACTTTCAATTTAAGCTAACTGTATTTCCCCAAAAAAAAAAAAAAAAAAAAAAAAAAAAAAGTTTGAGTTCATTTACAATCTCTTGTTTTAAGGAAAGACCTTTTGATTCCGATCACATCGCCTTTGTACATAAATTTATTTATTTTCATGTTTGAGGGGATATGTGTTTTTATTTATTTGTGGTTGCATTTAAGAATTTATTTAGGTTGCCTACGTATCCTTGGCGGGGATCAAACCAATTAGTAGTTCTTAAATTGAGGTTTTAGATGTAAAATCCTCAAATACAATTTTGTCCACTTCAAATGATGAACATTTAAGTCAAATATTTGGTATTTAATTAAGCACTAACTTAATTTTGTTTTTGGGTGAGATAATTTATTTTAATCTCGAGGATAAGTCATGAACTCATGTATTTATGGAAATTGAACTAAGGATTCTCTTTTTGAGAAATTCGAATATCCAAACAAAATTCCCTTTCTTTTTTTTCCTTCTTTGTAAGAATTTTAACAAGTAATGATATTTTGATTGAAGTTCCCAATTTTAATTTGATTGAAGTTCACAATTATTGTCACGATTATAAAGTTTGCTAGTAGTTGTTCTTTCTCACACAGGGTGAGTCCTTTCTTTTTTTTTCTTTCCTCCTACTCTACTGTCTACCCTTTTCAGATTATTGTGTTGTCAGCATGGACTCGGATTTTATAGAACGTTTGACAGAGGATTTGACAGCGGAGGAAGATGAGGTGATCATGGTTCGGTCGGAGCATCGTGAGAAAACTCTAGAAGAGTGGTCCCTCAGTTTGCTAGGATGGTTTCACACGACCAAACTCATCAACTTTAGAGCTGCGGAAAACCATCTACGCTCTGCATGGAAGATGGAGGGGAACGATCTAAAAATTACAGATGTTGGGGATGGACTGTTTCGGTTTAAATTCTCGATGGAAAGCCAATTGAAGTGGGTTATTAACAATGGTCCTTGGAGTTTCCATAATCATATCCTATTACTGCGAAGGTGGGAGAAAGGAATGACGGCCTTTTCGGTTAACTTCCAAACTGTTCCGATGTGGGTGCAAGTGTGGGGACTACCCTTCGATCTGATAAACAAGGAAGTAGGGATAGATATTGGACAAGGAATTGGTAGAGTCATTGAGGTAGATTGGAAAGCCATTGCCTCAGACCAGGCAAGGTTTCTCCGGGTCAGAGTTGACGTGCCCTTAGACAAGCCGATACGCCGGGGAGCCCCAGTACTCAGTCCGGAAGGTGATAAGGTTCGGGTGGCTTTCCAGTACGAACGGCTATGTGGTCTGTGCTTCCATTGTGGCCTCCTTGGTCATGAGGCAAAAGCATGCAAGACCACGAAACTGAAGGTGGGGGAGGAGAGTCCTTATGGCGAATGGCTGCGAGCGATTGAGGATGGAAACCCGAACAGTCACGGCATCGATGGTGCAGAAACGGAACCCCTGCAGAATTTTAATTCGGGTAACGGACACTCCTATCATTCAACGACAGTAATTGAGAAAGGAAATTCGGAAATTATGGAGGCTGTTGAACGCACTGAAATTATGGAGGATGATGGGAAAAATCCCGAAAAGTGAGTAGAAGTAGTAGTAGTAGTACAATTATGCTTCTTTTTTGTGATTATGCATGTTTTCTATTTTTGTAATATTGAAAAATCTGCATCTAAATTCTAATGCCAGTTTAATAAAAAAAAATCAACTATATCACTGCCTTATCTCTATTTTGGTGATCCTTTTGTTAAAAGTTCTTAGTCCTAATGATTCAATTTGGAAGACTATTTTAAGTTCTTATTGAAATTAAATTTTTAGGTTGCTAGTTTGGCATATTTGGATATAGTTTACAAAATAAGAGAGCTCATATATGGGCAGGACTGATGACTCAGCTTAATTCTTTAATTAGTATGTAATACAAATAGGAAAATTTTTTGAAGTGCTATGAAGCATATAATATATAATTTTTACCTGATAATACACTTTCTTTTCGGATATTTCTGCAGCTTTTAGCTGCTGTCCAGCTTTTACCTACGCAGGTTTTCACTGTTCTCATCACATATTTGGTTTGTGTTAATAGCTGCACAAGAAATATATTCTTTTCTTTTATTTGTTTGGCCATGTGACTCTTTCAATTGGAAAATACTGTCTCTCTTATGGCTAGATGCATCTCTGTTGGTATTGGAGGGGTTAATCACACCACAACGGTTGTGGCATTCCCTCATATAAAATTTCTACTTTGTCTCCTAGAGAAGTAGAGTGGTGATAACTTCCAATGCAATTAGTTTCTCTAGTGAATGGATATGACTCTACAGAGGATTGTGTTTGTTCCTAAAGTTACAACTCTCCGATTGGGTATAAGGGTGTATAAAAAGGCCCCGAGTATTCAGGCCATTTGATCCCTATCTCCTCTCATTTCTAGAGAAACTCTGCATGTGATTTTCACTCTCATGGGAGTTTCATTTCTCTAGAACCAACTATCTCAACCATTTAATGGCGTTTGGATATTATGCGTTGGTGGTGGTGTTATCATATATGTTAATAAAAATACAACTTTGGAGTAGACTTGTAGCATGAAAACATCCAACAGGTGAATGGAATAGAACTATGGGAAGAAACATGGTTGTGGTTATTTGACACCACAAAAGAGACAAAACAGTTGTGCCTTTGCTGCTATAAAATTTAAGAGTTTGGAAATTATTGTTCAAGGCTTGGTCAATGTATGAATTTAAGAAGAAGCCCTTATGAAAGGCATCAACAAAACTCGGAGCATTGGATCTGAGGATTTTACTTGTGTGTGTGTGTGTTGTTCAAGACTTTGGCAGTGGTTTTTAGAAGTGCTTTTTGGAGCAATCAGTAGTTTTTTCTTTTTTCTTTTTTCTTTTTTAATGCGGGCTTGGATAAAATAGAAATCTTTCTTGCTATTATGATTTTGGATTTGTGGAAGTTGAGAGTAACATCTTAGGGTCTTTTTTTGAGGGCTTGATAACATGTTGGAACAGCACCTTAACTCAAAAGCTTACCCCAAAGGGTTTAAGCCAACAAAATTTTATTACCACTTGTTACTCTAGTCAGTATTATCCTATGTGAGACTTGATCACTTAACCAATAACATGAATATTCCTATAATTTCTTTCTCATTTCTATAACTAACTTATTCTCATTTTATCCATGTAGTTAATTATGTAAGGCCTCTAATTTCTAATGAAGAACCAGGCATGGCTACACGTAAATTGATGTGGATTTGGGATGGAGCAAAAGCAAAATTTGATTTCATTGAGATATTTCTGTTTCTAGTGAAGGGGCTAATTCAACCTCCCAAGAGTAACAATCCCACAGAAGGAAACAAGGAGCAGATGGAGGAAAAATTTAGATCATCATTGCTTCTCTCTGTTGTGATCCTCCTAATTGCGGTTGTGGCTCGAGTCCAAAATGCTAGAATCACCATAACTTCAGCAAAAGAACGCAAGAACAAACCACATTATTTGATCAACAGGGAGGTACCATTGGTTAATGAGCACCTATTAAGTTTCAGCCTTTTTTCCCCCTCTATATTGTATATGTTGGAAAACAGTAATGTTTCCAAATAAGGTCTTGAACTCCTACTTTTTTTTCATAAATAAAATCCTGAAGGTCTTGAAGGAAAATTCACATACTTCCAGTCATCTTTCATGGATATTATTGACCACGTTTGCCAAGTTAACTTCATCCATTACATTATCTGTTAGCAATTCAGCTTCAGACTGCAATACCCAACTCCAATTGAACAATGCTACATACATCTCAGCTTGAGAACCCTGCATCTAAAAGACAGCGGGTCAAGTGCTGGGTTTGCTTTTTCTAAATTCATCTTTGTTCTTCCACTCACATGAATGAGTTGGAATAAGTGCCAATAAGCACAGCTAGCAAAATTATATTTTGAAGTTATAACTAATTAAGTCAATGTGTCTAAAATAAAGGAAAAAAATAAAATGCTGCTACCAACAAAACTTTAATTATGAAGGAAAAAAAAGCGAGTGCAGGGTAATCATGGAAAAAAAAAAAATTGATTAAAAAGAAGAAAAAAAAAAAAAAAAAAGTTCAACAATTTTCAATGATGCGGTTCTTGGAATAAGTGCCAATAACAAATCTAATATGTAGCTAGCAATATATACAATTTAGAAAAGTATATGCCAAAGGAAAGCAAAAAAGATAATGCAGCAATGGACAAAACTAGGATTAGGAAAAAAGACAATGACATACAGGTAATCAAAAGAAAATTTAGGAATTAGTTTGGATTCCTTGACTTAGAGAATTTTTGAACCCTTCACATTCCTTTAACCTTCCAGGTCACTTTCACTAGATTCCTGCCAATCATTGAGCTCCTCACCACATTCCAAGTACTCCTCACAATCAAAGTCACCATGGGCCATAAATTTTGAGTGTTTCAATCCTTTGTGGCTATTGTAGGTCATTAGAGCTTCCTTCTCCACTAGGTCCAACTCCATCATAATCATGACAGGTTTCCTTGGCTTTGTTACCTTTTGCTTCCACCACTTAATTGTCAAAATTTTGAGGGAGAACATCCAAGCCCTTATGAGCAATGATGCTGTTGTTTCTACTATGAGCTATAGCTCGATTGAGATCTTCAATGTCTTTCTTGTATACCATACGCAACCTATATTTCTTCACCTCCAAGTCTGGGCCAGTTCCAAAATAAATGCTAATCCGATTGAATCCATTCGAATCACATCCCCACAATGATTTTCTCTCTCCCTCGGGGTAGAATTGAGGAAGCAAATAAAGTAGCCAAATATGATCCGATAAAACAACAATATTGCCAATGGCTAGAGCAGAAGATATGCGCTTTCCATTGGCTATCAACCAACAAAAAAGTGAATCGCGATTGTGATAAGAACAAAATACAGCACAAACAACAATCCCCATCCACTCATTATACAATTGAGAATAGGATTCTTTTATATTCACTTTAGCTCCTATACTTTGATGGCTAAACCATTCTAGAATTTCAATTCCGGGAATAACAATGTCATATGCACTAAGCATATAAGACAAGATATTGAGAAGACCTTAAGGCATGACTGTTAGACCTTGACAAGCCAAAGAAGACAAAGAGAGAGTGAGAGAAAGAGACCTGAAGATGTAGGTCCCTAACGAGACTACCATCCACATCAGGGACCCTAATGCTGAGGAAGTTCTGTTCGGAACAAACATAAGGTGCTTTTTTATCACTGTAAAAAACATGTCAATGAAGTCTTGATTGTCAACCAGTTTACTGCAATCAGAAAGATAGTCTTTTCTCAATTGAAGAATTTGGTTGCAATATATTTGGAATAGTTTCCAAAGAGGTACAACCATATCCATTAATGTAACCAATATTTAATGGAAGCATAGGCAACAATCGAAGAGTCGTGCAATTCTCCACTCATAAATATATCAAAAAGGATAGTTAAGCAATGCTTTTCGGAAGGCAACCAAAATGATTTCCACTTAGGTCTAAATGTTTTAAAGAGAATAAGCAACTAATACGATCAGGGATTGCATTGAGATTTCAATAACTTATATCCAAATGGGTCAAAGAACACAATCCCGATAGAGAAGTCAGTACCAAGCTAGAGGGAATTGAAGAACATATAAGTCTTGTAGATGTTCCAATCACATCAAACTTCTCTACACTTTTAGTTGTCACCAAGTTCTCTAATAGTTTGCTAAGCTTTGTGCATCCAGAAAGTTCGAGATTTTCAAGTGACTTCCTATTAAAAAAAGCATCATCAAAGGTAGAGAAGTCATAAGGAGAGGGGCAGTGTGGAGGATTGGAAGAGGGGAAACTGTTCGGGTGTGGGGAGATAATTGGCTACCAGGGACTGACACGAATAGGGTATTATCTCCATGTTGGCACGGTGCAGGAAACTTCAGTCATTTTTTTCATTGATCAAGTGAATTGTAGGTGGAGAGAAGACTTGCTGGACTACTATTTGATGGACTTTGAGGTAGCCAAAGTGAAAGCCATCCCCTTGCCCAGAACGCAGCAGCAAGACACTTTGACATGGCCACACAACCCCATGGGTGAGTATACAATGAAATCGGGGTACAAGTTTCTGCAGAAAGAATTCCAAAATCAGCAACTCAGTCCCTCAAATCCAGAAGCAATGAAACCTTTGTGGCAGGAAATTTGGAAATTAAATGTTCCCTCGAAGGTAAAGAATTTGGTGTGGAGAGCATGTAAAGATTCTTTGCCAACGAAATCAAACCTGGTTCGAAGAAGAATAACTGATGACGACACCTGTGATTGCTGCAAAAGTCATAGTGAGGACGTGATTCATGCCTTATACTCCTGCCCGAAACTCCCAGACTTATGGAGTAAATGCCCACAGTGGAAACAAGCAAAGCTGCTGTAATGCTCAAGCTTTATTGATATTATGAGTGTCATCTTGGCTGAACAGAAAAACCCTGCTTTATTTTCGATGGTGGTATGGACCATATGGCACCAGCGGAATAATTGTTGGCTTGGAATACAAAGTGTTGTTGCCCTCTCAAATTCTGGAGCGAGCAAAGGAGAGGGCAATCACACATCACCTCCTACAACTACCCCGGCTTCATGTTGGAGACCTCCAGACCAAGATTATGTCAAAATAAATTTTGATGGTGCACTCTTTAGCAAGGAAAACCAGGCTGGAATTGGAGTTGTCATACGCAATGAAGCAGGGCTGGTTTTGGCTTCACTTTCATAGCAAATACCATTACCTGCAACAGTATTAGAGGTGGAGACACTTGCTGCAAGAAGAGCTCTTGAGTTTGCAACAGTGATAGGGTAAACCGAGTTATTCTTGAAGGGGATTCTACAATTCTCATCAAAGCACTCCAAAGCAATAATCACTCCTTGGCTCAATTTGGTCACATAGCTGAAGATGTTAAATACATTGCCTCATGTCTTCAAAACTATATGTTTTCACATGTTTTAAGGGATTGTAATAAAGTGGCTCATGCTTTAGCAAGAAGAGCGCTTTCCTATCCTTATATATTAGTTTGGATGGAAGATGTTTCACCAGACATTTTTGATGTATTCCAGGCTGATTTGAAGGCCTTTCTTAATAAAACACAAAGTATTTCTTCTCAAAAAAAAAAAGTGCTAGGAAGAGACATAAGATTTTTGCAATCTCTTACACTCAATGAAGCACGACTTGTTAAATTCCCAATTGATGTAGGTAAGTTTGTAATACCAGTGCTATCCAAGTAAAGCTTTGATAGATGTTTCATGTTTTCCCCAAACTCAGGAAATTTTTTTTTTACCTTTGAGCAACCAGAAAAAATAAGAATCTCAAGAGACTCCATTGCAAACTTTTTTGGAAGATTTTTGAGATTTTTTCGACCTTTTAGATTAAGACGAGTAAGCATTTTAAGAAAACTGATTGATGTTAGAATCTTACATAAGTTTATACAATCTTTGAAAGTTCAAATAGTGTAAAAACACCCTTGAACGGTTAGACCCCCAATTTACAAATTAACCAATTCAAGCTTTATGTCAAACAACAAGTGTGCGGAAAATGAACAAAAACTATAAAACAGAATTGGTAAACAATCTAAGCCAATTTAAAATCACAACCCATAGCAAATAATAAAAGGCAAAGATAAAAGGGAAGGAAGATGCAAACACAAAGACAACACGCGATGTGTTATCGAAGAGGAAACCGAAGCCCTCGGCATAAAACCTCTCCGCCACCTCTAAGCGGTAAACAATCCACTAGAAAATGTAGTTAGGATACATGGACAATAATAGACCCTCCAAGCCTAATCTACCCAGTGCACCTAAGCCCTCCAAGCTTCTTGCTCCAACGAGATTGCGCCAAACCTATTTCTTTTCTAGCTTCCCGGATTTCGCTACTCGATTATAGCATCAACCAATATAAATTGGTTCCTTCCTAACTGCTTTCTAGAACACCAAACAGCCCTCTCACAGTAATGGATATGGTGAGAAAAAGGTTTTGGTAAAATGTCTCTCAAGGATTTGACAATGGAGAGGAAGAGAGTTGAGAAATTTGAAGAGACTTTTATGTAAAGATTGTAGATGAATCAATCTTGTTTTACTAGGGTTTCTCTCTCAAAATTCTCTCAGGAAGCTCTCTTTCTTTTGTGAGTATAAGGGGTATTTATATTGGGGTGAGAAAGGAATGTGAAATGTCAGGTTTATCAAAACAGGGGTGGCTCGCAGCTTGGCCTCGCGGCTTGACTAAGTCACGAGATCCAACCACGCGATAACAGAATGGCCAATTGTCCTATTTTGTCCTGTAGTGCTCCAGCTAGCATGACGGTTCAACTTCTGGCATGCTTGGCACGTGTGTTACTTCTAGCGGCTTGCAGCCGCGAGTCACCCGCGAGATCAAGCCGCGAGACTCTGTTTTCTTAAACACTCTTGAGCATTCAACACTCTATCTCACTCACTACCCTTACAACAAACCCACCTAAATATAGGGTTACTAAATGCTGAAATACAAGCAAATTTGGCACGGAATAAAGCCAACAAAATGGTTGATTAATTTCAACCTTACAATCTTCAAGATCCAATTTCTCAAGAACTGGGACTTCACTAAAATCTGGGGTTTCAATAAGTTCTAGAAAATTTTTTAATAAAATGAATTTCAAGCTTCCAAAAGACTACAAAAGTGAGGAAAAAAAAAAAAACCCTTAAAAAAGTTTGCTTCTACAAAGTCTTATAGTTTAATGAAACTTAAAAAAAATAAAAAAATAAAAAAATAAATAAAAATTGTATAAGGGTTCCTAGATTACCTTTGTTCCTTCCCAAAGTCATTCAATGTAGCTGCAATTTAGGCAAAGTTTAACAAGCTCATTTGATTGGAAATATAATGGCAAAGATTTTGAAGGGTACCCAGTACCAACTCCAATAAAAAAATCTTATTCTATTAGGAAGATGTTTGGGATCATGCATTAGTTTAACACCATGAATTTGGAGCACTTATAGATAATTCATCCTTGAAAAGGACTTAGGATTCCAATATGCAAATTTGGGGTCAAACAATTCTAATACTATGCTTCGAACCGCCTCTATTCCCTAAACAATTAGGAAAAAGGGATTAGTGTAAGTAGAAAAGCATAGAACTATTATAATTTAAAATGCTTTTCTTAAAACAACAAATATAATAAAAGTATTTTCTCATGTTATTTAAGTATAACATCATACTCTAGTACACTTCCCAGCTATAAGGGACTTCTGACAAACTCTAACCCTAGCCATTTCTTGTACTGAATTACACATCCATAATTGTTGGTAATAAAATTTTTATGAGAGATTTATCAATAAGAGTCCTTGATACAATTTGAGGGTAAAGAAGAAGATAATTTAGTATGTTCATGATGCTTTCTTGATTCTTGTGATTTAAGAAACGCCCAATATTTAGGAAAATTTCCTTCTCTATTGCTTGTAGTCCATCAAAGCTTATTTGAAGTATATTAAGGATGTTTCTTTTAGGAATTATTATTATTATTATTATTATTATTATTATTATTATTTTTTAAGAAAGAAACTAATGGATTTTATTAATGAAATTCAACTACATCCAATTATAAAATCGAAACAATATGTGATGGGACATCTTCCATCCATACTTGAAAATCTAGTATGCATAAAGCATTTTTAGCTAGACTATGAGCAACCCTATTGTCGTTTCTCTTAATATGAGAATACAACAATCTTACAAAACTGTTAGCAAACATTTTCACATCTTCAGTCAGCAAACCTGTTGGTGATAAACTATGCTCTTCTGACTTCATAGTTTGAGTCAGTCCAAGAGAATCACCTTTAGGATAGTACTACAAAATCCCAACTTAAACGCAAATGACAATGCATTGAGGGCTGCCAACGCCTCAATTTCTTAAGCCTTGTATGCTGGAGGGATTTTTTGTGAGAAAGAAGCCAAAATAGCTCCATTACTCTCCAGTATTCCCACTCCAATACTGGACATCTTTGCTTCATTTCTGAGGTGTCCAATGTCTTCTAGGGATACGTCCTCGCATAACAGAGAATCAATAGTGCGCTTTGAGTTACCTTCAAGAACAATGGCTGATAGACCACGTTCTTGAGCGAACTTAAGTGCTTCCTTGGCTGCAAAAGCCTCCACTGCATCAACAGAAAAGGGCAGAGAAATACTATTTGCCATGGATGCAATAATCCTACGATGCTCATCCCTTATAATTACCCCAACACCTGCCTTCTGCTCCTCTCTAAAAATTGCTCTGTTGAAGTTTACTTTGAACATGTGATTGACTGGAGGAGTCCACCCTGTGTGTTGATGAGCAAGGCTGCCATGGTCTGGAGGTTTTGGAGGAATTGAACATACATAAGATGCTTATGCAGACCGAGCATCTTGCAGAACCCGTAGGATAGGTTTCAGTGTAGCCACTACTAGGAATTGATTGGACCCTACTGACTGATCCGAGGTATTAATTGGAATCAACTCGCCTGTATCCATTTAAGGAGCAAGCTCCAAGATTCTTAGGCATAATTTTGTCATCAACTGCTGCATTAATTGGCTCCGGATTGCATGGATTAGGTGGCAAAAAAATCTTTACCTTAACTAGACTATTGATTGCATTACACTTCAGATTCTGAGCTAGCTAGTTGTTAGACTTCATATCAGGTACAATAGTCCGAGCCAATAATAACTCATCATTATTATTTATTTTTGCCACAAACGTGGACTTATGCAGCACTAATTCCTCAATAATTGTAGGCATTGAAACCATAACCAGCTGCATGGCTGTGGGCAGCAGTAAAAAGGACGTTACTTCATGAGTTGTAATTGAAGAAACTTTCCTGTGCACCACGTCAGCACTGCCCTCCTCCACCGAGCTTGCTGTGTTCCTCCCTCTTTTCCCAGTCTTTGCCGTACTCCTCCTAGTTGGGCAAGACTGATTTCACTCATAATGCCCAGGCACATACATTTCACCTTTCCTAGCTGAGAGTAGGTCCAAATTGTTGCTCTGGCACTTTTCACCAAGTATCAGTGATTTCCCCCATATTTGTCGACATAGAATGAGTAGTAGACTCATCACAAAAAGAAAAGTGTTTCCCCAACCCCACAACAAAAAAACCCCACAAGCTCCATAGATATTCTTGATATCCCTAGAGAGACAAAAGAACAATCCCAAAACAAAACACTCATTTATGTAGAAGGGATAGACAACTTCTACTACTGAAGATAAGGAGGAAAATCCCCCTTTGCTTAACAACAGAGAGACAAGGAGGAAAAATTCATCCATTATCTACGCTCACTTAGACAAAAGTTTGGTGAGTGGAGCCATTGGAACTGAAGCATTGTGAAAAATAATTTGGATGAATTGAATTAAGTAGACTAAGAGTAAAAAAATTTTAGGAAATTTTTTGAGCCTATGTAATTCAATTATCCATTCATATCTATTTTTGTTAAACAAAAATGAACCCAAAACTTCAATGGCTAAAGGAAGGTCATTAGTATAATGTACAAAGACTTGGGAAAGTTGTAGATAATCTTCGATAGGATTCTCTTTTCCAAAAGCTTTCAAATTAAAAGATGTAAAGCTTCATCATAATTCAATCTTTCAACCTCATATATTGCATCTACTTCATGTGTTTTTAGCAAATGCATATCTCTTGTTGCTATGATAACTCTACTCCCTGGACCAAACCAATCATGCTTCCCAACTAATTTTTTTTAGTTGGTGTCATACACTTACATCATCAAGAACAAGAAGAATTTTTTTATGCCATAACTTATTCTTGCACATGAGAACTCCTATATCAACATCTTGCATACTCATACTTTTATCCAAAATTTGAGTAATAAGTTGTTGTTGTAGTGGAACTAGACCATCTTTTTTAGAAACTTTCCCAACATTATCAAGAAAACTACAAGCTTCAAATTTATTAGACACCATACGAAAAATAATTCTTGCTAGAGTTGTTTTACCCATCCCTCCCGTCCCCCAAACCCCTATGATGTGAACATTGTTTGACCCCATAGCCAAAGATGACATGAGTGTCTCCCATTGAGAAATTATTCCTACGAAGTCTTTGGTATCTTCTAAGAATGAATTTCTCAATTTATGCCACAACTCTTCCACAATGTTTTGGACAATGTATGACTCAAGCCTACAATAAAGAGACAATAACATGCTATTAATTTAAACTGCCAATAAATAGGTCCCAAAAAAAGTAGAAATTCAGTGTTCTATTCTATTGAATGAAACAGAAAATTGTAAATTAATTGGCTCAAAACAAAATTGAAAGAACTATGTACGTTTATGTAGTTTTGATTAAGGTTCAAAACGAGATCAAATATAAGAAATATATTTTTTGAATCTTTAAATCAAAGAAATATGTCAGATTGGATTATCGATTACCTATTTTGTACATACCACCCAAATAGATTAGTCACTTCTCTTAATGCATCTCTCCACGTTTGCACCTTCTCTATGTTCTCCTTAAATCGTTCTTCATGTTCAGTAAAGGCTTGAGCAAAGGTTCCAGTATGTTTCCATACATTAGATGGATCCACATTGTAAAAAGTTGGCAAAACAATCATTCCTTTCTCTTTCATACATTCAATGATCTTTGCAAGTTCCTCCAAACACCAAGTAGAAGTTGCAAAGTTTTTTGAGAGGATGACAATTGCAAACCTCGATTTTTCTATTGCTTTAAAGAGCTCTACTAATATATGTTTTCCTCTTTCAAGATTTTCATCATCTCTAAAGGTTATGACGCCCTTCTTTTTCAAGGCCGCATGTAGTTGGCCAATGAAACTGTTATGGGTGTCCTCACCTCTAAAATTGAGAAAAACATCATTTGACCATAAAGCCTTTAAAGTTATTCTTCCCACGTCTTCACCTAAGAATGCATGACTCAATTTATACCATAATTCTCTCACAATGTCTTGGATAATTTTTGGCTCAGGGCTGCAATTAAGAGAGCACAATATGTGGTGAATTTACACCAACATTAAATTCAGGTCATATCTAGTGCACAAAACTTCCACTTTTGCAAGGTTTGGGAGAGGTCATGGTAGGCATTATATAGGACCCCAAAAAAAAAAAAAAAAAAAAAAAAAAAAGAGTAGAAACCTAGTGTCCCACTATGTTGATTGAAAATTAATTGGCTCAAGACAATTAAACGAACTACAAAAACTTATGCGGGTTAAGTTTCAAAACAAGGCTATATATGAGAGGAGTATTATTGTTATTATTATTACTAGTCGCTAACCCATGCGATGCACGAGATAGTTAAATTTAAAATTACTTATATTTATAATAAAAAAGATAAAACAAATGTGTGACTGCATTAAAGATAAATTAATATAAATGAATCTAAATGCTTAGAAAGGCTTTTAGAATAATTTCCCAAAAATTGAAGAGATCAATTTGATACTGTTAAGGTCTAAAAAATAATAATTGTGACTTCTTAGGTTCAAGTATGCTATCTACTATAGTCAAACCTAAAACACTATTATGCCATCATAAAAAATAAAGGATTTTCAAATTTTAACATAAATATCATTCTAGAATCCCATCTATTCTTTTTATTCTTCTTAAACATGCACCTCTAAATTCTAATTAATAGGGAATATGAGCTTAAAGGAAATCAAATATCAACAAGAGCCTAATTAGCCCAGCAAAAATAAAATAAAATAAAAAAGAGAATAAAACATAAAAATAAAGATGGTAATTTTTTTTTATATAAAAAAAAAAAAAAAAATCAAGGCAATGAGAGAATTTTATGCAAAACCTACATTCATTTTTGCACCAACAAATCTATTTGACTTCATATTACATATAAATTAACGTTATTTTCTATTATAAATTATTACATATAAATAAACCTCATTACATAAATATATTATACACTTATATGATTTTTGAGATCATTCACCTAACAATCTTCACCGAAACATCCTCCTTCTAGAGTCTCATCTCTTTTCTTTAAACCTGCATATGAACAATTTTAAGTGAAATAGTTTCAGCCAATGATTTCGAGTAAATAAAAGTCACTTTTGCCCAAATCTAAGTGCCATTTTTTTCTCCTTTTGGAGTGTGGGTGGGTTTTGCCTTTTGTAATTGCATGCTCTTACTATGCAAAAGTGAAGATTCTTTTCTTTTCTTTTTTCCTTTGGTTTTGGATTATTGGTTCTAAATTTGCATTACTTTGTTCAATTTCAAAGAAAGTAAAAACTAATTGTATTTTTTACCAATTTTTTAGTTGAACCTTTATTTTGAACTAAATTATTTATTTTCCTTCATTTTTAACTCAATTTTATTTAACTATCTCATGCATCATATGGTTTAGCGACTAGTTATTTGTAATAATAATGTTCACTCACTATAAAGATTACTATTTTAAGTAAATGATTAAATCCTGTGTTGGAGTATGGATAAATCCTGTGTTGGAGTTTGGACAAAGGAAAGGTATGGTCCTATTTCTTTTTTAATTTAAGACCAAAAGATTTTATAACTTTCCTTTTGGATAGAAATTTATAAATTACTTGTTGGTTTTAAGAACTTTCCTATACACCAGAGACGACTGTGGCTTGCCAATATGATGAGAAGGAAGTTCGACTGGTACCAAAAATAGATTCATGGTGTATTTATTAACAACTTTGAGCCAATCCCAATCCCAATCCCAATCCCAATCCCAAACTCAATTGAATGGATTTTTGTTTTCTTTTTAGACTTAATTGAATGGAATTGATTAAGGCAAAGCATTAACACAAGAAAAATGTTGATTTGATGGATTTGTGTACTTGTATAAATGTTAGCAGTGATGTTGAAATTTAGTGTTTGACATATTCTTATGGGACCAATATAAAGAACTTTTTTTTTGAGGGGGACCAATATAAGAACCTTTTTTTTTTTTTTGAAAAAGAATATAAGAACTTAATTCGCAAGTTTGCTGATAAAGTGCATTGATAAAGAGGGGAAAAAGATTTATTTAATATTGAAAAGGGAGAAAGCAAAGGAGAGAGTATATTGTAATTTTATATGTTTTAAATAATCTAACCAAAATTATGCATTTTTTTAATATTAAGTTAATTTCATTGTATCACGAGCACTTCCACTCCCCAAGATATGATTATTAATACAAGTACCATTAATTATTAATAGTAAAAAAATGGACATGATCAGATCATGGGTGTCTTATCTCCATCACGTTCCTTCTTTGAGACGGAAGCGGGTGGGCAGAGGCATAGTAGAAATATCTTGTCACCCTTATTAAAGATGACTTCAACACTGACGACGCAAAAACAAGAAAAAATAGAGGGATGATGATGAAAGTGCTAAAAGAGAGAGGATGAGTCATGAGTGTCTTAGGAATATGTATAAAAGTTAGATTATAAAACCATGTGTATAGAAATGACTAAATCGTATATAACATATTTTAAACAATATAATACAGTCTGGTGTGGGTTATTAAAACCTATTTCCACCTTTATCATTTCTTCCGAAGGAGAAAACTTGTAATACATGTCGGTCCAAGTAAGGTGGGACACTTTTGTCATTCTCACTAGTATTACTATTTTTTTTTTTTTTGGAAAAAAAAATGTTAGTAATACTAATAGATATTATACTTAATAATAATTTTTTTATATACTCAATTTTTAAAAAGCTCATTTAAAAAATATATATGTAAGGATAAGAGTTCAAAATTATATATTGGGCCTTGGGCCTTGGGCCTTGGTCGAGAACATTTATTGGTCCGAGAACTAATAAATAGTAATGAGAGTGTTAAGCTCAGAGTCCCATAAATAGCATGCAGACAAAAAGGTTGGGAAATGTGGTCCGAGGAGGAGTGTCTCCTTGGATAAATGAAGCACAGATCGAATGCATATCCTATCACTCAAAGTAACCTTCCAGGAAGCTCTACTGATAGGGGTGTGCATTACGAACGTACTGGAAGAATGAGAGCTAGGAAATATTTAAGAGAAAACTGCTGCCACCACATTGAATGTTCTGCAACTAACTTTCTAGTCACATTTATGTGGAAAAGACCTCTGAACAGTGTTGTATCGGCTGTCCCAACTCACAGAGGGCTAGAGAGGATGTCCGATACTACAAGCACTCGAGTAGTGGCCTGGATGATCAACAAATGAAGGGTCAAGATTATTGGAGGGGAGATATATAATGTAAGGGACCCCTAACAAACGGAGAATCGAGAAATCAATGGAGAAACACTGTAGTAATCAGGAATCAAACTTGTAATCAAACTAGTGAAAACTATATAAGAACTAATCTCCTCGGACTAAGACGAGGACGATTTTCCTTAGTTTAATCCAATCTATCTTTCTGTTCTAGTCATTTGAGTCTGCTTTACTTGTTATCCAACTCATTTTAACCCAGATTTTCAACATTCTCTATAAATTTATTGTTTTTGGGCCTAAGCCCATTTACCTTTTGGGCTAGGGACAAACCTGGTCCATACAATATAAATATATATATATATATATTATACTTTAAACGAATTTAGCCAAAAAAGAAAAAAATCAATTCCAAATCTAACTGTCTTTTGTATCTATAAGATTCGTTAGATATGAACATATTATATGATGATTGTTTTTTTTAATTAGCATACACCAATTATTTTTTTATTGAATGTGGAATTTGATTAGAATAAGAGACTTTCAATTTAAGCTAATTGTATTTCCTCAAAAAAAAAAAAAAATGTTTAAGCTCATTTACAATCTCTTGTTTCAAGGAAAGGCCCTTTGATTCCAACCACATCGCCTTTGTACATAAATTTATTTATTTTCATGTTTGAGGAGATATGTGTTTTTAATTGAGGGAAAGAAAACTCCTTTAAAGCAATTTTATTTTTATGAACATGTTTTATAAATTGGGAAACTTTATTAAATTTTACTATTATTGTGACAAACTGGAAAGTTGTCACAATTATTGTCACGATTATAAAGTTTGCTAGGAGTCAGTTCTTTCTCACACAGGGTGAGTCCTTTCTTTTTTTTCTTTCCTCCTACTCTACTGTCTATCCTTTTCAGATTATTGTTTTGTCAGCATGGACTCGGATTTTATAGAACGTTTACTGAGGGTTAGTTTGACAGCGGAGGAAGATGAGGTGATCATGGTTCATCCAAAGCACCGCAAGAAAACTCTAGAAGACTGGTCCCTCAGTTTGCTAGGAAGGTTTCACACGACCAAACGCATCAACTTTAGAGCTGCGGAAAACCATCTACGCTCTGCATGGAACGGTGTAAAAATTACAGATGTTGGGGACGGACTGTTTCGGATTAAATTCTCGATGGAAAGCCAATTGAAGTGGGTTATTAACAATGGTCCTTGGAGTTTCCATAATCATATCCTATTACTGCGAAGGTGGGAGAAAGGAATGACGGCCTTTTCGGTTAACTTCCAAACTGTTCCGATGTGGGTGCAAGTGTGGGGACTACCCTTCGATCTGATAAACAAGGAAGTAGGGATAGATATTGGACAAGGAATTGGTAGAGTCATTGAGGTAGATTGGAAAGCCATTGCCTCAGACCAGGCAAGGTTTCTCCGGGTCAGAGTTGACGTGCCCTTAGACAAGCCGATACGCCGGGAAGCCCCAGTACTCAGTGATAAGGTTTGGGTGGCTTTCAAGTACGAACGGCTATGTGGTCTGTGCTTCCATTGTGGCCTCCTTGGTCATGAGGCAAAAGCATGCAAGACCACGAAGCTGAAGGTGGGGGAGGAGAGTCCTTATGGCGAATGGCTGCGAGCGACGGAGGATGTCCCGCCACAGACCAGCGACTCTCTATTGGAACAATCTCACCGAGATGGAAACCCCAACGGTTACGGCATTGATGGTGCAGAAACGGAACCCCAGCAGAATTTTAATTCGGGTAACGGACACTCATTTCATTCAACGACAGTAATTGAGAAAAAAAATTCGGAGATTATGGAGGATGTTGAGGGACCCAAAGTCTTTCTAATTAGAGACCTCCAAAAGTGAGTAGAAGTAGTAGTAGTGGTACAATGTGCTTCTTTTTTGTGATTATGCATGTTTTCTATTTTTGTAATATTGAAAAATCTGCATCTAAATTCTAATGCCAGTTTAATAAAAAATTAAAAAAAAAAAAAATCAACTATATCACTGCCTTATCTCTATTTTGGTGATCCTTTTGTTAAAAGTTTTTAGTCCTAATGATTCAATTTGGAAGACTACTTTAAGTTCTTATTGAAATTAAATTTTTAGGTTGCTAATTTGGCTTATTTGGAAATAGTTTACAAAATAAGAGAGATCATTTATGGGCAGGACTGATGACTCAGCTTAATTTTTTTAATTAGTATGTAATACAAATTGGAAAAAAAATTTGAAGTGCTATGAAACATATAATATATAATTTTTACCTAATAATACACTCTCAGTTCGGATCTTTCTGCAGCTTTTAGCTGCTGTCCAGGTCTGCTACATTGTGAAATTAGGTTATCTGTGCTCAAGATCCCATATACCAAATTAGGATATCTCCATTCTTAAGCAGTATCATGTAACTTTATTAAGATTGGTCTGGGCAACTTTCCTATTAGAAGTTAAAACCATGGTTTATTGTTCAAGATAGAACTTCAGAAAGAAGCATTCTAAAAAATTGAATTTTCTGCTGGAAAAATTTGTGTCCATGATGTCACTTTGAATGATTCCAGTAGTTGATAAGTCATTTATGTTCTAGCACCAACTTCTATTTCTCAAGTTTAACTTGTCTTGGATAAGTTTTAAAACAATACCAAGGTGATTGTAAGGATAATTGGCTTTTATTACTTGTATAAATCCTTTACACTGTCTCAATATACATTCCATAAAAAATAGACTACCCTTAGCTTGGACTACAATTTTTCTGATCAGATTGCATTCATAAACAGTGTTTGGAAATTCTTCTCTGGGTCAGAGTTGAAATGGCTTGAGCAGAAATTGGATTGTTTTGATCCAAAACTATTGCAATCTCAGGGAATCAGATGGCTTTGTGATACATTTCGATTGCTGCTAACACATCCCACTGTTAAGGTGAATTCTTGGTTTTGACTTTAATGTGAGCATTCTTCAAACTTGGTCAAGGTCCAATTCTCCCTTTTGATAATCTTAGAATTTGAAAATTGTTTTACCAAAAGCATTTCTGACATGATTGGCTCAAAGATGAGTCCTTCAGAAGTGATTGTACCTTACCAAATTTCCCAACGCCTTGTTCCTATTCATCCCCCTCCTCTTCTTTGCCGATGTTATGTTTGGATCTATGTTTATTTTTATCTTTAGACTCTTACTTGTTTCAACTGTAAGGACAATGTCATTTCGTCTATGCAAACTTCTTTTCCAATTCAAAAAACCATATATAAATCAAATAATGGGTTTCAAATACTTAAAATTGGTATGTTTTGTTTTTCTTTTCTCTAGACAGACAGTAGGAATCTTTTTCCTGCTAATGTATGTCTCTTTAAGGAATCTAACTTGAATGCAGAGACTAGTGGTTTCTCTAGCATCTGATAAAGCTGTTTGGGATGTGATTTTGAGGAACACGTTAGTTCGGGAGTTTCAATGGACACCCTACGCAGGTTTTCACTATTCTCATCACATATTTGGTTTGTGTTAATAGATGCACAAGAAATGAATTCTTTTCTTTTATTTGTTTGGCCAAGTGACTTTTTCAATTGGAAAATACTGTCTGTCTTATGGCTAGATGCATCTATGTTGGTATTGGAGGGGATAATCACACCACAACAGTTGTGGCATTCCCTCATATAAAATTTCCTACTCTGTCTCCTAGAGAAGAAGAGTGGTGATAACTTCCAATGCAATTAGTTTCTCTAGTGAATGGATATGACTCTACAGAGGGTTGTGTTTGTTCCTAAAGTTACAACTCTCCGATTGGGTATAAGGGTGTATAAAAAGGCCCTGAGTATTCAGGCCATTTGATCCCTATCTCCTCTCATTTCTAGAGAAACTCTGCATGTGATTTTCACTCTCATGGGAGTTTCATTTCTCTAGAACCATCTCAACCATTAAATGGCCTTTGGATATTATGTGTTGGTGGTAGTGTTATCATATATGTTAATAAAAATACAACTTTGGAGTGGACTTGTAGCATGAAAACATCCAACAGGTGAATGGAATAGAACTATGGGAAGAAACATGGTTGTGGTTATTTGACATCACAAAAGAGACAAAACAGTTGTGCCCTTGCTGCTATAAAATTTAAGAGTTTGAAAATTATTGTTCAAGGCTTGGTCAATGAATGAATTTAAGAAGAAGCCCTTATGAAAGGCATCAACAAAACTCGGAGCATTGGATCTTAGGATTTTACTTGTGTGTGTGTGTGTGTGTGTGTGTCTTGTTCAAGACTTTGGCAGTGGTTTTTAGAAGTGCTTTTTAGAGCAATCAGTGGTTTTTTCTTTTTTCTTTTTTAATGCGGGTTTGGATTATGATTTTGGATTTGTGGAAGTTGAGAGTAACATCTTAGGGTCTTTTTTTGAGGGCTTGATAACATGTTGGAACAACAACTTAACTCAAAAGCTTACCCCAGAGGGTTTAATCCAACAAAATTTTATTACCACTTGTTACTCTAGTCAGTATTATCCTATGTGAGATTTGATCACTTAACCAATAACATGAATATTCCTATAATTTCTTTCTCATTTCTATAACTAACTTATTCTCATTTTATCCATGTAGTTAATTATGTAAGGCCTCTAATTTCTAATGAAGAACCAGGCTTGGCTACACGTATATTGATATGGATTCGGGAAGGAACAGAAGCAAAATTTGTGAAATTTCTGTCTCTAGTGAACGAGCTATTTCAACCTCCCAAGAGTAACAATCCCACAGAAGGAAACAAGGAGCAGATGGAGGAAAAAATTAGATCATCATTGCCTCTCTCTGTTGCGATCCTCCTGATTATGGTTGTGGCTCAAGTCCTAGGGGCTTGAATCACCATAGCATAAGCAGAAGAATGCAAGAATAAACCACATTATTTGATCAACAGTGGGGCACCATTAGTTGATGAGTACCTATTAAATTTCAGCATTTTTCCCCCTGTTTTGTATATGTTGCAATACGGTTATGTTTCCAAATATTTGAATTCCTACATTTGTTTCATAAATAAAATCCTGAAGGTCTTGAAGGAAAACTCACATACTTCCAGTCTCCTATAAAGGATATTATCAACCATGTTTGCCAAGTTAACTTCATCCATACCATTATCTGTTAGCAAATCAGCTTCAGCCTGCAGTATCCAAGACCAATTGAACAATGCTACATGCATCTCAGCTTGTGAACCCTGCATCTGAAAGACGCAGCGGGTCAAGTGCTGGGTTTGCTTTTTCTAGATTCATCTATGTTTTTCCACTCACATGAATGAGTTGCTTTCCTATTCTCAGGTCCAAGCAATATATATTGTCATTACCTCTCTATATTAAAAGCTAATTATCTTGACATTACCAAGTCTCTATGAGAGGCTTCAAAAAGAGGTAT